>NC_141689.1:758858804-760058804 GCF_964263255.1 Lissotriton vulgaris | reverse complement strand
GGCACAGCCCTATTCAGACCCAGGTGCTACTCCTCCCACCACATGCAGATAGGTCTATTTAGCCTAGTGCTGACTCACCCAGCCTCCTGGAGCCACCCCAGCCACTGTCACTCACAAACTAGACAGTCAATCTACAAACAGGCACACAGAAAGGCTGAACAAGAAAATAGCCACTTTCTAAAAGTGCTATTTCCAAACTTAGAATTTAAAAACGGTCTTCACTAAAAGATGTGTTAATAAAGTTCAGGGATACCAGATTCCATATGTCTATCTTGCTGCTATGGGAAGATATGCAGGTAAACATGTTACACAGCATTCCCAATGTTATCCTATGGGCAAGATAGCCTTTGAATAGTGAAAAATGAAATTGGCAGTATTTCACTATCAGGACGTTACCCACACTAGAACATGTCCTACCCTTCACAGGCGTGTCCAATGTGTAAGAAAAGGGAAGGGTCAGGCCTGGCAAGTGTGTTCACTGGCCAGGATAATATGGCAGTTAGCAAACTACACACAGGCACTGCGGTGGCAGGCCTGAAACCTCTTTTCAGCACTACTCATCTGGGAGGTGTTGTGTTCATGCTGTGCGCAGGGATGTACACCACACACAGGACGCAGGTTAGTTTAACATTTCTTTATTCACACATCGTGCAGCTGCTCGTCCCCACGTCTGTCCACGTCCCTGTCTTGGTCATTGTCTGTCCCCTTCCTGTCCCGTCACCGGATCTGGTGTCCGGTGACCTGGTCACTCTGCCTGAGGACCCACAGGGTCCTAATGCCCTACTGTCAGTCGCCCACACTGTCGGATCCCAACCTCTCCGTCACGACAGGAGGCACAATCAGTGCTGCAAGCCCACTAGTAGCATTTGAATTACCAGCCCTGGCACCCTCAGTGCACCTTACTAGGGACCTACTGCTAAAACAAATATACCAATCATGGATAACCAAAGTGCCCAGAGTCCCATAGCCAACGAGTACAGGTCAGGAAAAACAAAGGCGGAAGAAGCAAAACGTTTTGTTGATAACCCTGCAAAAAGGGCCATTTCCAACACAACCCCCTTCCAGCCTAAAGCCAGGGTAGACCAATCAATGCCTTGATGGGCTTCCCTTCTTGGGGGTGATAGAACATGGAAACTGCCCCAAACAGCAGGGATCTATTTCTGTTCTACGCCTTCCTGAACCCAGTTGGATCCCTCTATCTATACTCTCAGGGCCCACCGGGCTAACCCATGGGGGACCCTTCTCCTCACCTCGAGGCCCCATCTGTGCAGCCCCTAAGCTTACTTTACTCATAGATTTGTCCGCACTGGTAGACAGTACCCACCTTACCATCACAGAGGTGTGGCCCAGTCCGCCCCCAGGGTGTGACTCCTGCCAGGGGCAACTCTGTCCACCAGGACAACCAGCCACAGTGGCCACTGACAGCTGTCAGAGATGAGAGCCAGGCCTCATGCCTGTCAGGCCTCTCTAATCTCTATGGCGTCAGAAAGTGGGGGGCAGTAGTCCCAGGTGCCTGGCACATTTTCTCTATTCTCCCTCCTACCAAGTCAGATATGGCATCCTGTCACCGGCCCGCAGGCCCAGGGTCTGTACCCTCAGACTGACCAGAGGTCACTGGCGAGTCTCTCCTCCCCCTACCTCTCCTCTTACACTGCATCATCAGTGATCCAGGGCATGGGGAACTCAGACTTTTCAAAATGTGGCTTAAGGTGGTTCACGTGTAGAACCCTCAAACGTTTCCTAGGAGTCTGAAAGTCCACCTTGTAGGTGACATCACTCTTGCACTCCTTTACCTCAAATGGACCTAACCAGTGGTCTTTCAGAGCACAGGGCTTCATAGGCTCCATTATCCACACTTTTTGAACAGGGTGAAACTCAACGAGAGTGGTATTCTGGTCATACCAGTGTTTTGAGACCTCCAGGCATGCTGCCAGATTCCCCTAGGCGATTTTCTGAAAATGATCTCTCTGGTTGTGGAAGGCCGGCATGTAACTGAATACATTCTGGAGTGGCTTCCTGAGAGCTTGCTACCAGCCCTCCTTCACCAATCTGAGAATTCCTCTGACAGGGTGCCCTTAAAGAAGTTCAATAGGGCTGAAGCCAACCCCTTCTGCATTACCTCCCTGTAGGCAATTAAAAGACATGGCAGGAGGACATCCTACTTACACCTCTTGGGTTCGGGTAGAACCATTATCATGCCTTTGAGGGTATTGTTTTATCTCTAACCCAACTCATTGGTTTGAGGGTGGTAAGGAGTGAAAAAGCTACAGGTTACCCCACACTCCTTCCACATGGCCTTCATGTACAGGGACATGAAGTTGGTGCCACAGTCGGATACCAACTCCTTGGGAAAACCCACTCGGGTAAAGATCCCTGGCATTACCCTGGCCACGGTAGGTGCAGTCACTGTCCTCAGAGGGGTAGCGTCCGTATACCCATTGGCATGGTCCGCTCAGACTAGGATGAACTTAGTGCCCATAGCTGTCTTGGGATCCAGAGGCCCCCACAATGTCAATGCCCACTCGCTTGAAATGGGTGCTCACAACAGAGAAAGGTTGCAGGGTGCTTTGAATTTCCCCCCAGTCTTGCCATAAGCCTGGCAGGTAGGACAAGGCCTGAAGAATGTATCTGAGGCCTTCCTCATTTGTGGACAATAAAATTGGGTGACAAGTCTGTCAAAGGTATTATCTTGCCCCAAATGACATGCCAGTAGCACATCATGAGCCAGGCCCAGTCAGAAGATTCACATGCGCAGGGGTACCACCAGCACATGGGCTGCATCGGACTCAGGAACCTAGCTGGGACCAACTCCTCCCTAAGCACAACATTTGCCATTCCCAGTGACGGCCCACCGGTGGGGGACTGTGCCCCCTTGGGACACTTGAGATCAACATTGAAGTGTCCTTTCTGATTACATTTAAAACACTTCAGGAGTCTCCCCCCTGCTGGCTTACCTGTAGGGAACCATTTCTTTTTTTCAGTAGGAGATTGGGAATCTTGACTCTTGGAACTCATTTGGGGCCCTTTAGAGAACTTGTTAGTTTTGTTTTTGTCCCTGCCCTCCTTCTTCTGTTGGGGTCCCTGTCCACCCTTGGCTGGATCTCTCCCACATACCTTCTTGCAGACTTTGGTGCTGCCCAGCAGTCTGCCTCTCTAGCAAGTACTGTAGAATCAGTGAGCTTACTATAAATCAAATGCAGGCGAAGTTCTGTAAAACAAAGACTAAACATGTACTCTTGTGAAATCAAATTTTACAGCCCCTGATAGTCTGTCACATCACTGCCCTTTACCCAACCATCCAGTACCTTACTAAAGAAATTATCACAATCCACTCAGGTCTGTAGGGAAAGTTTCACACTGTCCCAAAACATTTGCCTGTACTTCTCTGGGGTCAAACCATATTTCCTGGTAAGGACCTCCTTCATGGCAGAATACCTCATCCTGTCACTCCCTCTAGGGCCATTGTTAGAAATGGAGTCTCAGGTTGGCAGTGGTTTGCAACCTGTCCAAATCTGGACCCTTATTCTGGACAAAGTTAGGGGATTACACAGTTAGCATAACACTTTTAAAGTGTTCAAAACAGTTCAGTCCATAGGAAAGTATGGATGCATCACTTATATGACAAAGTACCTGGCATGCATCAAAATCAAAGACGAAAACGGGCACAGGAGAGATAAATCACCAGAAAATAAAGCGGTGTGTCAATTCTTTACTGACAGGGGAGGTGATTCGCTAATTCCTTACTGTGAGTGGAGGTGATGCATCGATTTCCTGACACACTGCCTCAGTTCCTTATTGCTGGGCTTTGTCGAAGAAGAACTTGTCACGCAGGTCTGATGCCTTAAAAATCCGGACACGCAGGGGTTCATGCATTGGTGAAACAAGCGCTGCATCGACTTTCCCTCTGCGGAAAGGTGATGTGCCAATTTCTCCAGCTGAACAGCAGTGCCTGCATCGGAGTCAGAGGGGGTGCATCGGGAGTTGGAGGCACAGTGCTCAGGACTCGGGCTGTGGCAATCTTTTCAGCCACATGGCAGGCGCTGAGTTAATTCTTCCGCTGCACTCTGGCAATGTATTAGTTTTTCAACTGCTTAGCAAGTCTGCAGCGGGAAAGACAGGCGTTGTTTGTCTATGTGTTGATTGTTTGGGCTGCTGTGCAGCAAAACCACTTCCAAGGGCCCAGTACTCCATTTACCACCACATGGCAGATCAGAAGTCCCTGCAGGTGAAGTCTTTGATGGCCCTGAGACTTGTTAACAGGAGGAAAGCACACACAAGTATTTGGAGAACCTTGGCAAGCAGGATGATGAAATCAATGTCAGGATATGTAAAACACACCAGTACATGTCTTACCTTTCACATACACTGCACCCTGCCAATGGGGCTACCTTGCGTCTAACTTAGGGGTACCTAACATGTAGAAAAGGGGAAAGTTTTTGCCTGGCAAGTGGGTGCACATGACAGGTCGACATAGCAGTTTAAAACTGCACTCACAGACAATGCAGTGGCTGGCCTAAGTCATGTTTGTAGGACTACTCAAGTGGGTGGCACAATCAGTTCTGCAGGCCCACTAGTAGCAATTGATTTACAGGCCCTGGGTACACACAGTTTGCTTTATCAGGGTCTCACAGTAAATCAAATATGACAATCATAGATAACCAATTATTTTCACAATTTACACAGGGAACACTTGCACTTTAGCACTGATCAGCAGTGGTAAAGTGCGCACTGTTCTAAAGCAAGCAAAAAGAAAATGCAGCATACAGTCAAAAACTGGAGGTCAGAAGCTAAAAAAGACAGGAGAAAAACACGCCAAAGATGCCAGATCTAACAGCCAGTAAGCCTTGCATCCCTTCAGTTGGGATATGCATCCACAAACTTGTCCCCCAATACCCCTCAGAGTTCTTGCTAATTTGCAAAGCTATCTCATAGGCCTCAAACCACCAATCTACGTCATCTCCCAATCCATAATCAGGCACCAGATCCATTGGTATGCGTACTCTCTTCTCAGAGGACACTGAAGATATACTGCCACCATCGGTGCAGGACTTAGCTCTCTTGGCTTTCAAATCCAACTTTCTCAAGCTCAGCTTCTGATCCAGAGTCATGTTCTTTTCATCCATGACCTATTTCTTTTACTCCATTTTCAATTTCAGTTTTGTGAGCTCGAACTTGAGCTTTCTTCTTTCCTGTCTGTCTTCCAACTCCGCTGGGACAGGCCTGTAGAAGAAACACTGCTACCCGCTCTGGAGTGGGCTCTCTCTCCATTCAAGCTGGACCACAGGCGGTACTAGATTCTCCAGCAATTCCAGATACAGACTTTGCTCCTCATCATCCACGGCATCATCCCCTTCCTCTTGGTGCACAGCTGCATCCCAGGCTACTGACCAGGCACTCAGCGCCTTTTGCAGCTCCTCCTTTCTAGTAAGGCCTTTAAAAGAGCACTTGAAATCCTCACACAAACCTTTGAGCTGGGTCACCGTGTAGGTTTCCAACTTCTCCTGCTCAAACTCCAATCCTGCATGTAAAGCTGTTAACTTTCCAAAGTAAGACATAACTGTTGAAAAAAATCAAAAAGTTGCAATAGGGAACAAAAGAAAAAAAGTATAGGGGTAGGTAATGGTCTGAGATATAGGATTAGTGTACAACAACTACTGTATGCAATGTACAATTACAAGTCCTCTCCTCATAGCTGAAAATCAATGTTAAAAATTGTCTTTCTGGTTGGCAGAAGTATGCACCCTTTCCAAGCAGGAACCACAATCCTAGTCAGGGTAAGTGCAGTTCACACTAAAAAGTATGGTAGAAAAAAATGGGACTTGGGCAAAAGGGCTTTGGAAAAATTGAGAGATGTCACAACAGGGGGAATTGAAAAAGGCTTGAACTAGTCTCAGTATAGAGTTGTAGTGTAAAATGAGTTACTATATGGTATGGCACAAACATAAGTCCTCTCCTCACTGCTGATCACCAGTGTTAGAAATGGATTCCTGGTTGGCTGAGGTATGCAGCCAGGCCAGACAGGAACTACCACTTTAGTCATGGTAAGCTAGATACAAACTAAAAGATAACCTGTGCTCACCCTTTTGTAGCTTGGCACAGAGCAGTCAGGCTTATCTTAAGAAGCAATGTGTAAAGTATTTGTGCAACACACACACTAACACAATGAATATACCACAAAAAGACTCCACATATGTTTAGAAATATAGTTTATTATATTCTGAACAAAACAAGACCAACACAACAAAAATCCAATGTATAGAAGTCGATATATTGAATTTTAAAGGAATAAATGCAGGTAAGAGCCTAGAAGCAAGTAGAGCAAAAAAGTTTACTTTAGGTTTTGCTGGACCGGCGCAACGTCAAAAGTCAGGCCATCTGCGATGGAGGGCCGGCTGGCCGCAGGACCTACGCAGGCCCCGGTGAACAAGTACCTTTCCTAGTTGCAAGCAGCGAGTTGCACATTGTTGATATTGAAACAAATATCTGGGTGGGCACAATATGGATAAAGAATTGGGCATACATCTTCAGGAAGACTAGATATTGTCCTCCACATATTCTTCATCTCAACTCTGCTGACTATCATCCCAGCTTTGCAGTTTTTACTTCTTTCCCCTTTTCGTTTCCTTCCTGTTCTTCTTTCCATTTTTGAGTCACATCGATGTTAAGGCCGGCAGGTGCAGGATGCGTCAATCTTCTCCACGCAGTGAGGTGGATGGGTCATCTCTGAAGATGATTGCCGGAGTCGAGAGGCGTTGAGCGATGCATTGGATTCTGCCACACAGTTGAGGGGATGCGTCACTCTCACCAAGCTGCAGAGGCTGTGACACACTGTCCGATGCATCGATCTCTGGAGGTAAGGCACTGGTTCCGATGCGATGTGCCAATTTTACTCCTGCAACCAGGTCGATGCTCCACTTCTAATACACGCAAACAGGAGTTGCGTCAAAATCTGTGTTACAAGATCTGAGCCAGGTGCAGGGGTGGAGACTTTGATATCCCTGAGTCTCAAACAACAGGAGGTAAGCTAACAAGCCCTTGAAGATCACTGGGAGCGAAAACAGTGTCCACCTCTCTTTCAGCAGGGTCAGAGAGCAGCAGGTAGCAGGGCAACAAAAAGAAAAGGAGGCCTTCCTGATTAGCTGTCCAGTTGAGCCCGTTAAGCAGTACAACAGTTCTTCCCGCAGAACTTCATTTACAATCCAGTAAAGTCTGATTTTATAGGGGTTTTTTTTATAATCAGAAGGGGAAAGGATCACTGGTCCTGCTTAAACCTTGGGCTCACAAGTCGAGGACCTGGTTTTTCTCCCAAATTAAATGACTCTCATACACGTGTATGTTGGTAGTGATGGTTTCTCGTTTGCGGCATATACTGTATCCCCGCTTCTCTACACGTGCGTGCATAATCATTGAGTCATTCGTTTGTCTTGTGCACCCTCCACCAGGAGGTTTTGCCTTAAGGTTTAAGGCAGTAGTGATCGTGGAAGTGAGGGGGAAGTGGTGTGAAAGCTAAAATGTCAGAAAACCAGACAAGTGTTCTTTATTGAGTCTGGGTTCGGACTGAGGGTAAAAATTACGGATGCACTTTGTGAATTGTTAAGGGATTCTAGTGCATTGCAGTGAAAATTTAAAAAGAGGTCGACATGTTTCAGCCTTTGGTAGTCAGAGGATCTGTAGGCTTTCTTCAGGACCAATGGGGTTAAGTGAAAATGTGAAAAATGTGAGAAGAAAAGAGGAAATTTGACCTGTTTCTTCGTGACTTTTAAGGTTACGTTGTACCTGTAAAAGTAAACAACAAACACACAAACAGCGACAAACAGGGAGAGGGGATATGGAAAGACACATAATTATGTACAATAGTACCTTAATCTTATAAGGAACTAGAAAATGGCAATATTTCCCGTCATACTCAGTTTTGGGCGTCAACTCTTCCATTCTCATGCTTCGTTTCGACTTATGTTGGATTGCCCATAGTTCTGACATTTATACTGTAGTGAAGTGCACTTAGCTCTAAACATCTCACTGTGCGTGGTCTATCGTGATACTGCATACAATCTGAGTATTCCAGGGGTGGCGACATGATGATGGTGCCTAAAAGATATTTTCACAGGTTGTGTTAGGTGAAAAACATTAGTGCTCAGAACGCTGCGCGCGCTTTTTCGATACGCATACCTTATTTTATTTTGGAAATTTCTCCCTCGGGGAATTAAGGCTGATCGAGAGAGGCCTTACTGCAAAGTATTAAGAAGGGATATTATCTGGTGAGCTCCTTAAACTTACGGTTTTGTCGTTGTTAGGACGCTTCTAGTTTTACCCCATACCTTAGTGCCTTCTTACTCGGTCCTGGCAGCATGTGCTGACTCTGCCCTTCCTCACCCGGAACTACAAAGTGTAGTGGTTCCCGGTTTTTTATACTCCAGGGTGTGGAAAAAATAGAAGAAACACTTCAGCAGTTGCCGGAGGTGCCTTCCAAAGTTAAGGGTAGACTACCCACTATTAATTGGGGAAATACTCTGTATGAGTAGACCGTGAGAATTGAAGTTTGTTTAGACTACAGTATTTGATATGGGGTTACAGGTGGGGTACATGGGTTGAAAACCCCAGAAAGGTTGGTAGTGTTTTTGTTTTCTCAAAAAGTCGAAGTTTTTTAGAATCATCTGTTAAGTGATAGCCATGGAACGGAATCATTCAGGCCTAAGGTATCAGTTTTCAACCTGTGAACCCAACGTTGTTCTTTTTCGAACAATATTCTTTCTGCATTTCTGTCAATTGTTTCCAGGCTTTCCAGGATTACCCAGTGGAGATCGTTGGCAGTATGTTGTTTCTCTTTGTAGTGTGACGACATCTTGGTCGTGTTTTTCTGGCAGTTGACATTGCTCCTGTGTTCACTGAGTCTTTGTTTCACTTTGCGGCATGTCATCCCTATGTATTTCATATTGCACGGGCAGGTGATCATATAAATCACGTGGCTGGTGTTGCAATTGGTGTGTCTTTTTAACTTCCATAACATGTCAGGAAGTAATTGCAGCTCTTTTGTTGGTTTTGTGGTGGTACATGCCACGCAGGATCCACAAGGATAATGGCCAGTGATTGGGGGATTATTCCAGAGGCCTGTTAGTTCTTTCTTTTTTCTTGGCGGAGGTCTCGTGTGTACCAACAGGTCCTTGATATTCATGCTCCTCTTGTTTCCAAATCTTGGTTTTGGCCAAGTCAAGGTGTTAGATGTAACGATCTTCCAGTTACGGTTGATTATTTTCTTCACCTGGTTAGTTATTGGGCTATACGTTGTTACACATGTGGTCCTGTCATCAACGTTTTTTGGGTGGCTTTCGAGGAGGGACTCTCTTGGTTGGTTTCTTGCTCGTTTTGCACAGGAGTTGATTATTCTTTTCGGGTAATCTCTGGTTGTCAGTTTTTCACAGAGGTCCTTAGCTTGTGTCTTGTAGTCGTTTATAGAACTACAATTCCTTCTGAGCCGTAAGAACTGGCTATACGGAAGGTTTTCCCTTAAGGGGCGGGGGTGGAAACTATTGAAGGATAGTAGACTGTTTTTAGCAGTGGGTTTAAAAAATGTTCTTGTTTGAAGACTGTTGTCTTTCGCAAAGATAGTGATATCCAGAAAATCCAGGCTTTGTGCATTTGCTGTGTATGTGAATTTGAGGCATTCGTCTTGAATGTTCAACCATCTGTGGAATTCTGTAAGGGATGTATTGTCCCCTCTCCAGATTAGGAAGACGTCGTCGATATATCTCTTCCAGAAGAGTATATGACGGAAAAAAGGATTTTGTGCGTTATGTACAAAGGTTTGTTCAAAAGTGCTCACGTACAGACCTGCTACGCTGGGCGCAAAGGTGCTGCCCATCGATGTTCCATGTTGCTGGAGGTAGAGAGTATCTTTATACTGGAAAAAGTTCTCCATTAGGGCCAATCTGCAGCATTCCA
The DNA here is from genome assembly GCF_964263255.1 of Lissotriton vulgaris. Taxonomy (NCBI): domain Eukaryota; kingdom Metazoa; phylum Chordata; class Amphibia; order Caudata; family Salamandridae; genus Lissotriton; species Lissotriton vulgaris. The sequence goes on along the minus strand of NC_141689.1, from coordinate 760,048,865 downwards.
ATACGAAATGTCTTGGGGTTCGGTGTGGCCAATCAATGTTGAACAGGATCGTTTCGAGAGTCTCCAAGGTTTTTTGTTGCGGAAGGCTCGTGTATAGACTCTCGACGTCCAGTCCTACTAAGAGCATACTGCTTTCTGAGTACTCAAAATTTTGTAGCATGTTGATCAAATCTCGAGTATCTTTCAGGTAGGTGGGAGTGGCTTGGACCAGTGGTCTTAAATACTGGTCTGCAAATTGTGATAATGGCTCTAGTATGGAGTTGATCCCCGAGACAATTGGTCTCCCTGGTGGTGGCATTTTTTCTTTGTGTGTTTTGGGCAGAGAGTAAAAGTAGGGCGTGACTGGTGTTTTTGTAACCAAATAGTCCGCCTCTTTCTTTGAAATCCAGTTATTGCATTCAGCTTCATCAATCATTAATGATATTGTTCTCTGTAAGCGCACTGTTGGGTCAGTTGTGATCACTTGGTAGAATTTTGTGTCCGCCAATAGATCCATACACTGTTTTTCATATCCTTCAGTTGTCAGTAAGACAATCCCTCCGCCTTTGTCCGCAGGCTTTATGACTATGTCATGGTTGTCTTTCAGTTCTGTCAGGGCCGCTTTCTCTGCTTTTGTCAGGTTCTGGAAGGTTTTGTGTGGCTGATGATTCAAATCTTCGACTTCTTTCATGATTGCCTGTTCGAAAGTAGTTATTTCGATGGGGACTTGCGAGTTGAGTGGGCAAAAGGTAGACTTTCTTCTTAGATTTGTGTCTCCTTCTTGGGGTAGTTGTTCTCCCTTGAAAAAGGGAGAACAATGAAAGAAGTCGAAGAATTGAATCATCAGCCACACAAAACCTTCCAGAACCTGATAAAAGCAGAGAAAGCGGCCCTGACAGAACTGAAAGACAACCATGACATAGTCATAAAGCCTGCGGACAAAGGCGGAGGGATTGTCTTACTGACAACTGAAGGATATGAAAAACAGTGTATGGATCTATTGGCGGACACAAAATTCTACCAAGTGATCACAACTGACCCAACAGTGCGCTTACAGAGAACAATATCATTAATGATTGATGAAGCTGAATGCAATAACTGGATTTCAAAGAAAGAGGCGGACTATTTGGTTACAAAAACACCAGTCACGCCCTACTTTTACTCTCTGCCCAAAACACACAAAGAAAAAATGCCACCACCAGGGAGACCAATTGTCTCGGGGATCAAATCCATACTAGAGCCATTATCACAATTTGCGGACCAGTATTTAAGACCACTGGTCCAAGCCACTCCCACCTACCTGAAAGATACTCGAGATTTGATCAACATGCTACAAAATTTCGAGTACTCAGAAAGCAGTATGCTCTTAGTAGGACTGGACGTCGAGAGTCTATACACGAGCCTTCCGCAACAAAAAACCTTGGAGACTCTCGAAACGATCCTGTTCAACATTGATTGGCCACACCGAACCCCAAGACATTTCGTATTGGAATGCTGCAGATTGGCCCTAATGGAGAACTTTTTCCAGTATAAAGATACTCTCTACCTCCAGCAACATGGAACATCGATGGGCAGCACCTTTGCGCCCAGCGTAGCAGGTCTGTACGTGAGCACTTTTGAACAAACCTTTGTACATAACGCACAAAATCCTTTTTTCCGTCATATACTCTTCTGGAAGAGATATATCGACGACGTCTTCCTAATCTGGAGAGGGGACAATACATCCCTTACAGAATTCCACAGATGGTTGAACATTCAAGACGAATGCCTCAAATTCACATACACAGCAAATGCACAAAGCCTGGATTTTCTGGATATCACTATCTTTGCGAAAGACAACAGTCTTCAAACAAGAACATTTTTTAAACCCACTGCTAAAAACAGTCTACTATCCTTCAATAGTTTCCACCCCCGCCCCTTAAGGGAAAACCTTCCGTATAGCCAGTTCTTACGGCTCAGAAGGAATTGTAGTTCTATAAACGACTACAAGACACAAGCTAAGGACCTCTGTGAAAAACTGACAACCAGAGATTACCCGAAAAGAATAATCAACTCCTGTGCAAAACGAGCAAGAAACCAACCAAGAGAGTCCCTCCTCGAAAGCCACCCAAAAAACGTTGATGACAGGACCACATGTGTAACAACGTATAGCCCAATAACTAACCAGGTGAAGAAAATAATCAACCGTAACTGGAAGATCGTTACATCTAACACCTTGACTTGGCCAAAACCAAGATTTGTGAACAAGAGGAGCACGAATATCAAGGACCTGTTGGTACACACGAGACCTCCGCCAAGAAAAAAGAAAGAACTAACAGGCCTCTGGAATAATCCCCCAATCACTGGCCATTATCCTTGTGGATCCTGCGTGGCATGTACCACCACAAAACCAACAAAAGAGCTGCAATTACTTCCTGACATGTTATGGAAGTTAAAAAGACACACCAATTGCAACACCAGCCACGTGATTTATATGATCACCTGCCCGTGCAATATGAAATACATAGGGATGACATGCCGCAAAGTGAAACAAAGACTCAGTGAACACAGGAGCAATGTCAACTGCCAGAAAAACACGACCAAGATGTCGTCACACTACAAAGAGAAACAACATACTGCCAACGATCTCCACTGGGTAATCCTGGAAAGCCTGGAAACAATTGACAGAAATGCAGAAAGAATATTGTTCGAAAAAGAACAACGTTGGGTTCACAGGTTGAAAACTGATACCTTAGGCCTGAATGATTCCGTTCCATGGCTATCACTTAACAGATGATTCTAAAAAACTTCGACTTTTTGAGAAAACAAAAACACTACCAACCTTTCTGGGGTTTTCAACCCATGTACCCCACCTGTAACCCCATATCAAATACTGTAGTCTAAACAAACTTCAATTCTCACGGTCTACTCATACAGAGTATTTCCCCAATTAATAGTGGGTAGTCTACCCTTAACTTTGGAAGGCACCTCCGGCAACTGCTGAAGTGTTTCTTCTATTTTTTCCACACCCTGGAGTATAAAAAAACGGGAACCACTACACTTTGTAGTTCCGGGTGAGGAAGGGCAGAGTCAGCACATGCTGCCAGGACCGAGTAAGAAGGCACTAAGGTATGGGGTAAAACTAGAAGCGTCCTAACAACGACAAAACCGTAAGTTTAAGGAGCTCACCAGATAATATCCCCTTCTTAATACTTTGCAGTAAGGCCTCTCTCGATCAGCCTTAATTCCCCGAGGGAGAAATTTCCAAAATAAAATAAGGTATGCGTATCGAAAAAGCGCGCGCAGCGTTCTGAGCACTAATGTTTTTCACCTAACACAACCTGTGAAAATATCTTTTAGGCACCATCATCATGTCGCCACCCCTGGAATACTCAGATTGTATGCAGTATCACGATAGACCACGCACAGTGAGATGTTTAGAGCTAAGTGCACTTCACTACAGTATAAATGTCAGAACTATGGGCACTCCAACATAAGTCGAAACGAAGCATGAGAATGGAAGAGTTGACGCCCAAAACTGAATATGACGGGAAATATTGCCATTTTCTAGTTCCTTATAAGATTAAGGTACTATTGTACATAATTATGTGTCTTTCCATATCCCCTCTCCCTGTTTGTCGCTGTTTGTGTGTTTGTTGTTTACTTTTACAGGTACAACGTAACCTTAAAAGTCACGAAGAAACAGGTCAAATTTCCTCTTTTCTTCTCACATTTTTCACATTTTCACTTAACCCCATTGGTCCTGAAGAAAGCCTACAGATCCTCTGACTACCAAAGGCTGAAACATGTCGACCTCTTTTTAAATTTTCACTGCAATGCACTAGAATCCCTTAACAATTCACAAAGTGCATCCGTAATTTTTACCCTCAGTCCGAACCCAGACTCAATAAAGAACACTTGTCTGGTTTTCTGACATTTTAGCTTTCACACCACTTCCCCCTCACTTCCACGATCACTACTGCCTTAAACCTTAAGGCAAAACCTCCTGGTGGAGGGTGCACAAGACAAACGAATGACTCAATGATTACGCACGCACGTGTAGAGAAGCGGGGATACAGTATATACCGCAAACGAGAAACCATCACTACCAACATACACGTGTATGAGAGTCATTTAATTTGGGAGAAAAACCAGGTCCTCGACTTGTGAGCCCAAGGTTTAAGCAGGACCAGTGATCCTTTCCCCTTCTGATTATAAAGTTATCGACGGAGACTGAAAGGATTTTCACTCTGCCTCCCCCCACCTCCATGATAATACATGATTTTATAGGGGGCCAGAGACCCAGTACTTGTACTAAAATAGTGCCTTTGATGTGGGTTGGCTTCTGAAATGCACAAGTATCTCTTTCAGCCCAGTCCTGTCTGCAAGGCTGTATGGGGGTAATCAGTCTTTTTTGTGGGGACAAGGCACTGCCTATTGGAGTGAAGTTTTAGCCCCTCCTTTCTATCCGGCACAGGCAAGGCCATCAGAATGCAGATGTATGTAGGAGAGTACTCAGACACACCTATCCTTCCTGTGATGTGGCTGTCTAGAAGGAATGCACAAACTGTAGCTGTCACCCACCCCAGTTGTATATTGGAGACAGACTGCCAGGCACATGGAACAGTAAATGTACAGAAATGTCCACTTTCTGAAAGTGCCATTTCTAAAACAGTAATGTTGAATCCTACTTTACCAGTAAGGAGGATTTATGATTTCCATTCCAAAGATATGAAAAATGAAAAAGTTACCCTTCTCTTATGGGGATTCACAGCTTAAAAGTGTATTAAAGATTTCTCAGTGCTAACCTATGAGAGGAGTAGGCCTCACAGTAGTGAAAAATTAAATTGGCTGTTTGTCACTACCAGGTCAAGTAAAACATAAAGGTACATATCCTACCTTTTACTTACATAGCACCCTGCCTTTAGGGTTACTTAGGGCTTACCTTAGCGGTCACGTATATGTAATAAAATGGGTGTTTAAAGCTTGGAAGTAGTTTCAAATGCCAAGTCAAAGTGGCAGTTAACTGCACACACTGGCACTGCAGTGGCAGGCCTGAGACAGCATGGCACAATCAGTGCTGTAGCCCATTAGTAGCATTTACAGTAAAGGTCCTGGGTATATGCTATACCACTTTACAAGGGACCTATCAGTAAATACAATATGCCAATCAGGTATTCACCAATACCCCCATGTTTAGGGAAGACACACATGCACTTTAGCACTGGTTTGCAGTTGTAAAGTGGTAAAAGTCCCAAAGCCAACAAAAAGAATCTGCAAAAACAGGAGGTAAAAGGGAAAAAGTCTGGGGGAAGACCACCCTAAGGATGACAGGTCTAACATTCACCTTCATCGAAGAGAAGTGTTTTCTTGGTTTCTGTACCTCTCTCCTTTACAACCCCTCCTGCTCCATCCTATTTGATCCATTCACTGGCCAGACTATTCACCCTTAGGAATTCTCTCTGACTGATATTACTTTCCTCTATATCTTTCAAATTCTTCTTCTTATTCACCAGACGGATTGGTTATCAAAACTCAGATCTTGCTACTGGAGATAGAACTTACCAGCAAAAGTGTACTTCCGTTCAGGTAATTCATTTCAGAAGTGTGGCGTTGGGGTGTGGGGGGTAGCAAGAATATAGACTTCTTTTCATATGTATTGTTATGATTCTTGATCTTATCTTCTATTAGCTCTCTAGGTGTTGCTGCTTTTCAGCTGGTTTTGAAAGAATGTTCTGGGAACTGGATGCAGTTCAATACATAATACATACATACAAAGGCTTTCAGTCAGCCCCCTCCATCCATTGGTAAGTTGCATTGCCAGTCACCTTTTGTTTCCTCTACCACAACATGCAGGACGGGGTAATCAGTCATCCCACTTCAGCCTGTGCCCCAGCATATCATCATCAACCCAGAAAAAGTCCTGTTCAGTTCAAGGAACTGGTGGACCAATGTGTACATTTCTTAACATTTTTCCCTTTTTTTTATTTTAACTCTTTTTTGCATTACTCAGACAGTGTTTAATATGCTGCCTCCCACACCTGCACTAAAACAGGTGCCCATTTTTAAACTGACTATACCACCATTCAAAGATAACACTTCAACTGTGTGCGTGCATAAGCATGCATATGCAGGGCCATTTTTAGGTTTCACCTGCACAGCGCTTGGGCTGTGCTTGTGGAATCTATTATTTATATGATTTATATATAAATCTAACAAGCATTTACAATGCAATGGTCTCGGTATTATTAAAGATAGAGCTATTGGCATTGCTCATGACATTTTTGTGGGGTGTTTTTTTTTTCAAAATCATAAATAAATGGCATTGTCATTTACATTGCAAATAGCGTAAGCGTTAAATAAATGGCATTGCCATTTACAATGTCAATAGCTTAATCGCTTGCAAATACATGACCTATTGCATTTACACCCAAACAGAGCCATACACACAAAGCCACCCACACACATACAGAGCCATCCACACAATCTGCACTCTGCACTCACAATCTGCACTCTGCACTCACAATCTGCACTCTGAATCTGCACTCTGCAATCTGCACTCTGCAATCTGCACTCTGCACTCTGAATCTGCACTCTGCAGTCTGAATCTGCACTCTGCACTCTGAATCTGCACTCTGCACTCTGAATCTGCACTCTGAATCTGCACTCTGCACTCTGCACTCTGAATCTGCACTCTGCACTCTTAATCTGCACGCTGCACTCTGCACTCTGAATCTGCACTCTGCACTCTGAATCTGCACTCTGCACTCTGAATCAGCACTCTGAATCTTCACTCTGAATCTGCACTCTGCACCTGCACTCTACACCTGCACTCTGAATCTGCACTCTGCACTCTGAATCTGCACTCTGCACTCTTAATCTGCACGCTGCACTCTGCACTCTGAATCTGCACTCTGCACTCTGAATCTGCACTCTGCACTCTGAATCTTCACTCTGAATCTGCACTCTGCACCTGCACTCTACACCTGCACTCTGCATCTGCACTCTGCACTCTGAATCTCCACTCTGAATCTGCACTCTGAATCTGCACTCTGCACTCTGAATCTGCACTCTGCACTCTGAATCTGCACTCTGCACTCTGAATCAGCACTCTGCACTCTGAATCTGCACTCTGCACTATGAATCTGCACTCTGAATCTGCACTCTGCACTCTGAATCTGCACTCTGCACTCTGCACTCTGAATCTGCACTCTGCACTCTGAATCTGCATTCTGCACTCTGAATCTGCACTCTGCACTTTCCAGCACAGCATCAAAAATACAGGAGGTAGAGGCAAAAAGATAGGGGAAAGCCAGGCCAAGGGTGTCAGGTCTAACACGTGTCCCCTCCAGCTGAAAGTGGGGAGGACTACCCAACCTCTTGGGAGTCCTCTTCACTGAGGCGAAAGAATCTGGACAGACCATCAGCGTTGGCATGTTCTGTACCAGGGCGGTGCTCCACCATAAAGTCCATTCCCTGTAGGGAGATGGACCACCTTAAATAAATGGCATTGTCATTTACAATGTCAATAGCTTAATCGCTTGCAAATGCATGACCTATTGCATTTACACCCAAACAGAGCCATACACACAAAGCCACCCACACACATACAGAGCCACCCACACAATCTGCACTCTGCACTCACAGTCTGCACTCTGCACTCACAATCTGCACTCTGCACTCTGAAAATGCACTCTGCAATCTGCACTCTGCACTCTGAATCTGCACTCTGCAGTCTGAATCTGCACTCTGCACTCTGAATCTGCACTCTGCACTCTGAATCTGCACTCTGAATCTGCACTCTGCACTCTGAATCTGCACTCTGCACTCTTAATCTGCACGCTGCACTCTGCACTCTGCACTCTGCACTCTGCACTCTGCACTCTGAATCTGCACTCTGCACTCTGAATCAGCACTCTGAATCTTCACTCTGAATCTGCACTCTGCACTCTGAATCTGCACTCTGAATCTGCACTCTGCACTCTGAATCTGCACTCTGCACTCTGAATCTGCACTCTGCACTCTGAATCAGCACTCTGCACTCTGAATCTGCACTCTGCACTATGAATCTGCACTCTGAATCTGCATTCTGCACTCTGAATCTGCACTCTGCACTCTGAATCTGCACTCTGCACTCTGAATCTGCACTCTGCACTCTCCAGCACAGCATCAAAAATACAGGAGGTAGAGGCAAAAAGATAGGGGAAAACCAGGCCAAGGGTGTCAGGTCTAACACGTGTCCCCTCCAGCTGAAAGTGGGGAGGACTACCCAACCTCTTGGGAGTCCTCTTCACTAAGGCGAAAGAATGTGGACAGACCATCAGCGTTGGCGTGTTCTGTACCAGGGCGGTGCTCCACCATAAAGTCCATTCCCTGTAGGGAGATGGACCACCTTAACAGTTTTGGGATTTCACCCCTCATCTGTATTAACCATCTGAGGAGTCTGTGGTCGGTCTGAACACGGAAGTGATTTCCAAATAGGTAGGGCCTCAGCTTCTTCAGAGCCCAGACCACAGCAAAAGCTTCCCTTTCAATTGCACTCGATCTCTGGTCCCTGGGGAGTAGCCTCCTACTAATGAAAGCTACAGGTTGGTCTCAGCCCTCGTCGTTGATCTGTGAGAGTACTGCTCCCACGCCTTGCTCTGAAGCGTCTGTCTGAACAACAAACTCACTGGAAAAATCAGGTGCCTTAAGCACCGGTGCTGTGCACATGGCAGTTGAATCTGCACTCTGCACTCTGCACTCTGAATCTTCACTCTGCACTCTGAATCTGCACTCTGCACTCTGAATCTGCACTCTGCACTCTGCCCCGAGCCCTACAAACAGGAGAATGGGGCACGCGCCCCCGGCATCTGGCTTCAATTACCACGGCCCCTGACAGCTGGTAATTGATAATATATAGCCTTCTGGTGCACGTCTCCGCACGGAATATGCAGGAATATGAGCAACTCTACAGACTATGGCCTATTGCGCGTTGGCTTGTAAAAACACAGCCATGGGAGGGCCAATTGCCATGCAGCTGCCATAAATAACGAACACAATTCACACGCTTCTCTGGAATCTGTAGGTTAGATTGCCGAAGTCCCTCGCTACAGGACTCTGGCCAGACCCACTTCGTGGGATGTAGGCTGAGCCCTAAAAAGGGGCTTAAATCCCGCCCCCTCGCTTTCCGGTCATTTCATTGGTTCTTGTGCTTGCCACTAATTTTTCCTCATTCTCTAGGCAGTTTTGTAACTAATGGACTACGGTTCATCTGGCATTTCCTTTTATTATTTTTACACGCTTCTACTTTTTTTTTAGATTGTCCTCTTCTTCACCCCGCCCCCTCCCAGTACTATCCGTTGTCTTTCCACCTTCCTCCCATGTCTGTTTGTGTTGTTGTTTAATCACCCGACCTCCTCCGGAATTTGAATTTTGAATTTTAAAATATTTGTAGAGCGCACGATTACCAAGCAGTTTCTTGGCGCTAGGGATGCAGACCCATGGTAGGGGCAGGAGGTGGGCCGCTAGTGTGGGAAGGCTTGGGAAATGAGGAAGGTTTTAAGAGCTTTTCAAAACTCTAAATAATGGGAGGAGGACCTGAGGGAAAAGGGAAGGTGTTAGATCTGGGGGTCTCTAGTTGGCAGAGGTATGTACCTTTGTACAAATAGGGACCCTTGCTTTTAGTCAGGGTAAAGGGACACCCACTGTGGATAACCCCTGCTCACCCCCTAGGTAGCTTGGCACGAGCAGACAGGCTTACCCCCAAGGCAATGTGTTAAAGTATTTGCACTCAATCACAACAATTATTCCACAGTACTCCACAAAGGTAGACCACACAGGTAAGTATATGCAAAAATATAACTTTATCTAGTTATGCAGTTAAAAGGCAGTTACAGTATTATTGCATGATATCTTCGCTTTCTCTTAGTTATTGTATCTCTTCTAGGAAGGTTTCACACGTTCAAAAAGTAGTCTCAAGTCTCTTAAAAGAAAAGTATCACAGGAATAATGCAGCTATGCTGTAGGTCAAAGTCAGCTCTACGCTAACTCCAGCGGTGTTTAACCTCACCGTTGTGCTCCCTCTGAAGCCTCAGCGTAGGAGAAAGCTTGAGAACAGCCCCGGCCGGTCCCGTCAGCTCTCCCGCCCGCTCTCGACAATCCAACGAGCTAGTGCGGCACTTCTTTATTGGGACGACAGGCCGGGGGCGTTGAATACTCGCGTTGCTCACTCGGCGAGGACGGGTCTCTCTTCGGCTTCGAGCGTGACTTCCAGCAACGATCGGATGACGCTGGCCAATCCGGTCGCGGCCTTTTCGGCAAGCCTCCACAGACACCCGGGAGTCAGCCAATGACAGTGCGGCTCCCGGGACTAGCCCCTAGTGTCGCGCTAGCCTCAGACCAATGGCTGTGCGGCTCGGGCGATGACGCAGTGGCGCTGGGGCCAATCCCAGCACAGCATTGGTTAGGGGGCTCGACTAATCGTCCAATGAGAGAGCAGCGGGCTCGATCTTTACTTCGGCAGCGCCGGCAAAGTACGGTGAACTTCTCAGGGTGTTTCTGGCCCCGGGCTGCGACGGTGAAAATATTTACAAAAAGGGGTGGTGAGGGACAGAGTCTCTGAATTAAGCAGAAAGCTCTCACCCAGTCAAAAGATCAGGGCTACATCCAACACCGTTTTTTAGCTCACTGCACCATCCCAGTTTCAGAACCTGGCTGTATGCAAATTAGTCTGTTCCTGTCCCAGTGCATGATGGGAACAGGACAAACCAAACTACAGAAGCCAATTCTTACACTGGGAAGGAAACAAGCTCCCGGGGACCGGTTTCTGGCATTACAGCCGTCTTCGGCCCGGTTTGCTTGAATCCTGATGGTGCAATGAGCAAGGGTCTCACATCTGAGAATACCCTTCCACGCTTAGGGTGGACAAAAATATTTACAAAAAGGGGTGGTGAGGGACAGAGTCTCTGAATTAAGCAGAAAGCTGTCACCCAGTCAAAAGATCAGGGCTAGATCCAACACCGTTTTTTAGCTCACTGCACCATCCCAGTTTCAGAACCTGGCTGTATGCAAATTAGTCTGTTCCTGTCCCAGTGCATGATGGGAACAGGACAAACCAAACTACAGAAGCCAATTCTTACACTGGGAAGGAAACAAGCTCCCGGGGACCGGTTTCTGGCATTACAGCCGTCTTCGGCCCGGTTTGCTTGAATCCTGATGGTGCAATGAGCAAGGGTCTCACATCTGAGAATACCCTTCCACGCTTAGGGTGGACAAAAATATTTACAAAAAGGGGTGGTGAGGGACAGAGTCTCTGAATTAAGCAGAAAGCTCTCACCCAGTCAAAAGATCAGGGCTAGATCCAACACCGTTTTTTAGCTCACTGCACCATCCCAGTTTCAGAACCTGGCTGTATGCAAATTAGTCTGTTCCTGTCCCAGTGCATGATGGGAACAGGACAAACCAAACTACAGAAGCCAATTCTTACACTGGGAAGGAAACAAGCTCCCGGGGACCGGTTTCTGGCATTACAGCCGTCTTCGGCCCGGTTTGCTTGAATCCTGATGGTGCAATGAGCAAGGGTCTCACATCTGAGAATACCCTTCCACGCTTAGGGTGGACAAAAATATTTACAAAAAGGGGTGGTGAGGGACAGAGTCTCTGAATTAAGCAGAAAGCTCTCACCCAGTCAAAAGATCAGGGCTAGATCCAACACCGTTTTTTAGCTCACTGCACCATCCCAGTTTCAGAACCTGGCTGTATGCAAATTAGTCTGTTCCTGTCCCAGTGCATGATGGGAACAGGACAAACCAAACTACAGAAGCCAATTCTTACACTGGGAAGGAAACAAGCTCCCGGGGACCGGTTTCTGGCATTACAGCCGTCTTCGGCCCGGTTTGCTTGAATCCTGATGGTGCAATGAGCAAGGGTCTCACATCTGAGAATACCCTTCCACGCTTAGGGTGGACAAAAATATTTACAAAAAGGGGTGGTGAGGGACAGAGTCTCTGAATTAAGCAGAAAGCTCTCACCCAGTCAAAAGATCAGGGCTAGATCCAACACCGTTTTTTAGCTCACTGCACCATCCCAGTTTCAGAACCTGGCTGTATGCAAATTAGTCTGTTCTTGTCCCAGTGCATGATGGGAACAGGACAAACCAAACTACAGAAGCCAATTCTTACACTGGGAAGGAAACAAGCTCCCGGGGACCGGTTTCTGGCATTACAGCGGTCTTCGGCCCGGTTTGCTTGAATCCTGATGGTGCAATGAGCAAGGGTCTCACATCTGAGAATACCCTTCCACGCTTAGGGTGGACAAAAATATTTACAAAAAGGGGTGGTGAGGGACAGAGTCTCTGAATTAAGCAGAAAGCTCTCACCCAGTCAAAAGATCAGGGCTAGATCCAACACCGTTTTTTAGCTCACTGCACCATCCCAGTTTCAGAACCTTGCTGTATGCAAATTAGTCTGTTCATGTCCCAGTGCATGATGGGAACAGGACAAACCAAACTACAGAAGCCAATTCTTACACTGGGAAGGAAACAAGCTCCCGGGGACCGGTTTCTGGCATTACAGCCGTCTTCGGCCCGGTTTGCTTGAATCCTGATGGTGCAATGAGCAAGGGTCTCACATCTGAGAATACCCTTCCACGCTTAGGGTGGACAAAAATATTTACAAAAAGGGGTGGTGAGGGACAGAGTCTCTGAATTAAGCAGAAAGCTCTCACCCAGTCAAAAGATCAGGGCTAGATCCAACACCGTTTTTAGCTCACTGCACCATCCCAGTTTTAGAACCTGGCTGTATGCAAATTAGTCTGTTCCTGTCCCAGTGCATGATGGGAACAGGACAAACCAAACTACAGAAGCCAATTCTTACACTGGGAAGGAAACAAGCTCCCGGGGACCGGTTTCTGGCATTACAGCCGTCTTCGGCCCGGTTTGCTTGAATCCTGATGGTGCAATGAGCAAGGGTCTCACATCTGAGAATACCCTTGCACGCTTAGGGTGGACAAAAATATTTACAAAAAGGGGTGGTGAGGGACAGAGTCTCTGAATTAAGCAGAAAGCTCTCACCCAGTCAAAAGATCAGGGCTAGATCCAACACCGTTTTTTAGCTCACTGCACCATCCCAGTTTCAGAACCTGGCTGTATGCAAATTAGTCTGTTCCTGTCCCAGTGCATGATGGGAACAGGACAAACCAAACTACAGAAGCCAATTCTTACACTGGGAAGGAAACAAGCTCCCGGGGACCGGTTTCTGGCATTACAGCCGTCTTCGGCCCGGTTTGCTTGAATCCTGATGGTGCAATGAGCAAGGGTCTCACATCTGAGAATACCCTTCCACGCTTAGGGTGGACAAAAATATTTACAAAAAGGGGTGGTGAGGGACAGAGTCTCTGAATTAAGCAGAAAGCTCTCACCCAGTCAAAAGATCAGGGCTAGATCCAACACCGTTTTTTAGCTCACTGCACCATCCCAGTTTCAGAACCTGGCTGTATGCAAATTAGTCCGTTCCTGTCCCAGTGCATGATGGGAACAGGACAAACCAAACTACAGAAGCCAATTCTTACACTGGGAAGGAAACAAGCTCGCCGGTAGCTTGTCTCCTTTCTGGTGAAGAATTGGCTTGGTAGTTTGGTCTGCCCTGTTCCCATGATGCACTGGGCCAGGGACAGACTAATTTGCATATAGCCAGGTTCTGAGCTGGGATGGGGCAGTGAGATAAATAACGGTGATGGATCAAGCCCTGATCTTTGGACTGGGTAAGAGTGGTCTGCTTATTTCAGACACTCTGTTCATCACCACCCCCTTTTCTGTATCGTTTTTGGCCACTATAGGTGTGGCAGGGTATACTCAGACATGAGTCCCTTTCTCACTGCTCCATCAGGATTCAAGCAAGCCGGGCCGAAGAGGCTGAAATGCCAGAAACCGGTCCCCGGTAGCTTGTCTCCTTTCTGGTGAAGAATTGGCTTGGTAGTTTGGTCTGCCCTGTTCCCATGATGCACTGGGCCAGGGACAGACTAATTTGCATATAGCCAGGTTCTGAGCTGGGATGGGGCAGTGAGATAAATAACGGTGATGGATCAAGCCCTGATCTTTGGACTGGGTAAGAGTGGTCTGCTTATTTCAGACACTCTGTTCATCACCACCCCCTTTTCTGTATCGCGACGGTGAAAAGGCGGCAAGTGATTTTCGAGGGCGCGGGTCACAGCTAGACCGCCCCGACGGCCGCAAGATCTTGTTGGGGTAGACCTCACGGAGGGAGGCACCTCGGGCCCCCGACCCTCGCAGAATATGTGCCGATGAGCACACCGATCTCTGCCCCGGATCAGCAGTTGGAAATAAATCACGCACCAGGCCAAAACAGCATGATCTTCACAGCGTAGTTCAGTTTCTGTGGAACCTTTTGACCCTGGGTTCCAGGATAGGAGGCCAGCTCTTCTCAGGCCCTTGGAGATTCAGTCTAAGACACAGCACACAGCAAAGTCTTGGTAATCACAAGTAGGCAGGGGCAAAGCACACAGCAAGCCCTTCTCCTCTCCTTCAGTTGAACAGCAGAACAGGTCAGCCCTTAGAGCACACAGCAAGGCAATCTTCCTTCAGTTCCTTCAGCGGTCCTTCTTCTGGCAGAGGTTCCTCTTGATTGTAGAATCTAATTTTCTGTTGTCAGGGGTCCTTCTCTTATACCCCTAAAAGTCTTTTAAGTCTTTGTGCAAGTGGGCCCTGTGCCCGGTCTAAACCAGTTCTGGGTGTTGCTGGAGCACTTGGGCTTCCTGGCTTCTTCCTTCCTTTCAGTGTGAGGGGCAGAGGTGACAGCCGCCCAGCAGGAGGTTGAGCCAGCATTGTGGCAGGCAGGCACGGCCCTATTCACTTCCAAGTGCTATCTCCTCCCACCACTCTAGTTGCAGATGCAGTCATTCAACCACGGGCTGACTCAGACAACCTCCTGGGGGCTCCCCAGCCCCTGTCACCCTCAAACTAGACAGTCAATCCACAAGCAGGCCCAGGCACACAGAAAGGTTAGACAAGAGAACAGCCACTTTCTAAAAGTGCTGTTCTCAAACACAGAATTTAAAAACAACCTTTCCTAAAAGATGTGTTATTGAATTCTGAGTTCAGGGATATCAATCACTTATGTCCCATCTTGTTCCTATGGGAAGGCAGGCTGGTATCCATTGGGACCAGCCTCCCTCATGTTAGTCTATGGAGCAAGATAACCTTGCAGCAGTGAGCACACAAAATGGCTGCTGCTCACTACCAGAGCATGTTACCTACACTTAGTACATTCTCTACCTTTCCTATACACTCCACCCTGCCCAGGGGGTACCTTGAGCCTTCCATAGGGGTGACCAATGTGTCTATAAAGGGAAGGGTTAGGCCCAGCCAGTGGGGACACTGGCCAGGAGGACATAGCAGTTCACTGACTGCACACAGGCACTGCGGTGGCAGGCCTGAGACACCATTTTAGGGCTACTCATGTGGGTGGCACAAACAGTGCTGCAGGCCCACTAGTAGCATCTGTCATCACCAGCCCTGGTACATCTAGTACACTTTACTAGGGACTTCGTGGTGATACAAATATGCCAATCAGGTATATCCAATCAATATGACTATTTTCATAGGGAGCACTTACACTCTGGCACTGGACAGCAATGGCAAAGTGTCCAAAGCATGTAAACCAGCAAAAACGAAATCCAGCACAGCATCAAAAATACAGGAGGCAGAGGCAAAAAGATGGGGGAAAACCACGCCAAGGGTGTCAGGTCTAACAGAAGGGTGTTCCAAAATACGGGGGCGAGGGTGGAGAATTTCATACCTCCCAATTTCTTCCTCCTGAATCGAGGAACCGAGAGGAGGAATTGGGAGGAAGAGCGCAGCTCTCTACAGGGGCGATAGGCCTTGATTTCTGAATTGATAAATGCAGGGACCGTTCCTGCTCGGGCCTGAAAGGTGATACAGCCCATCTTAAAGAGGGAACGTTCCCGAATGGGAAGCCAATGTAAGGCTTTGAGCAACGGAGTGACGTGATGGGATTTGGGAAGGTTATAGACAAATCGGGCGGCCTGATTTTAAACCAGCTGAAGTCTCCGTAAATCATAAGCAGGGATACCAGGGTATAAGGCGTTGCCGTAGTCGATGCGGGATATGTCGTGGCTAAAAAGAATCAGTTTAAGGGCAGAAATGGAGAAAAAGCGTGAAATCTTTTGGATAGTGCGGAGAATCAAAAAGCAGGAAGAGACAACAGAGCTAATCTGGGAGTGCAAGGTGAGATGATCGTTCAATTTTATGCCTAAAGTCTTTACTAAAGAAGATGGGACAGGAGGAGAATCCAGGGAAGAAGGCCAACATAAAGGGTTCCAGGGACTGGAGCACCCACCTGTTAGGACCAGTTCGGTTTTGTCTGGATTTAACTTCAGGTGGTTGTGATTCATCCAGTCCCTGATGAAAATCATAACAGATTGAAAATTATAAGTGGAGTCTGAGGAAGAGGACAAATTAAAAATAAGCTGGAGGTCATCGGCGTAGTTATACACCGTGACCTCCATTTGCTGTAATGCAAAAACAAGAGGGAAAATGTACAAATTAAACAACAGGGGAGACAGGGAGGAGCCTTGTGGTACCCCGCATTGAACCTTGCGGGAGGGTGCAGAGAAGTCGGCCAGGTGGACGGCCTGAGTACGGTCCCTCAGGAAGGAAGCGAGCCAAACCATGGCCGATCCCCTGACACCAGCCGCCCTGACACGGGTGAGCAGGATGGAGTGGTCAACCGTGTCAAAGGCGGCGGATAAGTCAAGAAGGACCAAGGCCTGGGGCAGATTGATATCCATTCCCTCTCTGAGTTTGTCCATAACGGAGAGGACTACCGACTCCGTAGAGTGCCTAGGGCGGAAGCCTGCCTGACAAGGGGCTAACCTGCCAGTTTCCTCAACAAAGGCACTGAGCACTTTGGTGACATGTCGCTCCAGTATTTTACCTAAAAAGGGAAGGAGGGAGATGGGGCGATAATTGGTCATAGAGGTGGGGTCTGCACCGGGTTTCTTTAAGATGGGAATTATAGTAGCAAATTTGTGAGATAGAGGGACGATGCCCTGAGCAAGGGAGGTGTTGAGAAAGGTAAGAGGGGGCAAAGGGCAGGCCAGGTAGATTTGTCTAAGGATTCGTGCAGGGCAGATGTCCGAGGGAGATCCAGACTTGACCCTTAGAAGTAGGGACAAGAACAGCTCCCTGGTCAAAGGAGGAATGCAATCAAGAAATAACTGGTTGGACGGAGGCTGAGTGTCGGAAAAGGAGGGGGAAGGGAGTGAGATGTTAGACTTGATAGTAGTAATTTTCGCAATAAAGAAGTTATTGAGCGAGTTGCAGCGGGTCTGGGAAGGGGAAGGTTTGAGAGTGGCTCTATCAGAGAAAGCTAGGTCCTGTACAATTGAAAAAATTTCTCTTGGTTGGTTTTCGGCGGACAAGACTTTCAAGGAGAAATAATTGGTCTTGGCAGAGAGAATGGCTTTCTTGTATTGATTGAGAAGTGAGGTATATTTTAGTTTGAGTATGGGGCAGTAGGCGCGCCTGCCGAACCACAAGTTTCCTCTCTTTGAGATCAGCGGTGAACCAACTATTCGCGTCATTGGCGCGCCTGGTCGTAACGCGTCTCAGAGGGGCTACTTGGTCACATCCACTAGCAAGCCACTTATTGATAGTGTCTGCTTGAGCAGAAGAGGAAAGATCTTCAATGCAGGGAGTTGAGGCAGAGAGAGAAGAGCAGAGGGAAACCACATCGACATGGTTCCAATTGCGCGCCCAGGTGTTCCTAGGAAGAGGGGGTCTTTTAACAAAAGTGGGGTGTAAGAGGAAGGAAACTAAAAAGTGATCGGACCAGGAACATGGGGTAAATGCAGGGGAAGAGACGGGGCAATTAAGTGACCAAACCTGGTCCAAGGTGTGGCCGTGAATGTGGGTAGGGGTATGGACATGAGATAAAAAGTTGAGGCTATTAAGAGATTCCGAGAATTTTCTAGACATATGGTCCTCGGCAGGATCTGAAGGCCAAAAATTGAAGTCCCCTAGCACTAGAATGGAGGAATGGTTCACAGCTAGGGTAGGCAATAGTTCCTGTACAGCGCGAATAAAATGAGGCATGGGCTGAGGGGGCCGATACATAAGCAAACAGGTCAGGGTTGTTTGGAAGGAGGCAGAGTGGACGACTAAATAGTGGACCGATGTGATGAAGGGGAACGATAGCAACTGAAAATGAAGTTCAGATCGAACAATCAGAGCAACGCCACCACCAGCTTTCCCCGTGGGTCGGTCAACGCGGAGAGCATAGTAGGACGATTTCAGGGCAGCTAAAATAAGAGGCAAAGAATCAGGACAAAACCAGGTCTCTGTAAGAAACAAGAGATCCGGTTAGTGAGTGTCCAGTAAAACAAATAGTTCGTGGTAGTGCTTAACGGCCGATCTGGTGTTAAGGAGGCAGACCGAAATGGCAGGGACACCACAGGATGGGGTAGGCCGCTCCCGGGAGGGAAGGTGAAGGGAGGGCGAGGAGGGACAATGGGATGTGAGTAAAGGAATAGGGGGTGCCTCCTGTGTCATAGTTCCTGTCCTCTCCTATCCATAACCTGTTTCCCTGCACCCCTGCCCCCCTGCCCCCTCCTCTAACCGTCCGTTTCTCACGGCCCCCACCCCCTCCTCCTCCTCCCTCGTCCATTTTTGCCCGGTGCGGTGGATCACCGAAATCTGAGAACGAGCTGTTAGTGGTGTATTGCTGGAAGGAGAAGGCTCACACATTAAGCGAAGACCTAATAGATCGCGTAGGTGTGTTTACTCCGATATTCACTTTTTGAGTGCATGTCTCTGCAGTCCTGTTAATTTCTGTGCCTTCCCTTACTGTGAAATTCGCATCTTTCCAACAGATGTTGCAACAGTATTTTCTAGACACAGTTTCTCTTTCCCTGTGTTCTGCTGCATTATTGTTAGCTACGGCCCTGCTTAATACCCCTTTGAGCGTATCATTTGCTCAAAAAAAGGAACAGTGGGGGAGAGTCAACTGAATATTACATTATTTCGGAGTATTATCCTGAAAGAAAAATTCCGAGAGCCTCCTGCAGCCACTTCAAGCTCTGTTGGACATACAAGTCAATACGCTCTTGCAATCAGAAATTAAACACGTTATTAACTGACTTCCTTTAAAGGGCTGTTTCAATACAATCTACTTATTTTAACTGAAACTTTGTGTGGGTAGTTGCTGAAGGAGATACAGGACAATGTGCGCTGTACTCATGCACTGAAACAATGCATATATTTCAGCTGGGCGTTGCATAATGTTTTTTTTCTAGAGGAATTACATGCCAGCCTTGTATGTGCTGCACAGTTAAGCTCATGTGCAACATGGCTTAAAGTAGAAAAAAAAGCTAAGGCACAGCCAACATAGACCACTTCATATACAAGGTTACACAGCAACGTAGTGACAGTGCAATATGTAAATAAATGTAAAGAAAATTTACAAAGCCAATTGATTTTGCATAGGTGAAACCTATTGGCTATTCCAATGCTTGTTTATATTGTTTTATCCAACGAAACCTATTCCAATATTGTCATCCCTACATGTGCATGCTTTGCAGATAAGCAGGCAGACCTCTTTAAATGGTTTGTGTGAAACATTTTTACTTAAATGATTACAAGAAGGCCATGCATACGTGCTCATGCAGGCACACACATGCACATGTGCGGACAGTGAACTTGGAATGTTTTTGTAACACTGGGCCATATTTATGAGCAGGTTTGTGTTGCTCTTGCACCACACAACGTGATGCATGAGCGATGCAAACCTCCAAAAATATGGAGTGACACAACGCAGAGCAAATCGCTGTGTTGCTTTAATCTGCCCTGGGTAGGCCTTTCATGGGTATTGCCATGGACCTTCCATGGTTTTAGATGCTGTCCCAGATTTACAAGACCTTGTACACCTGGCAATGTGGCATCAAGGTACACGTTCCTATTCTTCAGCAGGCATAGAAAGAGGAAAAAGCCTCTCAGGATTCTTTTTGTGCAGAAAGGTGTCTCTTCCTGTGCAGGAAGGTGCCCGTTCCTGCACAAAAACAATCCTAGCTACAACATGGCCACTCTTGCACTATGTTACAAGGGTGCCTGCATTGGAGCTAGGCTGTTCAAGTGGCTCCAAAGCAAGGGCAAAGTCAGGAATGTGCCGGATTGGATTCATACGGCACATTTCTGCCCTTTCCCTGTGACTTGCTATGCTGCCATGCAGCACAAACTTCATAAATATGACCCTAAGTTTTACAATACCATTCACAAACAACACACTAATGGGTATAGCCAATAGACTTGTTGCCAACAGCAGACCTATTAGCTTTGCCAATGCTTGTTTTTTGGGAGGTTGTTTAAGTGGCATTTGAATTCCTAGAGAATATCTGAGCTTCACACGAGCCTGCATAATTGTATATATGCATATTTATCAGTTCATCAAATGGATCGCCTGTCAAAGCCAAAATCAATTACATTTATGTATTTTGATTCCCCATTTGAGTTCTCATTTACTTTGTGCAGCGTAATGCTCAGTGTTGGTGATTTATTTGAGTGAAATGTTCTCATTACATTTGATCGACAATTGGGATAGGCAGCCTCCCCCAAGTATTTTAGCTTGATTTTCTTTCTCCGGATAACCTGAAAAAATCAGTATGCGGGACTTTGCGCTAAAACGGTGTTAAATGATTAGTGGCTTATGCAAATTGTCTTCATTTATAATTAATAAAAGGCAGACTGTGACGTGACGCGAGAACACGAAGAGCGGCACCTTTTAAGAGAATTGGTAAATCTTGTAGCATGGGAGGCTAAATTAATTTTTATAGCAGCTAGCACCGCGGAACATCTTTTAACTGTCACTGACTGCGAAGCAACCTTCCTATGCTTTTCGTGCAGCATGTGAAGGAAGGTAAATAGACAGGATTCTTCGTCGGAGAGGCTCAATGATTGGAGGGGCCCTACACCCCAAGATGACATCTAAATTCATCACAGTCTTATTGAAGAGAAGAGGCACAGGCAGCACAAAGACTGGCACATTCAGTTCTAAGTGCAGCCATTTGTTAAGTGTACACGACAGGCCAAATTTGGCAGTTGTTCAGAATTCGCTTTTTCTCTTTCACGTTCAGAAGACCGAAAGCTACAGCTGTTTATGGTGCTGATGCAAGGGGCAGTAAAAATGGATACGATTATTGAGCAGCCGAGGAACTGACGCTGCTCTGGGTACAGGGTGAACTGCCTACCCCTCCCTCCGAGGACACCAACTGCTTGTTGGATCCCAGAAGTGACCGCTATCATTTTGCTGCTACTGGCCGCTTTCGAAGGAAGCTTTATTCCCCCCAGGGCTTGCTTTGTAAAGGTTGGTGATGAAAGGTCTTTGCTGACTTTCGTTAACGCAGAGTGACTACTGATAGAGTATGGATGCCTTTCAGAACCATCTTCAAAAGTGTTCTTTTGCTGTATTTTTTGAAATACAAAAACAAACAGCAAATGCCTTGCCAGGATAGAAACGATCTTTGCAAGATCAGCTATCGTGTTTTTTGCAATAACATCAATCAGTGTTAGTGTCATTAGACTAACGATGTTCCCACCTTCTTTGCTTTCCTGCGTGACCGCTCAGCTCTCCTCAGGGCTTGGTCGCTCCTCCCTCTGCTGCCGCTCCTGCCTCCCTGGCTGTTCGAGCAGTAACTTTCCCCTTCCCCAGCGCCTTGAGACCCTCCCAGGTGAGTAGTGCGCTATACAAATGACGTGATTGATTGATTGAAAGTATCCTACGATATGGTGAGGCTTCGGGGCTTTTGGAATTGCAAACCATTATGCGTACTCCCTCACCCCCGCCACTCCAACATATAGTTGGTCTCAGGTCTCAAAATCATAAGAGGACAGGGAGGTTAGGATCCCACTGCACTCTATGTATGGCTTTTGATTACCATCGAACCAGCGGCAGCTGGCACAAGTAAACGCGGTGGGCAGGGCGGAGATGGGGAAGGGTGGGAGCGGGGGGGGCCTATTCCGTCGTCTGGCCCCTTGCCCCGCCCTGCACGGCCCACCTCTTCACCGCACCTACTTGTGCCAGCCGCCGCTGCATCTAACTATCGAGCAGAGATCCCATGTCCCTTGCTTGCGTTGGAACCCCTGACACCCTTGTCACACTACGGCACTGCTGTTCTCACATTTAGCACTGCATCCATAATATTTACACAGGCCACCTTCACAAAACATCAATACAAAATCCAGACTTGCAACCATAAGGCACCAAGGCCCAGATTCATCAAACTTTCATTCAGTGCAATGCAGCAGCCACCTTGCTGCGCTGCGTGAAAGGGAACGAGCAGGCATGCACCGTATTTTATATTATATGGTGCATTCCTGTCCTTTCCTAGCCCTGGCGCACTTTTTCTGCCTAGCGCCAGTGCAGGCCCCCTTGTGTCATGTTGCAAGGGTGCCTGCTTTGTAGGCAGGATTGCTTTCCTGCACAAAAATAATCCTCAGAATCATTATTCTCTTTCTAAGTTTTCTGCATAAAGAGGAAAAACAAGGAGAAATATCTTCTGTGGGTAGGTGTGGAACTTTGACACATTCCCAGGTCTACCACTAATCGTAAAGCTGGGAATGCACTAAAATCCATTGGTAAATGTGTGGAAACAACCACCTTCCACCATGTAAAGCCTCCTAGGGGCAGAGTTATTCAAGGCAGCGATTTGCTCTGCTTTGCGTTACTCCAGATTTATCAAGCCATACAGGGCCAGGCAAGGTGGCATTGCGTGGCTTGATAAATCTGGCTTTAGTGTTGCGTTGCCCTTGGGCCCGCCTCTGTGAAGTAAGCGCAATGCAACACTATGATAAATCAGGCCCCAAGAAGCCAATAACTGATTGCCAACCTACTTAGTTTAGAATCCCTTGACAAAGCTTCAAGACACACAATGAGATGACTTTGCAGGAGTTTTTCACTGTCAGGATGTGTAAAACATACCAACAAGTCCTACCTTTTACATACCATGCACCCTGCCCTATGAGCCGATAGGGCCTTCCTCAGGGATGACTTATAAGTGTTTAAAAGGAAGCTTTAGACTTGGCAAAAGTATTTTGTCAGGTCGAGATTACATTTAAACCTGGACTACAGGCTGCAGTGGCAGGCCTGCACATGTTTTACAGTGCTAATTTAAATGGGGGGCACAAGGAGTGCTGCAGCTATTAGTAGCATTTAATGTACCATCCCTGGGTACAGGTAGAACCATATACTAGAGACTTGTATGTACATTAACTGTACCAACCAGGTGTAGGCCAATTTAAAAATGTTAAGAAGGGAAAGCATAAGCACTTTGCCACTCACCTTCCCTGGTTGGCTTCGGCATTTCACTCTCTAAATCTGTGGTGGTACTAGTGGCATACATTCATGCTGGTATCCCAGTATTCAGATCACACGTGCCTAAGCACTAATCACATGGGATTGTTTATATTCAGTCCCCTGGGGAACCACTGCCCATTTTGCAATCACCTAGCTTAAAATCATCTGCTGGTGATACGTGGCATACTCTGCCACCAGTGCACACTCATACACACACTATGTCATTTGATAACTTAGTCTCTTGTGTATTATTTGTTGCAGGATAAATGGCTGGCATTTGTCTATGTAACACATCTCATTCCTTGTTTGCATTCCTCTTCTGCATACACTTTCCTTGCAATTGCTACATTCCAAGATGGCAACGATTTTGTGTTCTACATGATACTGTATGTATTAAGTAGTCCTTCAACTATGTTTTTTGAGGCTATGTAATGATCCCCATGAGTTTTTATCTCTGTGTGATCAAGACTGCTGGTCAGTCAAAATGTGTTACAGATTTATGAAGTTAATAAATTAACTTCACTGCATTGGATCTCTCGCCTGAGTGTGGGTTTTATTGGAATATATGGCTATGTATATATTTCTAAGCATGTCTATATGTATAAAAACAAATAAATAAGCTTAAAGTATGGCAACACTTGAAAGTCTGAGTTTAATTAATACAACTTATAGATATATTACCTTACTTATAAAGCGTACCTTACATGTACTTACCTATTATTATATTTATTACTTTACTCCTAATTCAGCATCTCTGAAGCATTACCCTATATCTCACCCCACACCTCTCTCAATATATCCTCTACCTCAACTCTTTGACTCATTGCAAACCTCAGTCTACTACTCTCTCCAATGCACTACCCAATTTCTCACAATATATATGTCTCAATATGTCCTCTACCTCCACTCTCTGACTACTAAGATCCCAAAAAAACCTTTTCAAGACTCTTCCATTGTCTACCCCTCTCTTGCATCATCTCAAACCTCTTCTACTATTCAGATCACCTTACAAGCCTTTTTAAAGCCATTCATCTAACTCCTTCACCCATTCATCCCAATCTTTTTCCTGCTGCTATGATCTCCAAATAAACACTATTTAAACCCTTTCCGCTTCTTTCCCTCCACTACCCTTTCCAATCCAATTAACAGACTGACATGTTCACCGCTAAAATTGATTTAATAATTCCCTATACTGATTCACCACTAATCCTAATCACTGGCGGATCACTAATAGGCCCCTATGGCAGTTATATATTTACTGGATACTGCCCCATTGCACTGTTCTTGGTTTTAATTAGAAGGAGAGCCAATATTCAAAATTAAAAGTTTTCCCCTCTTTTTGTCTCTTCACTCTATTTTATTCACCATTTTTCTTTTCTTGCACTGCACTTGTTCCCATATGATTCTACATTCTCATGGTCATCATAGTGATTGTGGGCTTGACCCATTGAATATGTGTATATTGGGTATGGAAATGGTCTCAATGATCAAGAGACGGACCTTCCCAATGTTCTGCATTACTCAGGCATGCCTAAGTACCTGATGGATAGGCTTCAGCTGGTCAAGAATGCAGCGGCCCAAACTATTTTCAGGCTTCCCGGTGATGCTCACCTGTCAAGCCTTTTTAGGAGTTTTCATTGGCTGCCAGTGAGGAAAAGGATTATCTATAAGACGCTGCTTGTGACCCAGAAAGCCTTATACGGCATGGGCCCTGGCTACTTAAAAAACAGGATTTTGTTCTATGCCCCACATAGAAATCTCCGCTCTGCGAATCTCTTCCTACCAGTACCCCAAATATAAGGAAGGCTAGGCCAGGGGAAAGGCCCTCTCCTTTCTGTGCCTGTCCCTTTGGAAAAAACTGCAGCTAACACTTAGAAGCATCAAGTCAACGCCCGTGTTTTGGAAGAAGCTGAAAACTTGGCTTTTCTCCAGAACATAGCTCCTTCTTGCCCCTGCTGACACTCTTCTGCAATCAGTGCCAGGACACTCCGTGTAATAGCAGTAGCGCTTTATAAATATCCCTACATAGACATAGACATAATTGTGGTTTGCAGATATTTATATAATTCTGGTGTTTTCAATGTTTATTTTCACATCTTTACAAAGTTTTGAAGTTTCCCAGATTAGGTTTGCCTTCACCTGTGCAAAATAGCTTTTGTTTTATTTCAGGATTATTTTCATACCAATCCACCTCAATAGAGGTGGGAAATGTATGCTGAATCTTTCTATGTCCATTGGCAAACATGTGCAGAATTTTCCTCTGCAAGGTTACCTTTTACAACAAAGATTGCTGCTTTTTAAACTCATGATTTCCAACAAACTTCACAAAGGTTGCAAAAAACATCATTGCTACTTCCTGCAATCCTGCGTGCATTTTTCTAGCATCTCTATTGTATACAAAGCAGTGGCAGCCAACATAATCAGAAAGTGGTAGGCGGGTGGAGGTGGTGCAGGGGGAGAATAGTGAGGGGGCATGGGAGGGAGAGTGCAGGGGAGAAGTGGGTGGATTTATTAATTAAACAAAAAGACTTACCTGAGGCTACCTCGCACCTCAGTGGTATGCCACTGCTTCCTGGTCCCAGAAGACACTGGGGCAGCATCATAGACACCCTGTGTAATCCCCGCGCTGCTCACATGCTATTACTAATAGGAATTTCCAAAAGACAGCATCAGTAGTGTTTCTGGACGGCGCCAGTCAAATATCCCAATCTTATAGCTCTCTTATGCCCACTCCTGGAGTTCTGACAGCCCACAAAACTCAATCCTTAGTACATGTTTTCACAATATTAGGAGGGCAACCTAATGTTCATGTTAACATTGAACTTTCCAATTTGAATTGCATGTATCTGTAATCACTCTTTTTTTTCAATTAATTTTCATATTTTGTTTTTCGTTTAGTTTCAGACGTTGGTGTCTTTTTCTATAAAATTCTTTTTATTATGTTTCCAATTCCTTCACACTTAAAACAGACCCGCCAACCAATTTCATCCCTCATAGGGACTTCATCCGGGCCTAAATAAAACATTTTTTAAAAAAAAACATGTAATAGATACTTTTCACTTATTCAAATCAACAACTCTGGCTGTTGTTTTTATATTAAGTTTTCTAAATTTTTCGATTTTTGTGCGTAATTTTTAATCTAATTTGAACCACTACCATTTCAAGGAGTGTATCGATCAAAATGTCTAAACCAACCTCTGTCAGGTATGCAGACTAATATATACACACCGTCCCCAAATATTGAATTCATCCGTGTATTCCTTAAACCAAAAGACACCAACTTTTTAAAGATTGATTGCAGTTGCCAAGTGCGTACTGCAGAACTAACACCTTCAGAACTCCTCAAATGCGCATGCAAGAAGATCACTACTTTACTTACAATTTGATTTATCCTCCTTGTCAAAATACTTTTTTTTCCATTGATTCCCCATTTAATTTTCGGGGCTCCTAGTGTCAAGAAAACAGTTTCATGTGTAAGTACGCCTAACGCCTTTCTATCTCTTCCTCTTGTTTATTAAATTATGTTATTCCTTGTTGCTTTCTAACCTGCTTGACGCAGTGTTAGCGTGCCATCCCTTGATTAACTTCCAACCCCTACAACAGAGTAAACCTATATTCGGGGCAGAACTAAAATTCCCCTTCTCTCATATCATATGAGATAACCCCATGGGGAGTAACAAAGATCAGAAGGAGGAATATGGGGTCTGAAGGGACTGTACGATGATGCTGGTATAACTTAATGATATGTTGGAGAAATGATTAAGGATATTAGAGAAGGGGAATTTTAGTTCTTTCCATGTGATAAACATGGACCCCCAATTTTTTGAAAGTATCAAATGCCCATGGCGTATGCCTGGAGTACACTTTGGCTCTTGCATGTGCAGCAGCGGAAAGGCATGATTTACCTCAATTGATACAGAATCCAACACCTGGCCAAAGTAATTCAAAGCAGGCATGATCCCTGGTAAAAATCAATGGGTCTGCTTTCAAATAAATCAGGGTACAATCAGCATACATTGAAGCTATCTGTGAGTTATATGTGACCCGGTATCCCTATGGGATCACTCGCTCCCATAGTAGACAAGCTGATATTCCCATGGCCAGGGTAAACAACAATGGAGACAGAGAGCAACCCTGTCTAGTCCAATGTTAAATAGGGAAACTATCTGAGATAATGTCACCTGTGCATACTCTGGGCAAAATCCCAGCCTCTGCAGGACTCCCAGTAGATAGTTCCATACCAGGGTTTTGAACACCTTCCCTCTGTCCAAGGAGGCTACCCAACCTTGAGTGTCTGTTCTGCAAGGCTAGTCCATGATACTAAATAAACAACGGATATTTAGGAACATATTCTTACTTGGAATAAACCTGTTCTGGTCTGGGTGGATCATTGTGTGCATCATCGGTGTCAATCTTTTAGCCAAAACCTTCCCTAAACACTTTGTAGTATAAGGTTAAGTAGAGAGCGTGGGCGATAGAAAGCCACCTCGATAGGGTCCCTTCCAGGTTTCAGAGGCACAGTGATCAGGACTATTCACATGCTTTCTGAGAAGTGATCACACTCCCTGGCTCCCATCATATAAAGTCAATGACTGGGGCGCCAAGCTGGTGTGGTATGAGGCTTAGTATTTGATAAGCAGGCCATCAGTACAAGGTGTCTTACCTCCGGCTTTTTGCTAAATGGCTAAGCATACCTCCTCAACAGTCAGAGGAGTGTCCAATTCTTGCACCAATAGGGGATTGGGAAGGGTATGTCTCAAGAAGCCATTGATAAACAAGGATCGCCTCTGGGGTCACACCTGGATGAGCCTGGTATAATTCCTTGTAATAAATGTCAAATTCCTTATGGATATCTAACTGGGAGTTCACTATGGTGCTTGCACATGATTGGATGTCTCTGATAGAAGTGCATGAACGTTCTGATTTCAGCTGCCATGCCAGTAAACTACTGGCCTTGTCTCCCAGTTCATGTTGTCAGTTAGTGTATCCCTTAAAATTGAAGGTTGCCAAGTACCTGGATTTCTCCCTGTAGTCAGTCCTAAAACCCTCCAGCATTGCATAGGTGCCGGGTAGGACGCACAGTTCCTCTCTGCTGACCTCAATCTATCTTCCAGGTCCAACATCTCCGCCTGAAGGGAGGGTTTTATACCTTTCCGCTTGGCCAAACACATCTACCACAACACCACCTTGGATGCATCCCATTCAATCCTTTCATCCGAGGCTGAACCCTTATTTTCTGAAAAATTGATAACTATGTGTTACCCTATAGATGTCCAGAAGGCGTAGTCTGCTAGTGCCTGTAGTTGTGGATGCTAGGTAGTAATGGCTGGGCGTGGTTTTCCCCAATGAAAGGTCACCATCAAGGGGCAGTGGTCAGACAGTGTCAGCCCCATGTATTCCGCTAATCTGCATTTATTCACTTGTGTCCGGTACTGTACACCAGGTCAATCCTTGTATGGAGGCCATGTAGTACAGAGTAATGGAAATATTCCCAATGACGTGGATAGATATTGTGCCAAACATCAAACACCTGTCCATTTTGAGTCAATTGCTGCAATTGTTTAGTGGCATAAAGTGATTGTGCACCCTTGACAGAAGGGATGCATCTGTCCAGCTCTAAATCCGGAACACAATTAAAGTCTCCACACCAGAATGTGGGGGAGTTTTCCAGGAGGAAAATGTCAGGTGTGAATGAGGTTAAAAAGAGAGGTTGGCCCATATTAGGAACATAGAGCACTTCCTAGAATATATGAGGTCTACCTTATTTGATAAAAGAAAAAGTTATCCATTATTCTTTTTAAGCACTTACAGCCTGATTCATGAAGTGAAATTGCGCCCGCAATCGCTGCGAAAACGCAAATGCGGGCGCAATTTCCGTAATCGGCATTCAACAACAAAATAGCGAATTCGCAAACACATATTTGCGAATTCGCTAATATAATCGCAGAATCCCTGCCGCTGAGCATTAGCGAATCGGAAATAGCGACACACCACGGAATCTGCGAAAATAATAGCGAATTCGCAATAGAAAATCGCAATCGGCATTCAAGAAAAATCGCAATTTGCGAAAAACCCAAAAATCGCTATTTGCACGGCGCAAAATAAGGACAACTCAAAGCAGGTGGTAACCATGAAAGGCATTGAAAAAAATATTCAAAAAACCGTTGTCCTATCACCAACAGGGCCAGGCCTGACCAATCACACATAAGGACATTCAGCAGCAGCATTAGGCTTTCCACAATGCCTGGGATGTACATGGTGGTGAGGCGGCGAAGGCTACAGCGAGCAGCACGGAGGAGACGCATGAGGCAGGCTGCGGGCCACCTTGCTGGGCCAAACCAGAGAACAGATTTATGCTAAATACAGGCTGAATGGGGAAATGATCACCTGGCTGATACAAGAACTCGACCCCATCATGCAGCACCCAACAAGGCGAAACAATTCTGTGCCCACACATGTGCAGGTATTGTGCAGCCTGCACCTCCTGGCCTCCGGCAGTTTCCAGGGCATAGTAGCCGCTGCTGGGGGGATATCCCAGCCCACCATGTCACGCTGCCTCCACACTTTTGTTGACGCCATGCTCAGCCAGCTCCACCGGCACATCACATTTCCCACGAGCCAACAGGAATTGGACCTCACTAAACTACAATTTTATAATGTTGCACATTTTCCCCATGTCCTCGGCTGCATAGACTGTACCCACGTCGCCATCTGCCCACCAGCTGGCACGGAGTATATGTACCGCAACAGAAAGTCCTACCACTCCCTCAACATACAGATGGTCTGCAATGCCAAGAGCATCATCACTGACATTGTGGCCCAGTACCCAGGGAGTACCCATGACTCCTTCATCTTCAGGCACAGCGGACTCCACACACGACTGATCAGGGGAGAGTTTGGGGAAGGACACCTACTTGGTAAGTACACTTTGTCGACAATGTCACATTGCTATGAAGTAACTGCGCTGCACAGGCAATCAACATCTGCTCCTCTCATTCAGGTGACAGTGGCTACGCCCTACGGGAATACCTCCTGACCCCTTACCTCAACCCTGCCACACCTCAGCAACGGCGCTACAATGTTGCGCACATCCGGACAAGGAACTGTATTGAAAGGACATTTGGCCTGCTCAAGAGCAGGTTCCGTATACTGCACAAGACAGGTGGGGCCATGTATTACAGTCCTGCAGCGTGCTGCCGCATTGTGGCTGTCTGTGCAATGCTTCATAACATTGCAACCAAGCGCCGGATACCAGTTGACATCTCAGGCAGTGAATCTGAGGGGGACGACCGGCCACCAGCACATGCGCACCATGCACGCGGGGAGAACCCAGCTGAAGGCCACAGACGTCGCAACCACATCACAGCTAACAATTTCTAGCCCACCCCCTTCCCCCACCCCACATATCACAATTGCATGCTAAATGTAATGATAACACCAGGCGAATGTATGCTTCAAAATAAATGTATTTGTTTGATTCACAACAGAAAAGGGTCATGGTAAGAACTATTAACAAAAAAATACAGTATTCCAGCATACTGCATGTAAATGTGCATGGCAGGCTTATCTTCAGCCTGCGCCTGTGTCCCTGACACAATGTCATTGGTGCTTCCTGCGCACATTTCCCAGGCGCCTTTCAGGCTCCTCATCCTCATCCTGGGCAGATGGACCAGGCGTAGCCCTGGTGCTGCGCCTAGGTGGGGGGGCCTGCGTGGCAGAGTTGCTGCTCACGCTGGAGGCAGCCTCACTCCCATCATCTCCCCCTACGACGGCCGGTAGCACAGGTTGGAGCAGTGGGACCACGGCGGTGGTCAAGTGCTCCAGCACTCGGGTAATCTCCTCGCAGCACTGGACCAGCTGGTGCTGCTGGGTCATAGAGCGCCGGGACAGCTGGGTGGTGGCATTTGCTGCCACATAATTGGAGCGACTATAGGTCGCCATCTGGCTCAGCAGCTGGTGGTGGCGCCTGCGTGCAACACTGCGCTGCTTCCCCAGCGCAGCAGTATTGGCCTCCATTGCCGCCGTCGTGCGCTTAATGGCTGCCGTCATGCGGTCCACCCGCTGGCCGACTCCCGCCACATTGCGGCCGATCTTCTGCAGCTGGAGCTGGATGGCTCCTTGCTGCTGGGACTGCCTCTGGTGTAGACGGAGCATT
This sequence comes from Lissotriton vulgaris, assembly GCF_964263255.1. Classification (NCBI taxonomy): domain Eukaryota; kingdom Metazoa; phylum Chordata; class Amphibia; order Caudata; family Salamandridae; genus Lissotriton; species Lissotriton vulgaris. Next base: position 760,017,389 of record NC_141689.1, on the reverse strand, counting down.
CGCCGCTCCACGCTCATGCAGGCATGGAGATGCCCTTTGCCCCTCCTGCTGTTCTGCCGCTGTGTTGCGGATGTGGCTGGCCCAGATCGTGGAGGACGAGCTGCAGGTGTTGTAGCAGCTGGCGTCGCAGGTGCGGCAGGCACTGGAGGCACATTGGTGGTGGGCCTGGCCTTGGCAGGCGGTGGTCCTGCAGATGGTGCAGCAGGTACGGTGGGGGGCCTGGCTGCTGGTGTTGGCGCAGCGGCAGGGGATGGTGGCTGGGTAGCGGGTAGGGATACCTCCTCCTGGGCCTCCTCGACGATCACCAGCCTCTCACTGTCACTGCTATCATCTGCACCTGTGAGGGTAAGTGGATACTCATTAGGTGCATGTGACTGTCAGACGTGCAGATGTTACATGCATGCTGGGTGACATTCCCTGGATGGCTGTGGATTTGTGCGCTTAGGAACCTTTCAGGCCGCATTGTGGTACTACTACATTGTGGACATACTACGTCTCCCACAATGCCTCAGGGCATTTCCTGATGCACAACATAGGCATGATTAAGGGCCAATGAGTGAGCCTATTTGGGCAGGGACGGTCATAGGGGACAGGGTCGCAGTCGCATGCCACTTACCTTGGGTGTTGTGGGTTGGGCGGGAGGAGTCCAGAGTGGTCACGCCAACACACGCCTCCCTCTCCAAGGTGTCCTCTACCTGGTCCTCCAGGGGGGTGTTGGGTGGGACAGTCGGTCCACCACCTCCGGTGCCTGATGACTCACCGAGACGCGCTGCCACCCTCTCCTTGGCACGCCCTCGGAGGTCGTACCAGCGCTTCTTGATCTCTTCCACCGACCTGTCCGCAACGCCAACAGAGTTCACGCTGGAGGCAATCCCCACCCAGATCCTCCTCTTCTCCTGTTCGGGGACCCTCCTTGAGTTGGCACCAAACAGCTGGGCGTGTTGGGCCACCACCCCTTCTATGAGGTTCTCCAACTCCGACTCGGAGAATTTCAGTTTGCGCTTGCGGCTAGCGCTGTTGCTGGGGCCGGGCAGTGGTTCTTCAGACATGGCGGGCGCTATTTCTGCCGGGTCGGGAGTCGCTATCGGCGGTTTGGCGGCAGCTTTCCGTCGTGTAGAGTCGGATGATTGCGTCACTGTGGTGTTTGGGGGTGGGATTTGGCTGCTTCCTGGTTGTGATGTCATCACGGTGCTCGGAATGCGTCTTCCCGTATTTCCGGATCCCGCGATAATGCGACTCGCAATCCCGATTGCACGGGATTGCGAGTCGCAATCCCGTGCGATCGGGATTGCGTGTCGCAATCCCGATCGCTGGTGGCCGGAAATTGCGATTTTTCTGCGTTTTTTGTAGGTCGCTAACGGCTTTTGCGCCCGCGTGCGAGTCGCTATTTTTTCCCCGAAAAATACATGAATGCCGTTTTGCGTTTTCTCAATAGCGAGTCGCTATTATTCGCTATTAGGGACACGCAAAACGGCATGTACATGAATCAGGCTGTTAATGGGCAGAAAAAAAGTTCTCATTTCTGGCTTTCATTAGTCCCATACATTAAACTCTCCTCTTCGAGGGGCAATGTATCAAGCTTGCATTTTGCGATTCTCAAATAGCGAATTTGAATAAATTGCTATTTCTGAATCGCAAAATGCTATGCATGTAGGAACTGCAAAATAATTTGTGATTCCTTAACATTACCTAATAGCGATTCAGCATACAGCAAATAACTATTATGTATTCTGACTCCATTCATTCCTATAGATCTACAGGCCCATAGGAATCAATTGTATTGCATTCGCTATTTGCATTTCCAAATTGGTAACTGCAAATAGCGAATGCAAAGCCAAGGCAATCCGGGTGCCCAAGGCCCCACTGAAGCACCCCGAAAAACATGCAATTGTGCACATGTAAAGCACACACATGTCCTAAGGGCATGTATACACTACATAGCACTTTGAAAAATGCATTATTGTCCATTTTTCAAAGTATGCACATATTACCATCAAATTGAAGGTAATGGTAATTAGTGTTTCCTATATGCACAGTTCGCATTTAGGAAAGGCTTCTTGCATCCGCATTAGGGAATCGCAAATTGCGATTCTCTATTTGCATTCGAAATTTATGTAATCGCAAAAAATTGTGATTACCTAAATTGTGAATTGCCCAAAAGTTACATGCATCAAAAGAGGCCATTTTGCAATCACAAAGGCTGATTTATGCAATTCCCACTGTCTGCGATCGCAAAATGGCTTGATGCATGTGCCCCCTTGTGTATCTTCTTCATTCTTCACGTTTTTACTTGGTTCCTCATCTCTGCCGTGATCCTCAAGAAGGAAAGGCTTGGCAGGACCCTCAGGAAGAACCAAAGAGGGAATATGGCAAGCATCAACTAAAGTATCCCTCCCCCAGTTATGCCGCCACCACACCCATTTGTTGTATTGGTTACTTTATGAGTTATCCCTGTTTCTTTCCTCTTCCTCTAGAGACACCAGTGGTGATGCCGAGTGTCCTGCCCACCATTTTTTAGAGAGAAAACTTTTATGAAAGGCACTTGCCTGCAGCCACGTCCCTCTGGGGTTGTGGCAGATGAAGTCCCAGCATCCCTCTTACCCTTGGAACTGAAGGACTCGATGGGGTTGAGTGGTCGAGTTTCCACTAAGCTCCTCCTTGGCTGTTTGAGTCTCTTCTTGACACTCATGCAGCTCGCTGCCTCAATTCTGTTCTTGGTTCATTGTTGCCTCCCAGTTCTTTCTTTCTTCCTCGTGGTTGGCTTGGTTCCTCTTTTGCTTGAACTAGCTCTTTTCTTCTCTGCTGTGTTTTTTGGCTTGTGTTCTCCATCTCTTTTATAACGTCATATGGAAAGACTAGTGCACTGACTTTTTTTAACTGCTGTACTGACCTAGGCCGCCATGTTAGAATTCTCAGGCAAGGAAACTGCGGTATTACATTTCCATCCAGTCTGTCCTCCGTAATAATGCTCTGGCCTTCCAGGTCCTCATGTGACACAACTAATGCTATGTAAAGCGCTCTGATACCCAATACCTTCGGGTCAAGTTTGCTCTATATAAAACTCTTTAAAATTAAAAATTAATTATTTTTTAATTAAGGTGTGGTCTGGGGCATATGGGACTCCGGGGATCCCCATAGTAGGACCCCTCCAGCATAGGCAGAGTAAGTGGCACCCAGTACAAGGCCCCACCAATGTTTACGCAATTTCTGGAGCTCTCCTGCCGTCAAATGTGCCTTCTGAAGGCAGGCAAATTGAATATTATGCCCTTTCAAATAATAATTCCATTCCAGCATACTAACTCCACCGTCTACAACCGGTACAAAAACCAGGCAGCCAGGCTAATTTTTCATCAAAGCCCTCACTGGCCAGGGCCCAGCTTTCATCTCGTCTAGGATCCAGCGCTACGTCCCCATATGCGAACTCCACACCTCCCACCTCAACCTGCTCATGACCTCCACCTTCAAACGAAAAAAACACAGTGGCCTCAGATTTTCCATCCTGGCCCCTCACTTCTGGAACTCCTTTCTGACCAGACTGAGATCAGCAACCTCCTACACCCAATTTAGAACACTCCTCAAAACCTTTCTCTTCTCTAAAGCATATGAGTAAAAGCTTCTGTCATCACACAGCTGCCGCCTTCCCTCTCTCAGCACCATGAAACCGATAGGTGTAAGTGCGCTCTACAAATATTTTTAACATAACATAACAATCGTGGCTCTTAAGTCATTTGGTATACCTCCCCATGTCCCTCACATTCCATAAATGTATGTTATATTCAAGCGTGGTCATTAGTTTTTTGCATGGCAAGAAGTCCCAACTGTGATCTGTGTGATGAGGAGGAGGCACAGCAGCAAGCAGGTTGGGCAAAGAAAAAAACACCAATCAATAAAGAAGAATAAAACATTATTGACAATCCCCAGTGAACCCCTGAACCCAGGCCACAACCTTAATCGGTCACAGCCAAATACTTTCAACAATGATTGGGCAACTGATACCAAGTCTTCTTGATAGTGAGGGGTCTCCAAGATAATCATCACAGAATATCACAATCTAGGGTCCCTGTGATAGCACAAGAGATAATAATACCCTTTCCTCCCCTCACAGCATTACTACAGCTCCTATTCTTCAATCCCTTCCCACCTCCTCAAGAGGACCCTGACAGTTATTAAACATCACTAAAAGGATAGATGTTCTGCTGTCAGGCACTCTGCAATAAATCTGCAGTCAAGGGAGCGCCAAGGGGGCCACCTCGCAGTTCCTCAGGTAGGTCAGTGTAGTACATGGCATCATGTAATGCCCTTATCTCGTAGTCAGCAGCTCCACCGTCCAGGCTGGATAAGGATGTGTGCTCCGCCGCAGCCAGTGCCTCAGCTCTGCCCATCGTCAACTGTACTATTGAGGGTCTACCACTTTATACATTCCAGTACTAAGAGCACTTTCTGTGAATGTAATGGTCTGGTCTTGCAAAATCTTGGATTGGTGAAGAAGGAATTTTAGCCTAGTTCATGTATAAATTTTGAGTTATCACAATGTATATTTGATTTATCTTTCCATATTTCACACTAGTTTTTCAAATATGTTTTACTGTATATCCATCAAGTTGAATGTGGATTGTCCTTTCTTTTATCGCACTTAGGGGTCGATTAGGATCGCGGACGGACTTGAGTCCGTCCGCGATCCCCGAGGAGGAGGGAACTCCCGCAGAGGCTGCGGAGTTCCCTCCATTGCAATTAGGATGTGACCGCCAGGGTGGCGGTCACATCCCCTATATTTAACATTGCGGCGGGTGCAGCTTCAAGCTGCACCCGCCGCAATGTTAAAAATGCATGCATCGCATTTGCGTGCACAAAGCGGCAGGCACCGCGCGGTGCCTGCTGCTTTGTGCACGCAAATGCAGGGGGTACCATAGGTACCCCCCATGTGCACCCCCCACCCTCCCTTCACCCAGGGGGCCCTCAACGGGCCCCCGAAGTGATTGTCCATATGCTTTTCCACGGCGGAAAAGCCGCCGCGGAAAAGCATTACTCTTACACCATCCTAATATGGCTGGCGGTGTCTGATAGACACCGCCAGCCATGTTAGAGCTTTTTGCGCCGCGGTCGGAAGCCGACCGCAGCGGAAAAGCTGCGGACAGAATCCAAGACCCACCAGCCATCCTAATTTGGCGGTGGGTCTTGTGAGGCTCCGCAGAGGTTTCTCCGCATCTTCCGGGTTGGCGGTGGCTTCCGCCGGCCCGGAGGATGCGGAGAATCCTCCATCCTAATCGGCCCCTAAATGTGGAAGTTGAAAACATGATTGTGTTCAATCATTACTAAAACAAATTTGAGGTCATGATTATTGAGTAAAATGTACCTCATGCAAAAGTAAAGCTGTGTTTAAATCTCACAACCACCTTATGTTGCTCTCTGTATACAACTTTTAGAAAGTTGGCATTTACTTATTTAGCTATTAGGTGCCTTCTGCCTGTCTCTGGAATAGACGTCTGGGGTGGGTGACAGTTGATTTCCTGCATTCCTTCTAGAAAGTCACACACAAAAGAAGGTTATATGTGACTGAGTTTGTATCTGCATGCAGATGGGCCATCCTGAGCAGGATGGGAAAGAGAAGCTGACACACCCGAAAGGTCTGTGTCATGTTGCTATATACAGGAGTGATTACCCCCATGTTGTGTGTCTGGAGCCACGGCAGGAAGGGAGAATATCTGTGTACTTCAAAGTTTTCCTTGAAGTCTCCCCCACTTCAAAGCACCATTGGGTATAAGTAGTGGACCTCTGGCACTACTAAATCAGTACACTTCTGGACCGGTGACTACTCTGCCATGAAGAGGAGCTGCTGTGCTGCTGAAAGTACTGCTACTTAGGCACAGGTGTAAAAATCCATCCGCTTGTGGAGTTTGTGGAATCAGGCACTCTGTACTCTGCAGAGGAATGCGGAGTTCCTGAATTCCTCCTTTTAGGTGTGAAGCAGAGTTTTTTTTTCTGTTCATGCCCTTGAGTTTTGTTTTGACACTCATGTACACTTGCCAAGATACTCTCAGGCCGTTCAGTTCTCCCGTGAAACTAGGCAAACGGAGCGCTTGAGCAGCTTTTGTACTCAAAATGCAGCGGAGAGACTTCTAGAGTGGATTTTCTTCTCAAACTGGCTGTTGGAATAGGGTTTTTTTGTGCGAGAAGCCTTTTTTCAAAACTTTCTTTTAAACAGGAAACAGGTGGTACAGAGACTCCAACTTCCTGTTCCTGTCCAGCAAACCCAATGCTTTGTCCCTCTCCTGGTCACTTTTCATTGGATTTGGAGCTGGAAGGATCGTTCTCCCTGTCTGTTGCTTATATACCATTGGACTTAAGGACCATGTATTTGAGATTTCACAAGTAAGTTGAAAAACTGGTGTTTAAGTGTGCTGTTTGTTGGATTGAGGGCATGCACCTAAATGTATTTGTACTTTTATTCGATTTTTAAAATGTATTGTGGTGGGTGGTTTGCAGATTTAGTAGCAGCCTAGTTATTTTTTTGCATGTAACTCTTTTGTAAAGGAAACTTGTTGCACTGTTCAGTATATTTTCTTCTCCATGCTTTTTAATAAGTTTCCAATGTTGATTTAGTTCACTATGTTGCCTAGTCTGCCAATGGGCCTTCCTGCCAGTAGCCTCAGTACTAGGCATGGGTGCATGAAACAACTGTTTCTGTGGTGTCTGTTGACCTGAAACATCATTTAGGCCATGGATGGCATTGTATTAAATTACAAAATGTGTTTAGGGGTATTTAACATTGTTCACAGTGTATAGATGGGGAAATAAATGTGCTGCCATTGGAGGATGTGTGCTGTAAAATGTCTTAGCCCATTTAATTTTAGAGTTTGGCTTTGCTGAATTAATGCTCTTTTTTCTGTGTTACCAATCCATGCCTCCTTGGGCTGGCCAGAGTGTTCGCCATAGGCCACCATTTGTATTTGTTCCCCATGCCAAGTAGCCAGGGACCATTTTGTATTGTCAGTGCCCATAGTCCTGCATGTGTTCTTTGTTTGTGGCCATGCCTTCTTGCTCGCTGTTTGACCATGTGGTCAGTGGCTGTTTTGGGTAGGTAGCCAATGTGTTTTTACCATGGGCCTCAATGTGTTCTTTGTTGTGACCATACCTCCTTGCTTGCTGTTTCTCCATGTGGTCAGTGGCCATTTTGTGTAGGCAGCCATTATGCTTTTGCCATAGGCCTGCATATCTTCTTTGTTTCCCATGCCTTCTTGCTAGTTGTTGTGACCATGTGGCTGGCAGCCATTTTGTGTAGGCAGTCAGAGTTCTTTTGCCACAGGCCTGTATGTGTTTTCTTTTTTTCCACATGCCTTCTTGCTCATTGTTGTTGACCATTTGGCACTGGCTGGCAGCCATTTTGTGGATCCAGTCTTAGCCATAGGCTTGCATGGATGGTTGAGATATCAGTTAAACAAATTATATGCATGGGGAAAATGTCACCTATTTATAAGGTTTTTTTATTGTAGTTTTATTAATTTTAGTTAAAATGTTTTACTTTTTTTAATTTATATTTTTTTTAATATATGTAAAACAAATTAATGACTTTTTTAATAAAAAAAGGTAAATGTAAAAAAAGAATTGCCACACTTTCCTAATGTTTGGCATCAACCTGGTGTCACTATAGGAGCTCAAATGCATTTATTGTCTTAGGATCATTCAATTTTTGCCTAGACCTTCCTGAGTGCCACATCCCAACTTCATGCACGTAAAGCAAACAGTTACATCTGTATGTTGTTATTGCTCTTTCTTATCGTTCCTGAGTGTACACCATGAGAGTTTATGTTGGTGTGGTTTATGAATGGGTAGTTACACTGTAATGCTAATTATTTATAATAACATAAGTAACTACACTAAATGATATTGTTTGTTTGTACCAGTAGTTGAACTGAAACAATGTAGTGTTTCACTAATGTTCTTCTTGCTTGTTTGCTTTTAGATACACAAGAGAAGAGACATCACCCACAGTACTGTCAGACAGAAGGCCTATGCACAACCTGACGCTAGACTGACTTCGCAACACGGATATCACTTCAGCTTTTGAAGCTAAGTACCATGGCCAAATGACAGCTTTAGGATGGCCCCAAACAAAAGTGCTAGCAAAAAAGTGGCCACTGGGGAGGAGAAGAAGCAGATTTCCACCACTGACGTCCTGGCCAGAACCTTTCTTTGGCAAACTTGTGCCTGCTGTACCAGCCTCCAGCGAGCAAGAGGAGAGCAGCACTCCTGCATCAACAGCACCACCCCTTAACCTAAGCCCAGACCATGTCTGTCAGTGAGGCAACCAGTGCAATCATATCAATGCTGATGAGTAGTGACGTTGAATTGGATTTGTTTCTTTTGCAAAGTAGTAGACAATCGCTTCAGGAAACAGAGAAAGTGGACAGCAGCCGCAGCCAGCAAGTAAATTTGCCTGATGTTGGAGCAGAACAGGAGGTTGAGCATATCTCCAGCAAGGAAAAGGAAGGGTACTACTCCACCACTTTCTCCAAACACCACTCCTGATGATGATAGGGACATGAAGTGGACCCTGGTAGAGTCCAGTAGACAACAGGAGAGGTAAGGGAAAGGAAATGCTCCTGAAAGGCTTGGACTTCCACCAATCCCGACCTCAGGAGAAGCAGAGAGGCAATCAACGACACGCCCACCGGCCTACAAATACAAGTCCATTCACAGTGGAAGGTGATGATGAGGAAAAAGAGGGTGACATCTTCACACAAAGCAGCCCTGTCCCCAGCAGTGCACCAGCAGATTCACCAACCTCTGTGACTTCATAATGGCAAAGATTCAGAATGATATTGAGACACCCCAGCATACAGTGACTGCCCCACCATGACGCACTTTGAGACTGCAACCATCATCTACTTCTCGAAAGATGCCTGTGTCAGTGGCTCCAGTAATGAAGAAAATCCAGATGCCTATTACTGGCATGTTTAGGCACACAGGGACCTATGAGCAGAACCACCCAACCACATGTTTGTACAATGGGAAGCTGGCAAAAATGTTAGCACAAGACCTCCTCCCTTTTTCTTTTGTGGAAGGAGTGGGATTCTTAGAATGTGTGACAGCCTTCTGCCCAAAATAGAATGTACCAAGTCTGACCTATTTAGCCAGAGTTGCTCTTCCAGTGCTGCATCACAATGTGCTGCAGTTGGTTGGACAAACTTTGCAGCAAAACATTGTTCACACCATCCACCTGAGAACAGACATGTGCACCAGTTGTCAGGTGACTCATTACATGTGCATCACTGCACACTGGATCTCTTTTGTGTGGGTAAAGTAAAATATATCTACATGTCTTGATGCTAAAGTAAGTTTAAAGAGCATTTGGCGGCATGCAACAGTGTCCATATTCGCCATGGAGAGATCACATACAGCTGTAAACATCTATTAGGAATTTAACTGCAAGGTGTATGAATGGCTGTGACCCAGAGGCCTCACAATTGGATTTGTTGCCACGTACAATGACAATAAAATAGTCAAGGCCATGTCAGGTGGAGATTATTTTACAGACCTGTGTTTGGCCCATCGCATCAACCTGCTGGTGCAAGACTTCCTCAAAAAGAAGACATAGTCAGAAACATACTGACCACCTGCAGAAGAATCTGTGCTCATTCCAGGCATTCTTTTAAAGCCCGGAAGCAGTTGTGGATTATTCAGTGTAATAATAGAGCACCAGTTAAAGCCCTGATACAGGAGGTGGCAACACATTAAAACTCAACCTTTTACATATTGCAGCGTCTGTTTGAGCCATGAGAAACAGAACAATGACTATGTTATTTATAGAGGAGGGGCTGCAGTTGGGAAAGCTATGACCATGGATGCAGACATGTGGGGCCTAGTCAAATGCCTGACACAGATGCTCCTCCCTTTTAAGGTTTTCACATGGGAAATTAGCAAGGAGGACAGTATGATACTCCAAGCTATATCGTTGTTGTATCTCCCGCAGGGCAAGGTAAAGAAGGTGTCTGAAAGGTTTCCCCCACATGTCTAAATGAAAACACAGCATTGCATGCCTTGGATGATACCTTAATCCTTCGCTTGGCATGTAATACAAGGATGTAGCATGACATCATCACATTCAAAGAGTACATCTGTGCTACACTACTTGATCCATGGCACAAAAGAAATCTGCCCACTTTTATTCCTATTTCTGAAAAGGATGATTAAAAATACAAGAGGTGGATTGTAGAGCAAGCGGAGACTTGGAAGAAGAATACCTGCAAATTCAATTCCCTCCCCACAGTTCTGGAGTACCGCCTTCAACTTCCCGAGAGGGCAGTCTTGTCTCACAGCAGCCAACAACACCATCAACCAGAACACTGGCAACAGTAGCAATAGAAGGACCGGACCCAACCCCTGTGTGGTATTGTTTTCAAATGGCAGGGCTCAAGTCCAGTGCAGAGGCAATGGCAAAACCGGTTGCGAAAGTAACCTTACCAACGACCAACCACAGTATTTTCCAGGAAGATCTGGATGATCCAAAAGAGGTTTATGTGGATCAAAACCCATTAATGTGTTTGTATGCAAAGATGAGCCAATGGCCAGAGCTCAGCAGTCTGGCAATATTTGTATATGGCTTGTCCTGTAACCAGTGTTTCTTCTGGATGCATGTTCAGTGCAGCTGGTATCGTTATTACAGTGAGAAGGACCAGTCTCTTGCCTCAAAACATGGAGAGATAGACTGTGATCAAAATGACCCAACATTTTTTACTACACAATTACATTGTTTTTCAAACAGCAGCACAGGAGGAGGAGGAGGGTGATTGACCAAAAATGGAATCAAATGTGTTAGCTAGTCAACCTCTGGGTGAACCCTCTGAGTTTGTAGATGAACTCTAGCTCCCGGACTAAATATGCCAGTCCCCTTATAGAAGTATATAACTTATTTCTAGTTGAACTTCTATCTTTGCAAAAAAAAGTTTATTTTCTTGTCATTTTCATGCTCCCCCACCATATTTTTGGTCACCTATATTGCTTGATTGTAGTTAGATCAGTGTGCATTGAAGAAGTCTCCATAGTTTCTTCACAACATCCGGGACAATGTCTGCCCCCCTTGCATGCATATTTCATATCCCTTCTTGCATCACTTAGCACCAGAAGGTCTGCCTCAGAAGATTTTTGATTTACCAGACTTCCTTCCACTAAATTCCATTGTGTTGCCTGCATCAAAAATGAATACCTAATTCCTAAAATACTCTTGCTTGGACTGGAAGAGGCAACTGCAACTATTGCAATGGTGAGTGAGTGATTGTGTTGGTGAAGATTGATGATTCATGTGTTGGCAGACAGTGAGAGAGGGTGTTGAACTGTAATGTGGGAACTTGCCTTAAATTATTGATTTGCAATGTTTAGGACCTGAGCAATGGGTGATCATTTTTTCCTTGGACGTGATTGGGCTTCACAAACGTACTTTTAAGATTAATTAACCTGTATGGTTCACTCCTATGATCCTTCTGTTTTTTTCATCATTTAGGATGGCTCTCCTAGACAATCATTTTATTCACAAGACCGCCAAATTCTAATCTTTTGCTTGCATTAAAGGGAGATAGTTTACCTACCACTGTGCTTGGATCGGAGCAGGTAACCCTTGCACAAATGAGTGATCAGATTATCAAGTGAATGTGAGTGATGTTTGATGTGGAGGCTGACAGTGAGGGAGGGTGTGTTAAAATGTCTTGAGGGTGTGTGGAAATTTCTTGAGATGATTATTGATTTACAATGTTTAGTTCCTGGGTGATGTGCGATAATTTTTTTTCCTGGAGGTGATCGGCCCCTTTGCACTCAGCCAGATTTAATTGCAGGGTCCTCTCTTTTGTTCTGGTTCTTCAGAGACCAGAAAAGGCACTTTAGTTAACAAATAAAAAACCTATGCCAAGTACTGTGATTCTGTTTCTCTACTTGTTCTTCAACAGCATAGCACTACGTGTCTATCTTGCTCGGGTCATGATGATGACTGTTCTGGGACAGAGTTACTTGGAGTCAGGCCCCAGGAGGAGGATGGAAGAACTCCGGGGGAAAGCTGCTGGGTTACCTCATCAACAGTTTTAAGCACAACGTTATCGACTTCAGTTCAAAAGTAAATCAAGAGTCTGCGACCTAGTACTCTGCTATGTGGAATAGAGAGAGGTACATTTGTGAAATGCTGCTGTGTGTGTGTGTGTGTGTCTGTGTATATTTTAGACTTGTAGAAAAAGTAAAACTCTGAGTCCCCTTTTTACTCTGTCTCTGAGTCTTTTTGATACACTTCTCATGAAGCTTACCTTCTTTCTGTCCTTCTCCTTTTCTTTTACAATCTGCAGGCCTTCTTTTAGCTGAACAACACTCCTGCTTACCTACTGGACCAGTCCAGACAGGCACCAAAGAGTGGACATTCCCAAGGAGAATGCAGATGCACCACCTAATTTTGCAATACAGTATCATTTCTTTTAACAATCATATTTGGAGAACTGGGTTGGTAGGTTCACTCCCCAATCTAGAAGACACAACTTTTAGATGTCTGATAATATGGGTCTCAGTGGCAGAAGAACTGTTTGCAATGCATTTATCTGTACTCCGTCAAAGCCATTCTTTTTTCCCTTCCACAACAGATTGATGATGAATGATGTGTTGTTCATTGCCCAGAAGAATGTTGTCTTTGTGTAGTCCCCTTCCCATCCATTCATCAAAACCATAAACCACTTCTCCCGGGCTCTGGTATTTATTGAGGTGTAGCTTAATTTACAGCATCAATGTATCACAGAGTTGGTGGGGTGGATGTGGTGAAAGCAAAACCAAATTACTGCAGGATCTCCTATGCACTAGCCCACACTGGCCCCATTTACCCACCAGCGCTTGTCAGTTGCCAGGATCACCATTCAGGCCTTGTGCTGGGTATCCGTAAATGCCTAGCCTAAGCTTGTCCTCTCCAGATTTTGAGTCCATTTTTTATAACTCGATGATTTTGTAAATAATGCTACTAGCTCACCATTAGCCAAAACTTACTAGTGCTGCTATTTTCTGTATTTTAGCACTATCAGGCATTCTCGTTGTGTCATCATGTAGTACTCAGGTGTCAATTCTTTGTAAATCTTTGATAAAATAGAAGCCACTAATTCACTTTATTTCCATTTATTAATGGATAATCAATCATTCAGATTAATCCTACAGTTGGAGCTCACTTGAGTGGAACTGGCAGTGGGGCCTTGCCTGTGAAGTTGTGATGCCTTCCCTGCTATTGCTTCATCTAGTAACAAACTGCTACTATTGTTTATCTAGGTTGTTGTAGACAATATATGTCATGGCAGCATGCCCCCTAATGGTCAAGATAGATAGAGAAGTATAACTCTATAACTAAGAGCTACACTCTCTCCTACAAGCACATAAACAGGATGTGATAAAGCTGAAGGCAGTAGAGAAAAGTAAAAGTAAAATAAACTACTTCAGGGATAAATTTAGATACAAAAAATGTTTCCCCTTTGGTATTTTACAAAGAAATCCACCCTCTCCACTCACACAACATTGCCCACCCCTTTCCCTCCAAAACACTGTCCCAAGCTTCTAAGTCCTAAAAGTTGAATTGTCTGAAGAAAGTCACTCCCAGCTCCCTTCCCACCCTCTCCACCCAGCCCCAATAAACAAGTCCCTCCCACCAAAACACATTTTTTTTAAAAAGTGCTGGAAAGAGGCATAGATGTTGGGCCGGAGCTAGTCTAGACTCTGCTACATCGATGGAGTCCATCCGCTGCAGAATGCAGTGCAGCTATTACCTGGTGGTGTTGTCAGTGTGGGAGGGGGTGGCAGCAGTTGATGGAAGCTGGCGGCAGTGCCTGGTGATGGGATGGCCAGGAGGCTTGAGGCTGAGGGGGACCAGCAACACAGGGGCTCATCTGAGAGGTGTTTCTTTCCTACTCCTCCTCTTTTTCCAGGACTACCAGCCACTGGTACTCTTGCTGGATACACTCTAGCCTCTGCTGCCGCAAATGGACCACTATCTCCTGCGTGGCGGGTGGTCCACCTGGACCAGAAAGAACAGCTACGTTGAGTAAAGCAAAAAAGATAAATTGTAAATAATGCTCTGTGCAAACAATTGTTTTACATTACAGGGTGGCACAGTAGCAGTATATTACTGGTCCTCCAGGGCAATTGGAATTTGATGTCATTATGATTAGGCGAGTCACAAGGCCAATTGTATGTTTAGCCCAATCATGCTTTGCATATAATGCACTGACAGTGTGGCAGAAAAGTATTAAAAGGCAGAATAACATTGGATTAAAAAAAACAGTATTCTGATTTTTTTTTTCTTCTAAAGGCTTTTCAAGTAACTATAAACAGACACTTTGAGTTGAAAAGAGATTAACTCTCATTAATGAAAACAGCATTCTACACTATGGAGTACAAGTTGCGTTGTACCAAAATAATGAAGCCATGCTCATTTATAGATTGCGCATTGTGTAGTTTGCTATTGTCTGCAGCTGGGCAACTGTAGTTGACCTTTATCTATTTTTTCTTCTAATGGCCCTGCTCTTATCCAAATGCATGTCTTTCTACCCTGACTCCAAAGAAACAGATGAATAATAAATAAGATACTACATCACACATCTCAGGGATGAAATTCATATATGAATGTATAATCCTGTCTGCTGTAAGTAGACATTGGGGAAAATGTATCTGATGGACTGAACTACAGGGAAAGGACGGGATAAATAGATTGTATTTGGCACATTTGTCACTGTGTATCCCATACGCCAAACTTGACATCAAATTATGCACTTACTCCCACTTTACTCTGTGGACTCGCCCACCACCACATATTTCCAACAAACTTATTCGCTGGGCAGTAAGCAAGTAAAGGAAACTTGATATACTCCACTGCAGGGGGTATAGTAGAGGGTTTAGACAGGTAGGGTAAAACATTTTTATATAGTATAGAGGGGCTACTACACTGATCATCAATTCATCATCTTTGGCTTATTCAGTCACTGTACGAGTCGAAAGGGAAAAATCTGAACTGGTGAAAAATAAATCTGGTATGGGAAACCATGGAATACATTCTGGAATCAATTCACTTTACATGTTTATAAAATCAAATGTGGCACATGCCGAGAATGGATTTTCCAAATTTTTGGTGGGCTAGAATGGAAGAACTGAAGAAAAAGTAAAGAAGTGAAGTGCTAAGAGGTGACTGAGTGGGCAAAGAGAAACACACCTTATGTGTTCGGTTTGCAATGCATTGAAAACTTTATAAATGCCACAATAACTGAAGCGGACGCACATTGCACAGCCAACACTGCAGTCACGTGATGTCATAATTTGAACTATACTGCACTTCGGACATGGGTGGCAAATGTCATGGGTGGGGA
The DNA here is from genome assembly GCF_964263255.1 of Lissotriton vulgaris. Lineage (NCBI taxonomy): Eukaryota > Metazoa > Chordata > Amphibia > Caudata > Salamandridae > Lissotriton > Lissotriton vulgaris. Next base: position 760,002,027 of record NC_141689.1, on the reverse strand, counting down.
GGGGGTGATTAATGATGGGTGGGATACATCTGGCTCACTTAACAAATACAGTGAGTCAAGGTAGTAGAATAAAAATGACCCCCCACTTTGAACCATAGCTTTGATAACCATACATAAACAAAGTAAGCACAGAAGGTGAGCAGCATTTTCCTCGGGGGAAGAGCTGCCTTACCTCCTTATCCAAACAATCCAAATATTCATTCTTCCTTTCATTCTTCTACTTTACTCATAGCCACCATGATTACGCTTTATTTCTCTCATCAAGTCTTTCACCAAAATGTCCAATCCATATCCATCCATTTTGATATCCATCCTTTCTTCTAACTATTAAGTCAAGTCAATATGTTTTTATTTCGATGAAAAATGATAAAAGATGTTTACATTTAAAACATAATCATGAATTTAATTTTAACAAATTTGAGCATTAAAATGGTGGTATATGGAAAGAAAGTAGAACCACAGTGATATGATACATAAATATATGATAAATAATTAAAACTACTAAAATCTCCGGCAATGCTGCCACCATAGTCGATACTAATAATCACAACTTCTATATGAGAAATAACCAGGTAGTTACACTAAATTCTAATACAACACAGTACAAGATGCACTTCTCCCTCGTCATAGAATATGAGGAGCTAATTATCATTTCCTCCTCTTCTTTGCAAGTATGACCCACATTCAACCTAAAATTTGGCAACGGCAATCACTATGGGTCCATTAGTAGCTGTTTTTAGAATCTTTAGTGCTTCGTTGCTCAACCTAGTGCCCAAATTTGAGCAGAAAGGTTTGAGCCATCAGTCCCTAGAGATTTTATAAACTGGGCAAGCAAATAAAATATGTGCCAATGATTCGTTCTGTGTTGGGCAGAAGGGGCATTTACTGTGATTCAGGGTGTGCCATTTACTAACAAACAAATTAATAGGGAGTTAACCCACCCAAAATTGATGGAAAAGTTTCCTATCTTTAGTAGTGGTAATAAGATCCCAGTAATTTTCATATTCCAATTCATGCTTATGCTCTAAAAAATCCCTTGTTAATTATGGTCTTATTAAGGCAGAAAAACGTTTCGTTTTTATTGTATTCCAATATGCTGCCTTGTATTCATTCTTTGGAGGAAAGGGGTTATCAGCAGGATTTCCCACAATCTACTCATCCCCATCTCACACAGGGTGACTTTTACCCGTCTCACCCAAGGGATTTTACACATACAATCTGCCTCCCTGACTTCCAAAAGAGCCAGGGTGTACCGGGACAACTCAGGGTGACCCAGAGCCTTCTCCAGTACGCCACTGGTCTAAATTGTGCCATGTCCTCAATGGAGTAACAACCCAAATCTAAAAAGAGGGGCAATAATAGTGTTGACTGTGAAAGACCGGTTATGACCCTCAAAAATTTATTTTGGGCTGTAGCTAGGGGAGCTTGGTTGTCAAAACCCCCAAATTCAGCCCCATTTAAGACAGAGGCGCTAATTTTGGAGATATATATTTTTGGGGCTGGGGCAACAGGTTTAGTGTGTGAAAGGCGCTGCTCCTTCAACAAGGCACCCGACAGTTGGACGTGTTTAAGGACCAGTATGTCGATCTGTGGCTTCCAATTAAGTTTCTGCCGATGGTCCCCAAATATGTAAAGATCTGAGTCTGTTCCAAGATACCATCATTCATTACAACTATGCCTTTTATGACATTGTGTTTGTGTAGAACATTACATTTGGTTTTCTCCACATTCACTATCAGGTCATGATCCCAGAAAAACTCCTCGAATCTCACAATGGCAGACTGTAATCCCTTTTGTGTCTCAGAGAGTATCAGGGTATCAGTCAGTCAAAATACTTTATTGCGATAACTTAATATCATATAAAGACAATGGCAAAGTAAAAGTTGTTTAAAATACATATACAAAAAGTACATACTTTAAAAACAGTTAAAATACAATAAGAATAAAAATCATGCAGCATAATACATGTCATATCAATATAAAGTGCAAAGTGCAAAATGCTAAAAAATACTAAAAAACCCCAGAAAGACAGACATAACTAGGACCAAATATGTCCCTGTTACAAGTCCTATTATATTTACAAAGTGCCTTTTAAAGTGCTCAGTTTGTGCTACTATGGGGGGTAGCGGTATTTTTTAATCTAATATTCCTGCTCCTAATAGCACTCACCAGGAAACTAGCCACATGAAACATAATCTTAGGAGTCTGTAGAAGCTGTAAGTAAATAAGAGCGGGTTTAACTTGAATAAATCCAGCCTCCTTAAGGATGGGCACAAGGAACTTTCTCCTTGCATCTATGTAATGACTACAGAACATCACTAGGTGCATAGTATTTTGTTCGGAGAAATGATCACAAGAACATGGTAACGCCTTTTCTGGGGTGCTCCATACAGGATAAAAACCAAGATTAAAATGTATCAAGTTAAAACGAAAACGGGTTAAGATAAACCTGTGGTAAGGGTGAGTCACCTTATTCAAATAATTTTATGGGCCGTCAGGTATAGATAATATTAGACTGGCCCTAACACTTGGTTTTTTCATCTCACACTCTTCTCTCTCCAAAGATAGAAGCTCTCTCATTGCACTCTTTGTGAGCGCCATATCTTTGGGTGTTATAGATTCTATTACAGAATATAACTCAGGCCTCCCCAACCTGGAAAAATTTTCCTTGATGGAAGTCAACCACTTAATGTTGTTAGCTTTGTCCAATTACAGACAATCTCTCATAATGGTATGGTTTAAAGGGATTTCTTTGTTTAGCCACATCCTCAGCCATGCTACTAAAGGTGCTGTTTTTATCAGGTCTGTGATGTAGCCTTCCCCTAGTTCCATGTGAACAGTGTAGGACGGGGTCGACTGTGGAACACCAAGAACAGATCTAAAAAATGTATTTTCCATGATCTGTAGGGGATCCAGTCCCCTATATCCCCAAATTGAACTGCCATAGGATGCCACTGAGATACATTTAGCCTTATAGATTTTCATTATGGCTGCGATTGGCCTGGCCCCCAGTTTCTTAGAGAACCCCTGAAGAGCTGAGGATGTTCTTGCTAACGAGGTTACTCTGTTCTTTACCTGGGGTCCCCAGTTTCCCTTTTCATCAAATGTGATCCCTAAATAGGGGAAGGAGTTTACTCGAGCAAGCTTCTCCTGTCCGCAAAGAAAAGTTTTGTGACAACTTTTCCTTGCTATGCTGCCCATAAGCATAATTTGGGATTTCTTCGCATTTATTTTCAGATCAAGTGAACCCATGAAGGTTTCAAAGGCGTCCAGAAGGCGTTGGAGCCCCACCCCGGTACGCGCAAGAAGAACCGCGTCATCCGCGTAAAGGAGAACAGGGATCCCCTGTTCCCCTGCACGCGGAATATCGGGGGTCACGTCCCTAAGAGCAGGCTCCAAAGCATTCACATATAATGTAAACAGTAGGGGTGCCAAAATGCACCCCTGTCTGACCCCTTTTTCTGAAGCAAAGACATCAGTACACCTTCCACCCGTGGTAACTTTAATTTTAGCTGTGAGGCCAGAGTGCAGGTCAGCCAGTAGATTGACTATTGTCCTATCCAAGCCCATTTCCAGCAATTTTGACCAGAGCTTTGATTTGTTAACCAGGTCAAAAGCAGAGGAGAGGTCCATGAAACCAAGGTACATGAACCCCTCCTTAGCCTTGGTGTATTTATCTATCAACAAGTGGAGATTAAGACATTGGTCCAGGGTGCTTCTTTTAGGTCTAAATCCATATTGCACATTTGTCCGAATACTGTTCTCAGTAGCCCACTCATTTAATTTTGCTAGTATGACTCTTCCTAAAATCTTAACTGATGAGTCAATCAATGAGATTGGTCTATAACATGCAGGATCCTGCCTGTTTCCCTTTTTAAACACAGGGATAATTATAGAAGTTTTCCATGATTCTGGGATATTTTCATGGCTTAATGCATTAAAGACCCTGCAGAGTAGTCTAGGCCAGAAATTAGGGAAGCATTTAAAAGCGTCTGCAGGGACACCATCGGGTCCTGGCGCCTTTTTCTTCAGAGTACAGTCTATTGCTTGTAAAACTTCTGTTACCTCAAAGTGCAATTGGTTCCCATTGGCTATACTGCCATCCTGAGCCTCAGGGTCTCCGCTACTGTGGACAGAGTAAATATCACTGAATTGTTTTATCCAACCTTCATCAGGTATGTTAGTATCAAGGGGGGAATTCTCCTCCCCTGTAAATAAAGGTTGGTTAACAATCTTCCAAAATTCTCCACTGTTTTTCAATATTGCTGGATCTGTTAGCTGGGTCCAGGCTTCATCTTTAATCTCTTTTTTCCTATCTGCTATGGCTTTTTTATACTGGGCTCTACAGGTAGTGATAAGTGCAGGGACTTTCGGAACAGCCTTCAAAGCATTTAACAAGTGCAGAGTGTGCCTTTGAGCATCTGTGATCAAACCATCTTTTGATGGGCAATGTCTTCAGTTTAAGGCCAACAAGCAGTCTATGATTAATCTTACTGCAGATGATACCAAAGGCAAATATCACTTCCTTATTGTGAGCCTCACTAGATAGGCACACACCAACCTCGTCCTCAGCATCAGAGAGTACCTCTTGTACAAAGGATTCTGGAGTTATGCTATCCCATTTCAATCTACGACCCTGGTCTTTGACTTTAAGTACTGGCCTGTTAATACAAGGACCATCTTTTCGCCCTATGAGATCAGTAGTTACTAGGTCCAAGGAGACAGGATTATGATCACTAAAAACAGAGACCACAGTTTTGTACATTAAAACCTTACCTAGAAAACACAATGAAATGAATATATAATCAATAATAGAGCCATTGTCTGTTCCCTTGAAAGTAGGGGCCCTATCCCCCCCTCCCTGCACCCAGACTCATATAAGTTCCATCTTGCTAAAAAGTTTTCTAAACATTCCCCCTGTTTGTTATGTTCAAGGTGGATAGGCGAACAGTTAGGAGGGGATTCTTCTTCATCGCAAACACACATTTGTAAACACAGGTGTATATTAAAATCACCCAAGAAAATGATTTCAAAAAAATTTACATTTTCACTGTAGACTGACAAAAACTGATCCAATCTATCTAGACTATGTAAAGTACAGTCAGATGCATTGGCATTATAAAAGTTTATAAATAAAATATTGGGATATTCTGCTGGGGAAAGTTCAACAATTAAACAATGCTCGGAGCCCGAATCACATTTCTTCAGGCGACCTTTAATATCTACTTTAAAAAGACTTAACAGGCCTCCCTTGGCTCTTCCTGCAACACTGGGCACTGCTGGAATACAGAAATGACTATAGCCATCTAATGAAAAACTATTTTTTGTGTCCCAGGTTTCTTGTAATGCAATAATGTCGAACTTAGACATAAAATCTGACCATGCCGCGTTTCCTACTTTTGCCTTAATTCCTGCGATATTCCAAGTAAGCATACTGAATACAGGTACATATTTCCCTTCATGGCTATTTTTTTTAGGCAAAAGTCAATCATTTTGGTCCAAAAAGGATAAAGGAGCATAACGGTTAGACAACAAAAGAGGTTGTGCAAAAGGATTTTGGTGAACTGAATGAGCTGAATGGTTTACGATATTACGGTTTTGATCTTGGCCCCATCTGTTATTCGTATCCCAATTATTGTCCCACCCGAATGCAGGGGTCCTAGGGTAGGTGACATTCTGTTGTTCTCCATAGAAAAATTTTAAGGTTAATGGGACAACTGTACCCTGTCTACGTTGGGGTGGGAGTAAGTTGGTGAGGATGTTTGGCAAAACGCCTGTATGTGAAAAGCTCACTGCCACACAATCCTCTTTAAATTTTTTGGGACGATTTCCTAACCAGGGAACGCTTTTGGCGGTCTTAATCTCCCGAGCCAGTTGCTGTGTCCCCCCGGGGCTAGCTTCATGTTATTTGTGAGCCATTGTAATGCCTTATTTGACAAAGAGGTGGAAGATTCTACTATACCACCTTCTAGGGGGGGGAACGTTGGCTAATACTAGTACAACAGGTGAAGCTTCAACTATAAATTGTAAAGGGTCCGTTGTCTGGGCTTGTGCTGGGGGGATATCAACTGTTAGCGAACCATCCCCTTTACCAACTGTTTCATTAACATTCGATAACGGTAACTGCGTTGGGGGATTATTGTGCAACAGTTCATCTATTCCTTCACCAGCAGCATTCCCTCCAGTAGTGTTGCCCAAGATAACAACCAACGTAGTAATATTTTCAACTCCCTCCACTACCTTGTTCTGCTGTCCTCCCAACTTTTTAACCTCAGTTTGTAGTTTATCTATTTTAGCTACTAGAGGTTTAATGATGGCTTTAATTTTACATTCAATCAGCTCAGCAACTTTTAAAAACAAGTCATCATCAGCGTTATGTTTTACTTTCCCCTCTCCATTGTCCTTTAGTTTAGCCTTTGGGGTAATTGCCCTCTTCCTCCTTGTCCCCGACCGCAACCCTCCCTGTTTTGGCTGATGTTTTGCACTAGAACGTTCTGGCCGAGGGGCGTGGTCTGAGGTGGACTGATCTTCATCTGAAAGACACGCCTGTATCTCCGGTTCAGAGTCAGTGTCTATATCGTTCTCAGGGTCCGCAATAAGTACCTCGGGGGCTGGCACTACATTCTCAAATAAATTGCTCCTGCCCTGACTAGTAGGAAGGATAGGACGATCCTCGGAATCAGTCTCCAAAGGTATAATGTCATCAGTGGGAGGAAGTATGGTAGGGCTCAGGCATCGTAGGTCTGGAGATTGACTCAACCCCAAAGATTCTCTCCTCTGTATATTTATTTTTTGCACAGTTTGGACCAGGTAATTTTCCATAGTGTTAGTTGTAGTAACAGCTCCTGCCACTATAGCCGGAAGACTATCACCTCAGCCTTAAGTATAGGTGATATATCAAACACAAAAGAGTCTTACTTGGTTGTTAGGATTTTCCTCGAGCGTCCAGCAGCTTTTCTGGCCCTGTCCCTGTCGATTCCTGCCGATGAGGGCCGTAGAGGGCCCGCCCTTTGCCCGGGCTTAGCCCCGGGCATCCCGCTCGCGTCCCGTGAGACGGGGGTGCTGTTTGATTTAAGCGCCTCCTGTCAGGCTACTCTCGCGGTATTTGCCGCTAGGGGTTGTGGGGCTTGTGGTCCACCCACGCTCCGCTCGGCGGCCAGACCCCGAGTTGGTTAGAGGAGTCAGGCGGCGGGAGGCGGGCGGGCAAAGCTCCTGGCGCTGTCCTTCCTGTGGCGCTGTAGAGCGGCAGCAATCCGTTTTGGCAAAGGCACGATTTCTGCAGGCTTTATCAGGGTATCGTCTGCAAACATATGCAGGGGAATCTTCATGCCTGCTAGAGTAGGAGCATCGGTGGGGTAATTCTTAAAGTACTGCACTACCGTATTGATATACAAGGAAAAGAAGGTTGGTGCTAAAACACACCCCTGTCGAACCCCCTTTGCTATAGGAAACATTTTGGTGACACTCCCCTGAAAGTCCCAACGTACCTGCGCATAATTGGCGTCATGTAATGAAACTAAAAAAGCCAATAATTCCAGTGGCATACCTAGTTCCCCAAGAACTCGACACATTTTAGTACGTGGGACAAGATCAAAGGCTGGAATACAATCCAACCCTGGCGCCCTACCTCTCGGGACATACATTAACACTATTTCCACCTCTTTCTTTGTGAAATGCAGAGTGGAATTGAGAGGTGGCAGTTCACATTTTTTGGGTTCGTATTACGCAATAGCGAACTGGGCCTTATAATGAGATAACTACTGCTCGGGAGCTATATGGTTCACTGGTACTCGGCTCGTTTCGCCCTTGCCCCATTTCACAGGATGCCAAAAATTGACCATGCCTCTCCCTTTTTCAAACCTTGAGCAGCTCATCCCATGGTTGCTCGTCCCAATCCCTTTTAGCTTTCTGTTGGGCTAACTTATACCCAGCCCTTGCCCTTCTTATGACTCCCATGTTCTTAGATCTAATTGATCTGGTTAAGATTCTATAAGCCTCTCTACAAGATTGGCCATACCAAGCGGCAGCCTTGGGGCCAGAATTTTTCTGAGGATTTTTAACCTTTGTGATAAAAAAGCTTTAAGCTTTAAGCTCAATCCAGGAAGCTCTTGATGCAGGGGCTGGTGAACTCCAGCTTGGACTATGGGAATGTCCTATATCTGGGGGCCCCAGTCTCTGTAGTCCACAGACTCCAATGTGCTCAAAATGCGGCGGCAAGAATACTCACAAGAACCGCAGCAAGGAACTCGGCCAAGCCAGCCCTTAGAAGTCTGCACTGGCTACCAGTCAAGGAACGGGTCAACTTCAAGACCCTGTGCATTACCCATAGAATACTGCACAATGAAGGCCCTCCCATCCTCAGGCCTCTAGTACCCCATCAACAATCAAGCAGACAACTTAGATCTAACTCCCTCTCCCTGGCAAAAGTCCCCAGAATTAGGAAGGCCAAAACAGGTGGTCGCCTGTTTTCGTACAATGCCCCCAGATTATGGAATGCCCTCCCACTCGCCCTGAGGCAGGAACAAAACCACCTCAGATTTAGGAAAAGACTGAAGACCCTGCTCTTCCCCTGAGCACTCCCCCACTTGACTTCCCACCCTACAGGAATGTGTTCACTAGCACCGGGATTCCTAAGGGTAGCTGTGCGCTCTACAAAACCCAAAATCAAATCAAATCAAATCTTGTTAAACAATTCATTGTGGACCTGTAAAACCATTGAGTTAACTTCCTCTTGAGTGGCACAGTTTTGAAGAGTAACTGTTGCACTTGCCACCAACTCACTCATCTGCTTTAAATGCTCTGCTTTGTTGATAACTTTGGTCCATTTAACTCTCCTTGAATCATTGGTTAGGGGTACTTCTATGAAGGCGTTTCCAGGCGCCTGACTTACGGCAACAGGAATACCCTTCGCTGCATGGAAAGTACTAGGGGGTTATGATCACTTTCGGTACGCTCCTGAACTTCCATATCTATTAGGGAGGGCCAAAGTCCCTTGTTAAGGAAAATGAAGTCTATACGACTACTTCGCAACCCGTTGTTATAGGTTTGCAAGCCCTGCCTATCCGAGATAGACCCCCATTAACGGCCCTAACCCCCTTTTCCAAACAAAATAGTTTTAACTGCAATGTTGCCCCTGTCTATTTTTTGATTGGAGGAAGGTCCAAAGGTTCCACTGGACGTCTTCCTCAGAGCTAAGAGTGACATCATTATTATCTAAGGGTTCAAAGGAGCAATTGAAGTCTCCGGCAATTATAAAATTACTTACGCCTTTGTATTCATTTACAAACATATCTAGGAGAGCTACAATGCAAGAGGTTTTTCCACCTGACATACCTCTAGCATATACATTGATAATCAGCAAATCAGGGATATTTGCCATCTGTAAGTTAATTATTAAAATATCCCTGCTATCAATAGGCAGTTCCTCTACCCTGTGGCATTCTGACTGCCTTATCCATGTTGTAAGACCCCCCATGGGTCTTCCTCTCTGTCCCCCTTGTGCTATTTTGGAAAAGTTTAGAAAACTCTGTCGATATACATGATCCATGGCCCAGGTTTCCTGAAAGTCCATAATGTCATGGCCTTCAAAAAAATTGGACCATGCAGCTGAGGGTAACTTAGAAATAACCCTGCCTCATTCCAAGAAACTAGCAATAGATTTGGTTTGGGGTAGTGCATATTTGTGCTGCATGTGGTGGGCCGTTTATGATTTGTGTGGCCACAACCAGAGTCACCCTCACCTGGCAGAACAGTAGTTTGCAAGAGCCGGCAGTTCCTATCTTCACCCACCATATGATCATCCATATTTCCTTCACTCCTTTGAGCGGTTGGTGTTGTTAATAGAGATATTCCTATATTATGAGTGTCTATTTCATGACCAACCACACACAACTCCCTTTGTACATAAGTGACAAAACTAGTAGAACTAAGGTTGGGACCAAATCAATCTATTTCATCCATTGTAGCAAAAGTTTTGAGTCTATTACACATGGGGACCGCATAGTTATAGGGGCTCATTTCAGGGACAGATTCCCTCAATACTCCCCTTCCCCTTTCGTGGTCATCACATGTTTGGTAAAAGAAACCCAAGAGGAGTATATTAATGTCGTCCTTACTTAAATGACCAGGCCCTGTCCTATCCAGAATTAACTGGACCATGACGGGGACATAAAACATAAGACCACATAGTCTCCACTAAAGGCCTTCTGGGATTTACCAACCCAAGGAATTTTTCGCACCATCTTGAATTCACAAAAAAGTCGATTCCTTACCCCAGTCCTAGTACTCAGCAAATGTAAAGCCTTTTTTTTAATGAAGACCAGTGTTCATGGGCATAGGCTAGGAGCAATGGTACATTTGCTAGTACAATTGTGTATGGGGGTGCTTCGGGTGGAAGGTGTAGGGACGTGCTGGTACTCGTGGCCCCACCCAAGGGTTTCAATGGGGCCCGAGGACCCACTGGCCCTACTCTGTGTATTGATGTGCCATTTAGTAGGGGGGTTACCGGAGGGTTGACCGTAAGAACCCTCTCCCCAATGGGGGGAGGGCATGCTACTACATTAATGAGTGGTTTAGTGTCAGAGATACTTTCCTGTCTGGTTTCAGTCGTTCCTGCCTGCCCAGCCCCACAGGAAGGTTGGGGGATATTGAATATATGCAGCTCTATTTTGCAGAGTGCCAGTCTCTTATCTATTCCTGACAGTAACAAGAGGGGATCTAACAGGGCTGCAAGCTTCTCTTCAACCCTAATTAAGAGGTCAGCCTCAAAATTACTGAATGGCTGTTTTTTTGTGACGGTAATACTAGTGTTACCGGCACCCGAGGTTACTGGTTTCGGTACAACATTAGAACCTCCCTCACTACCAAGTGTTGCGGTCTTCCATTTCACCAATTTACATCCCTAGTGGCTTGTTTTTGGTAAGCCACGTGCTTTCCTCTTTATTGTATGGGTTTCCCACCAAGGGCCTGTGAGGACCTTTGCTGTCGGGTTAGTACCTTGGCAGGGGATGCAGGAGGTGTACATGTGGTGCTATCTAAACTGGCTACCAGGGATGACACACTTTGCAAATGCACCGGGGAAATGTGACTTGATTGGGGAGTACAATCAACTGATACATTGTGTTCAGGTACTGGAGTTAATACCGTTCCGGTGAGGGGTTCATGGGGGTTCTAAAGAAAGTCTGCGTTCTGTGAGCTGGATCTCGTGTATTAATACGGAGTCAGCCAGACACAGAAACGCATCCAGAGTTCCCACTACTCCTGGCTCTCCACCTCCCTTGCGCTTGTTCTTACTCATACCCCCTGACTTAAAACAGAAAAACAAATACAAATGCAAGATTACACAAGGATAGCCAAACGGCTTACACTGTATATACAATGTCAGTGGGGTGGCCCAGCCCGGTCTCCTCCGGTCTCTGACGGGCTCAGACAGGCTCGCCCGAAACGTCCCGTGCACGTACCACGCTGCGGGGTAGAGGCTGCACTTTATGCGCAGAGATGGTCAGGGTGCCTCCCCCTCATCAGCAACACCTGAAGGAACTTGCGTTGCACCCTGAGTGCTGTAGCCCTCCACAGGGTGATAGTGCGTGATACAGCAGCGCAGTGAGCAATGCGATGTCCTAAAACAGCTGACCCCACCGGAGTAAAGCGTCCACAGCAGATATCAGCATCCACAACACGAATCGGTAGTAACATCAGGGAAAGGCGCTAGAGCAACAACGGGACCATTCTAACTATCATTTCCCAATGCACCCTTTCACTCACCCAGTCTTTAACTCATGAACCATTTCCTTTCTTTAAGCCATCTGTTCTGTCATGTTTCCTTCAAGCCATCAGGCTCATAATGTGAGATTTTGCTGAGTTGTAGATAAAAGAGGCCATAATCTCAACCACTGCTGCAGCTGGTAAAGCTGGGGTGAGGGGAGGGCAATGTCACGATTTGAGTTGATGACGCCTTGGTACTAGCTACTGATTATATTAACTGCAAGAAATTATGCAATTTACCAGTGCACATCTCCTCCTGCAGCAGCACTGGAGCCAGCATCACTGGTGTATTCTGTGTGGCTAGAATAAAATATTATACATTTTTTAGATGCCAGATATGCCACCCCAAATACAACTGTAGTACATCCCTACAGTTCAGTTAGCACTGCAATATCGTCTAATAATAACATCACTCTGGGCATTTCATTTGTTCACAAAGTTAGACAAGCCAGGGATTGAATAATGGTCAATGAAAGACACATGATGTTGCTTGTCAAATGCAATGGGAGTGGGACCTCATACTTTTTTCAGCCATGCTTCACATTAATACGAAACTTCTGGTATAATGTATAAATGAAAATAACAACAAAAGAGTGTTCTAGTGCAGGTAGGGTGGGGGTCTGCACTGAGCACAAGGGGTCAAACACAAGCCCATTAGGTTTGTTAATAAAGCCCTCACTCACCGACCTGGTCGGTGACTTGCATCATCATCGGGCCCCACCGGGTGTGACCGAATGTCACCCCGGTGTGCTGCAACGCCAGAGTTACTGCGGAGCTGGTCTTGTGAGGTTGGAGGGGCTATGTGATTAATAACGTGAGAAGTGTAAGGAGTGGTGGTTTTAAAATTGTCTGGTATGTATCAAAAAATTATTTAATAGCTGATCATCAAGAACAAGATAAAAAATGTGTCGATAAACAAGGCCAAGTATTTGGATGGTCTTGTACCGATAACATTAAGTGGAAGTGTGGTTGGTCAACATGTTTCTGCCCAAAGCGGTATAGTTAACCAGGCATTCGTCAGGACCTAAAGTGTAAACCCCGGCGGTATGAGCACGCTAAGGCCCACCCGACCGAAGGCCTTGAAAGTGAAAAATGGTGTCTGTGAAGTAAAAATGAGGGGGGCTCCACCGACCGAAGGCGGGAAGCACACAACCTCGGGTCTCCAAAGATATAGAGACCAAAATTAAAATTAAAACCTGTGAAGATAAAAGGTACAAACAGACATACAGAGAGACAAACAAAAAGGGTTAAAATCATTTGTCATTGTGGCTCATAAGTTAAAGCCTGTGACTAGTGCTCAGAGTGCTTGGGGGTGCACAACTCGTACAAATAAGCAGAGGTGCGTGGTTCTGCCTGTGGTCTAGACAGGATCGTATAACATTAAACTTTTAGTTCGTGACTGAACAGGCTCACTGGTGTACTATTTGGATTGTCAACAGTGCACGTGAGCTTGGCCGTTTGTGAGAGTGAGAGATGGGGGAATAGCGATGTGATGGGCATTCATACACATCTCTGACACTCGAGCAATCAATGGGCCAAAGGCCAGTGATCAATCAATCAAATGTTTCAAGGGTGAAAAGAGAAAGTTTCTCACTTCACAAGGGGTGAAATTGCACCTCATAGACCTCGGGAGGGGGGAGGCAGCGCTTTTTGGCACATCCTGTAAAGGAAAAAGGGGGACGCAAGAAGGGAACAAGGGACAAAACACAGTCAGTTTGCTGAAAAGAGTACTTATCTCATAGGATCTGTGGTGCTCGCAGGTACACTCACGCCCACTACGCCAGTCTCCCGCTGATACACCTGCTCAGCCCTCGGAACCGGGTCTCGCCGATCCAGGCTGGAGTGGTGTGAGACTATTTATAGAAAAAGGGGGAGGCTGAGTAGGGCTTCCGGGTCCGGACGGTGTGTGCGATGCGCATGCGTCATCATGGATGGAGTAGAGCGTAAACCAACTTAAAAAAGTCGTACCCATTTCCGGGTCGGGAGGTTGGTAATGCGCATGCGTGATTTGGGTCGGATTTTGTAAATAGCAGATTCACAATAAAGTTATTTTAGAATAGAGGCCCAGGGAATGTCGTCATTAAGACCAGTTATATGGGTTCCCAAGCGGTATACCCATCTCTGTTCTTTTTCAAACAGTCTATCTGGGATGTTAGAGCCTCCGGTAATTTGTTCAACTGCTTGGTCCTGGAGCTAAGGGTGTATATTTATAAAGTCAGAACTAGTGAGCATACCTACCCTGAGACCCCATTTTTCTCGCTTTATCATCATTCAAAACTCCACTTGGGTGTGCTGATGGATTCTATACTGAAAATACCTGACATGACCCTCATACTTACTGACACCTCTTCTTTTTTCCGAGCCTCCGGGGTAATCCCCTCCTGGAAAAAGAAGATGGCAACATAAAGGAAAGAAGAAGGAAAGTTGGGGGTTCTAAGGAGAAAATCACAAGCATTGTTAAAACCAACATTAACTATACTCGATAAAAATACGCCAAGATTAAACACATTCAGCCTACTTGCCTCTTTTTCTGCCCATCCCTCCCACAATCAGAAAATAATATGCCAGAATAAACTAAATGTAACTTACCTCTGAGTTTGAGCATCATGCTATTTGGATAACATTTTTTAGCATTGTCGAACACAAAGACAACAAATAATTAATACTGAGCAAGCCCTAGAATCTCGATGCCTAGCAGGTTGATCAGGTCTTGTTCCCGGTCCAGGATGTCCACCCAGCAGTGTGCCACCTGCTGGATAGTGTGCCGAACCTAGCTGGTGCACTGCATGCAAAGGCATACACTCCCCCAGCACAGCTGACACACATGCAGGGGGTATCCACTTCCTAGCTTGCCTCCTGCCAGCATGGAGAGGAGGTGGCACTGCACAAAACAAAACAGTGCTGCCACCTTCTCCTCAATAACAAATCTTGCGGGGCTGCAGCACCACCCGCAATGTAGCTGCCCTGCCTCTGCGATGGCCCTGGGTGGGTTTGTAAACAAAAAAAACAAAGAAAAAGGAAAGGAAAGAAGATAAGGAAGTAAAAACGTAAAATTCACAACTGCAAAGACACACTCTAATACAAAAAATATAAATGAGGGGTAGATTAGTTTTAAAGGGAGATGATTACACAGATAAAAGAGAGATTACATTTTGACCCCAATACCATACAGAGAGCAGAAAAACAAGATGGCATCTCCCATGCAGACCGCGGGGTGCCGTTCGAGTGAGATTTAGAATGCGATGACCCACTTGAGAACCGCATGGTGCCATTCATGCATAATCTGAAACATGAGGATGCTCTCCACGTTCCCATCGCAATGCAAACAGGTGACCCGAAAAACTCTGCCCACTAGCAGAACTCCATGTAGCGTGGCAGAGTTTTTTATGATTTTGCGGAGTTCTGCGTAGTGCAACTCTGCAAACTCTACCCAGGCCTACTGCTGCTCTGCTGGACTGTTGCTTTACTGAACTCTGTCTTGCGGTGCTCATGCCTTGATGAGCTGCTCTGCTGCCTACTTTTCCCCTGCCTGGGTGAGAAGGACTGGATCTGCAATAATTGAACCCAGAGTTTGTTCAAGTGCCGGCTGACTTGCCTCCTGTTCCTAAGTCTCAGGGATATCAAAGTTTTGAACCACCTGTATTTGTACCTGGACTCTGCAGGCTATGAGTCTACCCTGCAAAGTGGTGCCACATCAGTCCTGGACACTGGTAGGTAAGGCCTATGGTGCTTCTTCACCCAGAACCCCTGCTTTCTCATCAGAATCAGTGCATCTATCCATTTGTGTGAGTCAGAACCAGCGCATCCTCTTCATTTTAAGGCGTGGATTCAGTGCATTGCCCTCAGAACCAGCGCATCATCGCTGTTGCAGGGAGCAGACCAGGTGAATCATCCTTGGAATAAGGGTATGGCCTTCGGAATGGAAGCATTGCGTACAGCGGTAGCAGCAGCTGCATATCACATCCCGACCTGGCACCTTGCACTCGGAAACAACCCATCACTGCAGTTGCATGAAGAAAAACAACATATCTTCTCCACTGTGTGGCTCAAAACCGATGCATCGCCTCAGCTGCACCGCACATCCTTATCGACTATGATGCAATCCAGATCAAGTACTTTGGTTCAGCATGCCCAAATGGGTCCCTGTATCCAGCCCACCCCCCATCGCAGTCGCCCTAAACTTTTGACTTTGCCCTGGTCTAGCAGGACTTGTTAACCCACTTAAGTGCTTATTGCGTCTACGCGCTATTTTGTGGAGTTCTTTTGTGGTGTTTCCACTGTGTTATTGAATGAAGTGTTGCAGAAATACTTTACACATTGCCTCTTAAGTTATGCCTGATTGCTGTGTGCCAAGCTGCCTGAGGGTGAGCACAGGATCATTTAGGTAGTGTTGTGACCTACATTGACTAGGATTGTGGTTCCTGCTTGGGCAGGGTGCATAACTCTACCAACCAGAAATCCAATTTCTAACATTGGTGATCAGCGATGAGGATAAGCCTTGTGTTTATGAAGTGCCAAATTGTAACTAGATGAATATTATCCATCCACATCCAAGACCATTTCAGATTTTTCTTCAATTTTTCCCAGCTTTGCATGTTGTTCCACCCTCTACATTATGTCTCTGGGAGGGTCTGCAGCTGTAGCCATGGACTTGGCCAAGCTGGAAGTTTACAAAGTGGCTTAGTTGAAACGCTTTTGCAAGGTGATGGGGATACCTGGCCAGGGAGCCACCAAGAAGATGGGATATAAAATAGCCTTGAGAGCCTGGGCAGAAGCCTGCTCCCCAGAAGTGCTAAGATGAGGGAGACTGAGAACGGCTCTTCTGAGGAACCACCTGCAGTAGTTGAAGGGACACCCCTGGATTTGAGCTCTCTGTTAGAGCAGGAATCAGTGTCTCCTCTCGTGGCTTATCCCTAGAAGAACTGAGTGAGAGGAGGAAGGAGAGAGAATTCAAGCTATAGAAGACTAAATTAAAAATGGAGGCTGAAGAGAAAAAGGCTGAGAGGGAAGCCAAAAAGGCTAAGGCTGACAGAGTCTTAGAAGACTAGAAACTACTCTTAGCTCATAAGCAGACTCTGAAGGAGCTAGACATCAAGGCCAGGCAGTCTGTTTCCAACAGTGATGGTGGCAGCACAGAGACAAAAGGTTTTGTATTCCCAAGAATTTGAGGCCCAATTATGTGGTAGGAGATGACATTGATAAGTGGTTTTCTGCTTATGAGGTTGCACTCAAAGTACACAGGGTACCTGAAGAGCCCCTGGAGGGGGGGTGGAATCACATGCCTTCCCTTGGGAGGGGCACTCGTGTGACATTAGGTGACATTAGAGGTTGGGGATCAAACCAAGTACACACCTATGAAGGCCATTTTGATTGCCAAATTTGGGATGACTCCTGAAAAGTATCGCCAAAGATTCAGGGACAACCAAAAGATCCCTAACCAATCCTGGGTAGATTTTATTGATTACTCCAGTAAAGCACTGAATGGCTGGGTGAGGTTCAGCATAGTTAATGATTTTAATGGTTTGTATCATTTAATCATGGGGGAGCACCTGCTCAGTATCTGTTTAAAAAAGTTGCTCTAGCACTTAGTTGAGAGTAACCTGACTGATCCCAGGAAGCTTGCTGAGGAGGCAGGCCTCTGCTGGGCTAGCACCAGATTGTCTAAAAAGGTATCTGGGGAGACACCAACAAAGGGGGTCAGAGATCCCAAAAGAAGAAAGAGGGGAGAGAAAAACATCAAAGCAAGTTCTCCAAAATGCCCCAAAATAATTCCCAAGTGAGTCTATGCAATTTGTCCAGAGCACACAATATATATAAGTAGACTGGTTTGTCTTAGAATAACGGTAGTAGGGATAAACCGGACACAGCATGTAGTCTTTCAAGGGTTTTTATTCATCCACAGCATTCCCCACTTGGGAATCACTGTAAATACAAATCAAGCCGTCACGTGTTTCATCACAACATATGGCTGTGACTCTTCAGGGCTGGAAGAGAATAATCAAAATTAAAATTTCAAAAATGTTAGGAAAATGCAATATTTGTGGCGAAAAGGAACACCCGTGACGTGGAAACCAACACAAAGGGAGGGAGGGAATAGGCGGACGGTATTGTTTCGTGTTAGTTAGCAATTGCTGTTGTTTATTGATCTCACAAAAAAATGTAAGTTAGACACTTACATTTTTTTGTGAGATCAATAAACAACAGCAGAGAAAAGAACCAATGTGTCATGACTTTCGGCGCGATCAGAACAATAGTGCGTAAATAACAAAAGTATTCTCAGTATCCGCTAAGATACTGAGAATATGTTTGGTGTCTTGTAAATATGATGGCAGGTTTTTTACCAAAGGATTAAGGAATTTGTCCACATATTGTGAGAGTCTCTCGGTGGGACCCCGCATCCAGAAACCGAGATTCGTTCAACTCCACAAGGAAGGCGCAACACTGGTAAGACTCTGGGTCCGCTATCAACCTTCATGTAGCACCCAACTGTAATTCCCGAGGCGTTTCCACCCTCAATAAAACTTCCACATCGTGTTTTACCTATCAGCCTCAACCTCATTGAACTTGTACAACTTTACAAGTTCAGAACCAACTAAAAACAAGGGCACCGGCAAATCATCTGTTGCCGCCCTTTACATTTCTCAAACCACCCGATCAGGACCGGGTTGGAATTATCACCGGTCCCCCGGTGAGTTTCTCCATGTTCTTTTCCCAATCGTCAGTATTCTCATTGATGTATTTAAATGAAATGGTCTAAAGATAGGCTAACGTAAATGTTCCCTTGTGGTTTTTCTCGTTTTCTTCAGACCCCGCCTTTGACTAATTTTATCAGGTAAAGAAAATCTCCACTGAGATTTTTCCAGTTACTTTCACCTCTTATATCGCCCCCTTTCACAGCTGCATAGTTCATTATATATTTTATGGGGTCAAAACGGTTAAATCTTCCAGTTAGTCGATAAACGCGAAGCTGTCAGTGTACACAGTGACTTTGCGATGTTGATTGTTTAGTATGTTTCTACTCCGCATAATCGGATCTGGTCGTATTTAAACAGGATTGATGAAACGTTGAAGTTACTCGTTTTTACTGATATTTACGTAACTGCTAATGACGAGTATTATTTCTTGCTTATTGACAACACGATATGCCACCGTTTTCTTAACTTGTGATGACATAACTGGGTTCTTTTTTTCAATATACGAGGGATGTGACATGAGCTCATAATGCTTCTCTGTTAAGTTTGATGTAAGCTTGGAATTGGGGTCGTTTTCTGAAAACTTGATCCTGTATTCAGCAGAGCTCAAATGTGATATTTAGCTATTGATTGAAGCCTTTCTGAATTAGGGAAAGCAATAATTACATTGTTGTGATGATATAATATACACTAATTACTGCTAGTCACGGACAATTATGAAATAGCTAAGAGATCTACCTGCAATCACTGTTCTGAACATGTACAATGCGTGATGAACCCCTATTTGTCCAATTAAAATTTCAGCTAGACAAGTAACCCTCAACAAATGAAAATATTACCCATAAAGTCTTATACATGGCAGCAAACGTACAGTTTAAATAAGAGACTTCTGTCATAATAGGGTCGCCATTGACCGTGTATATGCTAACGCCGAAAGATTCAAGTATATTATGTCTCACTGCACATTTGCACCCTAAAGAGCCTTTTTACTGTTCCTTTTGTTATTTACGCACTATTGTTCTGATCGCGCCGAAAGTCACAGCACATTGGTTCTTTTCTCTGGCACTAGACACTTAAATTTTTTTGTGAGATCAATAAACGACAGCAATTGCTGACGAACACAAAACAACACCGTCCGCCTATTCCCTCCCCCCCTTTGTGTTGGTTTCCACATCAAGGGTGTTCCTTTTCGCCACAAATATCGCATTTTCCTAACATTTTTGAAATTTTAATTTTGATTATTCTCTTCCAGCCCTGAAGAGTCACAGCCATATGTTGTGATGAAACATGTGTCGGCTTGATTTGTACTTACAGTGATTCCCAAGTGGGGAATGCTGTGGATGAATAAAAACCCTTGAAAGACTACACGCTGTGTCCGGTTTATCCCTACTATCGTTATTCTAAGACAAACCAGTCTACTTATATATATTGTGCGCCCTGGACAAATTGCATAAACTTAAAGATAAGGAGGTCCTTCGTCCTTCTTCCTTCACAGAGGTTAAGGTTTTTCCTCTGACCAAGAAGCACCTACTAAAATACTCTTCTTAAGAATCTATTGACCATTACCCTACCGTAACTAGTTCTGCGCCATTTTTCTGAACACTTAAAAAACCGTTTGGCTGATCTCTAAATAATTCCCAAGTGAGTCGTCGTAACCAGCCTCAGTCTGATTCTAAAAAAAAGGATTTATTTAACCACAAGACAGAGAGGGTTGTAACCCAATGGCTGCTACAACAAAGGCCGCAACAATGGCGGCTCTAAATGTCCCAAGAAGGCACAGCTCCCCATCGGTGGGAAGACATCAGATTTGGCGAGTTTAGAGCTCGGGAGGAGGTAGTCTCAGTTTGTTTTGGGGGACAGACAGAGGTGACCCTAGTGTTTCCCTGGGGAATACTGCACTGGGGCCCAAAAATCCACCTGCCTGCAAATACTTCAAAGTATAGGCAGTGGGTCACTGCTTAAAAACATTTTTTTTATTGATTTGATTGATTTACATGCTTATTACCAGTAATCAGTACATTCTGCTGCAACATGCAGTGATAACATCATCTACAGTTCTTGCATTACCAAAGGATATATCTGCGCATGCATTGGATCGGTAGGCACAGTGACTGGGCAGAGATCTTCTTTTGCCTTTGCTTGACCATGCTGCACCTGTACAGTCAACCAGCTCCACTGCTTGTAAATCGTGTAACGAGTAACCTGTTGAAGCTAATTTTTCTACAGCAAGCTTGGTATATCAGTCATTCAACAATAACTGGGGGTGGGGAGCGGAACTTGGATCGGAGTTTGAGTGTCATCATGTTTCTGCAGTTGTTGACGTGTGTGAGTGCCACCTGGTGTGCCCCCGACCATTCGGTGGGTGCGCGTGATGGAATGTCAGTGTTCATTCAGGGAGAACCGGCCTAGCGCCTATAAAAAGTCTAAAGGTGATGGGCTCCTGCGCAGTTCTACCCCAACAGGTCAGGTGGTTGTGTGGGCTGACTTAGCTGCTCTTCATCTAACTGTAACACTGCAGGATTGCTTCCAGTACATTGAGATAGGTTTTTTCCTGAGGCCTGTGACTTCCTCCTGCTGTATCGCTACACTTTCAGCTCTAGCCCACGTGAGTACAGAGCACCTCCAAGCTTGTGTGTGGGGGGTTTGGTGCCTTCCGCCTCTCTGTGATCAGCGGCTTTGCTGCTACTATACCCAGGTCGAGGAATCTAGAAGTGACTTTAGTGTTACGTATTCTATGAAACGTATGCAGCAAGTACGTAGGCCAATCAAAGAGTATCTCTCTGCCGGTGCAGTTTTGAAGCATGTCCACCACCCCTCTCCAGTATGCACTTAGGCTGGCGCAGCCCCAGAGCAGTCTGCGTCTTTGGCGGCGCATGTGGGGCAGGTTGCATCCGTGCGGTGAAAATATCTGTTGATATTAGCTGGCGTGAGGTGCGCTCGTTGTGTGATATAGTATTGTATCTGTCTAAATTGAACGTTTCTGGGGATCTGGACTGGGCTGGACAATACTTTTTCCCATTCCTTATCTGAAAATTGTCGGCCTATGTCCTGCTCCCACTTTCGTCTGAGGGGGTCTCAACTAAACGCTGCACGTTGGTATAGTAAAGCTGTAAACCACCTCACCAGGTGTTTCCGTATCCCATAACATGTAAATATTGCACAGTTAAGTGCCTTTGTGGTTCAGCGGCCAGGTCCCCCTCCTCAATGAGAGTGCGGCAATCCGAGATCTGTGCAGGAGGAACTTTCCTGCAGGGAGCCCGTCATTTTCTACCAATGTTGTGAAGGGGATGAGGTAGCCCTCGTTATATAGGTCTCCTAGCATTTGGATCCCCACCTCATGCCAGTGTTGCAGTTCGGTGTTCCCAAGGGTAGTCTGACCTCTAGGGGTACCGTCAAGTTGGAGAGCAGGAGTATAGGGGGTTGTGTCTCGAGTTAAGTAAAGGCTTCTGCGGTAGCACCTGTGGGCTACATTTAGTAATTGAGATTCTGGGGGTCGTGTCTGCGTGGCAGGTCGAATAGCGCACGGATCTAGGATAGTGTGTAACTTTGCATGTGGTTGCTGTGTCATCACGCTGGCAATCCGCCATCCATCGGGCAACCCATTGCAGCTGCGACGCCAGGTAATAGTGCTCAATGCCGGGCATTGCCAGGCCTCCCTGGTTAGTGGGCAAGTACAGTTTTTTGACTGCCACCCTGTGGTGGTTGGGACCCCAGATAAAATCTCTGGCTGTTTTTTCCAATGCCGTGAAGAAGGAAATAGGTACATAGATAGGCAGATTGGCAAAGTAGTACAGAAATCTCTGGAGGGCTACCATTTTAACCAATGCCACTCTACCCACCACTGCAAGGGGGAGTGTGCTCCAGAAGTGCTTCTGGGATTTCACTGCCGCTAGTGCCTTGCCTAGATTACCATCAAAGTGGTCAAGTGGTTGGTGGTACACCAGTATGCCTAACTAGCGGAATGTGTCCTCACACCACTGCACTTGTGTGACATTGAGTATAAGTGCTGGGTCGTGGCATCCCTCTCGAAAAGCATATAGTTTAGGTTTGGCTACGCTCACTTTTAATCCTGAAATGGACGCAAATTCCCTCAGAATGTGAGGCAAACGCTCAGGCACCTGGTGGACATCTCTGAGGTAGATTAACAGGTCATCGGCGTACAGTGACACTTTGCGTGTGCCATCACCCAGTGGTATGCCATCTTGCACGCTTCAGCAAGTGGCTCTATTGCATGCGTGAAAAGGAGGGGAGACAACAGGCAGCCCTGTCTCGTCCCATGCCACACTTGAATCACACCTGAGATTTATGATCCCAACCTCCTCCTCACTACTGGGTTGGTGTAAAGTAGACGGGTCAGCTGTAGGAAAGCAGGGTCCATCTTGTATCTCTTGAGGGTTGCGAACATGTAGCCCCATTCAAGAGAGTCAAAGGCTTTCTCGAGGTCTAGAATGAGACAACCCGCTCTCTGCCATTTGCTTGTGGAGTAAGTTGCTATGTGAAAAAATCACAGGTTTGAGTGAGGAGTTTTGGGATGGTGCAAAGCCATTTTGGTCATAAGGATGGGGACCGCTTGTGCTACTCTGTCAGCTAGGAGTTTTGCTAAAACTTTATAGTTGGTGTTTAGCAGGGCAAAGGGTCTTTTGGAGCTCATATCAAATGGATCTCTGTTGGGTTTGGGCAGTGAAATCAGGTGGGCCTCGCATAGCGAAGGGGGAATCTCTTCTGCAACGGCTGTGTAGAGGGTGTATTGCCACACTACCAGGGACACTTGATACACTGTGTAGAATTCTGATGGGAGCCCGTAGGATCCCGGGGTCCTCCCTGTAGCTAGGGATGCGAATGCTGTTCTGATCTCCTCTGGCGAAATCTGCTCGCTCAGGAGTTCATTTTGTGATGGCGTCATCTCAAGTAGCTGTACCTGGCTGACATTCGGGGCATAGATGGAGCCAAGGAGGAGTGGTTGGCCATTTAGTCGCCCACTTACTAGCGTGTATTATTCTTCAGGAATGTCTGACAAAATATCGACAACACAAATATCGATATACAAAAATATCAGAACAAAAATATCGAAGTCAAAAATATAGGAATCCTATCCCTAACAAGGTAAGTACAAATATATCAAAAATAAAATATAGCATGACAAAAATATTGTTTTTTGTAAAATATCGTTTTTTTTTAATATAATAAAAATGTAATATTAACAAAATAATACTTATAAATGTAATATATTTAAAAATGGACTATAATATTTAAAATTAATACATAATGTTATACAAATCAATATTAATAAATATATAATACATAATATATTTTTTCAATAATAATAACTCTAAATTAATTATTTTCATAACTTAAAAACAAATAAAAATGTAATAAATTACTAATACATTTATTTACATAAAATATTCACATAAATAACAATTAATAACAACATAATACTAATAAAAAAGCTAAATACATTTTGGATAGCGTATGAGTAAAAATTACTATTCCCACTCCAGAGAGTGCGACAGTAGGGAAAGTGTTGGATAGCGTAGCGGTAACAATTACTATTCCCACTCCAGAGAGTGCAACAGTAGGGAAAGTGTTGGATAGCGTAGGGTTAAAAATTACTATTCCAACTCCAGAGAGTGCAACAGTAGGGAAAGTGTTGGATAGAGTAGGGGTAACAATTACTATTCCAACTCCAGAGAGTGCAACAGTAGGGAAAGTGTTGGATAGCGTAGGGGTAAAAATTACTATTCCCACTCCAGAGAGTGCAACAGTAGGGAAAGTGTTGGATAGAATAGGGGTAACAATTACTATTCCAACTCCAGAGAGTGCAACCGTAGGGAAAGTGTTGGATAGCGTAGGATTAAAAATTACTATTCAAACTCCATAGAGTGCAACAGTAGGAAAAGTGTTGGATAGCGTAGGGGTAACATTTACTATTCCAACTCCACAGAGTGCAACAGTAGGGAAAGTGTTGGATAGCGTAGGGGTAACAAATACTATTCCCACTTCAGAGAGTGCAACAGTAGGGAAAGTGTTGGATAGCGTAGGGGTAACAATTATTATTCCAACTCCAGAGAGTGCAACAGTATGGAAAGTGTTGGATAGCGTAGGGGTAAAAATTACTATTTCCACTCCAGAGAGTGCAACAGTAGGGAAAGTGTTGGATAGCATAGGGGTAACAATTACTATTCCAACTCCAGAGAGTGCAACAGTAGGGAAAGTGTTGGATAGTGTAGAATTAAAAATTACTATTCCAACTCCAGAGAGTGCAACAGTAGGGAAAGTGTTGGATAGCGTAGGGGTAACAATTACTATTCCAACTCCAGAGAGTGCAACAGTAGGGAAAGTGTTGGATAGCGTAGGGGTAACAAATACTATTCCCACCCCAGAGAGTGCAACAGTAGGGAAAGTGTTGGATAGCGTAGGGTTAAAAATGACTATTCCAACTCCAGAGAGTGCAACAGTAGGGAAAGTGTTGGATAGCGTAGGGGTAACAATTACTATTCCAACTCCAGAGAGTGCAACAGTAGGGAAAGTGTTGGATAGCGTAGGGGTAAATATTACTATTCTCACTCCAGAGAGTGCAACAGTAGGGAAAGTGTTGGATCGCGTAGGGGTAACAATTACTATTCCAACTCCAGAGAGTTCAACAGTACGGAAAGTGTTGGATAGCGTAGGGGTAACAATTACTATTCCAACGCTCGAGAGTGCAACAGTAGGGAACGTGTTAGATAGCGTAGGGGTTAAAATTACTATTCCCACTCCAGAGAGTGCAACAGTAGGGAAAGTGTTGGATAGCGTAGGGGTTTAAATTACATACTTATAATTTTTTTTTTAATTATACAAATTTGATCCATTAAATAAATATAAAACATTTACAATACATATACATAATTATTAAAACATGATTAGCAAAATATATATAACCAAAAAAAAATTATGAAATACATACCATTTTATAATATTTAATTACCAATTAATAAAAAATTAACTTAACAATTACTTTTAATTCATTAATACTTAATTACATTAAAATTAGTTCCCACCATATTCCACTATAAACACACAACCCGCAACAGAACACATCTATCAATTAATTAATTTTTTTAAATTAATTACCAATTAGTTAAATTTATTTACCAATTAATAAAAAATAATGTATGCTTCCTACTAATTAATAATTAATTCTACATAATGAAATTACTTCCCACCCTATTCCTTATAAACCCATAATCCGCTACAGAACATATTTATCAATTAATCAATTTATTAAAATGAATTACCAAAATAATTAAAAATAATTAACAGTTATTTTTAATTAATGTATGATTCCTACTAATTAATATTTATTTAAACATTATTAAATTAATTCCCACCCTATTCCCCTATAAACCCATAACCCGCTACAGAACATATTTATCAATTAATCAATTAATTAAAATTAATTTAAAATAATTCTCAATTAATTAATTAATAATTCCTACTAATTAATAATTAATTTAACATAATGAAATTACTTCCCACCCTATTCCCCTATAAATCCACAACCCGCTACAGTACTAAAATACAATATTTAATTAAATTACATTAAAAATAAATATTAAAACATAATAAATACAATACAATATACACAAAATTTATTTAAAAATCGATATTAGTAACATCAAAATTATTTACTTCGATATTACTGACATCGATATTTAAAACTTCGATATTACTAATATCGATATTAAGACTGTCGATATTACTTACCTTCTATATTATGTCCCATCGATAAGCATATAGTTTAGGTTTGGCTACGCTCACTTTTAATCCTGAAATGGACGCAAATTCCCTCAGAATGTGAGGCAAACGCTCAGGCACCTGGTGGACATCTCTGAGGTAGATTAACAGGTCATCGGCGTACAGTGACACTTTGCGTGTGCCATCACCCAGTGGTATGCCATCTTGCACGCTTCAGCAAGTGGCTCTATTGCATGCGTGAAAAGGAGGGGAGACAACAGGCAGCCCTGTCTCGTCCCACGCCACACTTGAATCACACCTGAGATTTATGATCCCAACCTCCTCCTCACTACTGGGTTGGTGTAAAGTAGACGGGTCAGCTGTAGGAAAGCAGGGTCCATCTTGTATCTCTTGAGGGTTGCGAACATGTAGCCCCATTCAAGAGAGTCAAAGGCTTTCTCGAGGTCTAGAATGAGACAACCCGCTCTCTGCCATTTGCTTGTGGAGTAAGTTGCTATGTGAAAAAATCACAGGTTTGAGTGAGGAGTTTTGGGATGGTGTAAAGCCATTTTGGTCATAAGGATGGGGACCGCTTGTGCTACTCTGTCAGCTAGGAGTTTTGCTAAAACTTTATAGTTGGTGTTTAGCAGGGCAAAGGGTCTTTTGGAGCTCATATCAAATGGATCTCTGTTGGGTTTGGGCAGTGAAATCAGGTGGGCCTCGCATAGCGAAGGGGGAATCTCTTCTGCAACGGCTGTGTAGAGGGTGTATTACCACACTACCAGGGACACTTGATACACTGTGTAGAATTCTGATGGGAGCCCGTAGGATCCCGGGGTCTTCCCTGTAGCTAGGGATGCGAATGCTGTTCTGATCTCCTCTGGCGAAATCTGCTCGCTCAGGAGTTCATTTTGTGATGGCGTCATCTCAAGTAGCTGTACCTGGCTGACATTCGGGGCATAGATGGAGCCAAGGAGGAGTGGTTGGCCATTTAGTCGCCCACTTACTAGCGTGTATTATTCTTCAGGAATGTCTGACAAAATATCGACAACACAAATATCGATATACAAAAATATCAGAACAAAAATATCGAAGTCAAAAATATAGGAATCCTATCCCTAACAAGGTAAGTACAAATATATCAAAAATAAAATATAGCATGACAAAAATATTGTTTTTTGTAAAATATCGTTTTTTTTAAATATAATAAAAATGTAATATTAACCAAATAATACTTATAAATGTAATATATTTAAAAATGGACTATAATATTTAACATTAATACATAATGTTATACAAATCAATATTAATAAATATATAATACATAATATATTTTTTCAATAATAATAACTCTAAATTAATTATTTTCATAACTTAAAAACAAATAAAAATGTAATAAATTACTAATACATTTATTTACATAAAATATTCACATAAATAACAATTAATAACAACATAATACTAATAAAAAAGCTAAATACATTTTGGATAGCGTATGAGTAAAAATTACTATTCCCACTCCAGAGAGTGCGACAGTAGGGAAAGTGTTGGATAGCGTAGCGGTAACAATTACTATTCCCACTCCAGAGAGTGCAACAGTAGGGAAAGTGTTGGATAGCGTAGGGTTAAAAATTACTATTCCAACTCCAGAGAGTGCAACAGTAGGGAAAGTGTTGGATAGAGTAGGGGTAACAATTACTATTCCAACTCCAGAGAGTGCAACAGTAGGGAAAGTGTTGGATAGCGTAGGGGTAAAAATTACTATTCCCACTCCAGAGAGTGCAACAGTAGGGAAAGTGTTGGATAGAATAGGGGTAACAATTACTATTCCAACTCCAGAGAGTGCAACCGTAGGGAAAGTGTTGGATAGCGTAGGATTAAAAATTACTATTCAAACTCCATAGAGTGCAACAGTAGGAAAAGTGTTGGATAGCGTAGGGGTAACATTTACTATTCCAACTCCACAGAGTGCAACAGTAGGGAAAGTGTTGGATAGCGTAGGGGTAACAAATACTATTCCCACTTCAGAGAGTGCAACAGTAGGGAAAGTGTTGGATAGCGTAGGGGTAACAATTATTATTCCAACTCCAGAGAGTGCAACAGTATGGAAAGTGTTGGATAGCGTAGGGGTAAAAATTACTATTTCCACTCCAGAGAGTGCAACAGTAGGGAAAGTGTTGGATAGCATAGGGGTAACAATTACTATTCCAACTCCAGAGAGTGCAACAGAAGGGAAAGTGTTGGATAGTGTAGAATTAAAAATTACTATTCCAACTCCAGAGAGTGCAACAGTAGGGAAAGTGTTGGATAGCGTAGGGGTAACAATTACTATTCCAACTCCAGAGAGTGCAACAGTAGGGAAAGTGTTGGATAGCGTAGGGGTAACAAATACTATTCCCACTCCAGAGAGTGCAACAGTAGGGAAAGTGTTGGATAGCGTAGGGTTAAAAATGACTATTCCAACTCCAGAGAGTGCAACAGTAGGGAAAGTGTTGGATAGCGTAGGGGTAACAATTACTATTCCAACTCCAGAGAGTGCAACAGTAGGGAAAGTGTTGGATAGCGTAGGGGTAAATATTACTATTCTCACTCCAGAGAGTGCAACAGTAGGGAAAGTGTTGGATCGCGTAGGGGTAACAATTACTATTCCAACTCCAGAGAGTTCAACAGTACGGAAAGTGTTGGATAGCGTAGGGGTAACAATTACTATTCCAACGCTCGAGAGTGCAACAGTAGTTAATTATGAAATACATACCATTTTATAATATTTAATTACCAATTAATAAAAAATTAACTTAACAATTACTTTTAATTCATTAATACTTAATTACATTAAAATTAGTTCCCACCATATTCCACTATAAACACACAACCCGCAACAGAACACATCTATCAATTAATTAATTTTTTAAAATTAATTACCAATTAGTTAAATTTATGTACCAATTATTAAAAATTAATGTATGCTTCCTACTAATTAATAATTAATTCTACATAATGAAATTACTTCCCACCCTATTCCCTATAAACCCATAACCCGCTACAGAACATATTTATCAATTAATCAATTAATTAAAATGAATTACCAAAATAATTAAAAATAATTAACAGTTATTTTTAATTAATGTATGATTCCTACTAATTAATATTTATTTAAACATTATTAAATTACTTCCCACCCTATTCCCCTATAAACCCATAACCCGCTACAGAACATATTTATCAATTAATCAATTAATTAAAATTAATGTAAAATAATTCTCAATTAATTAATTAATAATTCCTACTAATTAATAATTAATTTAACATAATTAACTTACTTCCCACCCTATTCCCCTATAAACCCATAACCCGCTACAGAACATATTTATCAATTAATCAATCAATTAAAATTAATTAAAAATAATTCTCAATTAATTAATAATTCCTAATAATTAATAATTAATTTAACATAATTAAATTACTTCCCACCCTATTCCCCTATAAATCCACAACCCGCTACAGTACTAAAAGACAATATTTAATTAAATTACATTAAAAATAAATATTAAAACATAATAAATACAATATAATATACACAAAATGTATTTAAAAATCGATATTAGTAACATCAAAATTATTTACTTCGATATTACTGACATCGATATTTAAAACTTCGATATTACTAATATCGATATTAAGACTGTCAATATTACTTACCTTCTATATTATGTCCCATCGATATTTAAACTTCGATATAAATGTATATCGAAATTTAAAACTCGATATTTTGTCTGTGTACCATTCTTCAGAGTCAACTAGTACCACTCACTTGTGAATGGGACCCCACAACTAACTCAGATGAGTACCTCTCGCGCATGAGCTGAGTAGCCGGTGCTGTGTACTTGGACACCCCACCTGTGGCTTAGGCACCCTAGTTCTGCGTGAGTCATGTGTATCTCTTGAAGTAGCGCAATGTCTGCGGCTTTATGTCATAAGTGTGCATAGATCAAATATCTACATGATGGGCTGTGCAGACCGCGCATGTTCCATGTGATTATGTTAACCTGTGCCATGTTTCCCGTGTATCATGACAGGAACTGTGTGGGGGGGCACAGGTGCTCCATGCTTGGGTCGTGCAAGCGTACTCCAACTCAGTGTTTCTAACAACAGGGTGCTGATATAAACTAAACTATGTCTAACTAGGAGGGCGAGTTCCGAATTGATATTCATCCAAACTGTAATACCGGTTTAAGGCTTGAACTGTGTCAAACTGACGTATGGTATGGGGGTGCATGGTCTGGGCTAATAGGAGTGTGAGCAGTCTGTGCCAATCTATGTATATTGTGTGTCCCTCTATATCGGGGGCATGTCTCCCGTTTCACCAACCCACGGGTCTGCATGTACAGTACATTAAATGCACAATGCAGTGTCTGCGACCTGTGGACAGCATATGTGTATAAGTTTGACGCAGGGATTGGTATCATGTCATGCAGCATTAAAAATCAACATCAGTAGTAAACAATGCAACAATGGTCTGTACTTGCACGGATAGCCCCTTCATTGCTCTAAGCGATGAAAGTCTCTTAGATAATGTCATCAGAAGTCTGCGGTGTGACATCAGGCAGGCTCACCCCATCAAATTCTTCAGGTCTAGGGGTGGACAAACAACTGGCAGTTGCTGATTCGAAGGAACTGGTTTCTCGAACTTCACAATGTGCCTGAGTCCCTAGTGTTGTAACTTATTCCAGGGTGCTGCGGCGCACCACTTCGCTCTGTTCCAGCAATGGCACTGCTGCTCTCAAGGACATGTCTCCTGCTATCCTTTGCCTCCCACGACGACGGGACCTCCTATTGACTGGTCAGGCTGCTTCCACGCTCGAGGGATGAGTCCCCGTCCACAGGCCAGCTTCCTCCAGCCAGTCCCAAACCTCGTCTGGCGAGTCAAAGAAGCGGGTAGTGCCGTTGGCTACCACCCTCAGTCTGGCTGGGAACAGTAGGGCGTATGGGAGCTCCAGTGCACGCAACTGACGTTTCACACCAGTGAAGGCATTCGTCGCCTCTGCACCTGTGATGTGTAATCCGGCAACACCATGATTGGATTGCCACCAACTCTGAGATCTGAGAGCTTGCAAGTTTCCCATAGAACCGTGTCCCTATCTCTATAGTTCAAGAGCTTGAAAAGGAATAGCCTTGGCTTTTGGGCATGTATACGTGGGCTCTTTCTGCTACAAATTGCGGCCTTAATGTTCTCAGAGGTAGAATGTCTTGCAGCCAACGCTCTACATATTGTTCCGGGGCCAGGCCCTCTACTCCTTCCGGAAGGCCCACCACCCAGACAGTATTGTAGCGAGCGCGTCCTTCCAGCAAATTCCAGTGGAATAGTGTCCTCACCAACATCCTTGCCTGCTGGTAGGGTGCTGATCGCATCCTCGACCTCCCCGAGTTCAATACATTTTTGCAGAGATTCATAGTCAAATGGATTTAGAACAGGTAGCGCTCTATCCTGTATGTAATGCAAAGCTATTTGTTTGCTAAAGGATGTTGATTGGCCATATAAATCAACATAAAAGAGTCTATATTGTTCAACTATATCCACAGATCGAGTGTAGGACTAAACGATCTGCCACTATTATTGATTTAATGTAAGATTTGGCCCTTTGGTCAGCGATCTGAGTAGCTAGCAAGTGGCCAACCCTTTCCATATAATCATATTGCTTGGTTTTATACTTGTGGTAATTGGCTGCTACTTTATCCATTAACCCTCTAATAAGCCTAGCTCTTACTTCTTCAAGCCGCCGATATATTGGCTGTTCCACCGCATCCTTTAAAGCAATAGCTCTTGCGTGTTGCTGCTCCAAATCTGAGTAAAGGCTATGTTCCTGCTCCACCTCCCAAGTAGAATGGCGATTCTGCATTAGGATATACTGTAGTGTAGCCCCTCTTACATAGGCCTGCAAACAATCCCATACCACTGAAGTGGACGCAGTGCCCCTATTATTCTGTAAGTATTCCCCTGATGTTCCTCGCATGAATTTTATAAAATCTAAATTACTAAGGAGATGTCTAGGAAATGAAAATTCCCTAAATGGTTCTTTATCCCCCTGCTGGATCTGTACAGTTAGCATCACTGGATCGTGGTCCCATGTAATTTTTGGACAGACCTCTATAGATGCGTTTTCCAACATAGTTCTATTAATAAAAATCATGTTGATTCAGGAATATTGTTTATGTGGGGATGAATAAAACGTGTATCCTGAGATATTTGGAAATAATCTCCTCTCAGCCTCCTCCAGTCAATGTATATGGAGAAGTTCTAGGATACTGCTCTAGTCCTGCCCGAGTTGCCGTGTGAGTAGTGTTGATTTTATTGTCGATGATACAATTAAAATCCCCCATGACTATTAAATCGCCAGTCCACTCTAATAGTTCAGAGCAAAAATTATAGATAACCTCAGGGAGTCGGTATTAGGACCGTAAACCACACATATTGTAGTCTTAGGCCCAAAAATCAACAGTTGAACAATTGCCCATCTCCGTTTCGAGTGAGCAAATGTATGAAATACTCTTGCTCTATAATTCTTAGATTTTAATATGGCTACCCCTCGAATAGAAACCGCCTGTGAGGTACAAACATGTATACCAAAACTAAGCTGTTTTAGCTGAGATCTATCCTTGTAAGCTAAGTGTGTCTCAGTAAGGACTAATATATAAGGTTTAAATACGCTAACCTCCTCCTTTAACAGCCAGTACTTTCTGGCCTGATTGAGCCCTGCTACGTTCCAACACATATATCTAAAATCAGACATTAAACAGTATCTGTAAGCTCGATTCGGTCACTCCCCTCTTATAACATCACCCTTTCCTTTTTGCTCTACGAGTGATACTGTAAGTGTGGCTTAATCCCCTCTCTCCCCGAACCCCCTCCTGCCGCTTCACCAGGTCGAGCAGTGGCCGCCGGCTACCATTCTCTGCCTATCACCTACCCTTACTAAACCCCCCTGTACCTACGAAACAGAATCACCCCCTTCCTCTGCTGTCACTAACTGACAGCATTAAGAGGACGCTCACTCCTACCCCATACCCTGGGGCTCCGGCAGCCCCCACCCCCTTCTTCCCCCAGCGAGTGTAAAGAGTGTCCAAACAAATAAAAAGAAAAAAAGAAAACCAAATGCAGACGGCAAGAACAAAGGTATGCATCTCTTGCCCCAGGGCATGCCACCTTCACTTAAAGAATAATTTTCTGGTATCGGAATGCCATTTTGCTAATGCTTGTTCACCATCCTGCTCAGTGAAGAAGAAGTGTGACTGGACATCTTTAATAATCTTAAGACAAGCTAGTTCCTGCAAAATCACTTGTGAGCTCACTGCCTTAAATTGGTCCATTAGTTGAAGTAACCTCCAATGTTTGTCCATTGTACATTTGCATAGGTCAGAGCCTGCAAATATAGAAATAGGGTCCAGCTTAACTGGAACAGATGGACATGCCTTTAAATTGATTGTTTGACGTAGCAGAAAATTGTCCAAAAACACCAATATGGGCCGTAAATGATTTGACTTGGCTTGATACCCCCGAGAGATAGTCAAGGGCAATCTATGGACCTGTGTGTCATGTCCCAATAGACTAGTTCTGGGAATGCTTGCGTAAAAAGGCTAACAATATAGGCCCGGGATCAGAGCCTTCCCTTCCTTCCGGTATACCAAAGATCCTTAGGTTCTGGCGTCGGTGAAGATTCTCAAGATCCTTGCTCTTGGCCTGCAGAAACATCATCTGAGATTTCTGTGCCTTAGTTAAGTTCACAGTGTACGTATTAACCTCTTCCGCTGCTGCAGCACATTCCTGTAGGTCAGTGACCTCCGAGGATAGCTGAGTAACCTTGGTGGTGACATCCATCAAAGCTTGTTTTTATCTTTCTGCTGGCTGGCCTGTGAGTAGTATTCTTGGGCCTCCGCTCTCTGAGTAGCTAACACCTGCAACATTGTGGACAGGGACGGCTCCTCACAATCGACCAGTTGCAGGCACTTTGTAGAGTTTCCCAATTCTCATGGGACCAAAGGTAAAGGTACTGAACTATGAGCCTGGTCCAAATATGTAGAAGGAGCCACAAGTACTGATGTTGCTGCTGGGGGTAAGTGGAATACTGTATGATCCCCCATTTAATCTGCCTGATATCCCATTGGGCCGTCTGATTGAGTTAGTGACCACAGAGATTGGATGGAGGCACTGAATGTTCAGCTTCAACTCTGACTCCAGCTTCTGTTATTACAGTTTCCATATTGCCGGAGTTAGATAACCTTGAGATGATAGCCTTAACATCACCCTTGAAAGCCACCCATTTATGCAGGGGGCCCATCCCTGGGCCAGTCTATTTGCTATTCGCAACAGAGTCCTTATGCTGTCCCGGTGCAGCTGTAACTTGAGGTTTAACTACACCACCACAGCCCTTGCCTCCTTTGGCTGCTCTAGTGGTTTTGGGGCATTTCGCCTTTGTACCTTTCGCCCCAGCTGGGGTGTTAATTTTCAGAACGTTGGGCTCCTATGCCTCACCAGTGTAGTTAGTCAGGCTAATTTGCGGATTTGTAGGCTCTTCCCATTGACTAATCTGTGTATTCTACACATATTGAATAAATTCAGATTGTTCAATTTCTAAGGATTGTTCAGTATTGAAGGCGTTGTTAGTCCAGGTATCCATGGGACCTAATTTCGATTGTTGCATGGGGGCTGATTCAAATGATTCAACTGTGTCACTGCTTGAAGGATTACCATCCCCTGCACCTGCGTTAATTGTCACATACTGCAAGTGTGTCGAGATTTCAGCAGTTTCCTCTGGGACATCAAAGCCTAGTGCATGAAGTTCTGAAGTGCCAGAGAGGCCGGTTCAAAAATCATATTAAGGTCTCCTTGCTCCCAATAGTATCTTTCTCCATGTTATTATCCATGTTGCTCTTTTCTATTGTGGAATATCTAGTCATTGGTTCCTGGTGCTATTAATACATCAATCACATTATCAGTGTGTATTCATTTGTTTGATGTTGTGCCAACAAGGTAACACAAACATTACATATGAACCCCTTCCATGCTCATGACAAGCTGAGCTGTCATGAGTCACAGTGGAGCTGTGCTCATGACGAGCTGTGTTCTTCATAATGGCCGCGGCCCTCCCACGCGTAGTTAATTCTCCGCCTTTGTGGGAGAATTAATCGTGGACGGGTCTGTGACGAGCCCAGCTCGTCATGAGTACAGCTCCACTGTGAGTCATGATGGCTGGGCTCGTCACAAGAACAGCGGCACCGCGGACCCCCACACAGTGGTGGAATTACCCCGCAGCAAAGGGGTTAATATACAAAATGCTTAAAAACCTATAAAGGAATCATCATATACTTTTGACAGTTCATTCCACTTGAATACAATAAAATATCCAGATATCACATGAAAAAAATCGCTAAAAACTAGCGGAGTACAAAACATTATCTTAATAGAGATAAGATCAAAAATTCATATTATAAAAACTTGCCAGCCAATTTA
This sequence comes from Lissotriton vulgaris, assembly GCF_964263255.1. Classification (NCBI taxonomy): domain Eukaryota; kingdom Metazoa; phylum Chordata; class Amphibia; order Caudata; family Salamandridae; genus Lissotriton; species Lissotriton vulgaris. Next base: position 759,966,351 of record NC_141689.1, on the reverse strand, counting down.
TCTAATTGTTCCGAAATACTAAAAATGTGTTTCAAAAGGTCTTCATTGGGAGGAAATTTTAAAACTAAAAAAATCTGTAGCAAACTTTTCCTATCTCACAAAAGATAAGCAAAAAACTAATAAATGAGCATGTGTAAATAGGAAATGTTTACAAAAGGGACAGAGAGAAATTTTCACACTGTCCTAATTTGTCATTGTCCACTGTCCAAGCCAATCTTTCAATTTTGGCATTCTGTACATCACAATATATGGTTGTGAAGTTTCAAATAAATGGAGCAATTTATTTCTTTTACCCACAACTTCTAAATCATAATTTTTATATTTATCCCTAATCACTCCTTTCATGACCTTTTTCATGTGGCCCACGGAAATACAATTAAAATCAAGCAATCCTAATATATTCAGACTATCCTTAAAGTTATGCAGATTTATTTTCAAAGGTGCTGGTGCATTGAAATGTAAGTAATCTTTAATTGACTGCCTCAGAGAGCCATCTGCTACTTTAACAAGACAGGTCCAATAATTTAGTCTCCCTTGCTAATACTTAAATATTATATTAGTCAGGCCAAGCTCAAGTCCAATTCCTGGTATTGAATGCTGTAGACAGATCTATGTATGAAACATAAAGAGGCTGTTTTTTTTAAAGCATAATCCTCAGCCAACAATTTCAGTAATAGAAATCCATCAACTCTAGAGCAGCCCTTGTGAAAACCAAATTGCACTTTGGGAAGTACTGCCTCATTTAATATTCAATCTTCCAAGGCATGTAAAATATGTTTTGCATAGATTTTACTCAAAATATCCAACAAGGTAATTGTAGGAAGCTGGCTCTGGATATGGTATACCACTAGGTGGTTATATTGTGCACAGAGTCCAGAGATTCCTCAGAAGTGTACAAGGCTCAATGCAAACTCAAAGTGCTCTATTAGTGGTAGTGTAGGTGAGTAACCTTAGGCCTAACACAGAGGAATGAAAGACATGTATTGCACACACAGAGGCGAAAAAGGGACACATGACGCAAAAATAAGATCCACACTAATTTTAGAAAAATAAGCTTTGTTCAAGATCTTTGCAAAAAGGTAAGTACAGTTTTTCAGGAATAATACTTTACTTTTCTAACAGTCGACACAGTGCAATTTTCTACTGTTCAATGTTATCCTATGGAGGAAAACGACTATGCAGTTTTATTGGTAAATACCCAAATTACAGTAACAGTTTTCCGGGGTTAACTCGCAGAAGAGGGCAAGGTTTAGGTGAGCAGAAAGTCTGGCTGGGTGCAGAGGTAAATCCAGAGATGGTCCTAATACGTTTTAATGGAGACTGGGGGTGCTCGGAACCACACTGCTTACAGGTAGGTACATTGGTTGTAGAAGCCAAGCTTTGGGGTTGGAGCAAGCACAGGGGGCCCATGTAGTCCTCCTCGGGTTCTGGAAGCCGCTGGCTGCAGGACTGGCATCATCTTCTTCACAGAGTCTCTGAAATTGGAGACAGGCTGGTAGGGCAGGGGTCAAACAAATGGAGGAGTACCACCATAGAGAATCAGAAAAATTCCTAATGGGGTGTGTAGAAGACAAAAGGAAGGGATTTATCCTTTTGTAAAAAAACCCTCACTCACCAACCTAGTGGTGACATGCTTCATCATCGGGGTCCACCCTGATGACCTAACACCACCAGGGTGTGCTACAACACCTGAATTACAGTGGAGCAGGTTGTGGGTGTAAAGTGAAAAAAAAGGTGTTAAAAATTGTCCTGGTTTAACTTGGTGGGAAGATAAATTTTATTTACAAGCAACTGGACAATGTTAAAAAAAAGTGATGAGATACTGTAAGCGTAGTTATGACCCAAAGTATCTATGTATGTGATCTGGTCTACATGTTTCAACCTTAAAGGAATGTGCCAGGTTTTCGTCAGGACCAAGAACAAGGAAGGTGGACAGTCTGCGCCCCCTATAAGATGCACTCAATCCTATCTCCTTGTGACCATGTAAGCAAAAAATCGCTAATGGTGAAAGCTCTAACCACACTGGATGAGCGTGGTGAGTAAAAGAAAAAAGACTCCTATTGTAGTATCTTTTAGCATCGGAGGGCATGGGGTGGTGTCACCTCGGTTAGAAACATATTAGTTTTGCCGTGGTGGTTAAGGCCATTACCTACATCCAGACCGCTGCCCCGCTACCTAGGGCCTCTGATGCTAAAAGATACTACAATAGGAGTCTTTTTTCTTTGACTCACCACTCTCACCCAGTGAGGTGAAGATTTTAGAAACCTCGCCCCATTCTATTGGGAAAAAAAAGCTGGCTGGACTGGTCTGTGTTAAGGTCAAGACCAAGGCTGGCCAGGTTTCCATATTTTGGCTCCGAGACAGAGCTGTACATTCCACACATTCCCTGAAATGTACCAAGCACATATCCCATTCCTGTTCACTCTGATCGGTGAGGAGTGAAAAACAAGTGAAGAGCATAAACATGCCCTTCCCACTTTGCAGCTACATGCGAGCACAGAAAATGGAGTATGTTGCTCAAGATGGAATCAGCACAGAAAATGGAGTCAATTATGCCAAATGGAGCCAATTGTCAATATATCACTCAATATCGGTACACTCCACCCGTTGACCATTGGCTCGTATAACATATTGGTCTGAGATCATTGCTTTAGATCGAAGCATAGATAAGAGATTAGGCACCCACTTGAAACAGCAACATAATGATATCAAGATACATATTGCTAATGCTATCCCACCTAGAACAGAGCGAAGTTTACCAAAATCCGGCAGCAACCCAAACAACCAATCTCACCACCCTTTTTCTAAATGCTGCTTGACATCTTTGGCTAACTTATGTAAAGAGTCAATGTGGGATTGAATTGACTTAGAATGATCTGAAAGATTAAAGCAAAACATTCCCTCAAAGTCAGAACATCCATGATCTTGTTTTAAGAGTAAATAATCAATTGCAGCTCTGTTCTGTAATATAGCTTTTCTTGCCCCTCGCACATCTAATAATAATTCTGCTAAGGAAAATGATGTATGATTAATATTTTTCACCATCAAACATGCTAATTCACTAACTGCCCTAGAATTATGAATGGTTAGGCCTGGAGCTCCTACTGTTGAAGCAGCTAAACTAATATATTCAGACTTAGATAATAAATGGATTTCAGAATGACAATGTTCATTGAGTTGAATAGCTTCTCTGGTATTTCGAACATGTAATGATGGATCTAATGGGAACATCATGAGTCCTAATCTAGTAAAGGCAAACGGTCCTCCTGTGATATTTGCTGGAATATACGTATATGTAACATTACCACATGAGAATAACCACCCTAAAGGCAATTTGACATGCTTAAAATGACTGGCAGCAGATACTACGTTTTTGCACATCATGTGGTTTTGCATATTGTTGCAAGTACTGACATTTTTATTTTTGCATAGAGTTTGTTGTTCATACATCATTTGAGTCACTTCCTTCAAGTCGTATTTGTGCACATTTACCAATGGTAATGGGGTCACAACTCAAATTATAGCAAATGTCGCCTTCAGAGATGTTGAACGTTATCACTTGTGTTAGATTTTTCCAATTATCATCACTTGTTTCTGGACAAAATCGGCAAAACTCATATGGTGACAAGTGACTTTTCACATCATGTTCCTCCACTGCCTCGTCTGCATTTGTGACATTGAATGTCTGCAACAGCACATCAACAGGGTAGGTATAGCTGCGAGGCACGTGTAAATAATATCCATAGTGCTTTTCATGTTTGTCATGCAAAAGTACGACCTGTGGATGACTGTGCAAGAAAGGACCACACATTGTCATGTCGAGTCGGCAATGCTGTCAATCTGCTCGGTCGGCTGGCTACTTCGGAGTAAGGGACTCGCCGTCCCCCCGGCCCCACTTGAACGTGACCAAACACACTCCAGCGAGCGCAAGCAGAGCACAGACAAGCCATGCTGTGATCTAAAACAACAGACAACAAAACAAGTATTGTTCATTCTTGCAAGCAACATTTTTCAGCAGGTACATGTTCCCATTTTTCCTGCCCTGGCTTCATGACTAACAAGACGTTTTGCTTTCCTGCTGCAATAGCCTCTGCCTGTTCTGGGGACCATATGGGGATCCTAACCACACTTTGGCTCCTGGATTCTTGTCAGTAGAGCCAAACCGTCCTTCTCCACGTGCGGTGAGAAGGGCTGGGGCAGTCACCTTCTTGACTATCCCTTCGTATACTGGCATGATCACTGTTTGAGAAACTCTGTCTTCAGATTGGATTATCAAATCAGCATCTCCACTATTAAGTAGGACGACCTTGATTTTACCCTGATATTCTGCATCAATGACCCCTACCAGCACTTGAATGCCCTCTAGAGCCAATCCAGATCGAGAGGCAATCAAGCCAAAGTGCTCTTGGGGAATCTAGATTCCCACTCCTCTTTCAATGAGTGCTATATCACTTGGTTTCAGTCTATACAGTTTCAAAGCATGCAGATCAAGACCTGCAGCCTCCGGTGTCACCCAGTACGGAGCCAAAGCTCCAGTAGTTGTCTCCCAGTAGAGATGGTGTTGGTTGCTGCATGAGGTTGAATCTGCAATGTGTGGGTTAGCATTTGTATCAAAGGGGTTTCTGCATTTGCTAAAGGTCTATTGTTCAGAATTTGCAATGCCTCACTTGAATAATCGCTCCAATTTTTCAATGACCCATCAGACAACTTTCTCAATTGATCTTTCAACAATCCATTCATGCACTCAATCAAACCCGCAGCCTGCGTGTAATACGGAATATGAAAGACCCACTCAAGGTTGTGTTGTATACAATATTCCTGCACCAATTTGCCTTTGAAATGAGACCCATTGTCACTTTGAATCTGTAATGGAATTCCATATTACAAAATCAGCAGGTCTAACGTTTCAATGTGTTCAACAGAGTGGCATGTTTACTTGGAAATGCTATCAAATATCCAGAGTATGTGTCTACAGTCGTGCACACATATTGACATCCTCGACTAGTTGTCAGTGGCCCAATATAATCAATCTGCCAGATCTGTGCTGGTAATTTTCCTCTGCCTAACTGGCCTCTCACTATCTTTGGAACTAGTCTATCTCGGGTATGCTGACAAACAGGACATTGTATGATCACAGCTTTAATCAGATCCTGGGGGATGTGTATTTCTCTTCTCTGCCCACCTGCTAGTAATCTGTTCTCCAAAGTGTCTGCATTTCTGATGTGCCCACTTCCCAATCCCAACCAGGTCAGAATCCGGTGTTGCCACTTCGGCCTCCCAAATCTTCGCTTTTTCATCTGTAAGGGAATTAAACCAGTGGTCGAGTGAGTCGGTGGTACAGTGAGCATCTACATGATACACAGTAACTGTGCTTTGTGGCATTATGGTCCAGATCTCTTTCCACAGTACCCTACCCCACACTTCCTTTGTATTTATTATCCAGTTGTGGGCATGCCACATTGGAAGCCAAATGGCTTACCCATTGGCAGTGGACCATGAGTCAGTGTATATATGCCATTTTCCTGTCAATTCTTGATTCGAAGCTTAATACACAGCATATAGTTCTGCAAACTGGCTACTCTTTCCTTCTCCAGTAGTGGTCAACAATTTCTTGGTCACAGGATTGTATGACACAGCCTTCCAGTGCCTTTTAGCCCCTACATACCTGGCTGAACTATCAGTAAACCACACATGCTTCCTGTCCTCTAAGGGCAATTCTTCAAATGGCTTACCTCACTTCACAGAAGACTCCTGTATCTCAGGTACATCATGCAATACCTCTGTATATCCCATTGGGACTTGTGCCACTTGCTCATGCAACACCGCAGTGTCTTTGGGACCTACTCGGGCCTGTAAGATGTGAGTCTAGCCACTCACCTGAAAACCAGGTCGGTCTGCAGGGGCGATGACTATTCCTCAACCCACCCTGAACACCTCTCAGTGCTACTGATAAAAACAGAAGCCCTGGCAGGTGCCCAAAGAGGGAAGGGGATTTGGGATGAGAGACCAAGAGAAAGAGACTGCTACGCTTCGTGCTTCACCAAAAGGAGGATGTGCCGTCTGGGCCAGCCAGGTTCTGGAAGGTTACTCGGCAAGCTACTTGAGATGTATCCTAAACAAAATAAATACACAAAGCGCATAAGCATTGCATTCCCCAATTTCGTTGGACTACATGTAAAACATACACGTGGGTTAATGCTCACATTACCTTTCTTTGTGTGATGTATTGTCAACTAGTTTGTCTCTCTGTAAGGACTATGGTATATATAGTTTGCTTCTATAACATAAACAGCGATTGCATTAGGCTAAGTAATCTATATCATAGCATGAGATTTTATGCATTAGATTTGTACCATTCTATGATCTCACCTTAATGTGTGCAAGAAGTTTCCTAATGTCAATCATATAATGCTGTGGCCAAAGTGTCCTTAATACGCTGCCAGCATTCTCCAACAACTTGGGGAAGGAGCACCTTTAGAGGGAGTTACTTGCGTCTTTAAATAAAGTCACTTTTAAAACAACAAAAAAACATGTATGCCTAAATCAGGTGACCTGTACAAGATCTGAGCTCAGTGCACATGCTGCCAAATACGTGTACAAACAGGGTTACCCACTTTACAAGAATAAGAATAATTATTGCCTATTCTCAGCCCAGTAACATGTGCATTTACATTAGGCAATAGTCATAAAAACGAAATAATTATTGTTCTCATAAAGGAGAGTATTAACAAGATCAATATTGTCGCAAAATGTCCACTCATCAAAAATGCATGTAAAGTCCCAAGCAATTAACACAGAGATAACTGAAGCAGAAAGGAGACTAAGTTAAAATAAACAATGATTGAAAACTTAGCTCTTCCAAGTGATTCACAGGCTCTGCAATGTCCTTGAACTCTGTCTGAACTTGAAGATGGGAGAAATGCCTGCAGGCTGAGGTCACAGTGCCTGCTGAATAGGAGAAGGCTCTAGGGTGTTCTTCCTTGAAGGCTTGAATGATGCATGGCTCTGTGGAATCCTTAAACAACGTGCAGGAATAAAAAAGCCAAGCAACCAGTGCTTTGAAGAGCAAGGCTATTTATCACCTGGATCCTGGGCGTTGTCTGAGCATGTTCTGGCAATGTGTCAATTCAATTACCAAGCACATGTTTAAGCTGAAAATAGCAGCTGTCTCATTTAAATGCACATACTCTCCGGTCTCCTTACTTCCAACAAGCATTGGCCAAAACAAATGTTAACAAGGAAAACAATATAAAAATAAGCATTGGTCACAGAAAACAGCAACAAATTAATAATGAAAGAAACCATCCTTGAATTACTGCAACATGATTAATCTTTTGACCACATGTATTTTGGAAAATATCACATGGCGAGCCAAGGATAGTGTGACAGGAATTCCTGACAGTCCTCCCTCTCAAAAGTCCTGGTAGTGGTCGGGGTTTAGAGGGATTTTGATGGTGAAATTATTGCACTAATCTGGGGGCATGTACTGAAGAAGCGGGTTCCCAAGAATTGTCATCTGCACTGTAACCCTTCCATGCCAATAAAAAATGCAATACACACAGGATTCTCTTTGCATCCAAAACCTTGGCCACTTCAAACTCCCCTTCTCCTTGTACCTTAATCGGGGGGGGGTGTCCTGTCCGAGTAGTGGGAGAGTAGGTTCTTAGTAAAGAAACATGAAAAAATGGATGAATCGGATAATTTAATGGGAGCTCTAGTTTTACTGTCAGAGGATTGATCATTTTAGTGATGGTAGAACATATCAGGAATTTTGGGTTTAATTTACGAGATCCGCCCATGTTCAGGTTTTTAGTGGAAAGCCATACTTGGTCTCCTATTGCATATTCCCCAGTTATTGTGTACTTTTGCCAACCTTCACCTGCTCATCCCTCGTTCCTACTCCAGGCACCTCAACACATTCCACTTCTGATTTGGGATATGGGCACGGTCGGGTAGCTTTTTTTATTCTAAAGCCATCTAATACAGTGGGTGGATTAACCTGTCTGGACTAAGAATGCCATTATCTAGCTGCACAGCTCAAAGTTTGTTTTTCTGGTTGTCGCACTGGTCCCTGCTTAAGACAGGGTTTATCATAAAGATTTTAAGGAGGGCTTACTGCACTACCTATTGTTTCTACCCAAAGCCAACCAAGGTTATTCAACCTGTCTTTCTCTTACCCTAATATCACCCTTAATATCTCTAGCAGAAAAAACTCTATGCTCCTGCAATACCTTTGCTAGGTCTCCCACTCACACAGGATGGTTTTCGTCAGGGAAAGTCCATCAGGGGCATGTTGATGGCCTCTCACAATTGGGGTATTTGCTTGTTGACAGCAAGATACTAGATTTCCAAACCCGTATAGCAGACGAGACTAGAGACTTTTACCTGGGTCAATTCCTTTCTTTCAAACCCCTTAATCAATCTGATAGAGACATCTAGAAGTCCTTCCCTTTGAATTCTCCCCAGGTGCCAGACTGGATCTGGGAATGTTTAACAGCAGCACCTCTGCGCATCCGTAGAGAGCATCGATCGACTTGGTAGCGACGTTGTGCACCGGATGTGATGTTGAAGGAGGTCATGTAACCCCTCCCCTGACTCGCTGATGTCAGTTTCTTCTCTTCCGAGCTCCCAAAGTGTATCCACACAGAAGTTCTCAGGCCGTTTTTTGGCCTGTCTCAATATTTTTGTCGAACAGAAGAGTGAGCCCTTTTTTACATGTCTTTGGGGTTTAAGCCATGTGGGTCCTGTGGATGGCCATGACTCTGAGGAGTGTGACTAATGCCACCAACATCACCCGAAGGCATTGCAGGAATGTTGCATGAAGCTCTTAGAGGCGCAGCTGTTGCTCTTGGTCCTGGGAATGTTTGCTATCCCACTCCAGAAGCCGTTCCCGTGGGTGTCCCTTGACATCCATGCTCTATGTTTCTGAAAACTTCTAAACATGAACTTTAAAACATTAATTAACCCGGCTCTTAGCAACATCAGGCGTGATCAAAGTAAACTAATTATCTGGTGTTCCTTACATCAATTTTATTGTTATGAATGGTGTGACATTCCAGGCTAATAAAAACAAAAGTGAGTTTATTTGTACACAGTCCATCTTAAACTGTATTACTTTAAAGTAACTGTCACCACCAAGTAAATTAGACACAGAAGTAAATTGATTTGACTAAGATCACACAATTTAACCATGCAGCAAACTATTTTTCTAATTCCTCTTTAGGATAAGAAGACAGTGTTGTTGTACAACTCTATAAGGTGAATAGTATAAAGTGTTAAACAATACAGATCACATGCTAATCTGACACAATATCTAAAAGAAAAAGGTCCATAATGAAGGTAAGGGAATGCAAGACAACATATGCTAATATCACTGGATGTTAGACAATATATTGCTATTCTAGAGGTGTGTGAGTCACTGAAAGCTTGAGCCTGAAGCCTAGCTCTGGCTCAAATCGAGATACTGTTGGAACCTTGATCCCATAACGAGTCAAGATTTCATGTGGCTTCTGCCTGCCTCCTTCCCTTGGCACACGATTTAGTATTAGGGACAGGGATGCTGAATTTGGAACTAGTAAACCAGGTTTGAGTCTCTGCAGTGGCTCAACATCCTGTGATTCTGAGTAAACCACTTAATCTCCCCATGTATATCAATAAAAATTGGACCTTGGGCAATGTAAGTGGTGCTCATTTAAAGTTCCCCAATACCTTGGGTCAAGTTCAGGCTGTATAAAAACTTCAGAAAAAGGCACAGAGTAGTAAAAAAAATCCTCATTTCCTGGCTGAGTGGTACAAAGTTAAACTAGAAAACAGGGATACATTGTGGCTTTCCTACTTAAATTGTGTGATCTTAGGCAAATATTATACTTCATCTAAACTCTTTTTTTTCTTCATTAATTTGTATGAAAGAACTGTCAAATATGTAAGATCTATTAGCAGCTTTTAACACCATCTCTCACAGCATGCTCGAACTTCGGCTCTGGGAGATTGGTGTCAGAGGGAAGGCCCTAAAGTGGCTCAAAAGCTATTTAACTGACCGAGTTATAATGGTACAGGTGGGAAACACTGTCTCATGCCACAGACCAGTTAGGACTGGAGTGCCGCAGGGCTCTATCTTGAGCCCAACACTTTTTAATCTTTTCGTGACCCCGCTGGCCAAGGTGACCAAATCTTATGGTTTTGATATGGTGTCATATGCCGATTATATTCAGATCTTGATCACCCTTGGTCCAGACCCAACAGAAACAAAGTCACGTTTTATGGACTGTATGTCCCAGGTTGACAGGCGGATGAACACAAATCACCTACAACTAAATGAAGGCAAGACCGAGATTGTACTTTTTGGCAAGGCTAATGAGCACTGGTCTCATGATTGGTGGCCTCCAAATCTAGGCCCCTGCCTAACCCCAAAACAGGTGGTACAGAATTTAGGATTCCAAATAGATAACAAACTATCAATGAAAAAAATGGCCAACCATATAATCGGCTCCTGTGTCGGTATTCTGCGTAATGTACGTAAAGTTTTTAAATAGATTCCGATGGAGGTTAGGAAACCACTAGTCCAGGGATTGATCATAAACCGCATGGACAATGGAAATGCCCTGTTGTCTCTAATAAATGAAGATCTTCTCTCTAGGCTTCAGATTCTGCAGAACACCGTGGCCAGGCTTGTACTTAACCTCCCGCCAAGATTCCCTTTGGCTCTTAACCTTAGACTTCTGCACTAGCTTTCCTTTAGAAAGCGAATCCGTCTTAAGACTTTATGTCTAGCCCACAAAAATATGTATGGAAGAGGTCCTGGCTATTGGGGCAAAAAGTTGAGCTGGCAACAGCCTTGACATCCAGCAACGAATCACTTCTCACACCTCTCAGAATACGTACTACTAGAAACGGGGGAAGATCTTTTTCTTTTCTTGCGCCGGCTACAACAAACTGCCCTTACATCTGCGCACCATCAGCAATCACAACCATTTTCGCAGGAATCTGAACACATGGCTGTTCGACAACTAACAGACCCTCCCTTTCCCTTTCTTTTTGAGCTGACCTATGCGTTGTCGGCAAGTGCCATGAGACTCTCGAGTGATTTGCACGCTTAAGGATTGCCGCTGATTTGATTTGATATGTTCCGAATACCAGTTGTATAAAAACCTTTTGTATTTGATTTAATAGCCTTTAATCTGATGTATTAACAGCAATGCTTCCTTCACATGTTATAGAAACACACTTCTCTTGTATTATATTATTTTACATGATGTTTTTTACAAAGATGTATTCCATCTGCCCCTCCCTCCTGAATGCAGCACAGTAGATTCTTTCCCTTGCACTTCAGCTCGGGAATTTCAATTGTGGAAATTAACTTTCCTACTTTAGGTGAGAGGCTAAAATTAAGGACAAATGATGCCAGTTAAGATATCAGTCACAGACAACGGACTTTAGTGCAAATTTACGGACAGTCCATGAAAATAACGGTTGGTTGGTCACCTTATCAGTACCGCTCAGGCCGCCTGCCCACCTGCCCCCCTGCTCCGACCTCAGGTGCTGGGAGTCAGCCTCCCCGCAGCGTCAGCCTCCCCCCCCCCCCCCCCCCCCCCAGTGTCTCCTCTGTGCTCTGCGGTGTACTGCGGCTACTGATCTGGCGGCTCAACCCCTGATCCTGATCCAAGCTCCCAGGACGTCTGACATATAAAATTCAGGTTTCACAATATTGTCTGTCTGTGGATCCTGTGTGAAATGCAATATATTGTGGCACCAAATGTAATAAGACTGTAAATACTTGCTTTAAAACTTTTGAAAATGTGGCATTTATCATACAAGCAGAGGGGTACTGATGCCTGGAATCCACCTCATGCAAGAAGATACAGCACTGGCTGCACTGTCATTAGAGGTGGTTTAACAGTCTTTGCACCTAGGTTAGGTAGCAGTGCATTTTCCATGGTATATACAGCAAGTACAGAATGGAATCCATTTCCACCCTATATGCTGTGAGAATGTCGGTGGAGGCCATATTGTAACGATTTAAGCTTGTCCTGATTACTCTTGGCTGTCCCCTTCTGCAAGGTTGCCTAGATCATTCACTCTGAGCTGTTTCCTCCTCCTGTTGGTGTAGAATTGTCAGTTAAAAATGGATCTGCATAGCATTCAGCCTAATGTCCTGATCAGGGCTATTTATAGGTCAGTGCGCAGGGGTACACAGATGAATACTAATGAAGGTGTTTTCAAATACGATTTTAAATTATAATTTCAATCTTGGATGACAAAATAATTTTTGATTTGTTTAAATAACAGATTTCATGATTACAAACAATTTAAATGAGCTTAAAAGTGTGTTTTAATGCGTATCTCTATCTTCCTGCTCTGAGCAGGTGCACATTTTCCATGCTAATTGCAGCTGTTTTGAAGCTTAAACTACAACTTGTAATAGGAATCAAAATTCCACATAATTGCCTTTTTTAAACCATGAGTGGTAAAATCCGATGTAGAACTATTCCGAGTGCAATATTTTTTATACAGTGAAAAAACAATATTCCTAAACACATTGATCCTGATTCACAAACTTCACTTTGTGGAACGTTTTGTAATACTAGAATATGCAAGTCATTCTGTCCGCACCCTGACTGTGAAATCACTGCACATGTAAGTATTGCGTTTTAAAGGTAAGTGTGGGATGGGCACAGGGGAGTGGTTAAGACAAGGAGCAGACTTACTACTAAACTTACAAGACTTACTACTAAAGGGAAGGGAATTAGGGAGGAGTAAGATGGATTTGGGGAGAGTCAGGGAAGCATTTAGAGTGGGACGTCACCAACCAACACAAGAGTAAACCAATAGCATTAGTCTGGGAGTGAAAACAAGTAACTTGTACTTTGGTAGTGATTTTCCACTTGGAGTTTGTGAATAACGAAAATAGTAAACTCATTTCAAAATGTAAACTTACTCAAAATTGTAACCTATCTTTGCGAATCAGATCCAGTGATTCTGATTGTGTTATGTCTAGGTGCGGTTTTACATTGCATCCTCTGCAAGTGATTATAACACCCTTAGTTGAGCTTGTAATCAATCACCCAGAGTGGTACCAGAGCTGAAAGCATGCAGTAATGCCACTCCAGGCAACTCCTAATGAGGGCATTAAAATTTAGCCAGAAACCAAGGAGGTGAGTCAGGCCAGGGTTTATTTCATTCTCAATACCTAATTCTACATTGGCTACATTTCTTTGTGCCTGGCTCTTTGTCAAAGAGGTAATATAATACCATAACCAGACGTAACGTGCTGCATTCTGTTGCGCCTGGCGCTGTGTCTGATGTAATGTTTTTTCAGTCAGGAATGAATGTTTTTTTTCCCTGTGATTATTGCTTGTTACTCTCTTGTATGCCCATTCTCTGATGATGACACCGTCACGTCAATAATTCAATTTCATGAAGATAAGTATAGATTTAATATCACTAACTACATGTCTACATACCCTGAGAATATACATAGTTTGTGTTTTTGAATCTAACACTTTCTGCGGGGTCACTGCAGATTTTTGCCTTCCTTTATTGAACCAATTTTAGTTGACTTTTCGGACTCTGTGCACCTTACTCCTGCTAACAAGTGGAAAAGTTATTGTGTTCTCTCCCTTAAACACCGTAACATTGGTATACACTTAACCAGCACATGTAATTTACTATAAGTTCTCAGTATATGATACTAATTGTATCTAGCGCCTGTAAATTAGAATCTACAAGTGGGCTGCAGCACTCATGGTGCCACCCATTAAAGTAGCACTGTAAAACATGTCTCAGGCCTGGCACTGAAGACTGTAGTGCAGTTTAAAACTGCCATTTCGACCTGTCAAAATAAAACTTTTCCTAAGCCAAAACCTACATATTCTATACCTATGTCACCCTAAAGTAGGCCCAAAAGTCTGATACAGAAGGGTGCACATATTTACAAAGTAGAATATATGTACATACGTTTTACATGTCCTCACAGCAGGGCTTTAAGTGGGCCGGGTCTCACCGGGTCTGAGCACTGGCAGTTTTTTAAATGGGGCCTCGAAATCGGTCTCTTTTTTGTGCCCTGCAGGTTTTTAGAGCATTATAGGGGAAAGGAAATCCTTTAAAGAGAGTCATTTTCTCTCTGGATTCCCCTTCTCTTTTTGAAACTAAGGAGCAGCAACATTGTTGTGGTGTCACCAGGGTTTTAAGTGGAAGCTTTTTCAATGTTATATACAAGCAATAGTTTCTGCTTATTTATCTTATGCAATTAACCATTGACAAAGCCAATAGTCCTGAGAGACCCTCCAGTTTTTTCATCCTGCTTAAAGCCCTGCCTAGCAGCGAAAAACCCAAAATCGTTTTCACTCTAGCAATTCTTCCTCTCTATTAGACTAACACTGGGTAACCTTTTAAATGTAATAAGTTATAAATGCAGTTTGAGAGCAGCTAGAGAAATACTTTTTCCTCTCATTTTAATTGCACTTTAAAATCCTCATCATGGAAAAGTTGTATTTAAAGTTTTTAATCAGAAAATGCCACTTGTAGAAAGTTGAAATTTTTCGGCCTAAACCAAATGCCAGGCACAAAATAACCTTGGGTGCGGGGAAGGTTGTTCCTCTCCTAAGCAGAATGGCCTGGAGGTTTGTACTCAACCCTTCATGAGCTTCAAAGGGTAGCCTGAGGGCTGTACCCAACCCTTTCTGACTTCTGTACCCTGCTGATAACCTCTGCTGGAAGGAGGCCTTCCCAGCTGCCGGACCATTGCCTTGTGTCAGAGTGCAATCCTCCATCCTGCAATGTGCAATTTCTGAACTCCAGGTGAAAATCCAGAAGCTTGGAGCTCCTAACATCTGCGAGTGGACTACTCGCATCAGTAACCGCTGCCACGTCTCCTGCCAATGCAAACTACTAATGGCAACCTGATCTTCACTATCAGGGGAGGGAGGCCAGAGGAGAGTTAAAGGCGAGCAAGGGTTAGATTCCCAACCTATACATGTACCACAATCAAGAAACCTTTGGGTCTAAAAGACAATAAACAACTGTCAAAAGAAGAACCTAGCCCCAAAGGAATATCCCTTTAATAGGACAAACTCCCTCACTCACCAACTGTGGCATGCTTCATCATTGGGATTCTCCTTGTGCTGTGATGCCTAGGCACGGTATGGACTACAACCCCCTCCCTGAGAGGGAGGAGCTCAGTGATGTTTTTTGTAAATGAGGGTATGCTAAATACCACAGTGATGAGAAAATGAAATGTGATGATAAAACAAGCATCAATGTGTGCAATAACACTTTATTTGTACGTCCCTGAGCCAGGATTAAAAACAGGACACTTGCGGTACAAAGATATACCCACAGTTAGTGTCAAAATGTGGTCGACATGTTTCAGCCTTTTCACACTCACGTAGAGGTGGAGTGGTTTTCTTCAGGACCAACTTGTTAGTGATACTGTTCAATGTGTGTGAAAAACGATATATCAAAGATACAAAACCATCCAGTGATACTGTACGTTCATCTCAATTTGGTGGATTCACTGGTGGTACATTGAGAAATGTATGCATGAAAAGAAATGATTAACAAATTGGACAAGGCTAGGTCAAGAATAAGAAAGTTGCACTGGCTCCATTGTCGAGCTAACCAGTCAAGGACAACAGGCGGAGTCTCACTGTATCTGTGCACTGTCTATCTACCATGTAGATTAAAATTGAACATTGGTGCATTAAAGAAACGTCAAAAGAGGTTGAATCCTGGCATGATAGTTTTGCAAAAGTGACGCTTACCAGCTAATGTTGCTGAACAGGCTTCATCATAACCTTGCATGTGGCTTATGGGGACCCACCACACTAACATTCATAGTAAGGGTTGCATTATAAAGAAATACAACATCCAGTGGTCTTCTAGGCATTTCACACACACAGAAAACCAACCAAGGTGATCTTAGACAGACCAGTAAACCCAATCTACACACATGAAACAAGGTTTTGCCGAGTGTGCAAAAATGAGCTTGATTTCGTAGAAAAAGAAAAAAATAGTGGGAGAACCTAACCTTTCAAGCCAAAGGAACTGCTTTAGAGAGGTGCAAGTTTAAGTAATCTCATGGTTTAGTATGTTTTTAAAGAGGCATATTTGCCCTTTGGTGCCTAATTAGGGGCCAGGATAGGCAGTGTTATCCCATGTCAGATGGCAGTGTATGCTTGTTAAACAGGGAGATCAATTACAAAGTTTTCCTAAGAATGGTAATAAAAATATAATACAGATGCAGACCCCAATGAGCCATGCTGCCGTGGCAAATTAAAAACCTGGGGAATGTCTACCTTGAAAGCACCAGTGGTACACCAGTCCACTTGTACTTAAATAAGATGCCAGGGCTGGCAATGCAAATGCTACAAGTGGGCCTACAGCACTAATTGTGCCACCCACACAACTAGCCCTAAAAAGAGATCTCAGGCCTGACACTGCCCAGCCTGCACATAGTTTGTTAACTGACTTGATGTCCTGGCAAGTGCATCCACTTGCCAGGCCTTACCTTCCCTTTTTAGGCACATCAGACACCCCTATAATAGGCCCAAGGCACCCCCCTGGGCAGGGTACAGTGCATGTGAAAGGTAGGACATGTACCCAGGTGTGTACCATGTCCTGACAGTGAAATACTTCCAAATTTGTTTTACACTTTTGCAAGGCCATCTTGCCCATAGGACAGAATGGGGAATGCTGTGTCCCATGTTTCCAGCATATCTTCCCATAGGCATAAGATGGAGAGATGTAGTTTAGTGGGCCTGAACTCAGAATTTAATAACACATCTTTTTGTGAAGATGGCTTTTGAATTGTGTGTTTGGAAACCACTCTTTTAGAAGTGGCTGGTTTCTTGTCTTAAAACATCCTGTGTGCCTCTGCCTGGTTGTGTAGTGCCTGTCTGGGTTAGGATGTGACAGGTAAAACACACTCCCTGACCCCAGGGAGTAGGTGAGGCAGCAATAAGCTTGACTGCATTTGATGTCGGGGAGGAGTAGCCCCCTAATGTGAAGAGGGCTGTGTTGCTGCCCCAAAGGATGGTTCCACCTCCTGCTGAGCGTCTGGGCCCCAGACCCTGACTGTCAAAGGAAGAGGGTGTGCACTGACAGGAAGACACCCTGGTCAGGTTTGGACCGGGTTCAAAGCCCCTGAACACAAAGACTTCAAAGGCATTTAGGGTTATAAATGTAAGAGCTGAAACCCCTGAACTCAAGTCTGAAATCCATACTGAAAAAGGATTGAAACTCCTTTGTGATTAAGAGAAACCTCTGCCAAAGAAAAACAGCTGAAGAGACTGAAGAGAAGGACTGCCCTTGCTGTGTGTTCTGGGGCTGGCCTTTAGTTTGCTGATTTGACTGAGGAGAAGACAAGGAACTTTGCTGTGTGCTGTGTACCCTGCTTGAGAGGACTTTGCTGTGTGCTGTGTCCTGAAGTTACTTGTCTCCAAGGGCCAGAGGAGAGCTGGTCCCTGTTGTGGGAAATCAGGAACATAAAAGGTTCCAAGTGTGTCTCAGCGACGCTGTGTGCATGTGCTTTTTGCATGCCTGAGACTGCGGTGCGGTCCGTGGTGCTGTTTAAGAGGTGCCCGCCCCATGACCGCATTGCCCCTCAGCATGAAAATCGTCCATGCTGCTGTAGTGCTGCCTGTGGCCCGAGCCGTCATTGTAACTGAGGCTGTGAGTAAATATTTGCCGCCGCCGACCCGAACTGCAATGTGCTAAAGGATTTATTGAAGCTACGGAAGCTACAAAGTGAAAGGGATTGTGATTGTTGTTCATCAAAGGGAATCTGCCCTAGATCATCAATGAAGGAGAAGGCAGCGCCGTAACCCGCCCTGCTACAGCGTTGCCTAGCAACAGAGCTGCAACCTGATCAGGATCGCCCAGCAGGACGTCGGACGAGTGGCGGGAGAGACCCAGGCAGCACAACCCCCCAAGGTCAGGCTTGGACTCTGGTTGGGAGCCGCAAGCGTGTGTGGCCTGGGGAGGCATACAGCAGGAGTGCTATGATCTCTCTCCCGCTGCACCGCATTAGACGTGCTGAGTCCCCGAGCGGCCTGTACCTGCCCAGCAGTACAGAGGCTGCCCCATTAAGCTTACGACCATTGCTGTTGGGGCCTAGTGGTGCCCGAGTTGACTGCGCAGATTTACTTACCACATTATTCTTGCATTACAAATGGCCTGATTCTTGCATTACTTACCGCATTATTCTTGCGTTACAAACTGCCTGATTCTTGCATTACATACTGCATTACTCTTGCATTGTGAACTGCCTGATTCTTGCATTAAGGACTGTCTTAGTACTACATTAGGAACTTCATTACGAACTGCATAGCACTGCAATTAGGACTGCATTAGAGATTGTGAATTGTTCATTAATACCGCAAGAACCTACAAGTGATTGCTGGCCTAAGAACCGGCAAAGCGAAATATTGCGAATACTCAAATGTTGGATTTCTATTGTTTGGTCTTATCGTATTCCTTTTTATAAAGATACCGCTATTTTTATGAAATCAGTGTGATGTCCATTTGTGGTGTTATCACTGTGTTACTGAGAGTGCTGTTGCAAATACTTTACACATTGCCTTGGAGATAGGCCTGGCTGCTCATGCTAAGCTACCAGGGATGAGCAGGGGTTATCTAAGAGTGTTTCCCTCCTTACCCTGACTAGAAGCAAGGGTCCTTATTTGGACTAAGGTACCTACCTCAGCCAACTAGCGACCCCCAGTTCTAATATTGGTGGTCAGCGGTTGGGGATTTGAATGTGTATTTGCAATTGACTCACAGTGATTGGTGTACATCACTAGTTTCAACACAGACCACAAAGCAACCACACATTGTGTTTTTGATTTTTTGGTTCTATTTTTGAGCGACCTGTAAGCCTCACATCATGTCTCAAAGGAGTCAAATAGCCAGTGAGGCTGCAGAATTGGATTTCAACATTGAGGCATTGCTTACCTACAAAGTTGATCAATTGAGGCAATTCTGCAAAGCTTTGGGATGTCCCATGAAAAGTAGCGCCAAGAAGGAGGAGCTGCAAACGGCCTAGTGGGAAGCCAAAGACGCTCAGGAGACAGGTGATGCTGAGGTGGTTGACGATGACCCAGGGAATGGATTTGGACCACAGGATTTGCCGGCGGGATGATCAGTCTCAGGAGCTGGTTGTTACCATTCAGGGAGGAGCTTTTCCCCAAAAGAGCTGGAGTTAAACCAAAGGGTCAGAGAGCATGATTTGGACGTTTTAAAACTTAAGGTTCCAGCAAATGAGAAAAACCTGCTCATTGAAAGTGAAAAGCGAGCAGAGGAGGGCAAGAACGCTCTTGCCTTGGACGAGAAGAAGATTCTCTTAGCTCATGAGTTAAGCATGAGGAAACGGGACATTAAGGCTAAACAGGTGGGGTCCAGTTAGAATGTTGACAGGGCACAGCAAGAGCCAGCGGGTAAGGTGTACATTCCCAAAGACTTAGTGCGAGAATACCAAAGGGGTGATAATATTTATGCGCGGTTCACGGCATATGAGATGGCACTGAGGATGAATGAGGTGCCTGAGAAGCATTGTGGGACGGGCCCATGGAAACACTTTGATGCTACTGGTGGGATGTCTTATCACCCTTAGAGAGGGCGGGAACCCTGGCCTACACCAATATGAAGGAGGCTTTATGCCTCAGGTATGGGCTCACTCCTGAACCATACAGGCAAATATTCAGGAACTTCAAGAAACTGGAATCCAGTACTTGGTTGGGATGTGTGAATGCTTAAACATGTGCACTGGATGGTTGGATGACAGGCAGTGAAGTAACTGATTTTAAGGGCTGACATAATTTAATTAGTTGGGAGCACTTGAGTAGTCTGTGTGTTCCAGAGCTGCGACAGCATCTTTTAGACAGTAGGCTGACTGATCCCGGTAAGGTTGCTGAGGAGGCGGACCACTGGACCAGCACCAGGGTCCACAAGGGGATTGGGGGTGCCACTGCCAAAGGTGTACAGAGTCCACAGCAGAAGGTGGGGGAGGACAAGGGTAACCACAAGGAGTTCTCTAAAGGATCCCAAAGTAGTTCTCAGGTAGAAGGGTCCCAGTCCCTCAAGGCTAAGAGGTCCTGGCCCCCTAAGGACAACCGGTACCACAGAGGTCCTTCTACTTGTTATTTCTGTAAAGAAGTGGGTCACTTTGCCCCTAAATTCCCCAGTAAATCACCTGTAACCACTGGTGCTCCAAGACTGGGTTTAGTGAGTGTAGCGTTGGGGGAGGAATTGGGTCCTTGGAATGCGGAGGAGCAAGCATTTATGAACATGGTCTCATTAGGAGATCGAGAGATGGTCCTAGAAGCCTCTCTGCCTGAGAACACTAAGAAGTACAGGCAGTGGCTGACCATCAATGGAAGGAGGGTGGAGGCTTTGAGATACACAGGAACCAGTTTGACATCTGTCAGGTGTCAGTGGGTGTCTGAGGAACAGGTAATTCCCAATGTACTTCACCCTGCAGTTGCAGCAGACAACTCCTTGTGCCTCTGCAAGGTGGGGCTAGTTCCCTGTGAGTGGGGGTCTCAGGTTCCTTGAAGGGCGTTGTAAGTCCATCCATGCCTGTAGACTGCCTGCTAGGGAAAGACCTGGAGAGTTCCCCCTGGAAGGAGGTGGAGCTTCAGGCACATTTGGAGATGTTGGGTCTGCCTGAGTGGGCTTGTGTGACCACTCAGTCTATGGCAGCCAGTAAAGTTGTTCAAGAGGACCTTGAGCCTGAAACAGTGGTCTAGGTGCCTGCCTTAAAGAGAGGAGGCATGGGCGTGGGAAACCGGTCCCCACAGTTCCCACGGGCCAGGAGAAGGCACCCCTTGAGGGGGGTGCCCTGGGGCCAACTGGGGAGCTGAAGGACTGGGTTCTTTAAGACCCAGCGGTGCCAGGGCACAACACCTGAAACCTTCGTGGGTAACCTGCTCCGGCGTACGAATGACAGAGACACGGGACACTTCCATCGGCGTCAAAGATTCAAGGTTTATTTGCTGCAGGGAACACAGATATCACGACAAGTACAACTCGTGCAACTTGGGGAGACTGCTTCAAATTGGTTCTGTGGATCGCTCCTTTTATACAGTTTTTACCCATAGGACAACATGGTACACAAAGGTTTACAACCCGGTTCCCACCATTCTCCCCCAGAGGGGTCGCTTTGGTCACTTTGATACACATAAGGTCCGGAACATAAGTGCGGAAACATTTGGCGGTTCCCAACTGTAAAAACCCATCTTCCCAACATTAGTGCATTCCAATCGGCAGTAAAACAGATCGAAATAGGAACAAAGACAGGTGCAGAGGAAGACGGAGACAGTGGGGAGATCGGAAAGGGTGTAAAAGGGGAGGTATCGGGAAACACGAGATACAGGCATCAAAGGGACGTGCCTAATGAGATGCACGGCTGAGACAATAAACCGGCACGGCGAGATGAGCCTCGAGCGGGGCCATCTGCCTTACAGTATCATCCCCCTCGTCATAAAGACACTTACATAGGACATGTGTCTTCCGCAAATATCTTGGGAGTCCCAGGGTCGCGAAGCGGACAGCGTCCGTTCGCTGGCTACTTGAGGGCAAGAGACAAAATGGATGCCGTATCTAAGATGGAACCCGTGGGTACAGATGAAAAACCCACATAACAAACAAACGGTTTAAGTTAGCACAGCGAAACTGCGCACACTTACTAAACTCGTCATTTGCGGTTCATAGATACCGGACTCGACCATATTCGTGCGAGTCGAAAACACCACTTACAATTGTCACGGAACCTCAGACGCTCCTTTTGCCCTCATGTAGGCAAGCACTAGTCGGAATCATATTCGATATTCATCAGACCATCGAGATGTTGCTGTAGCATAGCTCTGTCCAACCGAGTCCCCTTGGTAACAGGTGGCTGTCTCATACACGTTGTAGCACAGAGGCCACATAAGGCAGGACCGCACTGCACACAAAGGCAACAAGTGAACAGGAACACCACAACGACTCCGATGATCATCAGAATCTTCCAACCCCAGGTCGACATCAGGCCCCAAAACCATCCAAGTAGCGTCCAATTCCCTACATCCACGTGTATGGATTCGGAGATCTTATGCAACTTCGAGATGGCTTGATAGACAGTCGGAGCGTTATCAGGAATGAAAATGCAGCAGCTCGAATGGATCACCTTACATACCCCACCTCGATCTGCTAAGATAACATCTAAAACCATACGGTTTTGTAACGTCATAAGCCTATCCGCCTGAAGTTCTGTGGTGATATTACCAAGGGCACTGGCAGTAATATTAGCTGTCGATTCTACCACTCAAGTCAACTGTCTCAGGTTCCTACTATTAACCATAGGTCCCCAAAACGGGAGGAAACCCTTGAAAAAGTCTCCTGCCTCTTGACCGGCAGTATCCTCTTCGCTAATTACGCCTCTCACAACTCTAGTCTTATGATAATCAGCATCTACAGTGAACGTCGGAGGCAACAGATTTGCAATGAAGCATGAGCCCATGAAGTCAGCGGGCAACCATGCGTATGCACGATCATGGCAGATAAAGTATGTACCCTTGGCAGCCAGAAACACAGGGGACGAGAACATCGGCAGAATGTAATTTTCAGTGCAAGCACTCGCTCCAAGTCGGGCTTGCGATCTTCGGCCACGACCTATGAGACAAAAATTACCAATGTGGGGTACAACCCATATCGGAGGCGAGCTTTTAAGCTGCTTTTCACTGGTGAACACACTATATTCGCCTCTACTTAGGACCCTATAGGCTTGTACCTCTTCTTCGGGAATAAGCGAGGGATCATAGATATCGCTATCTAGGTCCTCTATTGCTATCGACAAAGGTTTTTGATACGAGGTAGGACCAGAGTAGGGAGAACGTGGTTCTCGAATGGGGTGGAAACCCAGTGCGCTTCGAAACATTGTCTGAAATGCTCGAGCAGACCCTTGGGAACTATACGGTAACACCAGATATGGAATTCCCTTATCCGTAGTATGTGGCATCAACCCACACACCCAACAATTAGTAGTGTTAACCACTAACTGATGCTGATGAAGGAGCTGAATAAAGGAATTATTGCGGAATTCTGCACGTCTAGCCTGTTCGTGTTCAGGTAGGATATGAAAGGAATGAGGAGAAACAGTGGAGGTAAGTTTAGGGTCAGGAGTAGGAGTGGGTGCAGCAGAAGGTAAGAAGTAAGACATCGTGTAATACACCCCACCCGCCAATAATGCAGAAGCAGTCAAAAACAATACGAATAATTGGAATATAAAACATTTGGTACGACTGAGTTGCTGCAGCTTGAATCTATGAGCCTGAGCTCCTTCCAAATCCATCAACTTCGAGAATGCCATTCCCTATGACCGTCCGCAACGTTTCTTGACGCACTTCGTTCTGTGTAGCAAATAGTCAATCCCTAGGAGTTCCCAGGAACCGACGGCCTTTAACCTAGCGTCAAGACCTACTATCCAGAAGGAAGTACGCGCGCGGCCCTACGGCCTTTAATGCACAATATATATGTATGCAAAACAAGGTCTCTCGGCTGTGGAAGCAAAAAGTGTAAGGAATAAAGCTCAATGTATATATACAGAAAGAATCACAATAATATGAATGTTCAAAACTGATCACGGAAAACGGGATTATGCAGTTGTCAATACAGCAAAGCAGGATCTTTTATTAGTCTTTAGTGCTAGATCGCAAAAAGTATCGGGTTTTCCCAGGACGTGTCTGTTCGTCGAACAAAGGATCCGTTGAAGGGACAGCGTCCTGTTGATCAGCTGAATGTTCTGGTCTTGAGTCCTTTGCTGACAATTGTTCAACAGTGTCTCTCTGCTGCACTGAGGATTCTCCGACAGGTTGTGCGTCGCTAAAAGGTACAAACGCCGGCAATCCTTCGGTTTCAGTTGATGCAATGCCTTTCCTCACCCACGAGTCTGCTGGCAACGGGATGGGGACTTTCTTTGTGTGGGTGACGTGCACCCAATTCTTCCGCCCCTCAAGACGAACTGCAGTTCTCGTGGCAAGGAGGACCTGGTAGGGTCCGGTGAACCTCGGGTCCAAGTTGTTCTTGCGCGAAAAGTTCCGCGTCACCACCCAATCTCCGGGCTGGAGCTGGTGGCCTGGACCCTCCGTCCGCGTCGGCAATGCTTCGTGAACCTGTTGGTGAATTAACCTCAGTTTAGTAGTCAAGTCATGAAGATAATCGATCAACATTGGGTACTCAAGATCACAGAAAATACCTGGCCTAGGAACCCCCCACACATTCGCAGGACGACCGAACACTATTTCATAGGGACTAAGCCCTACTCGGGAGTGTACAGTCGCCCTAGTTGACAGTAATGCTAAAGGTAAAGCGTCAGGCCACGAAAGACCAGTCGTAGCCTGAATCTTCGCTAGCTTTAGTTTAAGGGTGCCGTTATACCCTTCAACCAAACCAGCTGACTGGGGATGATTGGCGCTGTGGAATTTCTGATTAATTCCAAGGCCCTTACACACACTCTTCATCACACTACCCACAAACTCACTTCCGTTATCTGACCACACGACTCTAGGCATTCCATACCGAGGAAAATATTCCTTCAGTAGGATTTTCGCAGTAGACAAAGCAGTATTGTCTTTGAGAGGATAAGCCTCAATCCATCGGGAGAATGCGCAAACCACGACTAAAACGTATTTCAGGTTATTGCATCGCTCCATATGGATGAAGTCCAATTGGATCACCTCAAAGGGACATGAAGGGGGAGCAAAACTGCCAGGAGGAGTTGGGGTTCCTTTGCCAGGATTGTACATCATGCACACCATACAATTCTTCACCTGACGTTCAGCACATTTCGTGATACCATCATTCTTCCATACAGGAGACAACAACTTACAAATACCTTTCGTGCTAATATGTGCTAACCCATGCGCCATTGTCACAACGGCCAGCACATACGCATCCGGTAACATCCATCTTTTCTGATCAGACAAATCAATCCAACAACCATTCGCATCCAACTTTCCCGTACTTTCTTTCCACTTCGTCTTTTCAGCCTCGGTGGCCTCATTCTAAATTGCCTTTACACTCTCGATAGTGTCCTCACACATGCTCGATTCTGTAGGCCACCTAACCAAACTCGTCACATACATTCGAGTGCTAAGGTTCCGGGCAGTCTCCTTAGCAGTCTCATCCGCAAACGCATTACCACGACCAACATCATCCGTCACCTTACGATGCGCACTACATTTAACAATCGCTACTTGCTTAGGCAACGTCAATGCTTCCAAAAGATCATTCACAAGCTGGCCATGCTGAATCTTCGTACCATGCGACATCAAGAAACCTCTCTCTCTCCACAATCGTCCAAAACTATGCGCGACGCCAAATGCATATTGGCTGTCGGTAAACACATTCACACGTTTCCCTTTCGCTAACACACACGCTCTAGTGAGAGCGATCAGCTCTGCAGCTTGGGCAGAATTCTGATTTAATCTTGCAGTCTCAACAACAGTATTCAACGTTACAACAGCATAAGCAGTAGTCACATCGCCATTCGGCAACTTAAAACATGACCCATCCACATACAGTGTGCCATCCGGATCTTCCAATGGGGTGTTTTTAAGGTCCACTCGACCTTTTGTTTCTTCTTCCGTCCTCAAGTAACAATCATGTTCTGCTACTACATCTGACTCTGTGCTAATTGGTAACAAAGTTGCCGGGTTCAGAACATTACAACGTTTTATTTGAATGTGGCTTGCCAACAGCGTCAACTCGTACCCAGACAACCTTGCACTCGTCAAGTGCTGAGTTTTCGTCCGATTCAAAAGAGTATCGACTGCATGCGGAACCATCACCGTAAGCATATTATCCATGACCAATCCTACTGATTGTCGGATGGAGACCGCGGCTGCCGCTGTTGCTCTCAAACAACTCGGCAATGCTCTAGCTACCGGGTCCAAGGTCGAGGAAAAATATGCACATGGACGTTGCTTACCACCAAAAGGTTGCGTTAAGACACTCAAAGCACAACCTTCTCTCTCATGAACATATAATGTAAACGGCTTGCTGTAGTCGGGAGTACCCAACACAGGAGCCGAACATAATGAATCACGCAGCTCAGAAAAACTTTTCTGACATTCTTCCGTCCATGGTAAAGGAGTCGAAACATCCTTGCACGTAAGAGCCACTAATGGTTTCGCTAGCAATGAAAAATTTGGAATCCATTGCCTGCAGTACGACGTAATACCTAGAAAGGCACGCACATCTCTTTGGGTTTTTGGCACAGCCATGCGCGCAATCGCTGCAATTCTCTCTGGGGTCAACCTCCTTCCCTCCTTTGACAATAAGTGACCTAGATAGGTCACTTCTTGACAACAATATTGGAGTTTAGAAGGGGACACCTTATGATTCAACTCACAGAGATGTTGCAGCAACGACACCGTAGCAATTTTGCAAATGTCCTGAGTATCAGCAGCCACCAATAAGTCGTCGACGTATTGGATTAAGGCCGCACCGACCGGCAACCTAAACGCATCCAGTTGACCCTTCAAGGCTTGACTGTAAATCGATGGACTTTCACAGTAGCCCTGAGGAGCGCGTTTGAACCGGAAGCTGCGTCCACCAAGAGAGAAACCGAAAAGGTCTCTGCTCTCCTCGGCAATCGGGATGCTGAAAAACGCATTTTTCAAGTCAATCACCGAAAACCACGATGCAGAAGCTGGAATCAGAGTCAGTAGCGCCGTGATGTCAGGCACAACAGGAAATTGAGGAACCACAGTTTTATTCACCTCCCGTAAATCGATAACAAAACGATAAACAGGCGGTTTTGAAGGATCAGTACGTTTAAGAATGGGCAGTACAGGGCTGTTGCACACGTTTCCCCGAGTCTCTTCAATGACGTCTTTCTCGATCAGATCATAAATGATCGCTAACAGTGCTCGTTCACCATCAAGGGAGATACGATATTGTGGAATACGTGGCAACCGCACATTAGATTTCAACTGAACATAAGGGGAGATATCAAGTAGGCCCACATCGTTGGGACCTGTCGCCCACAAAGACGCAGGAAGAGAACTCAATTCCGGTGGAAGCTTGACGAGAGACAAGTACATGGGAGAGACAACCCTCTCTCCCAACGTAAGCTTTACACCCGCAGGAGAACAATACAAAGTTGCATACAAACGTTTAAGCAAATCCAGGCCCAAAAGATTTTCACCACAACCCGTGGTTAAAATCAACGGAGCTTGAAGCTCACGAGGCCCAATTTTAAGGGGCAAAGGGCACGAAACTGGATTGCTAACGGGGGCGCCAGAGAATCCAACGGAAACATTTGTTAAGCCAGACAAAGGTGCGCCAGGGAGTTTTGAATGCTTAATGGAACTTTTCGCTGCACCAGTGTCCAACAGAAAAGGCTCAACGACGCCCGATGTAGCAACTGCGACGTAAGCCCCTCTCTGATCAACCGGAACTGATACCACTCCCTCTCCTTGTCTTTGGCTGTCCTAGTAATTACTGTCGTCAGTTCCCTGATCGACGTAATAATCGTCTACATTGTACTGCGCAGATCGTCCTTGCGATGATCCACGTTGATCGAAACAATTATCGGAATTCGATGAGTTATCTGAACGATCGTTCTGAGCACCACGACCTCTACCACGTGGTGCCTGCTGCGAACCACCACGACCTCCTCTCGATGAGTTACCACTATTACGTTCGTTTAGAACAGGACAATTGAATTTAATGTGACCCTCTTGTCTACAATAAGCACATTGATTGTATCCTAACGAGGATCTTTGGGAAGAGGAGTCATTACGAGTTTGGGATCGGTTTGATTGCGGCTGTGATCTATTTTGTTGCGAATTATTCTGATTCGAACGTGGAGGATACGCTTGCTGAAGCAGCACTTTAGTTTTTAGCTCTTTCGTCTTTTTATCAGCACGGTCGCTCTCCTCTTTCTCTCTATTCTCATAATATTGTGCCGTAGCCAATATCTGAGCTGAGGTAGAAACGGCCCATGTACTTTCCGAATTCTTTAATTTATTGCTCAAATCGGGCAATAAGTTCGAAACAAATTTATCCACGAACAACCTTTGACCACCCTCAGTGCTCATATCCTGACCACTATGGTCGATGAATGCTTCCTCGAACCTCGTAAAGAAGTCGGAAACACTCTCGTCCTTCTTTTGCTTACAAGCTGACAATTTGTCCCAATTTACCCTCATAGCTGGCATAAGAGTTTTCATTAATGTTATAATTCTTTGAGGAAGGTCAATAATCAGCTGGTCGGGTTTAGTAGCAGCCGCTTGTCCGGCATCTGCTGCTACAATGGCAGCCCAAGCACCACCTAATTCATTCGGATGGTTTTCATGACGAATCTTAGCCCATACCGGTTGCGGTACGACATTGCCGAACAACATATCGATATCGGCAAGATTCATTACCGTAGCATCTACGAGCTGCGACAATTCTTTGTAATACCCTGTAGGATTCTTGCGTGGGTCAGGCAAAGATTGCTTCACCTGTAACACTTCTGAGCGTTTCCATGGGAGATGTATCCATACTTTCTGGAAATGCGCCAATACCGGGGGTTGAGCATTCGGATCAGCTGGTATCCAAACCGGTGGAACTTCTCGCATAGGAAATTGACCAGACTCATCTGGCTGTCTTTCAATATCCTCAACAAACAAGGCTTGAGGTATAGGAGTGGGACGAAAAGATAGCAACCGTTCAACGGCTCGTCGAACGTTGGTATCCACTATCAGTCCAGCCGAAAACTGAAGCTGTAAATCAGACAACGCGGTCAGCACCTCGTCAGGTGCGTCGGCCGATATCTGATCACGAAGGACCTTGCACATTTCCTCGAACACAAATCTCTGGGTTGGTATATTGAACTGACAAAACGTGTCGAGTACAATACGGGGTGGATTTCTAAGGGGGTGCGTCATCCAACCCATCGCCATGTTATATAGCGAAGCACGTTCCCTATTACCTGGAAGCTGACTACGTCTCTGAGGACCATCTGAACCAGCGGACCCAAGAACAGGTCCGAGCGAATGAAAGAAGCTAGCCGCAAGAGGAGAATTGCGACTACGAGTAGAGGGAGAAGTATAGGACACAGGACTAACAAGTGAAGGAGTAGAAACAGAAACAACAGCAGGAGTTAATAGAGCAGGAGCAGTAGCGTGAGCAGGAGTATGTGGAAGCGGAGGAGCAGTAGGAATAGCAACAGACGAAGGAGCGGGAACAGTCGGAAGAACGGGTGCAGGTTGAGGAACAGGCGGAGGAAGAATAGGTGCAGGAACAGGTACAGGGGGAATCACAGGGGCTGTGGTACCCTGTACGTACGGAGGTGGCGATTTCATAAGATAGGACATTAAAGGATCCTCAACTGCCTCATCCTTCTTTTCCGACTCGTAGGCAAAGCAGGATAGCACTTATCTATAGTCATACGCTGTAATCTGTCAAACACTTCCTTTTCCCTAACCTCCTTATCATGCTGGAACTGCTCTGCTTTCTTTACAATGGTAC
Source organism: Lissotriton vulgaris (assembly GCF_964263255.1). Classification (NCBI taxonomy): domain Eukaryota; kingdom Metazoa; phylum Chordata; class Amphibia; order Caudata; family Salamandridae; genus Lissotriton; species Lissotriton vulgaris. Next base: position 759,936,858 of record NC_141689.1, on the reverse strand, counting down.
CAGCACTATCTCTCTGATTTCGCTTAGTCTGTCTGATTTCTTTCTGTCGGGCTTCTTTACGCCACAACCGAAAGGCATCAAACATGGCCGGCCTTGACTTTTTCGCGAACAATTTAACCTCTAGATTATCTAAGATCGGGGCCTCGAAGCTACCATGTGGTGGCCAGCGAAGGTCACCGTCCTTCTTCGTGTATTTGATCCAGTAATCATTAAAAGTAATCGGGCCTAGCCCATGTTTGCTGTACAGTTCATAAGTGGGAGTTCCAACCGGAGGTATCGGACACGAGTCCTCCAGTCGGGAATCCGTACCACAAGGTCTGAAACAACTAAACAAAGTACTGCGACCAGGCATCTTGCACACTAGCCGAGTTTCACAAACTTCAAGGGTTACGGGATTTACCAAGTCCCAGCAAAGAACAAAACCCTCGGTTTTTGGCGGCTGCAGTCGTCAAACAACACAACAAAGTACCAAGAACTACAAATGCAATGGAACCATGCAACCACTAAGTAACCACAACCAAGAACTCTGGGAGCGACCCACAAATACTTAACTCAAAGATCGATGGCGTCTCCAGGAAGGCCCGTCAATCGTCTCGCTCTACCAAGGTCTACGCCAGGCGCCAAAACAGGTCTACAGTCAGGGCAGCAGTCCGTCGCAGCCGTCAGGAGGCGGGAATCTTCGCGGGAAAAGTCTTCGGGCCACTTATTTCGACAACAGGATCGATGAAGCGGAGTGCACCTTCCCTCGGAGATTTCACACGAAGTTCCTCACGATCGTCGGGCTTGGACCGGTACCACTGATGCAGCCCTACGTTGGGCGCCAACTGAAGGACTGGGTTCTTTAAGACCCAGCGGTGCCAGGGCACAACACCTGAAACCTTCGTGGGTAACCTGCTCCGGCGTACGAATGACAGAGACACGGGACACTTCCTTCGGCGTCAAAGATTCAAGGTTTATTTGCTGCAGGGAACACAGATATCACGACAAGTACAACTCGTGCAACTTGGGGAGACTGCTTCAAATTGGTTCTGTGGATCGCTCCTTTTATACAGTTTTTACCCATAGGACAACATGGTACACAAAGGTTTACAACCCGGTTCCCACCATTCTCCCCCAGAGGGGTCGCTTTGGTCACTTTGATACACATAAGGTCCGGAACATAAGTGCGGAAACATTTGGCGGTTCCCAACTGTAAAAACCCATCTTCCCAACATTAGTGCATTCCAATCGGCAGTAAAACAGATCGAAATAGGAACAAAGACAGGTGCAGAGGAAGACGGAGACAGTGGGGAGATCGGAAAGGGTGTAAAAGGGGAGGTATCGGGAAACACGAGATACAGGCATCAAAGGGACGTGCCTAATGAGATGCACGGCTGAGACAATAAACCGGCACGGCGAGATGAGCCTCGAGCGGGGCCATCTGCCTTACAGTATCATCCCCCTCGTCATAAAGACACTTACATAGGACATGTGTCTTCCGCAAATATCTTGGGAGTCCCAGGGTCGCGAAGCGGACAGCGTCCGTTCGCTGGCTACTTGAGGGCAAGAGACAAAATGGATGCCGTATCTAAGATGGAACCCGTGGGTACAGATGAAAAACCCACATAACAAACAAACGGTTTAAGTTAGCACAGCGAAACTGCGCACACTTACTAAACTCGTCATTTGCGGTTCATAGATACCGGACTCGACCATATTCGTGCGAGTCGAAAACACCACTTACAATTGTCACGGAACCTCAGAGCAAGTAACTGAACTAGGGGACCTACCTGAGCTGACTCAATGGCAGAAGGAGGGGGGCCCTCCAGGGAAAAATTCTGCGAGGAGCAGAAAAAGTACCCTTCACTTGTAGGTTTAGAGCATCAGGCAGCAAAACAGGCAGCAGGTAATCAGTCCGTGTCACATTTGATTTACTGGGAGAATGATCTCCTATAGGGAGCCTAAGGTTGCTGAGCCTGGGTCAGCTTGTGTGCTGGTGGTACCAAAGTGCTTCATGGCCTTCCAACTAGGGTTGGCTCATGATGTACCTTTAGCAGGATATTTGAGGCAGGACAGACCTTTGAGAGGCATGTCGCCCACTTCTACTGGCCTCAAATGCTTAAGAGTTCTGATACTCATTGCAGGACCTGCCAGACTTGCCAAGCAAGGTAAGACTTGCCAGGTAAGAGTGGTAGGACGCACAAGGCTCCTCTCAAACCTTTCCCTGTAGTCAGTACACCCTTTGAGAGAGTGGGCATTGACATTGTAGGGCCTCTGGATCTCAAGACAGCCATGATGCAACAGGTTCATCCTGGTATTGGTGGACCATACCACCCGGTACCTGGAAGTCAACCCACTCCGGACGGTGACAGCCCCCATGGTGGGTAATGCACTGATGGAGATTTTCTCCTGTTTGGGGTTCCCCAGACAGGTGGTGTTTGATCAGGGTACTAATTTCATATCTAGGTATATGAAATCTCTGTGGAAGAAGTGCAGTGTAACCTATAAGTTCACAACGCTTACCACCCCCAAAGGAACAGGCTGGTTGAGAGATTTAACCGTACCCTAAAGGTCTTGAGGAACCCATGAGGCGTAAGTGGGATGTCCTCTTACCATGCCCATTGTTTGCTTACAGAGAGGTGCCACAGAAGTCCCTAGGGTTCAGCCCCTTTGAGCTCCTACATGGGCACCCTGTAAGAGGACCCTTGAGTTTGGTGAAGGAGGGCTGAGAGAAGGCTCCTAGTAAATCCACCCAGGATGTATATAGTTACATGCTGGCATTCGAGAACAAAACTAGGCGTTTCAGGCAACTCGCTCGACGGATCTGGAAGCCAGCCAGGAAGAAATGAAATGGTGGTACGACCAGAATGCCACTCTGGTCGAGTTTCATCCTGGGCAAAAAGTGTCGGTGATGGCACCAATGGAGCCCTGCGTGCTCCAGGATAAATGGACTGGGCCTTATGAAGTGGTAGAGCACAGGAGTGAAGTGACCTACCTGGTTCACTTACAGTCCCCTAGGAAAGCTTTGAGGGTTCTTCATCTGAACCGCCTCAAACCTCACTTTGAGAGGTCTTATGTGACCATTCTCTTGGCTACAGATGATGGGGCGGAAGAGGAGGTGAACCTCTTCCTGACCTCCTGTCAGCCAGAGAAAAGGATTGGTCAGTGGATGGGGTGAACCTCTCACCTCGCTTGACCCCAGAACAGCAGAGGAACTGTCACCAGGTGTTGAGTCAGTTCACCTCCCTGTTCTCCCTGACCCCAGGAATCACCCATTGGTGTGTCCATGATCTGGACACTGGAGACAGCCTGCCTGTATATCAAACATTTTACAGAGTAGCTGATAAGGTCAGGGCCAGCATCAAGGAGGAGGTTTTCAAGATACTGGTGCTAGGGGTATTTGAGCGATCCAGCAGCCCCAGGGCTAGCCTAGTGGTCCTTGTGCCAAAAGCTGCTGCGCCCGGTGCCACCCCAGAACTCTGGTTCTGTGTGGATTACCGTGGACTCAATGCAGTCAGAAAGACTGACGCTTACCCCATCAACAGAGCTGATGAGCTCGTGGATCGGCTGGGAGCTGCCCGGTACCTTAGTAAGATCGACTCAAATCATTATCCAAAACAACCTGAAAGTATGCAGCTTTAGGGCCGATTTTAAATACCATTTGGCTTGACCAACAGCTGTAATAAGATCCTAAATATGGGGAATGGGGAAATTTTCCACCAATTTTCTCAACCTAAAATTACTATACAAAATAAAACCCTTCCTCCCACCCAAGGACCTTCAACAAGCCACCCAAGCATTAGTCCTCTCCAGAATAGACCACGGGATCGCGACCCTGAAAGGGACAGCAAAATCTCACCTTGTCCCCTTGAAGACGAGACTCAACACAGCAGCAAGAATGGTCTCTGAAATTAAGAAATTTGAGCACATCTCTCCAGCCCTAGAAGAACTCAGATGTCTCCCAGTGGAGTTGTGAGCCAGTTTCAGAACAGCCTGTATCACGCACAAAGCCCTTCACACAGGCAAACCAGAATACCTGGCCACCAAGCTCAACAGGGCAGGCCAGTCAAGGAACCTCAGGAGCTCCAGCTCTCTACTACTCATCCCTCCTAAAACTCGCAAGCACAGAACCACAGCCAAATCTTTTGCTGGTGACGCTCCTAAAATCTGGAACTCCATTCCTCCCCACATTAGAACAATCCCCTCATTTTTAAAATTCAAGAGGCTACTCAAAGACCTCTTCCTCGACCGTACTAGAGGGAACTGACAGACCCCGGACTGCCCTCAATTGTCATTCCAGCTTTACTAAAATTTTGAGTCTGACAACACGGTCACAGCTTAAGATATCCTCTGGGTACAAACATTTTGATGACCGATTCTGTATGGTTGAATATCTGCTCACTATTGTATATGATGTATGTGTTGTGAAGCGCTCTGATACCCTTTGGTCTAGCTAATGCTATACAAAACTACTGAAATAAAATAAATAAATAAATAAATAAATAAATAAAAATAAAAAAATAAAAAAATAAAAAAATAAAGTTCTCCTGAATTTTTTGGGGGCCAAGACTACCGGTGATAACCATAATGCTGCATTCTCCAGTTCCTGATACACTTTTGACAACATCTTGTGTAGGTCACCTATTAGGCTGAAGGATACATTGTGTATTTCATGTTTGAATGTTGTGTGCCTCTTCTTTACTTTGATCACATGCCTTAAATGTTTAATTTCACCAATTTCAACAGTACAAACTGTGGTGAACTCTGTAACCCGCTGTTTTTGTCCAGTAATTTTTTTATTGGTACGTATACCCCCAATACTGTCATCATCTTCTAGCATCACTGGACATTTTTTTGGAATCAGCAGCTTAGCGTGGTGAAAAGTGTGATAATCACTGTTAGCACAATTGTTGCATGATTAGAAACAGGCAGCAGGTGTCTCTGTTGTCTGACAGCTTGAGGACATATGCCTACATGACTTCATGTCTTTGAGGGTCGTTGTTAGTGTGAAGTAACACACACATGGATCTCTTGCAGCTCGTGCTCCCAGACACAGGTATGCAGGACTATTTTGCTTTGATTTTTTTTAATGTGGCAAAATGGACACTGGTCAAGTGCTGGTGACCACTGCACATGATAACTGCTTGCACTGAGCATTCGGCAAATGCTGCTACTCTGCTGCTGCCTCGCTGAAATTCCACAACTTGAGCTGGATTGGAAACACGGTGTGCGCTCTAGTGGAAACAGGTCACCCACACAAAAACAAACTTTATGTCTATTAATCCCACAACCACGATGAAAACTCCCCAATAATAGTTACCACATGCATGATATTTTGCCAAAAGTATGTGTTGTTGATAGATGTTTGATGGGTTCAGTCCTTCAAAGGAATGATGTTTAGCTGCTGGCAGGTTAATATCATGGTCATGCAAGTACAGTACTGGAGATCCGAGTGCTTCATTAAGTGAAGATCGGGGTGCTCCTCATCCTTGTCGCCAAATATGAAGTGATGGAGGCACATAGACATGTAGCAGTAGACCAATAATAACCTTTATTGGTACATAAGACCAAATGGTATTATGGTCCGACACTGTAGGATTACCGCTGTGATGCTAACTGACACTCATTTTAAGCTGGCATGTTATTTATGTTTTTATTATAAGGCTGTAACTACTTTTATACATAATGCACTTGGCTCTTTCATCAGGGACTTCACTGTCTTCCTGCCCGCACCCCGGACCGTCATGGCAAGTGCCGATTGAACGGAGGGTGATTTCAGGGCCTTTCCCTTTCTCTACACTTCCAGGGACATAGCTACTTCTAGGTGGTGAGCGGGTTAGTTCTTCCCGCTGCTCACTCTACATAACCAGGCCCAGAACGGACGCAGAGTCTGATACAGTAGGATTACTGCTGTGCTGCTAACTGACACTCGTTTTAAATTGGCATGTTATTTACATATTTAATATAAGGCTGCATCTACTTTTATACATATTGCACACAGCACTTTTATGAGGGGCTTCACTGTCTTCCTGCCCGCACCCCGGTCCATCATGGCAAGTGCCGATTGAGCGGAGGGTGCGGTTCTGGGCCTTTATCTTTCTCTACACTTCCGGGGACATTGCTACTTCCGGGTGGTGAGCGGGCTAGTTGTCCCCGCTGCTCACTCTACATAAACCAATGCCAGAATGGACGAACAGCGGTTGCGCGCAGCGGGCCCTTCTGCTCAGGTCCACGCCTGGATTGGGCCTAGGGCCAGAACCCCTGCATCTCTGCTGGACAGAGCTCCTGGCAGAACTTACACTCGCAACAAGCTATATAGGCTCACGGGTAAACCAGGATGTCCTCTCCTGGACATGATGACTGAAACCAAGCGGTGTGAGCATTGTAAGCAATATGAAAATTAACGCGCTACAAGCAAGATGTGCCCTCATAGTTAAGAAGGCCATTAAGGTCATTAATGTGATGCTACTTAATACACGATCTTTAGTGAAACATAATACAGAGGTGGCGGAAATGATTGAGTCGTGCAAACTGGACCTAGCTTTTATAACGGAGACTTGGGCAGATAGGGCCTCGGAAGTGGACATCGCTTTAGAACTCCCAGTAGGCTACTCCGTCACTCAAGCAGACAGAACATGGAAGAGGGGAGGGGCTGGCCATTATTTTCAGAGAAGAGCTGCAAGTAAGGGAATGTGCAGCAGGTAGTTCTTATGATTGCGAATTTTTATCTTTTCCGGTCTCATTGGACAATTATCATACACTAAAAGATCTATTGCTTTATAGACCACCAAATGCACAGACTCCTCTCTTGGATATACTTAGCCCTACCTTAGAATCCAACTCTGTTTGCCCGCATTTTACGATTCTAGGGGATTTTAATTGTCACCTAGAAAAACTAGCTGACAACCATACAACCTTACTGGTTGACGCTATGGCCAGTCTCGGTCTAGATCAGATTGTCAAACAGGAAACACATGTGGTCGGGCATACGTTGGATTGGATTTTCTCCTCTAATCCCAACCTCAAAATTGTTGAGATAATACCTGCTCCGTGGTCAGACCACAAATCTATCTTGTTTTCTGTAACTATAGTTCAGGGTCAGCAAATTCGTACACATGAGCATAGGCTAGTCACCTATCAGGAATGGGCCAAATTGATGCCCCTACGCTACAGGAATTATTAGCTAGAACTGAACCGGAATTAGCTCCAAACAGCAATGCGGCCGTAGGTAGGCTAGGCTCATAGATTAAGTCAGTGGTCAATATTGCAGCCCCTACAAAAAGCTTTGTTTCCAGGAGGAAAAATCCGTCAGAACCATGGTTCACGGAAAAACATAGGACACAAAAACAAATTTGCAGAAGGGCTGAAAGGAAATGGAGATCTAACTATGACCAAGATAGGAAAAGAGAATATGCACCAACACTGGCAGAATACAAAAAGGTTAAAAAGCAATTATTACACACAAAAAATAAGCAAAGCCAAGAACTCTTGCAAGGAGCTTTTCGTTACAGTAAAAAAACTAGTGAATCTCACCGCTGCAAAACAAATGGAAAGTAGTACAGAACTCTGTAATACTCTTGGACAGTAATAACACCAGCAATTTAGTCAAATACTCCAAGCAAGGCATGCATATTTCTACTCCCAAAACTGGGTTCTGATTCTTACCTCCCTCAGCAGAACAAATCAGCCTGGTGGTAAAGAACATTAGGTACGGAGTTCCAATTGACCCTTGTCCACCAAAAGTGAGGCCCTTATTCCCAGAAATACTAAGAGAACAACTAACTCCTGTTCACTGAGATAATTCAGTCAAGTCACTTCCCAGACAAATGGAAAACAGCATCAGTGCTCCCACTTTAAAAATAAAAAGCCAAACAGGATCCAAATCAACTCAGCAGCTACCGACCAATATCCAGAATTCCATTCCCAGCCAAAGTTTTTGAAAAATTGCTTAATAACCAATTGACAGAACTTATAGCATCTAAACCATGTTGGATCAATCACAATATGGTTTCAGGGAAGAGCACAGAACAGAAAAGGCATTGGTTATGGCAGCAGAGGGACTCAGGAGTATATTAGATGCAGGAGGGAAGGCTGTCCTGATTCTATTGGATTTCTCGGCGGCCTTCTACACTGTGAACCACAAGATACCCTGTGCTCATCTAGCAGAATTGGGGTTTCAAGACTCTGCACTCACGCTGATGCAATCTTTTCTAAGAGACAGATCCTGCTCGGTCAAACTGGGAGATTTTACATCCAAATCCTTTACATCTCCTTGCGGAGTGCCTCAGGGTTCTTCCCTGAGCCCCACTCTTTTTAATGTTTATGTTGCTCCTCTGGCAGAGATTATCAGGCAGTGCGGGTTTCTTCTGGTATCATATGCTGATGACACCCAAACAGTGGTGTCAGTGGCTGGCAATATGGAGGAAATAGCTGAGCGATTCAAAGACTGCATGATGCAGGTAGATCATTGGATGCAGCTAAACTGCCTGAAGCTGAACAGTGATAACACAGAGGTTATGCTGTTGGCATCAAAGACAGACTTTTGGTCTTCCAATTTGTGGTAGGCCAGTTTGGGTGACTACCCAAAACCAGTGGGCAAGGTTAAAAATCTAGGAGTCATATTTGATCATAAATTGACTTTTGACGCCCAGATAAACAACCTTGCTGAAACCATCTGTTATATTTTAAAGATGATTAGAAGAGTTTGCCCATTCATTCATCTCAATTCATGCAAAACGCTGGTCACAGTATTGGCTCTGTCCAGACTATATTATGGAATGTCTTGTATGCAGGAATCCAAGTCCAACATCTCTCAAAACTCCAGCACCTGCAGAATGCTGCTGTAAGGCTGGTACTCGACATTCCCAGATATGAGCAAGTTGGACACAGATTAATAGCCCTCCACTGGCAACCCAAGGAAAAAAGGATTATGTTCAAATCACTATGCCTGGACTTTAAAGCCTTGCATGGGTCAGGCCCACAGTTCTTGAGTACACACCTGAAATGGTATGTGCCGACCAGAAGTTGAGCTCAGCACACAAAAACTTCTACAAGTCCCTAGGTTTAAGCAGGTGAGGTGGGGAGGGAGACTGTGAGAAAGTGTCTCTATATATACTGGACCAAAGTAAGGTACAGTGTGTATAGAGACCTCCAACCCCAGAGTTATAACAGAGGTTAAAGTCAGGGCTGACCGTACTCTCAAAAGTGGTAGCTTGATCGAGCAGTAAGGCAGTAACAGAGGACAGTGTAAAGCATTTGTTGTACACACTCAGTCAGCAAAAGGATTCACACACTCAAGGGCTGAACTCCAGGCCAATTGTTTTTATATCAAAAGATATAGTTGTTTTATTTTTAGAACCAACAGACATCAAAATATACTTTTCTCAATATTGAGTGATCTCAGGTAGGTACTTTGCAGAAAGGTAATAACTTTTTAAACACAATAGGTACAGGGGTTGCAGTAGACAACACAATACTAAACACAATTCAACATTGATTTAATTGGGGCGCTTTTTCGGAAAACATGGCGCCCGCATGCTGAGCGGCAGCGTGCGCCCTCGCTAGTGCTCTCTACTTCTCTCCCCCACTTACTTAATACTGGCGGAAATGGGTTAAACACTGAGGTAGCAGCAGCGCTCACTTATGCTGGTATTGAAGAAGAACTTGAAACTTACAGATTTTTTTTGGACAAGACGAAGCTCGGATGTGCGCAGGAGGAGCTGACCGGCTTCCCATTTTCGCCTTCACTCACGGGCTCTCCTTGCCGCAGCGGTGGGAAGCCACAGCTGAGGAGTTAAGGCGCAGCCGCAGGGCAGCAGCTCGCGGTCTCCTTCGGGGGGGGGCATCGGCGGCATCGGTGTAGGCGGTAAGGACTGCGACAAGGCAGTGGGAGTCGGTGCCTTATTTTCAGTAAGAGCAGCGGCGGCACCGGTGGTTTCACCGGTTGATGCAGTGTGTTTAGCCTCGTCAGCACCCCTAGTGGATCCAGCGGAGGGTGATCCTGTCATCAACAGTGATGTTAGCAATGTGAACTGCCATAAGGAGCTAGTTGGAGGGTCAGGAGAGGCTGGTGCCATGGTGATTAAAGACGGGTGCAAGATTGAACGGGCTGACTACTCCGATACTAAATCTAAGGGCTCTAACTTAACCCAAAAAAATAATAAAGCTTCTAAAAGTAAATCCAAAAGAGGCAGGGGGTCCAAGGGCAATCAGTGTTCTCAGGTTTAGAGAACAGAGAACGAAAGCGACCGTAAAATTTATAGAGGGTCCTTAGTCGGCTCAGGAGCTGCTGCAATAAGTGAAGAGGATTGCCGTTTCAATATAAGGAAGGCGCTGCAAGATCAAATAGGCTTACAAGAGCCTCTGCTAAGAAAGGGCTAGGTGACATCAAACCCCCCGTATTACCCCCTCTCTACGCTCATACTTCAAGGTGTTGGGATGGCGGAGGCAGCCACTACAGTTGAGACAGCCGAGCTGGTTGAGGCAACTAGTCCCTTGCGGGCACAAGAGCAGGGTCTGGATAGTCATGCTAGTCTAGTTATTTAGGGCCCTACCACTATATTGCCCTTGGGTGTGGCCGCAACTCTGTCTCCAGTCCAGGATATGAAACATGAGCCAGATGGGGATCCAATGCTTTCAACAGTGAATGCGGGTGAGTTTGGGGGCTCCTCGATCGAGTCACTGTTGAATTCCCTAAAAGCTGATATAAAGCAGGGGTTTAAGGTCTCGACAGATAACCAAGTGGTGATCCAGGCCTCCTGCGAGGTTCTGGAATGGAAGGTAGATCGGTTGAGTGAAAGAACAGGGTCCCTTGAAGGCTCCGTGGAAGTGATAAAGGCCAATCTGGGCTCTGCCCAAGTAAAAATTCAAAACCTGCAAAGAGAAGGTGATATGATTCGGGAGAGGGTTGAGTCATTGGAGAATTTTTCCAGAAGAAACAATCTCCGACTTCTGAAAGTCCCTGAGGGCAAAGAGGAGGGTGACATTAAGTCTTATGTCATAAAACTACTTAAGGACACACTAAAGTTAGAGGAGATGTTGGAAACCCTGGAGAGGGACATCCAAAGGATACATAGGGATCCTTTCCGCTTAAAGCCTGGTAGGGCAAAGCCCAGAAAATCTCAGTGAATTTTTTAACCTACTCACTAAAAGAAAAAATTCTAAATCTGGCACTAAAAGATAAGACTCTTAAAGGCTCAGACTTCTCGTTTGAAATCCGCTCGGATCTATCGAAGACTACCTTGGACCGACAGTGGGAGTTGGGACAGAGGATGGAAAAATTCCGGGCCTTGGGTGCGACAGTACAGATGAGGTTTCCTGCCTTCTTGCGAGTTATGTTTAATAACAAGATGCACAACCTTAGATCCCCTCATGAGGCCGGCGAGATGCTGGAGTCATTAAGAGATCTTGCACGGGGAGAAACAGGGAGCCTTTAGGGGGTAGGAGTTGATTCTATTGGCTATAATTATAGCCTCCACTGTTAGCTAGGACGACCTTTATAATTCTGATTGAGTAGTGGAAATTTAGTTTGGAATGAAAAAAAAAATAGTGAATGCAAACAGTTTATAACAAAGTTGCAAAAAATATATATATATATATATAAAAAAAATAAAAAAATAAAAAAGGAAAACAATCTTTTAAATAATAAAAAATAAAATAAAAAAAGAGGGTGAGCCTGCAAAGCAACTGGGGATTCTGGTAAAAGGGCACAGCTGGTATTTAAAGGGGAAATAGGATACAATGGAATCACCCATGTACTATGTATCTCGCAGTCTAAAGTAGCAGGGGGGTGTGGAGGAGGGCGAGGGTTTTAGAGGGTGCAAAACTGGAGATACATCAGTCCAGTGTAGGTAGGGTGGGGTTTTCCACGGGGGGGAGGGTGTCTGTTGCACGGGGTGGCAGGAATAAAATTGTTAAAAATCCTCAAGGGGCTGAGCCTGCGCACTTTCTTAACAAATTTAGCTTTAATCACCGATTGATATTCCTAATCTTTGGCTTCAAGAGAGAGGTGGGAGGACACAACAATAGAGACATAGGGTGTCCAGTGGAGGTAACGGGAGGATGTGACAGCTTGACGTAATGACAAAGTTGAAATTTGTATCCTGGAATGTCAATGGCCTGCGCACGAGGGGTAGGAGAGACATTTTTTTTCAATACTTGAGAGATTCTCCGGCTCAGGTCATTGTCATTCAGGAGTCACATCTCCTCAAAGCTGAAACAATTGATTTAAAAAAAAAGAAAAATAGATTGATAGCTTTTTGAGTACTGACCAATCAGCTAATATCAGGGGAGTACTTTTTATCTTTAAGAAGCAGGCCAAAGCTCAAATAGTGGAGCAGTGGGAGGATAAAAGTGGGAGGTAGCTTATGCTAAAAGTTGTGCTAGATGGCCACCCCTACACCCTGGTCGGTTATTATGGCCCTAACCAGGACGACCCTTCCTATTTGTACAGCGTACAGTACCGCTTAGTCGCCTTCAATGACCCGGTAATATGGCTAGGGGATTTTAATATTATTTTTCGACCCAAAACTGGATAAATCTGCAAATTCCAGGGCTTGTGCTTTTTCTTAATCCAGGCAAGAGCTCTTAACAATCATGTCACAGTTAGGCTTGGCAGATATATGGAGGGAAAGGGCAAGGCTGGGCATTTCATTTCGAAACCTCAAATACAAACATCTTTCAAGAATAGATTCCGCTCTGTTCAGCTTCAGCCTAAAAGATTTTTTGATTGATATTTCTTACCTTCCCTCTCACCTTTCTGATCACTCAGCCATTTTGTTCACTCTAAAAAATAGGCCATCAAAAATCTCATGCCTCTTGGTCATTTGACCGTACCATCCTATTAGAAGATGAGGAGGTCACCTTCCTTAGGACAGAAATGCAACACTTCTTGGAGGCCAATTTAGGTACATCTGCTATCCCCATTATGTGGGATGCACTGAAAGCCTTTTGGAGGGGGTGTATTACGAGTCGATCTTCATATAGAATAAAGAAATACAAAGAAAGTATTGAGAACCTGGAAGCGGAAATGAAGGGCATTGAAAATAATCTGGGCGCCCATATGAACACAGATGCGAACCGCGAATGATTGGGTTAATTAAAATCTCAATTAGAAAGCCTATTACAGATTAGGGTGGCTAAAAGGTGGGAGGCGAGTAAGAATGCCCATTTCGAGTATGGTGAGGCGGCTGGTAAAATTCTCGCATGGAAAACCAAGGCCAACCAAGCAAGAAACTACATCAGGGAGATCATGGTGGAGGGGGAAGCAGTCCTACGGCTTACTAAATTAGAAATTAGGGGTGCTTTCCAGGACTTCTTTCAGGCCATATATAAAGAGGATATGATATCTGTAAAGACACAGTAGCATTGGAGGCCTGGCTGAACTCTATTTCCACCCCAAAGCTGTCAATGGAGCAGAGTAAGATCTCTGTTGAAGAAATTGGTAGGGTACTGGGGCATGTAAGGCGTGGTAAGGCAGCAGGCCCAGATGGGCTACCAGGGGAACTTTACAGGGCCCTCAGCGGGGAGATTGCCCTGGTTCTGGCATCTGTCTTTCACAGCATTCTCCTGGGGGGTTCGGACCCTCCAAAGTCCTGGAACGATGACACGGTCGTTTTAATACCTAAACCAGGCAAAGACTTGAGAGAATGTGGGTCATATCGTCTCATTTCGCTTCTCAACAGCGGTTACAAAATCTTTACAGATATCATGGCGGCTAGGTTGGGGGCTGTGGCAAGCTCAATCATACATGAAGACCGAAAGGGCTTTGTCAAAGGTAGACATTTAGCAGACCTCACGCAAGATCTAGTTGGGGTTATCGACATCGCTACCACCTTCTCTCTTCCTTTGGCTGCCTTTACGCTGGATGCGACTAAGGCCTTTGATAGGGTCAATTGGGCCTTTTTGGCTGCAGTTATGAGGAAATTCAATCTACCTCTAAACTTTTGCCGCATGATATCGCTTATATACAAAGCTCCGACGGCCAGGCTTTCTGTAAATAACTCTTTGACAGAACCCTTTAGTATTTCAAGAGATACTAGGCAGGGCTGCCCGCTTCCCCCCCCCTCCTCTTTAACCTCTATATCGAGCCCTTTGCTCAGATTCTTACAGAGGAGGCTAATGTACCATCATTTAGCTTCGGTGGATGGGATAAGCGGGTAGCTCTATATGCTGATGATATCCTCCTTATGACATCTAATTTAGATCTAGCTCTTCCCTTAGTGATTAAGAGAGCAGAGGAGTTCGGTAAGATTTCCGGCTATGAGATAAACTCGGATAAAACGGAAATCATGGCCTGGAATACCACTAGTTCTCTCGTGGAGACTGTGCCCTCTATGCGCTATTTAGGCATTAGAATAATTCAAGATGTTAGTAAGATCGCCGCTCAAAGTGGGAGAGAGTACATAAAGAATGCCGGAAACAGCTTAAGGCATGGGACCATCTCCCTCTATCTATCTTTGGAAGGACAAACTTAGTCAAAATGTCCATCCTGCCAAAATACACTTTCCTGTTCAACTCCATCCCGATGGCCTTTGACAGTAAGCAGATAGCTAAATGTCAATAAGATATTAACTCCTTCATCTGGAGGTATGGAGCTACACGTCTGGCTTGGAAAAAGTTGAGGAGGAGGAGACAAAAAGGAGGACTAACGTTACCAGACTTGCAGTACTATGCCTGGGCGTTTGAATTATCCTACTCTAGAATGCTACTAAAAACACCTCTAGAAAGCGCTGGGGGAAGGATGTTTCGAGCCATGCTAGAGGGTGCCAGTCTTCCACCTGCCGGCTTTCTCTACAAGTTTGGAGACCAGAAATTCTTCAAAAAGTAAAACTAAAAACTCTTCAATCACTGGCCAGAAGCTGGTCTATAATCAGGAAACAATTGGGGCTCAGCTACTTTTTCAACACAGCACCCTTGTGGGATTCGCCAGGTACTCCAGCATGTCTTAAAGACAGACTGGCGTGTCCGATAAGGAATGCTGGATTTCTTACCTGGGGTGATTTGGTGGCTGGCGGCTCATTGATACCCTGGGAGTAGCTGCGGGGGAGAGTAGGGCAGTTTCTTTCTAGATTTAAATACCTACAATTGACTAGCTGGGCTCAGGCACTGTTGAGGAAGGGGGTCCCCCTCGGTAAACACAGCAACCTGGAAAATCTACTGCTAATTAGGCCAGGGGGGGCAAAGAGGTCTCTTGTTGGTACTGGACGATCTTAGAAGAAATAGATGGCGATTTCAAGCTTGATGAGTTGCTATGGGGAGGGGAGGTGGGAGATCAGTGTGAGCAGATGCAACTGAATTCATTCAGTCTTTTATATAAGATTGTGAAACCAACATGGCTGAGACTAACAGCCTGATTCATGTACATGCCGTTTTGCGTGTCCCTAATAGCGAATCATAGCGAATCGCTATTGAGGACACGCAAAACGGCATTCATGTAGGTAGCTGCAGGTTTACCTGGTCTGCACTTTGGAGGTGAAACGCTGCTGTTGGGCTCTCTAGAACCGCGACTTTGCCCGCCCGCCTCCCGCTGTCAGAATCCATCACCGGCAGTGGAGCGCGGCGCTGAGGCAGGAAACTACATTGCCCATCTACCCCAGCGGCACCGGCCGCGTCAGTTTCGCGCCAGGAGGCGCTGAAATACGGAGACACCCCGGCCGAGGGGGTGTAGCTGCAGGTTTACCTGGTCTGCACTTTGGAGGTGAAACGCTGCTGTTGGGCTCTCTAGAACCGCGACTTTGCCCGCCCGCCTCCCGCTGTCAGAATCCATCACCGGCAGTGGAGCGCGGCGCTGAGGCAGGAAACTACATTGCCCATCTACCCCAGCGGCACCGGCCGCGTCAGTTTCGCGCCAGGAGGCGCTGAAATACGGAGACACCCCGGCCGAGGGGGTGTAGCTGCAGGTTTACCTGGTCTGCACTTTGGAGGTGAAACGCTGCTGTTGGGCTCTCTAGAACCGCGACTTTGCCCGCCCGCCTCCCGCTGTCAGAATCCATCACCGGCAGTGGAGCGCGGCGCTGAGGCAGGAAACTACATTGCCCATCTACCCCAGCGGCACCGGCCGCATCAGTTTCGCGCCAGGAGGCGCTGAAATACGGAGACACCCCCGCCTCGCGGGACGCCGGGCGAAGCCCGGGCAAAGGGCGGGCCCTCTGTGGCCCTCAGTGGCCGAGGTAGGCTGGGCTGGGCCCGGTCATTTACATTTTGTTATTGCCTCGATGAACATATGTTTACTCTTGTAGGTGTGTGAACGATCCGTGTACTGATATTATTACACCGTTCTTCAAACTAGCTTGGCCGGTCAGGGTCTGACGTCACTCCAGTTTCTTATATAGTTTTACTCTTTTACATTTTGATTAATTTTATCGCTGTGGGAAATAGTGCGGAAAATGTCTACAACTTTACGCTCAGGAAGGGTAGTGGGAGAAAAACCTGGCCGAAAAGTAACTACCACCCGCACAAGAAACAAATCAGTGAATAACCCACCGTTGAAAGGTCAATGCCAACTTTCTGAACTTTGGGATTTATCTGGTGTAAAAAAATCCAAACTTGCTACTCCAGCAAGATCGGATATAAAAGCCCAGGAGTTTCATACACCAGCCCCCATAGACCCCCAACTGCCTCTGGTACAGCAAGGGGCCCTACAATCAACGGTAGGGGGGTCCTCCTTACAGGACTCTACAGAGGGGAAGATGACGGCCGTAGGTGATCCAGTGCATATTCCATCGATCCCTCAGTCCCCTTTGAATGATAGGCCGGGGGGCGACTCGTCTGCACTATCAATTGACCTGGAACTTTGGGGACGCTACGTAAGCCCAGCTAAAGTGGAGACTTTGGAGCAGGTTAAAGCTTCAGGGGGTGCCACCCCTTCTGGATTACTGCTATACAGTAGCACCCCCTTGTTAAATGGCCATGAAATATCCGACTTGTTAAATGTTTCTAGAAGCCCCGATCTTAATCTCTTGGATAATTGTTGCTCTGTGGAAGTACGAGAAAAGCCGATCTCAGAGTCCATGATCGCTTTGGAACAACTCCTAGCTTCAATCTTACTGCTTTTGGGGAAATTTGTAGGCAGCTCGGACTGTATTCTGGAATCAGTCACTCAAATTTTAAAGACATTGCTGCAGAAATCGCCTGATATGAGGAATGCCTGTCCCCCTAAGTCTGAGCATTACTTGTCTGAGGGGAAAACCAGAGTCACTAGAGGGGAACGGGATAGGAAGGCGGAATCTCCTACTCTGGAATCTCACAAGGACATGCCTTTTACTGCAGCTCCCAACTGCATCAAAACCTCAGTTCTGGAGATAGAGGAGGTTGATAAACGTTTGCCTGGCCCTAAAGCGGTCCAGGAGTTATTTCCTATTTTCGTGCCTGAGAGCGGAAAAGAACCCCTGGACGATAAACCGGAGGTAAAAGAAGAAAGGGGAAAAAATGGTAGACAAAAAACTAATAAAGGTAACAAGAGGAAACCAATTCGAAAATACAGAAAGAAAAAGCAGCGGAGGATTATTTTCCAAAATATTACAGCGTCAAGGGAGAATGATGAAATCGATGTGGAGCCCTCTTCTACTTCCTTAAAGGTGGACATTGATTTGAACTTAACAACTTTAACCTCTGTAAAGGGGGAAACTGATCAACGTAGTTTGTTCACGCAGGAAGCTACACCGCAAGCAGGGGGCTCTCTCCTATGCTCTCCCCCACGGAGCGCATTAGGAGCGCCAATTTCATATCCACCTGGGGCTCTTAACCCTTTGGCCCCCCCCTTTGCTGTAGCATTAGAGTCTGAAAATTACTGCCCTCCTGCCCGAGCTGTAAATATTACTAAGGCCCCGGTGGATGTGCGTGTGTTAGATTTTGTACCTTTATTTGATACTGATCTTTTGTTAAATAGAGCCTGGCTGCTCAAACGTTTTAGTGAGGTTGAAAGTCTCTACCATATTCAATCTAGAGACATAGAATTGGTGTCTCTGTTGGGTGGAAGTAGGGTATTGAGTATACGGGTGAAATTTTATTCGCCTATTATAGTAAACCTGATACTAGAACAAGCCGAAAACTTTCAGCGCTTAGGTATTGACATTCTCCCTATTTCCAACCCAGGCAAGCCAAATCTTTTATGTAACCAGGTGTTTGGGGGTGGTGAGCAAAACGGGGTAACCTCCCCCCTTAGAGACCTAAAAATTTGGGTCTCTAGGGGAAAACGCTCAGTTTCGCACGTGAAGCCACTTCCACTAACTGAGAATTCTTCACTTATAGATGATAATAACCGGTGGAATTGGCTCCATAGTGCATTATCAACAAAAACAAAGGATAACCCCAAATTGTTTCACCATCTTTAGCACCGCATTAAAAATAATTTCCTGGAATGCGGCTGGATTCCACAGCAGCCCAGAGAAACTTGCCTTTTTATCTTCTCTGGGGGCGGATGTATTGTGCATTCAGGAAACATGGTGCATTGATATGCTAACCCCATCAAAAGATTTTTATGTCCTGGAAGTACCAGCTGCGCCCTCTAAGAAAGGGCATGCTAGGGGGGGGATTGCCTGCTTATTGTCAAACAAACTGCAATGGAGATTCTCCCATTATATTGATCCTAGCAGACTTTTCCACACAATAACCCTAGAAAATTTGTTCCATAATGGTAAAAAATATCCTATGGTAATTTTTAATGTGTATATACCCCCTGAGGAGTGTTTTAATGCTAGCCTGCAGCAGGTTCTCCGATATATGGAACAGATAAAAAATTCTCCATCTTCCCCTGTAATTTTGCTTGTAGGTGATCTGAATTGCAAAATTTCTAATGCTAGTCTGAAACTCTTCAGGAACAAAGTTAAGGAAGAGGTACATTTTATTCCCCAGACGCTTTTTCCTGAGAACCTGGTGACAAATAAAAAAGGGAAGATTTTGCTAAAAGAACTAGCAACTGGGGATGGTATTATTCTAAATGGAAGATTTCCATCAGACGTCCCCGCTAATTATACTCATAAATCCCCCTTTGGGTCATCTATTTTGGACTATGCTATTGCAGACTATGGCCTGTTTCCCCATGTTCAGGACCTTAAGATTATACCTACGTCACTCAGTGATCATAGTATATTGCTTTTAACAATGTCTTTAAATTCTTTGAATACTGTGTCTTGGTCGCTCAATGGCAACGAGGCTACCTTCCATGCCTCTTCTGGAAGGTGCTTCTGGAACTCTGCCGCCATTAATGGGGTGCAGGACCTTTTGGCCGATACCCTAATGGTAATAAATGAGTGGAATGGCAGCGAATTAGATTATTTTGAAGAATTCATGCGAAAGATTTTATTGTTCGCAAAAAAAACTGTTCCCCCTAGGAAAGGAGAAGTAGTCCCTAATATATTGCGTACTCTGAATAGGGAATTAAATAAACTAGTTCGCGAACAGTATTTAGAAAGAGTCCTGGAACGTGGGAAAGAAATTGCTAGGTTAAAAAGAAAGAGAAGCAGACTCAAGCAAAAAATTAAAAAGGAAAGGGAGGATGAAGTTTGGATTAAATTGAGGGAATCTGCTGTACATGGTAATATCAAAGACTTTTGGGCAATAATTGGGAAGGGATGTGGTACGCGCCATAGCCCCATCCCCATTCCTATACCAGAAGAGGTATGGTCCTCTCATATCCGAGAGCTCTATGCAGGGAACGGGACTACAGGTATTGATAACTCTATATATGCTGCCCCTGAAGACCTTGTATTCCACCCCTCAGAGAAAGAAATCGAGACGGCTATAAAAAATATGCGGCCCTCTGGGGCCATGGGACCGGACGAGCTCCCTATGACGGTCCTCAAACAAGATCCCTTAAGTTGGAGCAAAATTTTGTACCCCTTGTTTAAGGCGTGCCATCTCTCCAAAATTGTTCCTGCGTCCTGGAGAGGAAGTATCTTGGTCCCCATCTTTAAGAAGGGTACAAGGGATAGCCCTAGTAATTACCGCCTGATTGCACTCCTCGACTCCATCGGAAAGGTCTTTGCGAAATGCCTACTTAGTTCTCTTTCCGATTGGGTCGAGGACGGCAATATTGTGCCGTTTGAACAGACCGGTTTCCGTAGGGAACATGGTACGCTAGATAATCTCACTGCCCTTCAGGTGATTACAGACAAATATGTCCAGGTGAGAGGAGGAGTGGTGTATGCCGCCTTTATCGATTTCTCCACAGCGTTCGACAAAGTAGATCGCGGAACACTGTGGAGAAAACTGGCGACGCTTGGTGTCCCTACCCCCCTGTTGGAACTGGTTCGGGCTCTGCATACCGAGACCTGGTGCAGGGTCTTAATGGGGGGCGAAAGGGGGCTTTCGGCCAAAATACCATCTCGGAATGGCCTTAAACAAGGCTGTTTATTGGCTCCCCTTCTGTTCTCCTTATATACGGCTGATCTCCCTGCTGCCGTGTCTGCCAGTGAGGGGATTGCCCCGATGATAGGAGGGACTCCAATATCCTGCTTGATGTATGCCGATGATGTTCTTATTCTTGACTTGACTCCAATCGGTCTTGCAAATCGGCTACAGGCTCTCCAGGCCTTTGCTGGTGATCATCACATGAAGATTAATATTACCAAAAGTAAAGTGATGTGTATAGCTGGTAAGAAGAAGTGCCGCTCTACAAATTTCGGTTGGGCTATTGGGGGGCATAGATTGGAGGTCGTAAGTTCCTATATTTTCTTGGGAAAAATATTTTCGGCCAATATGAGTGAGAAACTCCATATAGAGCACTGCTCTCGCAAAGCCCTTGCCCATGGCAATGGGTTAAAGTCCCTATACCAGGCAACGGGGAAAAGGCATTTTTCCAGTCTTTTAGAAGTTTTTAGAGCAAAAATCCCCGCAACTATCTTGTATGGTATTGAATTAATAGAGGTGAAAAACTGGGACTTTTGCCATAAGATTGAGGGGAAACTCTTAAGATCCCTCTCTACTCTAAACAATGCTTGCCCACTAGCCGCTTGTAGGCTTGACTTTGGACTCAGGAGTACCTGGGTTCAGGGTCTATGTGCCCTAATAAGATGGGTGGCCAGTTTGGCTAGAGCGAGAGATGGCACCCTGCGAGTTCTCCTCAAAAATGAACTATTGGGCAATTTTAAAGAGTTCTCTAAACTCGTAAGTAACTTTAGAAGGGCTGTAACGATACTTAAACTTGATGAGAGTGTTCTTTTCTCCTACTCCCCCACGCAGCTAAAACATGTCCTTAAGGAGGCTTCGTGGGAGTTTTGTTTTCTTTCTGATAAAAAGTCAGTTGGTGACAAAAGGAACGTGGAACCTCTCATCTCTTCTTATAGGTTGAAGCAGCCACAACCCTATGCCCTATGGAATCTACCGCATGGGATACGTAGATTTTGGTTTTTGCTACGTTATGATTTAATTCCACTAAATCTACTGTTATCCAAATGGCATGGCACTTCTGCTTTGTGCAACTTATGTAAATTGAACACCCAGGACTGCATGCACGTATTATTGATTTGTCCTATGCTACGTAATTTGCGCAATCGATGGCTAAAAGTAATTTGTCTCCGCCTTAGCATTGTCACTTTAAAGGATTTTCTTCATGCACTTTATTGCCCTCCGAACGAAATGTTCTGTTCCTATATTTTTAACTTTTTTAAAGGATTTTTAGCTATATATTAATGCAACTGGAGTTATTTTGTATGTCTGGCCTTGCTAGATTGATTTGCTGATGTATATCTATTGTGGATTGAATTTTGTTCCCCTAACTTTTTTATCTTCTGTGTATTTGCTGTTGTGTATTGTATATGTTTATGTGGCCCTCTTTGAGAGCCAAAACATAATAAATAAATTTGATTTGAATTGATTAGGAATTGCTACTTAAATAGCGATTCCTACATGTTCTTTATTTGCGAGTAGCAATTTGCTACTCGCAAATACTCCCCAATCATTCCTATGGGCCAAGAGGCCCATTGGAATGAATGGGGATTTGCGTGTAGCAATTTGCTACTCGCAACTGAGATAGCGATTTTAAGGGTGCCAGGGGTGTCCAAAGGACGCCCTGTAGCACCCCTAAAATGCACTTTTGGACAGGTGTTGCGCACACACATGTCCAAAGGACATGTGTGTGTGCTACATGCAACTTTGAATGATGCTTTTAAAAGCATTTTTCTGAGTTTTTGCTATTTACCGACAGGTCTGACCTGTCGGTAAATAGCGGCCCCAAAAGTCCAAAATCACAATTTTGTTGTGTGTCATGAATAGCATTTGAGGAATCTCTATTAGAGATTCCTTAAATGCCATTCCACACAAATATGCGAATTCTTACATAGCGATTTTTGCATTTGGTATCATGAATACCAAATGCAAAAATCGCACTCGCTAAGGGCCAGATTCTGAGAATCTGGCCCTTTGCGAGTGCAATTTACCTACATGAATCAGGCTGTAAACCACCTGTTCACGCTACATCGAGCATACCTCTCCCCCCAGAAGCTAGCCAAATATCAGCCTGGGAAAAAATGCAACAAATGCGACCAGCCTGAGGCATCGGATGTCCATATGCTTAAAGATTGCCCCGTCATCAGTCATTTCTGGGAGAAGGTGATGGATGCTCTGTCTTCTATTCTACACACCACATTGCGCATTTCTCTTCCTTTGATAATCTTTGGAGTAGATGACTACATCTCCGGGCATGCCAGATCCTTTTTAGGTCTCGCCTAGATGAAAGCAAAAGCGAAGCTTTTGCTGTCTATGCGAGACAACTTATGTTGCCGCTTTTCTGGGAATATTGTGGACATCAGACTGTGACGAGCCTGTCCTCCTGGAGATTGCAGCTCGTGAGCGCGCACGTCGCGTCGCCCTGCCTGCTATTCGCATTCACACAAAGGCTCCCGCACGCATGCGCACATACACACACTGCATACACACACACGCACCCCCTTTAACAGACACACGCGCACACCCCACCCCCACTCACCCCTCCTCCTCCGCAACACACTCACCTGTTCGGGCGGACCGGGACTCGATCAGGAGCCCGAGGGCTCCTCGGACAGTGGCTTCTCTCTCGTCTCGCGCCGCGATGGGGGCGGGACTCCCGGTTGGGGCCGCGCTGCGATTGGCCGGCTGCCCAACCGCTTCCGGGTCGCCGCAGGCAGCGCGGCGGCCCGGCGGGAACTTGATGAAACTCCCTGGGCTGCAGTGGTGAATAGAAATTCAGCTGCGTGGCAGTGTCTATGGTGGTTTTGCGACTCCGCAAAGAATAGACTGCTGTAGAGCGATCTGGAGGACCTGGGCGTCAGAGAGCCCACAGACTCTCCTTTTGGTACCAGGAAGGAACCGAGACTCTGCAACAGTGCAAATGCCGAAGTCTGGTCGGGCTGTAATTGCAGGTACGGGGCTACAACTGCTTTAGCAGTGATCACTCGGTGCAGGACTGCAGCTACGAAAGTTGTGGCTGCTTGCAGGCTGATCACAACTGCCTAAGTTGCGACCGGCCTCTGTAGTAATACAACTGCTGAAGATGTGACGGGCACGTGTAGGGGTGCATCAGCGGAATTTCTGGTTAGGCACGAGGGGTTGCACCAGCCAAGTATCTCCAGGTCCTGTTGACGGCTTAGTCGTGAGCCTATTGTCAGACCAGCGCTTTGGGACAATACTGTTAACTAGCTGGGACAGCGTTGAATCAAGAAGCGCCACAAATGAGCAGCACCGGCTCACTCAGCTGCAAAGTCCTGTTCTTCAGTGGGGCACACAAACCCACAGCGCCTTTCGCCGCTTTCTGCGTGGTATATTACGTTCAAATGTTACCCTTACATTGGGAACGCAAAGCTCGTAAAATTTCCAAGTCCAAGCGTAAGTAGCATAATTAGTCCAGTTTTCTACACTTGCATTCTGGACCTGAAGTTCGGAGTTTATCATGTGATTAATGACTACATATCAAGGAATGCAGAGAGAAACCTGGACTGACTGAGCTTCTCAAGCACGAACATAGGAAACATGGGAATAGGCGGGCACTCTCACTAGAATGAGCTTTCTATCTTTACTGTTCTATGCTGGGAATAGGAGGGCACTCTCACTAGAATGAGCTTTCTATCTTTACCGTTCTATGCTGGGACAGGCAATGCCCTCTTCAGACCTCTCAAGTTGACCCATGTTCACCTGCTCCAGTTTATTTTTTTGTTGTCTGGGGATTGTAGTCATGCATTTGTTCAAATTGAGATTTTATACTGCAAGCATTAGAAATATAATGGCAAGGGAAGAATGGAAGATTACATAATAGGTTATGATGGGTTACGGTAGTAGCAAACTTGGTATAACAAGCATTTGCAACGCAATAGGTCTCGCATTTGCGAGAGTTTGAGCTGTGTTAGCATTGTAAATGACAGTGCCTTTTATTTAGGTTTTAAAAAACAAAACTTAAATAAAAGGCATTGTCATTTACAATGCTAATAGCTCAAACTTGTATAAATGCGAGACCTATTGCATTGCAAATGCTTGTTTTTAATGCAATTCTCTTGGCTTGGAGTCAGATTTGTAGATTTTGTGTGGATGCAGCCCCGCCAACCTATGCTGGATGGCTGTCGTCACTTTATGAAGTTTCTAGAGTAGACTTGGCCAGATCCTGTAGTAGGAAAAGACTTGCCTTTTAGGACTTTCTGGTAAATTGGAAATAGGATTTCCGGTTTTTTTTTCCCCCGGGTCCTATAATTATGCCTTTTTCCTGCTCCATGGACTTATAACAAGGGACTTTCCAGTTTTCATCTCGGTCCAACAGGCGATAATACGCCTAGATGGAGTGATGCAGGTCTCCCTGTTGTGCTTTGATCTTCTTCTTCCGCCAATTAAGTTTCTTGTGCCTAAGTCCGAGCCACGTCATCAGATCTAGGGGCTGGACATAGAGGCATTCATTGGTGGTCGGAGGTTTCTTGCACTAGGGCATCGGCAAATGAAGACAAAAACTAAAAAAAACATTGATTTCAATGGGTTTTTCTATAAAAATGCAGGTCATTATTTTGTAGATTACTTTTGTAATTCCAGGACTGGAACCTAGATTCAGTCCTGGGGTGTAATCTGAAAACAGTTTAGTAAAAACGTTTTGGTTATTGGAATGCTTTTTAAGGAATATAAAGGTATTTTAAAAGTTCACACTTAGAAACAAACTTTTCAGTGAAAATCTAGCAATGCTATCCAATCGGATAAAATTCAGGTTACAGGTACAGTACGTTCTCGTTACTTTTGTAATCCAGTACTGGGCTCCTAGGTCCAGCACTGGTATCTCTACTTCAGACAGGTAAGTAATTACGTTTCAGTAGTTGGTATGATTTTTAAGGAATATTTCAAGTTTTCAAAAGTAGACACTTAGAAGAAATTTCACAGAAAAGCAGACAATAGATTCCTATGGAGAAAATTCAGGTTACTAGCAAACCCGGCTAGGTGAGTACTTCGGAATTTGGCTGATTTGATAGGAATGTAGGATATTATAGGAATTTTATAGAAATAGTTTCAAAACTTCACACTTAAAAGATTTTTCGAGTCAAACCAGTCAATGTTATCCTATTGCAGGAAAGTGAGTTATCGGTTTCCAGGTGAGTACTCGACCAGTGAAGTTAAGGTACTGGAAATAGATTCAGGGGTCCCCCAGGGTCAGGTAGGTACAGTTGGTACACCCTCAGCGGCACAGGGGCAGCCGGGTGCAGAGGTAGTTAGTCCCAATGATATCCAATAGGAGGCAGGGGGCCTTCGGTTGGTGGCTGCTGGCTGCTGGCTAGCAGGCCACGCGGCTGTGGGAGCTGGGCTCCTGGTCACTTGCTCATGGCAAAGTGGAGAAGTGTGGCTCACTGGTTAGAAGCAGCAGACCTTGAAGCAGAGATCAGGCCCGGAACCAGGGTTCAATTCCCGACACGGCAGGGTTCTTGGGCTCAATGTCCGTGGACTCGATAATCCTCGCCTCGGCGCCTACTCTAATCATGGGTCCCACGCTGCAACTCTGGGCAATAGCTTGCTTAATCTCCTCAACGGCCCCAACAACACTGGGATGCCTGGCTTCACCTTGGGGGTGCCCAGGAGGGGCATCCCTCAGGGAGAGCCAGGAAGGGTTCCACAGCATTATACAGCGCCGGGACGCCTCGTTGCTGGGGCAGCTGTGCGCTTTACAAGTATACTACATTTACATTTGCATTTACATTTACATTTACACAGTTACATTTACATTTACATTCACATTTACAAATAGGCAAGTAGGATAGGACACAGGGTGCACTGCCAGAGGCACTCGGGCGGCTGGCTACAGGGTGATTTTGAGCCGTCGGGCACTCAATGTTATTCATTGGGAAAAGTAAAAAGGGAACAAAGGCTGCAGACTCAGGATGGTGATTCTTCAGGTGCGACCACCACTTCGAGAGGTAAGTTGGGATCTTGCAGAAGAGGTAGGTACCCCAAAGGAAGGCACAGGGGGCCGCAGGGTGCTGGGTGCAGGGGTGTCTTTGGGCATTGGGGAATCTTACCAATTGCTGGTTGCGGTTGGAGGGGTTCCCGGTTCTGAGTCTGCAGACGTCGTCGTGTTCGTTGAGGAGGGTCTTTGGGCACTGGACTTTGGATCCCAGTCACGAGGGGGACGTCCTTGTGGTCTTGGATCACTCTGGCATGGGCCGAGCTCGGCGGGTGCAGAGTGGGTTGGTCTGGTGCTTCCTGGCTGGCACCAGGGGTATGGTTGTTGAAGCAGAGCCTCTGCTTATGGGAGTCCCAGTCTTTAAGAGGGTCAAGGCAGGCAGGTCCTCTGGGGGTCCCAAGTTTGCTGTCCATAGGAGTCGCCGGGATTAAGCTGGAGCAGATTCCAGGCTCGACAGGCCGGTAGGGCTGGGGCCCAGTCAGTGGGTGTCGTCCTGTTAGCAGCTGCACGGCGGGTCTTCTTCTCCCTGATCTTCTTTCTTCTTTTCTTATCGGGATCTGAGGAAGGAAGGTTCAGGGAGACCCTAAATACTGAATTTAGGGATGTTACAGGTAGGGCAAGGGCGGGGACCAACAGGTCCCTGTCCTGGAGTGGGTACACACCCTAGTCTGATCCTCTCCTGTGTGAGGGGGCAGGAGCCTAGCTGTGATTGGGCAGGGCTCCCCATCTTCAAGATGGACGGAGCCCGGGTTTGTGCTTCACCTTGCCTCTCCCAGCTAAGGGTGGGGTAGGCACAGGCTGGCACACCCCCTTTGCTGAAGTAGGGTTTCCCGCCAGTCTTCCCGCCAGAGTGGGGGTCAGAACCAGTGGGGGCCAGTTGCTGGGTACAGAAAATGGTCTGGAGAAGCTCACACAGACAGCAGGCCTTTAAAGCTTCCCCCTGCCAATCCTGGGGTAGGAGACTTAGCACCTTGCCCAGGATGTGCATTGTTTCAGGCCCAGGAGAGCGGGGGGCTCTCTGCCCAGAGGTCCAGCAACATGTCTGCTGTGGGGCAGCCTAGGCAGCCTCTCAGTCCAGACGTGGATTGTAGGTTAGGTTTAAGGGGGTATCTCTAAGATGCCCTCTGGTGCATTTTACATTAAATCTCACACTGGCATCAGTGCAGGTTTAATGTGCTGAGAAGTTTGATACCAAACTTCTCAGTCTTCAGGGAGGCCATCATGGTGCTGTGGAGTTTGTAACGTCGACCTCCCAGCACCATTTTCTCTTAATGGAAGCACTGCACTTACAGTGCCCAGGAATGGCCCTGGGTACTGGAGGGGCACAGGGCTCGTGCACCTGTGCCCACACCACTGGCATAGGGCACCCAGCTAGAGGGGTGACTGAGGTATGCCAGGATAGTGGGTCTTGTGGGCATGGCACCCATGTAATGTGTTCCATGTTGACTCTTTGTTTAGTTCTGTAATTAGACACTCAGCCTGCAAAGGCAGAGTGTGGGTGTCAGGGTACAGGGCCTCTAACGGTGGCAAAATAAGTGCTTCAGCCCTTAGGGGTTTTCTCTAGTCACCATTCCCTGGGTACCTAGGGTACCATTTACTAGGGGCTGACAGGTGGCCTGAGATGCCAATTGGGTTTTAGGTTCAACACAGTTTTAGGGAAGGAACACAGGCCTGGATACCTGGTTCGCAGGAGCCTAGGGCACACCCAGTCAAAATACATCAGCAGTTCAGAAAAAAGTGGGGGGATATAAAATGCAAGAAAAATGGCACTTTCTCACAGAGACGTTTTAAGCTGTGGCCTGCTAAAAACTGGAATCTACTATTGATTGCGATAAAAAGCAGTCCGTCACTTTTGCATTTCATAAAAGCGGTAAAAATGTGGCTTTTCACCTGTTAAGGCAGAACTCTACTCTTTTCAGGAATCCTCTGTGCATCTGACCCAGTGCCAAGATGCCTTCAAGCAATCACAGGCTTTATAAATTTCTAATCAAATCAAATGTATAAACAGGTACAATGAGCCCAGAAGATGGCTTCAACTGCTCTCCTTCCCCATGCCTCATCTCCTGAGTATTCCAAGAAGAATATTCACATTAACCAATGGAAAGGACACATACAATATATAACGATGGAATGTCCTGGACACCTATACTGCGTTACAATACAAATGGTAAATATTAAAATTACTACAAGACTTTACAACAGATATTTATAACTACGCTCTGTAATTGATATGTTGAGACCTCAGTGTTTTTTCTGTCCATTCTGGCCTGATACCGTGAGATGCCATGTCCAGCATTTGTACCTTTGGTCAAGGCATTCTTTTAGACTTTTCTTTTTCAAATAATTTAAAGCTGTCATTGTCTTTATTAGTTAGGCTTCAGCAGCCTAAGTATCTGTGTCCTGACCACTACAAATGGCTTTTGAGAAAGCTGACGAATCAGGACCTTCACAAATGGCTGATACACTGTTCTGAGGCCTAATCAGAGCAGTTGCAAAAAGCTTTTCAACATCAGTAGATCTCCAACTCAAGCCAAAGGTTTTCATTCTTACTGTAGCAATGCAATTCTTTCAGAAACCATTAGTGCAGACGTCAAAGTAAAGCCATCCGATGCACTAATTAGTGCCACAGTGCCACGGTCATTTAGAGCTGGGGGTCAGGTAAGAATTGCTCCTATTATGGAAATATTTGAAGACATTTCATCATACCCCTGTATCATTTCCAATGGCGTCCTCCAAGAACAATGCATTTTCCCCTAACAGACATAATTCTTATACAACAAAATGTCAACATCCATGCTAAACAGAGTCATACAGCCATCTATTACATATCAAGTGTGATTATTTTAGAAATACTATTCGTTATAAATATATAGACTGTCACTTGTTCCTTTATCATCATTTCAAAATTTTACAATCTTCCAAAGGCAGGTTTGTCACCAGCTAGGAGACTGGATAATCAAATCCCTAAATGTTTATTCCTGTTTGCAAAGAAAACAGGCAATATTTACTATTTGTATGGAGGTGATATACATCAGTTTGTGTCTCTCCCTGTTCTGTTTCCTCTAGCTTTTGGTGTTTCACAAAACACCTATACCTTTTACAGGCTTTCACAAGTATTCTGAGCTCACATGTTGATCTATCCAGATAACATGTCATTTAAGGCACAAGATCAAACTGTTTTGATACATTGTGTTCAAACGGTGGTGTCATTTGTACACAGTGTTTACTGTAAATAACAAGTGTTAGAAATGGGGGTCTATAGTTGGCAGGTATGTACCCTGTCCAAGTAGGGACCCTTCTTTCTAGTCAGGATAAGGGAGTTACACTTCTAAAATAACCCATGTTCACCCACTTGGTATTTGGCACAAGCAGCCAGGCTTGTCTCAGAGACAATGTGTAAAGCGTTTGCACATAATACACAATACTACAGTTAAAACACCACAAAAAGACACCACACCAGTTTTAGAGAATTAGGCAATATGTATCTGTGTAAAACAAGACAAAAAAAATAAAAATCCAACATACATTATTAAAGAGATGAATATTACAAGAATCAACTTAAAGTCAGTACCTTGAAGTTGATAGCTCCATCCAGGGCTATCACTGCGTCATGAACAAGCAAATCCGACAGTTCAGAATGACGTGAGGTCTCAGGCCAACTACAGTGTCAGGAAGATCCACAAGTACCTATGCAATGCAGGCCTTCGTGGACCTTGCGACGAGCTTAGAAGAGGTGGCGTCATCGGCATCGGCAGGCGTTGGTTCCAGAAATCTGTGCAGTATTTGTCGGGCCCTTGAAGTCACAAATGTTGCAGATCAAACTCCATGAGGTTGAAGTCAGGAGTGCCAGAGTCGATGGGGTCGGGACTGTGATGTGAAGCAGGATGACACTGGTCACGATGCAGGGAGTGACTCGGTAACGACATCCGTCATCGTCACTGAGTCCAGGGCAGTGGTGTGAATGGGGCAATGCAACATGCAGTGCCCGCTGGTCAACTGCAGCAGCAAAGTCGTTGTTGCTGAAGCGTTGTCGTCGGTATCCCCAAGGTTGTGGTGCAAAGCGGGGCAATGCTTAGTACAGTGCCCACAGGTCGTGGTGCAAGCAGCGGTGTCAGTTGACAAAGCTGGAGTCAGTGGTGCCAACGTCAGTGGGTTAAAATAGGAGAGGTACGTCAGTGCACCAGGCTGTGGAACAGGGTTAAGCTTTGTGCACCTCACAAGCGGTATCCGCAGGTCAATGTGCAGGCAGTAGCATAGATGTCAGCGTGGAGCATCATTGTCAGTGAGGCAAGGCAGTGATGTGAAGCGAGGTGATGCGAGGTGCGGTTTCCACAGGTCATGATGTAAGCAGCGGCTCGATGACGGCTTCTTCTGCTTGTGCTTGTTAAACCAGGGTTGCTTTGTGAAGCGTGGCAATGCTCTTGGCATTGCCTTCAGTTCACAGAGATGGCAGATGCGTCGTTGGCGGCGTCATACTTGTTTTTCATCTGTTGCAATACGAAACACATAGTTCCCTGTGCTGTTGCCAGATGAACCTTTTATGTTGAAGAGACTTTCAACAGGAGGCAAGCTCTACTTCCAGCCCTTGGAGAAACTCAAGAAATAAGTTGTAGAAAGTTCAGTCCAGTCCTTTCACTGCCCAACACAGAAGCAGCCACTGCAGGCCAAGACAGCAGAGCACACAGCAAAGTGGTAGTGCCTCCTGACATCTTCTCTCGCTCTTCTTCAATTCAGGTACCTAAGTCCAAAAAGTTCTAAAGTTCTGGGCTCAGGGCCCCAAATACTCATACCAGTTCTAATCTTTGAAGTTGGCAAACTTAAAAGGAAAGTCCTTCTTGCTCACAAGATACAGTATATTTCCTGCTCTTTCCCAGACACTCTCCAGGAGGTGGAGGCTTCTTGGTGGAGGAAAGGCCCCACCCTATTCATGTGCTAGGGACAACTCCTCCCACCCTGATAGCCTGATGACCCACCCTGTTGATGGGTCATCAGCTTATAAAGGGCACATTAAAGCTTCCCTTTGAGTGACTATCTAGAGTGTATGCAGAAGGCCCCAGTTGTCAACTACATGGATGCGGATTCCACAGGCAGGCACCAAATGGTTACGCAAGAAAATGCACACTTTCTAAAAGTGACATTTTGAAAAACCCAGTTTAAAACCCACCTTCACTGAAAGGTGTATTTTTGAATGGTGAGTTCAACATCACAAACTCCATCTTCCAATGGGAATCTGCACTGGAAAGGTGTTTCCAGCCAGACCCCATGTTAAGTTATGGAAGAGATAGCCTTGCAATAGTGGAAAACGAAAGGCACCCTATTTCACTATCAGGACATGTAAAACACACTACTACACGTCCTACCTTTTGCTTACATAGTACCTTGCCCATGGGTCTGCCTTGGGACTACCTCAGGGGTTACTTACATATAATTAAAAGGGAAGGTTAGGGCTAGCATACCAGGTCGACATGGCAGTTTAAAACTGCATGAACAGACACAGCAGTGGCCGGTCTGAGATGCCTTTGAAAGGCTATTTCTGTGGATGGCACAATCAGTGCTACAGGCCCACTAGCAGCATTTGATTTAGAGGCCCTGGACACACCTGTGCAAATTACTAGGAACTTACTAGTAAATCAAATAGGGCAATCATGGAAATAACAATCAATAACACAATTTACAGAGGAAGCTCTTGCACTTTAGCACTGATCAGCAGTGGTAAAGTGCGCAGAGACAAACAACCAGCAAAAACGAAGTCCAGCATACCATAAAAAACCGGAGGTTAGAATGCAAAAAGACCGGGGAAACACACCAAAACATGCCAGATCTAACAACGAGAAAACAATTTTGCATTGTTGGACAGTGAAATCCATAGAAATAAGGGGATGTTTGCATAATTAATTTCTCAAATTTCCAGAAAGAAGGACTGTCATGATCAAACAGGAATAGTGACTCCTCCCCAAACAATACTTAGTTTATTGAAATATTTTGCATCATTTTATACTAGGCTCACTTAGTGATTATCAGTGTACTGTACAGTTGAACAACCAAAAGTGTTGTGTATTCGTTACAGGGAATCAAAACAGATTCATGAATAGTAATTTAAACAATTCATTCAACACATTAAAAACTTTAAATCGATCAAGTTCCATTGAGTAGTGCAAGTTATCAGGCATAAAAAAGGCGAAGAAGTTAGGCCCGTCTACACGCGTCCGCGCCTGGACCGCGCCCAGTGCCAGGACCTCTGGCCCCCGCAGACACCAGCCCACCCGCCGGACCTACGACGCCACTGAACTCAACGCACTCAACGCCGGCCGGATCCCTGGATGCTACCGAGCCACCCCGAGACACACCCACGGACCCTTCAGCTGCCACTCCTGCAAGTTCACCTGCTTCCAGACCTGCACTGCACCCGCACCCACCAAGACGAGCACCAGCAGCAGCCACCTGAAGTGCATCCCACTCAACACCCGCTCCGTCCACAGGCAGGTCGTCGAGCTCTGGAACCTGCTCGATACCACAGCCCCAGATGCAGCCTTCCTCACGGAAACCTGGATGAACACCTCCTCAGCGCCCGACATCGCCATCGCCATCCCGGACGGCTACAAGATCATCCGGAGGGACCGCGTCAACCAGACAGGAGGAGGCATCGCCATCATCCACAGGAACACCATCCGCATCACGACCAACACCGACGACACCCTCGCACCCGCTGAACACCTGCACTTCCAGATCCACATCAACCCCAAGACCACCGTCAGAGGCACCCTCATCTACAGACCCCCGGGACCACGCACACAATTCAGCGAAGACATCGCCGACTTCATCAGCCCGCACGCCCTCCTCTCCGCTGACTACGTCCTCCTCGGGGACCTCAACTTCCACCTGGAGAACAACAACGACCGCAACACCACCACCCTGCTGGACAACCTCGCCAACCTCGGACTCAAGCAGCTGGTGACCACCCCCACCCACTACGCCAGCCACACGCTTGACCCCGTCTTCTCCTCCAGCAAGGACATCTCCTTCAGCCACGCCACCGGACTCCACTGGACGGACCACAGCTGCGTCCACTTCAGCTTCAAAAAGAATACGATCCACCACCACCAGCAACAGGTTGCACGCAGAAGCTGGAACAAGATCACAGCCGACCAGCTCGAGACTTCCCTCAGCAAGAACCCTCCCACCAGCGCAACGAACCCCAGCCAGGCGGCTACCAACCTCACGAAGTGGATCAGCAACTGCGCAGACGACCTCGCCCCTCTGAGGACCCCACCTAGCAGACCCAGCAGCAAGAAAGCCCCATGGTTCACCGACGAACTCAAGAGCTCCAAGAAGAACTGCCAAGCCCTCGAGAAAGCCTGGCGCAGAGACCCAACACCGGACAACATGACTGCCCTCAAGCTCGCCACCTGAAAACACCACACGCCACCAAGAAAACTGCATTCAAGGAACGACTGGACAATAACGCACACAACAGCAAAGAACTCTTCAACATCGTTAAAGAGCTCTCCAACCCCAAACCCGGAAACAACAACATCACCCCTTCACAAGACCTCTGCAACTCCCTCGCCTCCTACTTCCACAACAAGATCGCGGACATACACAACAGCTTCAGCACGCAACCGACGCACACCACGACCGAACCACCGCCCCCCAACACCACCCTCCGCACCTGGACCCCGACCAGCACCGAAGACACCGTGAACTCCATCCACTCCGGATCTCCGGCTGACCCCTGCCCTCACCACATCTTCAACAAGGCCGACGCTGTCATCGCACCCTACCTGCGGGACATCATCAACACCTCCTTCGACACCGGTACCTTCCCGGAGAGCTGGAAGCACGCCAAACTCAGCGCTCTACTAAAGAAGCCATCAGCCGACCCCACCGACCTCAAGATCTACCGCCCCATCTCACTGCTCCCGTTTCCTGCAAAAGTCATCGAGAAGACCATTAACAAGCAGCTGGCCACCTTCCTCGAGACAAACGGATCCCTCGACCTCTCGCAGTCTGGCTTCCGGGCCAACCACAGCACCGAGACCGCCCTGATCGCAGCCACCGATGACATCCGAGCCCTGCTCGACAACGGAGAAACAGCGGCCCTCATCCTTCTAGACCTCTCCGCGGCTTTCGACATTGTCTTCCACCGTACCCTAGTGCAGCGCCCCAGCAACGTCGGAATCCAGGAGAAGGCACTGGAGTGGATCATCTCCTTCCTCGCCGGAAGGACACAGAGAGTCCGCCTCCCCCGTTCAGATCAGAAGCCACCAAAGTCATCTGCGGCGTTCCTCAAGGCTCCTCGCTCAGCCCAACCCTCTTCAACGTCTACATGAGCCCCCTCGCAGCCATCGCACGCCAACACAACCTCAACATCATCTCCTACGCCGACGACACCCAGCTGATCCTCTCCCTCACCAGCGACCCCGCCACCGCCAGAGCCAACCTACACGAAGGGATGACAGACGTAGCCAAGTGGATGATGAACAGCCGCCTGAAACTGAACTTGGACAAGACGGAAGTCCTCATCCTGGGATCTTCACTCTCCGCCTGGGACGACTCCTGGTGGCCCCCCGCCCTGGGCAGCGCACCCAAACCAACAGACCACGCACGCAACCTGGGCTTCATCCTGGACTCCTCCCTCTCCATGACCAGACAAGTCAACGCCGTCACCTTGTCGTGCTTCAACATCCTGCGCATGCTACGTAAGATCTTCCGGTGGATCCCTACCGAGACCAGGAAGACGGTCACCCAGGCCCTCGTCACCAGCCGTTTGGACTACGGCAACTCCCTCTACGCCGGAACCACCGCCAAACTCCAGAAGAGACTTCAGCGGATTCAGAACGCCTCAGCACGACTCATCCTGGACATCCCCCGTTGCAGCCACTTCTCCGGACACCTGAGAGACCTGCACTGGCTCCCGGTCAACAAGAGAATCACCTTCCGGCTCCTCACCCACGCACACAAAGCCCTACACAACCAAGGACCAGGATACCTCAACAGCCACCTCAACTTCTACGCTCCCACACGCCTGCTTCGATCGACCGGCCACGCCCTCGCCGCCGTCCCCCGCATCCGGAGAGCCACCACAGGGGGAAGGTCCTTCTCCTACCTGGCCGCCAAGACTTGGAACTCCCTCCCGACCCACCTCCGCCTGACCCAGGACCACCTCGCATTCAGGAAGCAGCTCAAGACCTGGCTGTTCGAGCAGTAGCGGACCCCCCTCCCTCAGCGCCTTGAGACCCTCCGGGTGAGTAGTGCGCTATATAAATGCCTTGATTGATTGATTGATAGGGACACGTAGAGCAGGGAAGTAGCAGGAAAGAAGAAGATTGAGAGCCCAAGATAGAAATTGAAAAATGAGGCGAGGATAAGATATGGAAAGGTGAGCGTAGGCAAAAGGTCCAAGGTAGGAGCGATGTGCAGGAGTAAAGTATGCAGAGGGAAAAGGGTCCTTAGTTGACTCATGGGATTGCAGCAAAAAAGATATGTTCTGAACACTTTCAGAGAAGCAGGTCCTTTAGTTTTATCAGGATAGACAGTTTCTCAATCTTGAAAAGTTTGAAGCTGCACAATCGAATCACAAAGAAATCCTAAATGTAGTCCCTAATCTACTGCTAGAAAGTTTGCTGCAGTCCAGTTCTCAACTCGAGGGTAATGCACATAGATGGAGTAGAATATGAATAAACGGTTTAAAAATATTTGCTAGGTCCTTTCCTATCCTATTATTTGCAAAAGGAAAGGTCAGTTGTTTCTTCCTGTCGGCATGGACAATCTCACTGTGGTGAGGTATATAACTCATTTTGGAGGTAGTAAAGCACGAGTTCTCAAGAACTGGGAAAGAGGTTTTAGCGGTTCTGCCTACAACATCACATGTAGGCAGAACCGCATGATATTTCATCAATGTCGCTCTATAATTTAGCAAACCTTTGGGAGCTCCCAGTAGCACCACACTTTTTTTTATATAACTTGATCATCATGGGACATCAATTTCGTTTTTTAAATATTTTCAAAATCTTTGGATAATCAAGTATTGCCCCTCAAGGCACTCTAGAGATACCTAATCATATAGTGATGTCTCATTTCTTTAAAGACACTGTCAGATATTAGAAGTTTAATAGGTTCTTCCAGACAATTGACTGCTTCGTGTGTTTTTTATATATTTGCTAGGGGAACAAAAAGCATTTTAACAAGCGTGGAATGTACTTCATTCCCAGATCATCACAATCTTTGTAATGTGTTGAACGTTTACAGAAATGGAACATTCTCTCTGAGAATGGCCTCCACATCACCTGTAATTGTATTTACCAAACCACATGCACTTATATCATCTGACACTTTGACCCACTGGATAAAATAGGAAATACAAAAAGTCAAGTAAATAAATTGTGGTTTTGGGGCTAATTTCTCTGGGGGGATAGAGCCTCAAAAGCTCCTTGGACAGTTGCCAGGTAAAAGGACAGTCTATGATTGAATTCTAGGACTCTCTAACTATATTCATGATTGGCATGACAACAGCTTCAACTAACAGATCTGGCTTTGTTTTACAGAAGGATTCCGTTATTTTAAGAGGCTGTTATCAGAGAATGAAGAGTAGATAAATTAGTTTGAACTGAAGAAACATAATTTGGTGAAACAGTAAAATTGAAGGAAAAGACTAGGCTGAGTTTTCTTTAAGTAGCAATACACATGAATTCCATCACTGCGGCTTTTCATGAAGGGTGACGGTTAGGGTTTTCGCAGTGTATATTTTACATTTTAGAATTTCAATTATTATTGCAGGGTGCAGGATAAATAGACTGATGAATATTGTATGAAATACTCTTTTGTGCAACTTTAATCCTTGAATAATTGGGAAAAGGAAACGAGAATTGTTTCAATCCATATTGCTTACTTTTTCACCAGGCCCAAAAAGTTGACAATGTAGACAAGCGATTCTGAAATGTTTTCGTTTCAGATAAATAATTTTAGAAGTGCAACACTAAGGGCCAGATTTACTATCATTTTGTGCCATGGTTGCACAGCTTTTGAGGCGCATCCATGACGTAAAATGCTAGTAGAAATTTACAAGGAACGTCGAGGAGCGATTGGCATCGCCCCTGTGAAGCTTTGTAAAAAAAATATAGCACAATGCAGGGGCTTGCAATGCATTGCATTACATTTCATTCTGGGAGTCGTTCCCTGTGTAGACCATGGGTGTTCCCATGCATTCACCCATGGATTTCACGCAATCCCAGATTTACAAAAGTTGCTAAACCTGGCATTGTGTGAAATTGTTATGCCCCTGAGATTTGGCGTAATGAGGAGAAAATTCCTATTTCCCCCTTGTTATTTCCTCTTTCTATGTTTGATGCAATCTGCTGCATACAGAGAAAGAGGAAAACACCTCTAGAGTTTGTTTTCATGCAGGAAGGGAAACCTTCTTGCACAAAAACATTTTTATTCTCCTTGTAATGCAGACACCTTTACAGGGTGCCTGCTTTGACACAAGGATGCCTGCAGTGTGATAGATATGGCACATTTCTGCTCTCTCTCTTTCACGCAGTGCAGCGCAGAAAGTTAGTAAGGTCAGTAAACCTGGCTCTATGTTTTTTCAAAAAGGCACTAATCCAGGAACAGTTTCTGTTAAGAAAAAATTAAGCAAACTGCATTTGTGGTAATACAAAGAGCAAATGTTTTTCGTCTAAATCCACTTCAAAACTAACACCAATGTTTTTGTTGCAATATTTTATGTACAAACATCAGTACAATATGGCAAATTCAGTTTCTCCATGTTCTGTCTATTGCAAACACCTTATTATGAAGGGGTGCCGGAGAGAGTGGATCCAAATGGTGGTCTTTTAGGCAAGCAGTGATCGCTGGTGCACTCGTTAGCTGTTTAAAAATATCCCCAAACTGGCCATCCATCTAGAAATGGATATATAGTGCTCCTGTTGGGGTCTTTATTTTAAAAATATCCCCAAACTGGCCATCCATCTAGAAATGGATATATAGTGCTCCTGTTGGGGTCTTTATTTTAAAAATATCCCCAAACTGGCCATCCATCTAGAAATGGATATATAGTGCTCCTGTTGGGGTCTTTATTTTAAAAATATCCCCAAACTGGCCATCCATCTAGAAATGGATATATAGTGCTCCTGTTGGGGTCTTTACTCTAGGGAGCCAGGCACTGATTTGATTCCTTGCAAGAATGCTGTAGATTGCTCTGGAGAAAGACGTGCCACCTTAGCCTTCGGCCCTGACATGGCTTCCGGAGTGGGAGCACGTTGCTAGTGCCCCAGGGCACCCACCTGCCCTCACTGGGGATGCACCATTCCACATTTAACCTGAGGGCCGAAGGACTGTGCTGGTGATGGCCAGGCCATGTGACTGCCAGCTAGAGTCACTCCGGTGAGAATGGGTAGCATGGACAGCTCTGGACACAACCCAGCCTTCTCAGTGGAAGCCCTGAGAGTGTTGTGTGGGAGTTCGAGGAGAGCAGACTGGGGCAACTCTGCTAGTCAGTGGGGGCCCTGCCCAGGAAGGTTTGAGACAGTCAGAGGATCTCAGCACTACAAGAATGTAGCAGTACATCAGGGAAGATTGGCCACCATCACAATTAAGAGGGGTCGGAATTGAAATAGCCTGTGGTCCATTAATTTACAGCTGAAGTTGAAACTCCCCCCACCATTACACCATAGAGGTGCTGGGTAGGTAACTGATCCTGCTTGGCCTTGACTTTTTGATACAAACTGGTCTGGTGCCCGTTGGTGAAGTGTACTATCCACTGTGCTGCAGGCGAGCTGAACTTAGTGATTCCTTGGAAACTTGTGGCCCAACTTGTGAAGGGAGCGGGCTCTTTGGGTGTCATTGATTATTCACCCAATATGGGTAAACCTGACAAACAATCTAGTCTGACCTTTGACAGCCAGAAAGGCACACACCTATAACAGAGAACAATGGATCCAGATTCAAAGCCAGTGGATCCTTGCGGGCACAATGCAAGTGAAGGGGGGGA
The DNA here is from genome assembly GCF_964263255.1 of Lissotriton vulgaris. Lineage (NCBI taxonomy): Eukaryota > Metazoa > Chordata > Amphibia > Caudata > Salamandridae > Lissotriton > Lissotriton vulgaris. The sequence continues at coordinate 759,897,553 of NC_141689.1, read as the reverse complement.
GGTGAACAGTCTCTTACTAGACACGAAAAATAGCTTGGCCACAATCCTCACCAAAATTGACCCCCTCACAAGCACTTGGATTATATGAAAGGAAGATTTGAAAAGCAGCATAATGGATCGACAAGGCAAAGAGCCACATCTTAAATATAGAACACAATGCTGCAGTACAGCCCAATGTATAAAAAAAAGGGGGATGCTGATGGAGATGGAAAGGATTGAAGCAAAAAATGAGGCATGACCCCGTAAGAGCAGTCTACAAAATCATTAGAATACTGGAATCCACAGCCATGGGTCGAGTTGAGGAGTATATTGAACAAATGGTGATCAACATTTTTTCCATCTCTCCCCAATGTTCATGGTTTTGACAGGGCCGTTTCTGGTTGCTCTGGAGCCTTTCTAGAGACACAATCTGATAGAGCTTTTAGGCAGCATGAAGGTGTGAAGGGGAGGAAATCATTAATACACAGTCAATTGAGAAACGCCACTTTCTGACATGTAATACGCAAAGGACCATTGAGAAAGGTTAGGTAGGTTTATTGCAAAGCCAAAAATAATTGAACATTGTTAGAACAGGGGGTCTCTAGTTGGCAGAGGTAGGTTCATTTGTCCAAATAGGGACCCTTGCTTCTAGTCAGGGTAAGGGGGACACCCACTTTAGATAACCCCTGCTCACCACTTTGTTAGCTTGGCATGAGCAGACAGGCTTATCCCAAACCCAATGTGTAAAGTATTTGTTCCAGCACTCACAGTAACACAGTGAAAACTCCACAAATGGACACCACACCAGTTTAGAAAAAAAAACATCTTTATCTAAACTAAACAAGACCAAAACGACAAACATCCAAAATACAGATACTCAGTAGAAAGTCTTTAAAAAGGGTTGTTGCAAAAATAAACTTGTAGATGATAAATGCAACACTATAGTCTTAAAGTACCTGGGAGGTGCAACGCAAAACAAACAAAAGGGGCGCAGTGAAGGCGATGTGTCGATTCTTCCTGTGCTCAAGTTCCAATTAAACAAGATGCGGCCTCGATGCGTTGCGACGATCTGGTGCGATGCTAGAAAATGGAGTCTTTACTGCGATGCAACAATGCAGAGGCGATGCGAGCATGCCTGACGGGCATGTGGCAAACTCAGTGGTTTTTTGTACAGCGACCAGGCCTCGCAACACGCTTCTCAGGTGATGCCACGACACCCTCGGTGATGGAGACATGGTTCTCCATGCCATGGACCTGCAACATACTTCTCGGTCATGCAATGGCACCCCCTTTGCAGCGCCACGCTTCTCTGGTGATGCAATGGCGAACAGCGGCAGCGGCAACAAGCATCCTCGATGATGCGACAGTGGCTGCTGTGGCGGCGTCATCCTTCTCTCTCGTTGTGTCGCGCTTCCAGCTCCCCACAGCATAAAGGCCTCCAACACAGTTACAAGCCCTCCTGGCAGACTGGAACTCCCAGCAAAAACATTCAGGGAAGCTGGGGGTGAAGTCCTTTTGTGCCTGGGACTTCAGAAACAGGAGGCCAGCTCTTCTCAGTCCCTTGGAGGCTTTTCTTCAGACGGACACATCACACAGCAATGTCCTTCTTCAAGCAGGGGACACAGCACACAGCAAAGTCCCTTGGTCCTCTCCTCAGTAGAAACAGCAAACTGCAGGCCAATCCCAGACACACAGCAAGGGCAGTACTTCTCCTCAGTCTCTTCAGCTGATCTTCTTTTGCAAGGATTCCTCTTGATCACAAAGTAGTCTAACGTTCAGGGGTTTCAGCTCTCATATTTATACCCCAAAAGTCTTTGTTCCCAATGTGTGAGAGGTCCTGGACCCAGTCCAAACCAGTTCTGAGTGCACTCAGCCAGTGCACAACTTCTTCCTTTGTCAGTATGGGCCAGGGTCATCAGACGCACCACAGGACGTGGAGCCAGCATTGTGGAAGTGAGGCACAGCCCTATTCAAGCCCAGGTGCTACACCCCCAACCACTCCAAATGCAGATACGTCTATTCAGACTAATGCTGACTCACCAAGACTCCTGGAGCCACCCCAGCCACTGTCACTTTCAAACCAGACAGTCAATCCACAAACAGGCAGAGGCACACAGAAAGGTTGAGCAAGAAAGACACCACTTTCTGAAAGTGCTATTTTCAAACACATAATTTAAAAACCATCCTGACTAAAACATGTTTTATTACATTCTGAATTCAGGGATACCAGACTCCAATTTTCTATCTAACTCCTATGTGAAGATATGCAGGTAAACATGTTACTCAGCATTACCGATTCTGTCCTATGAGCAAGATAGTCTTTCAATAGTGAAAAACGAAATTGGCAGTATTTCACTATGAGGACATGTAACCCACGCTAGTACATGCCCTACCTTTCACATACACTGCACCCTGCCCAGGGGGGTTCCTTGGGCCTACCATAGGGGTGTCCAATGTATAAGAAAAGGGAAGGGAAGGCCTGGCAAGTGAGGCACTGGCCAGGTCGACATGGAAGTTAACAAACTGCACACAGGCACTGCAGTGGCATGCCTGAGACCTCTTTACAGCACTACTAATGTGGTTGGCACAATCAGTGCTGCAAGCCCACTAGTACATTTGAATTACCAGCCCTGGCACACTCAGTGCCCTTTACTAGGGTCCTACTGATAAAACAAAAAAGCCAATAATAGATAGACAATCACAATAACAATTTACACAGAGAGAGTATGCACTTCAGCACTAATCAGCAGCGGTAAAGTGCCCAGAGTCCTATAACCAACAACCACAGGTCAGGAAAAACAAAGGAGGAAGAAGCAAAAAGTTTGGGGATAAACCTGCAAAAAGGGCCATTTGCAACAAACATAAACACACCTCGACACTAGTATATAGAAATACAATGGGAACAGCATGAAGCCAAATCTATGCACCTAATTCAGATGGTGCAACATGAACAGAACTATTAACTTGAGAAGAAGGATACAGACAATCAAGAAGCAAGAGTCCAAATTTCCCTACATCGAGGGCTGATGGGCGAAGACCATTCAATCTATCCTTACACTAAGGCTATAGTGACTTTCCAACGTTAATGAGCAAGAATTTCAGATTTCGAGGAAAAGGTGTCAGTACGTGGAGTCTCACTAAGAAGCCTCTCCACCATTGAGATGGATCAAGTAGTGTACGGCCATTATCGCAAGAAGAAGAGCTTGTCCTGAAATGCTCACTCTCCAAAGACAAGTTCAAGTTCAAGTTCAAGAATTTGTATAGCGCACTACTCAGCCCCAGAGGGTCTCAAGGCGCTTGGGGAGGGGGTTCATTATTTATCGAATAGCCAGGTCTTAAGTTCTTTTCTGAAGGAGATGTGGTTCTGTGTAAGGCGGAGGTGAGTGGGGAGTGAGTTCCAGGTCTTGGCCGCCAAGTAGGAGAAGGATCTACCTCCCATGGTGAATCTTTGGAAACGCGGAACTGCGGCGAGGCCTTGATTGGAGGAGCTTAGTTGGCGGGTGGGTGTGTAGAAGGATAGTCGAGTGTTGAGGCATTCGGGTCCTAGTTTGTAGAGGGCCTTGTGTGCGTGGGTGAGGAGACGGAATGTTATTCTCTTGTTGACGGGAAGCCAGTGGAGGTCTTTCAGGTGGCCGGTAATGTGATCTTGGCGAGGGATGTCCAAAATGAGTCTCGCTGATGCGTTTTGGATGCGTTGGAGTTTTTTTCTGTAATTTGGCTGTAATTCCGGCGTAGAGGGTGTTTCCGTAGTCTAGTCGACTCGTAACCAGTGCGTGGGTGACAGTCTTTCTTGTCTCTGTGGGGATCCAATGGAAGATTTTTGTGAGCATACGAAGTACGTTGAAGCAGGAGGATGAGACGGCGTTGACTTGTCTGGTCATCGAGAGGGAGGAGTATGTGTGCACTATCCTTAATATTAACAACCAGTCATCCACAGGTAGATTTCCCAGAATGCACTCCTCTCTCGTACTCTACAATGGGTACAGTTATGAGAGTACTTTTACACAGTGTTCTCCATGCACATCCTTTGCAACAAGTAGTCCTTGGTTCCCGTGCCGTCTCCCATGTGAAACAAACGTCTTTCCTTTATTGCCTCCAAACCATACAATTGTAACTTCTTCTCTCCTTTCCTAGCTTTCAAAACAAAGACATTACTTTACCTAAACCAATGATTCTCCACCTGCAATGCAAGAAGTGATAAAGAACAACTTCCACAGTGCACATGAATTTCTAAACATGAATCATAATGCAATAGTTATCAAGGGTTGCAATTCAGGCCTACAGCTTTAGCTAACATAAGAACGCATTATATAAACATACAAATTGCATAACTACATTTTATTTCAATTAACACAATGACGAAGTTACAGAAAGTATCATTATTATTAAATACACCGAAACTTGAGTTTTATCAAACTTCACAACAGTTTCTTCTTGTTAGCATTTCTGCTAGTTACATTCATTTCTTACGTTAACTCTGCATACCACTTGTCATTAACTAAAATATATCACGTACATACTTCAACACAGTTATCAATTTTAACACTCATTGTTACACAAGACAGGATTAAATAGGGGCACGCTCTACACGTGATTATGATGCACCCCTACAAATGAATAAAAATGCACATATAAAACTTTCACTTCATCAGTTCCCCCTATGATGATGTTGAGCCATCATACTAATCTTCTAAACCCCCTGCAGAGTATATCAACCTAAACAGATGTAGAAGCCAATCTTCTTTACCTGAACTACTCCATTTGATTCAAATTAACTGTCTTTACATAATTCTTTCTCTTTCCCTTAAGGATTTCTCCAACTGCCGCTCTCTATCGGTTTCAAGATGTATCCAAAGATTCCACTTCCTAGATGTGTAAACCACCTTCCAACTGCACCAAATCCCTTCCCACTCTAATCCCAAACTCCTTTGGCTGCCAAATCTTGTATCTCCTGATATATGTCGGTGATATTACCAATATATCCTTTCAGATGTTTACTTTTATCAGGGATAAAAGCACAACACTATTGAACCTTCAGCATCCAACAGACTCTTCCGCTCTTTTGTGAGTAAGATATCTAATGCAAGCCTATTCTGCGTCGCCATTGTTCTTCTTGTGACCATATCCCCATCAATGAGTAGGAAAGACTTAGCTGTGTTAACTGACAACTTATCCAGGATACAGAAAGGCTCAGCACGGTAACTAAACAAAATATTGAGTTAAAAATATCGACTTACATAAATATCGACTTCAAATTATAAAAAGGACAAAATATCGAATGGACAGAATATAGTTAACAAAAATATCGAATTTAAGGTAAGTAATTTAATATCGATTTTTATAAACATAGAAAGTCAAAATCTCTAAGTATATATGGGTATTAAATTATATAGAATTTATAATAATATCTAATTTTTTTAAGTATTTTGTATGTTAGTATGTGTGTGAAAAGTATATATTTTTTGTAATTTATTTTAAGTATTGAATTTTATGTTATTTCATTTTTGCGTAATTTAATTCTGTAGTGGGTTGTGGGTTTATAGGGGAATAGGGTGGGAAGTAATTAAATTAAATTAAATAAAATATACATTTTTAGAAAATATTATTTATTTTTAATTTTATTTTGCGTTTAGTTCTGTAGCGGATTGTGGGTTTATAGGGGAATAGGGTGGGAAGCAATTTAATTGTAATTAATTAAATATTTTAATGTATTTATTGTTATTTATTTTGAATTAATGGTTAATTAATTTTTGATTGGTAATTCATTAATTTTTAATTGGTAATTAATTTGTATTAATTGATTAATTGATAATTATATTAATTTATTTTCAGTAGCAGTTTGTGGGTTTATAGGGGAATAGAGTGGGAAGTTACTTAATTGTAATTAATTAAATATTTAAATGTATTTATTGGTATTTATTTTGAATTACTTGTTAATTATTTTTTAATTGTTAATTAATTTAGGTAATGATTTTTATTATTTCATATTAGTTGTATTTTTAATTGATTAATTATTATATTATAATACATTGGTAATTACTTTTATTTATTTTTATCGGTATTGATACTTAATTTATTTTTATTAATATGTTAAATATTTGCTTTCCCTATGTTAAGATCACTAGAGTGGGAATAGTAATTTTTACCCCTACGCTATCCAAACGCTTTCCCTACTGTTGCACTCTCTGGAGTGGGAATAGCAATTTTTACCCCTACGCTATCCAAAGCTTTCCCTACTGTTGCACTCTCCGGAGTGGGAATAGTAATTTTTACCCCTACGCTATCCAAAGCTTTCCCTACTGTTACACTCTCTGGAGTGGGGAATAGTAATTTTTACCCCTATGCTATCCAACGCTATCCCTACTGTTGCACTCACTGGAGTGGGAATAGTAAACTTTACCCTCCTGCTATCCTACGGTAAAGATATTGTATGTTTTTTATTAATATTATGTTAATATATATATGTTTAAAAAAATAAAATTGTATGTTTTTTAGTAACTTACATTTTTTTCTTTTAATAATTTTAAGGTTATTTAAGTATTTTTAAGTATGTTTTAGTTCGTTATTTTTAATATTTCATTAATTTCAAATCACTTTTAAGACATTTTTAAAAAAATGATATTTTGCCTAACTATATTTTTTGTAACAATATTTCTGATTCAATATGTTTGTACTTACCTGTTTGTAGATAGGAATTCGATATTTTTGTATTCAATATTTTATCCTCAATATTTTTGTAAGTCTATATTTTTGAAATTGATATTATGTCAGTGATCCCTTAGCAAATACCCAAAATAGTAAAAGTTAATATCAGTCACCGTGCAACAGTGTCAATAAATCATAGTATCAGTATTAGCGGTAATCAGACATTAATTAATCTCCTAATGAAATTGTGTCAAACTCCAAATTCTTATGTGAAAATATTCTTCTTTTATTCTTTTTTTTTGATAATGCTTCATTTTATCCCATTAAAAACACAGTACAAGATCATAGCAGGTGCAGCGTGTTTCGTCTCCACGAGACTCCTTCAAGGCTATAAAGATACACATACATATAAATCAAATATTACTCGGTATGTCAACACATAAAAATGTATACCTCTTATTACTATACAAATTCATTATATAATACCAGATTTAAACACAAGGGGAGATGACTATATACACACAATTATATGTGTTTATCAAAGTCACCCTAAATTCATTTTTGGTGAGCACAAATGAATGGCGATCTGTGTACAGGTAATTCACTTGACAATTCATACAAAGTATGATGTTAAGAGGCCTGCATGTAGGTTACACGGGTATTATAACATCTTAAACGAATACCCTGAACAGAATGAGCTCTTTCTTAGCTCAGAAATACCAGTGACAAGACCTTCAATTCCATGAGAGATAAGTTACAATAAATATTTGTTTACAAAATGTCATGTGCTTGACTATAAGACTGTGCATACCTTTTTGTGTTTTTATTTATTCCATTATCAAATTAGGCAGAATTCAGGTTCTAATATTTCCAATAAGTAATGAAAGTTCTTGTTTGATTGCAATTCTGAAACAGAAATATATGAGGGATAGTCACAACCTATACATACAATAGTATTATTTGGCTGCTTCATGTAATGCAGAAATCACCAAATTCTAAGACCATAGTATTTATAATTAACATACTGTTTAAATTGGAGCAGCACTTTATTTTCTTTGTTGGTTTTTAAGAATATATATTACTCTTCCAAAAGGGTATCGTTGCCCCAAATCTGTAACCAAATGGATATATAATTATTTTACTATCTGTAGTTCACTTAAGTTACACAATTATATTTAAGGTTTTTATATATATCTTATTTAAGATCAAAGAGCTGTCGGCCTTAGAGCTAACATTCAGAGAAGGGGGTCATGTTCAAATCTTTAAAATTTTCACAAGTTATTATAAACATCAACGATCCAATGTCTTCCATTGAAGAGACAATCGTAGTGTATGCTGCGGTTAGTTAAACAACTGTAACTGCAATACGCTTACTTTTTATATAGCATACAAATATTGAAAACATTTAAATGTACCATATTAAGAAGAAATTGAACAGCATTGTAAGAGAAAAATATCTTCAAACATGTACCGTATTATTAAGGCACAGACCGCATTCTAAAATAGAAATGATTTTAGTTTTCAAGTCAAATGGTATTGGCATGAACGGGCATATGTCTACTATCTCTTAACTGAATAGAGTTTTAACTCAAACCATTAATTCTAAAGGAGTGTCTTCAATTATACGCGAACGCCATATTGGTGTGTGCGTCTAAAACACAACTGAGCGCAATATGCCTACTATATTGTAACGTACTTAACTTGTACGTATACATTTATCATAATACTGAGAAAAAAAGTGACCAGAAACTTTTAAATTTTGGATTTAAAAAACACAGGCAGGCAAAACAATATAACAGGGTTAAGCCTCCTAATAGATAGCCCCGACTTGTGCACCTTCTACTATGATTAACTTACTTCCATAAACGACGTCCGGTCTGGTATCCAAATCTGTAGAAATGCGATCAGAAACAACTACTTGTTCATGGTGTGTATTTATACCATCATCCCCAACACCTTACACCTGTGATTTTTCAAGGAGCAGTAAGCATCGATGGGAGTATAAAACCATATTTCAAAACTCAGTACATCTTAAAGTGCATGTCGGCCATATTTAAACATGTCCGTTGCATAACTAGGGCAATTCAATTCAAACAAAAAAAGAATCTTTACATGATAACTAAGTAATAGCAATTTTTTTTCTTTGTTTATTTTGCAGTAATAAATCATGTATTATAAACGTATACTCATAACGTTAATGATGATCCTGAGAGAGTCATAGATTGCAAGCGTCATCGCTTTTCCAAAGAAAACATATTGGCCATTTTGAAAAAGGATAACTACTCCATTTTGAACTTACTATTGCATGCCAATCTCATCACTTTTCCCAAAGGAACACTGTCAGCCATGAGTGCCCTGACCTTCCATTTTTTTCGTTTTAGACAACTTATCCACTATGGTGGACAGCCTCCTATTGTTCATCATCATTAAGAACTACTCCCAAGCTAGGAATTATCACTTCAAAGATGTCTCCCACAACCTCTCTAGCACTCAATTCAAATGTTTCCTTATTTTTGATCTTCCTTCAGGGCTCTCCAAATCATCCACGTGGTATATTATTGGAAACATATCTGCCAAATAACAAGTACCATGTCATTTGCTCAGCAAACGCACATATGCGGTTTTTCCACACAAAAAATATGGTCCTGTACAATGTGAACTGACTCCTGAAAAAACGTCTTCCAAGGGCCATTGCAAGTTACATTATGTCTATGTGTATAAGCAGTGTCTAGTGTTACAATTTGTGCAAAGTAATTTTCTTCAGCAACCTAAGTATCTGTGTCCTGCCCACTACAAATAGCTTTTGAGAAAGCTGATGCATCAGTACCTTCACAGATGGCTGGTACACTGTTCTGAGGCCTAGACACAGCAGTTGCAAAAAGCTTTTCAACATTAGTAGATCTCCAACTCAAGCAAAAGTTTTTCATTCTTACTGTAGCAATGCAATTCTTTTAGAAACCATTAGTGCAGAAGACAAAGTAGAGCCATCCGATGCACTAATTAGTGCCACAGTGCCACGCTCATTTAGAGCTGGGGGTCAGGTGAGAATTGCTCCTATTATGGAAACATTTGAAGACATTTCGTTATACCCGTCTATTATTTCCAATGGATTCCTCCAAGAACAATGCATTTCTCCCAATCAGATATAATTCTTATACAACAAAATGTCAACATCTATGCTAAACAGAGCCATACAGCCATCTATTTCATATCAAGTGGGATTATTTTAGAAATATTATTCCTTATATATATATATATATATATATACAGACTTTCACTTGTTCCTTTTTCATCATTTCGAAATTATACAATCTTCCAAAGGCAGGTTTTTCAGCAGCTCGGAGACTGGATGATCAGACCCCTAAATGTCTATTCCTGTTTGCAAAGAAAACAGGCAATATTTACAGTCTGTATGGAGGTCATATAAATCAGTTTGTGTCTCATCCTGTTCTGTTTCCTCTAGCTTTTGGTGTTTCACAGAACACGGCAGGCTTCGGTTCCAGAAATCGGTGCAGTATTTGTTGGGCCCTTGAAGTCACAAATGTTGCAGATCAAACTCTGTGAGGTTGAAGTCAGGAGTGCCAGAGTCCGTTATCGTCACTGAGTCCAGGGCAGTGGTGTGAACGGGGCAATGCAACATGCAGTGCCTGCTGGTCAACTGCGGTACAAAAGGGGGTTGGTGATGACAGAGCATTTGAACCAATCAAACACTCACACCCAGTCAACAGATCTGGGTTTAATCCATCACCGTTCTTTAGCCCACTCTGCCACCCCAGTTCAGACATGACCATATGCAAATCAGTCTGACCCTGTGCCTCATGGGAACAGTCCAGCCCGAACTGCCAAGCCATGCCTTCCCTGGACCGGAAACAAGCTACCGAGGACCGGTTTCTGGCATTTCAGCCGTCTTTAGCCCGGCTTGCTTAAATCCAGTGGCAAAGTGAGCAAGGGACTCACGTCTGAGCATACCCTGCCAACTTATGGTGAACAAAGCGGTACAAAAGGGGGTAGTGATGGACAGAGCATCTGAACCAATCAAACACTCACACCCAGTCAATAGATCTGGGTTTAATCCATCACCGTTTCTTAGCCCACTCTGTCACCCCAGTTCAGACATGGCCATATGCAAATCAGTCTGACCCTGTGCCTCATTGGAACAGTTCAGCCTGAACTGCCAAGCCATGCCTTCTCTGGACCGGAAACATGCTACCGAGGACCGGTTTCTGGCATTTCAGCCGTCTTCAGCCCGGCTTGCTTGAATCCAGTGGCAAAGTGAGCGCGGGCCCCCTGGGACTCTGGGGGTGGGGGGTGCACATTGGGGGTACCTATGGTACCCCCCCCGCATTTCAAAGTGCAACATGGCAGGTACCGCGCAGTGCCTGTCATGTTGTGCTTTGAAATGCACAACGTTCATTTTTACCATTGCGGCAGGCGGCACTTTCAGCACCGCCCGCCGCAATGGTAATAATACAGGATGCGACCACCAGTGTGGCGGGCGGTCCCGTTTTGCACGGGGATGGCGGGCGGGCAAAGTACGCCCACCATCCTAATGGGGGCCCTAGTTTATGTAAATATTTTGCATCATTATATACCAGGCTCACTTACTGATTATCAGTGTACTGCACAGTCAAACAACCAAAAGTGTTGTGTATTCATTACACGGAATCAAAACAGATTCATAAATAGTAATTTAAACAATTTATTCAACACATTAAAAGCTCTGAATCGAACAAGTTCCATTGAGTAGTGCAAGTTATCAGGCATAAAAAAGGCGAAGGTGAATAAGATGACGCAGAAGCTATGGACACGAAAGATTGAGAGCCCAAGATAGAAATCGGAAGATGAGGTGAGGATAAGATATGGAGTGGTGAGCGTAGGCGAAAGGTCCAAGGTAGGAGCGATGTGCAGGAGTAAAGTTTGCAGAGGGAAACGGGTCCTCCTGGGAACGCTTCTACCTGGACGGCCAGTTTAGCAAACTATATCTCGCCATTTCTGCTAGACTATAAAAATTTTACACTACTAGGGGATCTAAATCTGCATCTTGAGGACCCAACCAACATGGCCTGCCGCAATCTATTAGATGATCTAACAGCTCTAAACTTATCACTCCTCAACTCCTGCCCCACGCACAAAGCAGGACATCTTCTTGACCCCATAATTACAAATCTCCCAGAATTAAAATGGACCCTAACCAGTCCCATATGCTGGTCAGACCATCACCTTATCAGTTTCAGTCTAGCCAGAACTCCCTCCCCCAGTAATACTACACAGTCTTCAAACCCCATGAGAAACTGGAAACTACTTGACAGTAAAAAACTGAATCAAGTGCTGACAGCTAGCACACCCGCCCAGGACCAAAACGTGGAAAGTCTCGCTGTAACCACTAACCAATGGCTAGAATCCGCAGTCAACCAATGCCTCCCCCCACTGAAGGCAAATAAAAACTTTCACCGCCCCCCAGCCCCCTGGTTTAACGAACTTCTCAAAGTTGAAAAATCGAAATGTAAAGCACTAGAAAGAAATTGGCGCAAAGATTACTGCCCTGAAAAAAAGATTACATACAATAAAGCGAGAAACGCATATCACTCCTCTTGCATCGAAGCACGGGCCCAACACATGGCACACTCCATCAATAATGCCACAAACAAAGCAAAGACTCTATTCAATACAGTAAAGGACCTAGCTGGGGCCCAAACAACGGCTACTGCCCATCCTTTAACTAAAAAACAATGTCAGGACCTTGCGACATTTTTTAATGATAAAATTGAGAACATTATCATCAACATCACGACCAGGCCCCTCAGCAAGTGCTTACACCAGGATATCCCCATGTCACCTGACAAAATTAACACCCTGGAAAACTGGCCCCTGGTAACGATGGACTCCCTAAAAACCTCCCTAAAATCCATCTCATCAGGCTCCCCCTGCGACCCTGTCCCTGTGAGTATTTTAAAACAACTTGATCCTACCCCCTTGACTGCCATAATAAACGTGCTTAATGCTTCCCTCCAAGCCTCCACCGTGCCATCAAACTGGAAGCATGCAGTGGTAACCCCATTACTGAAAAAACCGTCATCCGATCCCACAGTTCTCTCGAACTATCGACCTATATCTCTGCTTCCCGCCTTTTCCAAACTCATGGAAAGGCACATACACTCTGCCCTCACCACTTTCTCAGAGGACAACAATCTCCTCCACCCCTCACAGTCGGGCTTCAGAGCAGGATACTCCACAGAGACTGCCCTACTGGGTGTGACGGAAAATATTCGACAACTGCTGGACAAGGGTCAAACGGTCACACTCATTCTTTTAGATTTGAGTGCGGCGTTTGACACCATATCACACAAAATTCTTCTGGCCACCCTTGAGAAAAACGGCATTCCCAAGGTTGCCTTACAGTGGATCAAGTCCTTTCTTTCCGAAAGAACCTTTCAGATTAAATCCAGTATCGCAAGCTCTGACATCTTCCCTGCTCATCATGGAGTACCACAAGGTCCTATCCTGAGCCCACTGTTTTTTAATCTGTACCTCAGACCACTGGCCGATCTGGCAGATGGCGCAGGCCTGACGTTAATGACCTACGCTGACGATTCCCAAATTATTTTCTCCCTCTTCGAAGCAAACCCGTTAGCTCCTTCCCTACTCAAAACCGGACTTCAGAAAATTTTCAACTAGATGACTACCAACCAGTTGAAATTAAATGGGGACAAAACTGAGGTACTCCTACTAGGACGAAACAAAGAACTCTGGAACCCCTCCCATCGGCCGCCTGAGCTGGGTAACATTCCCCCGCCAGCTACTCAGGTTAGAAACCTAGGGGTCATTATAGACGATACTCTGTCTATGAAACAGCAGGCAAATAAAGTTGCAGGACTATGCTTCACCATAATAAAATGGTTAAAGAAAATCATTTGGATGCTGCCCCCTGACACGCAAAAAACCGTAGTCAGCGCACTAGTAACATCGCGTATCGACTACGGTAATATCCTCTATCTTAGCTCTAACTTAGCAGTAATCAAGAGACTCCAAATGATTCAAAACTCTGCTCCAAGACTCTTGCGAAGGATTCCAAAGGCTGAAAGAGTCTCAAAACACCTGAACGAATTACACTGGCTCAGGGTTGAACATCGGATCAGCTTTAAAACCCTGAGCTACATGTTCAAAATTAAAAGTAAAACGGCTCCCTCCTATCTACAAGCCTTAGCCTCCCCCTACTTGCCAACAAGAAACCTCCGCTCCCAAACGGCCTCGAACTTCGCCGTTCCTAGATTTAAACTTCAAAGAACTGGCGGGAGATCCTTCACTGTTAGAGGTCCAATTTTGTGGAACTCACTCCCCCTGCATATCCGGAAAGAGGATAGCTACACTAAATTCCGGATATACGTAAAAACCTGGCTGTTTCAGAAACAACTGTGCTAATCAACCAACTCAGCATTTTACTTTGACCAACTCATTGTCAAAGGCGCCGGGAAACCCTTGTTGGGTAGCTGAGCGCCATACAAATGCAAAAAATAAAATAAATAAAATAAAGTTGATTCATGGGATTGCTGCAAAAAGATATGTTCTGAACACTTTTGCAGAGAAGCAGGTCCTTTAGTTTTTTATCAGGATAGAAAGTCTCTCAATCTTAAAAAGTTTTAAACTGCACAATCGAATCACAAAGAAATCTTCAATTTAGTTCCTAATCTACTGCTAGAAATTGTGCTGCAGTCTAGTTCTCAACTCGAGGTTAATGCACATACATGGAGTAGAATATGAATAAACTGTTTACAAATATTTGCTAGGTCCTTTCCGATCCCATTATTTGCAAAGGGAAAGGTTAGTTCTTTCTTCCTGTCAGCATGGACAATCTCGCTGTGGTGAGGTATATAACTCAGTTTGGAGGTACTAAAGCAAGAGTTCTTAAGAACTGGGTAAGAGGTTTTAGCGATTCTGCCTACATCACATTGTAGTCAGGACAGGGTTTATACTGAAAACATAGAAGACAATAGCAGGCTGGAACTCATTACTCTTTTCTGATTACAGTATTGGCATCTACACAAGTACATTTTCTACACTCTACACAATTTCTTAGGCCTCATCACTACATATCTATTCATCTCTCACCTGATGACACTACCCATGCCATTTTTTCAGTCAGAGAATGGATTTATCATCTTTAACTACAGGTATTGTCTTATATGTGTGATGTAAGCATCCCAAAACAATTTTTTTAATTTCACCATGATATCCAGGTGTATTATTCAAATCAAATGTACATAACCCAGTTATCATGAGCACTCCTCTATTAGAGTCTGAAGTACGGTTTCTAGGACTTCCAAAACTATCAGTGGATTTTCCTGTCTCCCATCTTTCTTTAATTACCATCAGCCCCATTGGTCTAGCCCACAGACTAGTGTTTTCGGGAATGCTAGAGCTGATGACCTGGAACGATTTGGTTCAGCCTGCTTGGCCTAAGATGTTTCAATGTCGCTCTATAATTTATCAAACCTTTGGGAGCTCCCAGTAGCACCACATTTTATGATATAACTTGATCATCATGGTGCCACTTGAGTTTTAAAGGAGACACCCATTACGTTTTATCAAATGACACAAAAATTGTCAATTTCCTAAATTAATAGGAAGCTTCAGGAAAATCTTACAGCCATATTCATGAACCTGAATAGCGCTCGCAAATGGCCAGATTCTGAGAATCTGGCCGTTTGCGAGTGCGATTTTTGCATTTGGGATTCATCATCCCAAATGCAAAAATCGCTATTTGCGAGGAATTGGATTTAAGGAATCTCTAATAGAGATTCCTTAAATGCAATTCATCACCCTATTAGAAATTGCGAATTCGCAATATTTGGTCGCAATTTACCACGAAATCTGACTTCGTGGTAAATTACGATAAACGATTAAAAAGCACTTTTGTGCATTTTTTTCTTTTGCATGTTGCACACACACATGTCCTCTGGACATGTGTGTGCGCAACACCTGTTCAAATGTACATTTGAGGGGTGCTACAGGGTGTCCTTTGGACACCCCTGGCACCCTTCAAATCGCAATCTTATTTGCGATTAGCAAATTGCTAATCGCAAATAAGGAATACTCCCCATTCATTCCTATGGGCCTTTTGGCCCATAGGAATGAATGGGGAGTTTTTCCTTATTTGCGATTAGCAATTTGCTAATCGCAAATAAGGAATCAGTAGGAATCGCAATAATTTTTGCTAATCCTACATGAATCCCGTATTGCGAGTCCTTAATAGCGAATCGCTATAATTCGCTATTAGGGCCTCGCAAAACGGGAGATTGATGAATATGGCAGTTAATCTGCAATTAAAACTCATTGTTCATCTACCTCTCTGGGACATACACATATCAATGTTTGATCACATGTGATGTACAGGACTGAGAAAACACTCAACTATAGTTTTCCAATGTGGGACATCAATTTCATTTTTTAAAGATTTTCTAAATCTTTGAATAATCAAGTGTTGCCCCACAAGGCACTCTCGAGATGACTTATCATATTATGATATCTCATTTCTTTAAAGACACTGTCAGATATTAGAAGTTTAATAGGTTCTTCCAGACAATTGACTGCTTCGTGTGAAACAAAAAGCATTTTAACATGCGTGGAAAATACTTCATTCTAAGATCATCACAATCTTTACAAAGTGTTGAAAGTTTACAGAAATAGAACATTCTCTTTGAGAATGGCCTCCACATCTCCTGTAATGTTATTTACCAAACCACATGCACTTGTATCATCTGACACGTTGACCCACTGGATAAAATGGGAAATACAAAAAGTGAAGGAAACATATTGTGGTTTTTGGGCTTATTTCTCTCAGGAGATATAGGCATAGATGCATCAAGCGATATTGCAATCGCAATCGCTGCGAAACAGCGATTGCAATTGCAATTCCCACTTCCGCAAAGCATCAAGTACAAAAGCAGCAAATAGCAAAATCGCAAAACAAAGAATCACAACGCCATTTGGGAACCCCCATTGCGATTCCTTAACAGCGATTACCCACACATTTAGCGAAATCCATTGCGAATTCGCAGTCAAATTGCGAAATCGCTAATAAATCGCTATTCCCATTCATCATAAATTGCGAAAATACCATAAATCGCAAAATACGAGTCGCAATTTAAGGAGAAGCAAAACCAGGTAACCATGAAGTCAAATTGGTGAGAAAAAAAAAGGGCAAACAAGAAACACGTTTTAGGTAAATCAAACACACTTAAGGAGACTCAGTAGGAGCATGAGGAAAGTCACAATGCCAGGTCTCTACATTGTGGCAAGGCGGCTGAGGCTTCAGACTGCAACCCAGAACCGCCGCAGGATCTAGGAGCGCATCTTCCGGCTGCGGATTACAATCCTGGGCCAGACTGAAGAGGAGATCTACTCCAAATACAGGCTCAACGGGTCAATAATAAAGAAGCTCATGTAAATTGATACTTGTATAGAGCACTACTCACCCGCAAGGGTCTCAAGGCGCTTGTACGAATACGGCTGTGGAACGCATCCTGGCTTTTCCTGTGAGGTGTCCACTCCTGGGCACCCCCAAGGTGGAGGCCAGGCATCCTTAGCGTTGTGGGGGCCGTTGTGGAGATTAAGCAAGCTATTGGCCAGAGTTGCAGAGTGGGACTCCATGAATGGAATAGGCACCGAGGCAAGAATTATTAGGTCTGCGGAATTTTGAGCCCAAGACCCGCCGAGGCGGGGAATTGAACCCTGGTCCCAGGCTAGACGTCTGCATCAGGGTCTGCCTCTCAAATCATTGAGCCGCACTTCT
This sequence comes from Lissotriton vulgaris, assembly GCF_964263255.1. NCBI lineage: Eukaryota > Metazoa > Chordata > Amphibia > Caudata > Salamandridae > Lissotriton > Lissotriton vulgaris. The sequence goes on along the minus strand of NC_141689.1, from coordinate 759,880,140 downwards.
CCACATCAGAGACCTTGACCCCCTGATGCAGCACCCGTGCCGTGCCCACCCATGTCCAGGTCCTGTGCTGCCTGCACCCCCTGGCTTCCAGCAGCTTCCAGGCGATAGTCGCATATGCAGGGGGTATATCACAGAGTACACTGTCACGCTGCCTACATAGTTTCCTGGACGCCATGCTGAGCCGGATACACCACTACATCACCTTCCCAGCAACCCAACAGGACCTAATGCAAACAAAACTGGACTTCTATCACACCGCCCATTTCCCCCATGTAATTGGCTGCATCGGCTGCACCCACATTCACATCTGTCCACCCGCAGAGACCGAATACATGTACCGGAACTGCAAGTCATACCACTCCCTCAACATCCAGATGGTCTGCAATGCAAAGACCATCGTCAAAGACATGCCAGCACAGCACACAGCGGCATACACACCCGCTTGGCCAGGGGTGAATTTGGCGAGGGACATCTCCTAGGTAAGTACACATGTCCACATACAGTATGTTAAGACCATGTTCCCGCGCATAAGAGGCACTGACCCTCTGCTCCTCCCTTCAGGTGACAGCGCCTACGGCCTCCGTGAATAACTCCTCACCCCATACCTCAACCCTGCAACACCACAGGAATGGCGGTACAATGCTGCGCATATACACACCAGAAATGTGATAGAGCGGACATTTGGCATGTTAAAGAGTAGATTCAGCATCCTCCACAAGACTGGCGGGGCCCTCAAATACCGGCCTGAGATCTGCTGCCGCATCGTGGCCGTGTGCGCCATACTCCACAATATTGCCACCAAGAGGAGGATACCTGTAGAGGTGTCTGGTAGTGAGTCGGAGGGGGACAACCGGCCCCCTTCACATGTGCATCATGCACACGGGGAGAATCCTGCTGAAGGTCACAAGCACTGTGGCAACATCACACAGAACTATTAATAGTGCCTCCATACCCCCCACACAACACTGCACTCATGCAAGCTACATGAATGATTGACATGAGGAAGATTTGTGTTCAAAATAAAGCTTTTGTTTATTCACAAGCTGTCGATGTGCTTTAATCAGCAAACAATAGTGCTACTGTATTGAAACATACAGGCTCATGTATCCTGAGCAGGCGTGCGTGGTTACCTCACCACGGCACTGGCGGAAATGTCCAGTCACTGGCGCCTCCTGCTGGACGCACCCTGTCGCTTCTCACCCTCCACGTTGGGACTTTTCTGCCGTGATGCAGCGTTGGGCTGGGAGCTGCAGCCCCTTTCTGATTGCACTGGCACAGACAGGCTGCTGAGGTTAGATGTCCCTTCACTGGCATAATCCACCCCCTTGCATGGCCATGGTCGGCCGCCTGTTGGCTCTCCACAACGGTGGTGACCTGCTCCAGGGCCCTTGCAACGTCTGCACAACAGTGGGCCCTTGCAACATGTGCACAGCATTGGACCATCTGAATCTGCATGGCCAATGACCTGCGCGACAGCTGGGAAGTGGCGTTCCCAATCAGGTGGATTGAGCGTGTGTAGGCTGATAGCTTTGTAAGCAGCTGCCTGTGGCATCTGCATGTGATGTCCTGCTGCGCCACCATCAGTCGGTTACTCTACTTGACCGCTGCGGTCAGCTCCTGCACACTCTCAGTGAGTTGATTTATGTTGCATGCAGTTTTGTAGAGCTGCCATGTGCATTGACCTGCTTAGTTATGGAGAGGGTGGCTTTGAGGATAACCCCTAGGTAGCGTGCGTGATCGGTGGGTGTTGGTGCTGTTCCCAGTGTTGTCAGCCACCAGGAGTCTTCCCAGGCTGAGAGAGTGGGGCCAAGATGAGGACCTCCATCTTGTCTGAGTTCAGCTTTAGCCGGCTGTTCTTCATCCATTCGGAGATGTCCTTCATTCCTTCGTGGAGGTTGGTTTTGGTGGTGTGGGGGTCTTTGGTGAGGGAGATGATCAGCTCAGTGTCATCGGCGTATGAGATGATGTTGAGGCCCAGGTGCTACTCGCCAAACCACTCCAAATGCTGATAGGTCTATTCAGACTAGTGCTGACTCACCAAGACTCCTTGAGACATCCCTGTCACTGTCACTCTCAAACCAGACAGTCAATCCACAAAAAGGCAGAGGCACACAGAAAGGTTGAACAAGAAAACAACCACTTTCTAAAAGTGCTATTTTCAAACACAGAATTTAAAAACCATCCCTACTAAAAGATGTTTTATTAAATTCTGAATGCAGGGATACCAGACTCCAATTTTCTATCTCACTCCTATGGGAAGATATGCAGTTAAACATATTACTCAGTATTCCCTATTCTGTCCAATGGGCAAGATAGCCTTTCAATAGTGTAAAACGAAATTGGCAGTATTACACTATGAGGATATTTTACTCACACTAGTACATGCCCTACCTTTCACATACACTGCACCCTGCCCAGGGGGTTTCCTTGGGCCTACCATAGGGGTGTCCAATTTGTAAGAAAAGGGAAGGGGCACTGGCCAGGTCGACACGGCAGTTAACAAACTGCACACAGGCACTGCAGTGGCAGGCCTGAGACCTCTTTACAGTACTACACATGTGGTTGGCACAATCAGTGCTGTAAGCCCACAAGTCACATTTGAATTACCAGCCCTGGCACACTCAGTGCCCTTTACTAGGGACCTACTGGTAAAACAAATAAGCCAATCATATATAACCAATCACAATAACAATTTACACAGAGAGCATATGCACTTCAGCACTAATCAGCAGTGGTAAAGTGCCCAGAGTCCTATAACCAACAACCACAGGTCAGGAAAAACAAAGGAGGAAGAAGCAAAAGGTTTGGGGATAAACCAGCAGAAAGGGCCATTCGCAACAAACATAAACACACATCAACACTAGGATATAGAAATACAATGGAAACAGCATGCACCTAATCTATGCACCTAATTCAGATTGTGCAACCTGAACAGAACTATTAAGTTGAGAAGAAGGATACAGACAATCAATCAAGAAGCAAGAGTCCAAATTTCCCTACAAAGAGGGCTGATGGGCAAAGACCATTCAATCTATCCTTACACTAAGGCCATAGTGACTTTCCTACGTTAATGAGTAAGAATTTTGGATTTCGAGGAAAAGGTGGTAGTACGTGGAGTCTCACTAAGAAGCCTCTCCACCATTGAGATGGATTAAGTAGTGTACGGCCATTATCGCAAGAAGAAGAGCTTGTCCTGAAATGCTCACTTTCCAAAGACAAGGAAGATGTGTGCACTATCCTTAATTCTAACAACCAGTTATCCACAGGTAGATTTCCCAGAATGCACTCCTCTCTCGTACTCTACAATGGTTACAGTTATGAGAGTACTTTTACACAGTGTTCTCCATGTACATCCTTTGCACCAATTTGTCCTTGGTTCCCATCCCATCTCACGTGAGAAACAAACTTCTTTTCTATATTGCTTCCAAACCATATGATTGTAACTACTTCTCTCCTTTCCTAGCTTCCAAAACAAAGACATTACTTTGCCTAAAACAATGCTTGTCCACCTGCAAAGCAAAAAATGAGAAAGAACAACTTCCACAGTTCACATGAATCATAATGCAATAGTTATGAAGGGTTGCAATTCAGGCCTACAGCTTTAGCTAATATAAGAACTCATCATATAAACATACAAATTGCATAACTACATTTGATTTCAATTAACAAGATTACCAAGTTACAGAAAGTATCATTATTATTAAACACACCGAATACTTGAGTTTTATCAAACTTCACAACATAGTTTTTCTTGTTAGCATTTCTGATAGTTACATTAATTTCTTACCTTAACTCTGCATACCAGTTGTCAGTAACTAAAATATATCATGTAGATACTTCAACACAGTTCTCAATTCTAACACTCATAGTTACACAAGACAGGATTAAATAGGTACACGCTCTACACTTGATTATGATGCACCCCTACAAATGAATACAAATGCACACATAAAACTTTGACTTTATCAGTTCCCCCTATGATGACATTGAGTCATCATAATAATCTTCTAAACCCCCAGCAGAGTAGACCAACCTAAAAAGATGTAGTAGCCAATCTTCTTTTACCTGAACTCCTCGATTTGATTCAGATTAACTGTCTTTGCATACTTCTTTTTCTTTCCCTTAAGTAGTTCTCCAACTGCCTCTCTTTATGCCATTCATTTGCTCTCATCATTCCAACTAAAACAATGATTCAGGTTATTATAATCAGTATCGGTTTCAAGATGTAGCCAAAGATTCCACTTCCCAGATTTGGAAACCACCTTCCAACTGCACCAAATTCCTTTCCACTCTTATCCCAAACTCATTTGGCTGCCAAATCTTGTATCTCCTGATGTATGTCAGCTATATTACCAATATATCCTTTCAGATGTTTACTTTTATCAGGGATAAAAGCACAACACTATTGGACCTTCAGCATCCAACAGACTCTGCCCTCTTTCTTGAGTAAGACATCTAATGCAAGCCTATTAGATGTGTTAACAGACAACTTATCCAGGATACAGAAAGGCTCAGCACATACCCGAAATAGTAAAAGTTAATCTCAATCACTGTACAACAGTGTCAATAAATCACTGTATCGGTATTAGCAGTAAACAGACATTAATTATCTCCCAAAGAATTTGTTGCAAACTTCAAATTCTTATGTGAAAATAACCTTCTTTTACTCTTTTTTTGATGAAGCTTCATTTTATTCCAATAAAAACACAGTACAAGACCTTCAATTCCATGAGAGATCAGTAACAATAAATATGTGTTTACATAATGTCATGTGCTTGAATATAAGACCATTTTGTGTTTTTATTTATTCCATTATCAAATTAGGCAGAATTCAGGTTCTAATATTTCCAATAAGTAATGAACGTTCTTGTTTGAATGCAATTCTGAAACAGATAGTCACAACCTATACATACAATAGTGTTATTTGGATGCTTCATGTAATGCAGAAAACACCAAATTCTAAGACCAAAGTATTTATAATTATCATACCGTTTTAATAGGAGTGCCACTTTCTTTTCTATGTTGGGTTTTTAAGAACCTATATTACTCTTCCAAAAGGGTATTCTTGCCCCAAGTCTGTAACCAAATGGATATATAATTATTTTACTATCTGTAGTTCACTTTAGTTACACAATTATATTTAATATTTGTATATATATCTTATCTATGATCAAAGAGCTGTCGGGCTTAGACCTAACATTCAGAGAAGGGGGCCACGTGCAAAAGACAATCGCCATATTTGCGTTTCTTTAAGTAAAAACAGTTGTATATCTTGAACAAAAATAACTGCAGGATACCTGCTTAGTTATGATGTACAATGTTAAAACATCATAAATGTGCCGTATTGGTAAAAAAATAAACACCTTTCTAGAGCAGGAATATCTTTAGCATTTTCACAAATTATTATCAACATCAACGATCAAATGTCTCCCATCGGAGAGATCATCGTAGTAATAATAAAAGTCTACTACAACGTGAAAATCACTGGATCTTCAAATTAGAAACTCTGAAACCAACCGGAATGAATGACTGGGTTGAATACAGCTGTTATCTGTAAAGACTTTGCTTTTTCCTATTTTTTCCATGCTGATACATAACTTTATTGTTCTTGCTTTTGGACACGTACGTGCTAGCTAACTCTGGTTTTGGTGACATTTCTTAATGAGTATCCATGCTAATATTGTTATCACAACTGAATATATGGACAGGGAACCACGCAACTTACTCTATCCTTCCCTTTTAATTGTAGCTTCATTTTACTTTTTTCCTTCAGCACTACATTTTTAACCGCAGTTACACACTCTAAGATGGCCGCCATTAGACTGGAGGCATGTCAGCTCTATCTTTATGTTTACTATAAACACAACGCTATGGTGTTCTGAGATCACACGCTTGGCGAGGAGAGCACGATGATATTCGTTTGTTGTGGGCGCATTGAACTTTTACCTATAAGTAAGTGGCTTTTAGGAATTAGAAGAGGTCGGGTTATACTTACCTGCATGTTAAGTTTTAGGAAGCCTGGAACACGTGTTCCCTAGAATCTTGCATTACCTGCCTTTCACAGATTTTATTTTTACGAAGCGCGCACAGCCTGTCAGCACTCATTTATTTTTCGGTTCGTTATGATTTAGAGCACCCACACATTACTAGTCCAACCGATCTCATAACTATCACATCACCACAATCAGTCATTTATCATTCATTATGAGCCTAACATTAACGATAAGATATGCACAATCTGACAGGACGCTTTTCACTTACTCACTTTTGTTTTTTTAAGCAGGACGCACCCTGGACTTTCTCAGTAAGATTGCATGGTATTTACACTAGTACAGACATTATAGGAATGACAGACATGTATTAGTTAGTCTATTAACTGTTGATTTTTGAATGATACTTGAATGGTTTTCACTTACCCTCATGTACGATGTACCTGTTTGATTTGCAGAACAAAGTCCCTGATGAAGGCTATTAAGAAGCCGAAATGCATTGGATAATGCCCTGGGGATAAAAATGGATTTATTCGCTTGCTTTTTTGAAGAATTATGAACCATGAATACAGTTTTATACCTAATGGAATGAAATACAGAAAAGATATTGTTTTCTTGGAAATGATTTGTTAAAGATTAAACAAACCCGTGCAAGGGACCACGCTGTGACTAGGGGACGTCACCCAATTAAGGGGCACGCAATTTGGTCTACATTTTCATGATGAGATGAGTCATCTCATCATGAAATCCCATAAAAATCAATTCCTTAACCAGAGACAATACCAAAATTAATCATGAAGCAAAGAAACAAGTCAGGGAGATCCTAGATCCTAACTTGAATACCAGGGTGTGATAGAAAATTGCACCTCACCTATGAATAATCTCTTGTTACCTGTAATGAAACCTGATATTTCATATCGTCTAGTCTTAGATTATAGACATTTAAATGCACCCACATGCACATTTGCAGTCCAGAATGCACAGTGCCACATTAATGAATAAAATTGTGCAGAAAATTACAAAACAACACAACATCTCAAATGGATTTTTTTGCCAGAATATAGGTCCTGGCAGCAGATATCTGACAACATTATCGGTGCTAGACCCACAACGCCAATTTTGTTGATTACCCCAGGGGTATAAGAACAGCCCAGGTTGTTTTCAGCCAGGGTAACAGAGTTACTTCAAAATTTTATTGAGGAGGTGTTGTCCTATGTAGATGACATCCGTTTGACGGACGACTAATTAATAGAACACTCACATAGTTCTTGCTTTCACCCACATAAGATACAAATTTAATTTGAAAAAAAATTCAATAACCCACCTCACTGTCCTATTCTTAGGATACGAAGTGTCAAGTGAAGACAAAAGCCTAGCTGCACAATTTTGGGACATATGTGCCTGCTCCAACCTCCAACGACTCTGAAAAGACTACAATCAATTCTAGGATCCTTGAATTGATTGTGGCATGACATATATGTTGGATTACGCAAAAAGTCTGAAACCTTCCTATGACTTTATTAGACCTGATTTTTTCAGTGCACCATTGGCCACAGGAATATAATGAAATTCTATGTTCCGTCCAAGCTGACATGATAGCTTCTGAACAATTACACAAATGTGTCAGCACAACTAACCTGCTCATCTGTGTAGTTGCTGGGACAACAGGGTACAACTACATCACTTTCAATAAAAGTGATACAATACCTATTGCATACAAATCACATTTGCACATGAAATTACTCACAGTAGTACAGACTACTGCTGTGAGAGACAGTGGAAACACTAATGGGTTATGGCCCTAATCAGCAAGGCTAGGCCAAGTATAATACTTGAAAAACAACACAATGCCAATGCTGATAATTACTAGATCATTCATTGTTCACAATCACACGTGCCTTTCATAGTGACTGTAAAACAATTAATATTTATTTTTATTTTCTCAATATTTCTTTGAAATTCACTTTTTTATTAGTTCATTTAAAAAAAAAAGATTTGACATGAGTTTGTAAGAACCACAAAAAAATAACATTATACATTTATATTAATGGTAAACTGATATTATAAATGACATCACAAAAGATCACATTACTTGTGTACCTTAAAAGAGTCAAAGAGTAAACTAGCTCTAGTTCCAAAACATAAATTGTAATAATGAAAAAAGAAGAAAAAAGAAAAAGAAGAAGAGAAAGCCCAGGCTAGGGAGAGGGCAGATCTAGACTGTTTTTACTGTTGTCAAAAAAACTCTTCAGAAATGGCAATGCCCCACTTAGGGCCCTTGCTCAACATTGTATAACTCAGGTAACGAAAATAACTCAACAAGCATATATCCTGCAAGGAAAGGGTTGACCTGGTAAGTTATTTTAGTAAACATTTTTTGGACAAGAAGTGGTCTAAGCATTTCGAACCCCATATTAGATTTTGGGTAGGGTTCTCCTCAGGACCAGGAACGAGCTGAGAAATGAATAAAAAAAGAAAAGAAGAGTGCTTGTGTTACCATCTGTTCATGATTTCAAAAACTCAATTTGTTTTCTTATCTTAGTTTTCATATTTTTACCTTGCGTGTGAAAGATTGCACCACAAGGTGTCTCCTACTTTTGTTTGGGACTGGTGGTTTCCAAAAACTGCTTTTTGAACTTTAAAAGGAAAGATGAAAGAAGAAAGAAAGATGAAAACAGGGAGAGACTAAGTCATTTTTTTTCATTTGAAAAAGGTTGTGTCATTCTTGAAGAGTGGGCTGCCGTACTGTTTACAGTTGAGGAAAAAAGTCACTTACTAGGCTTTTTTTGTGACAATCGTAGCTCATAAAAAATGTTTAAACTCTGCGTAAATCCTTGGTGGAGTAGTGAGAGAGAGAGCCCTAGCGCAGGGGAAACGCATAATTGTTGTGACCCCGATACCAACTCTGGAGGTCGTTACAAAGGCAAGCATCCTGAATGCTAAAGCATTACATGCAGGTTGGATTCAATGGGCTAAATCTTTCATTGCAATTGACGTACATTACAGATTTGATTCTACATTACAAACACAGGCACACCTGCAGTACAAACAAGAATATCCTCTACCAAATTAAATTATGCATCTGGGTCAATATGAATGTATCATTTATGCCAATGGATCTGCCAAACTGGCCATAGGTACAAAACAAACAACAATATTCTGTGGCATGCAGGACGGAAAGTTTCTCCCTGGAAAAACACACACTTAGTCTACAGGAGACTGTACGGCACAGCTGGGAAAACTAAAACCCCTAATACTGGCCCTACAAAATACAGATCATGAATTTCCCACATTCATAGTGTGTAATTCATTTTACTGAGTTCAGTCCTATAACAAATATTTACAACATTGCGGCCAGAATGGATTTAGGGATTCCAAAAGTTGCACAGTAAAGCAGAAGATGCCGTCAGAACAAGTGGCGAAGCTGAAAGAAGACTTGCCACAGGCTCATGTTATTCATAAATTGAGTAATCAGCGTGTTGGCATTCAAGTTGAGAGGAATTCAATGGTGAACAATGCAACAAAGGCAAGAGTTCGCACTGCTGCCGTTGCTACAATACCTCACTCTAGCACAAGCATCAACGGAACAACTATGATCGCTATCTATGCCATGCGCACCAGCTTAGCCCTCCCGAAAGGCTTTCCACTCAAGTACTTCTACAAGTTAGATGTGCAAAACATTCCGTATGCTCAAATTCCAGGAGTGGGGGATAGATGATACCAAACACTGATCGCATATTGGAATTGATACTAGCTGCACACTAGGGTCTGGGTTCAGCTTATGCAGTGAACACTTTTACAGTTTCACTACTAAAGCAGCACTATTAGTGGCCAGATCTTACTAAACAGACCCAGGAATTTGTCCTCAAATGCGACATCTGCCAGCAGAGGAAGGGCGCCACTGTAGCACGTCCAGTGCAGACTCCTTTATTAAGCTGAGAAAAGCCTCTTGCATGTGTCTATTTGGATCACTGTGGCCCCTTAAAATCAGACGGGGCTCACAAGTATATTGTGGTGGAAGTAAATTCATGCTCTGAATTCCTGTTGGTTTGGCCCCAGCGTTCGGCGGACACTCGAACTGTTATAAAGGATTTGTGAGTCTTGACCGGCACATTCGCAATTGGCACAGTCTTCTGACCATGGCATGGTGTTTAGCTCTCTGGCTTATAAGAAGTCATGGGAAGTTTGAGTGTGGCCTTGTGGTACTACTCCCCCTATCATCCTGAGGGAAATTCAGTAGTTGAGAGGAAAAACTGTGACTTAATGTAATACTTAACAGCAAGGGTATTAGGCTTAAGCAGCAGTTGGTCAATCACCTATATGGGGTCCAGAGAGCACTTAACATCATGCCAAGAAAATCCCTGGAGGGCTGTACACCTTATGAGCTCCTGTTTGCGGGTACCAGATCTCAATAGTGTCAGCACAGTGGCTGCTTAAACATCAGGTGAACTAAATGATCATTTAGATGTTTTACAGAACCTTATATAATACTGAGCTTTATAAAGCAACATCCAAGTAAAACACACCACCACTGGGTAAGTGAAAATGGTGACAGCAAGTCCTGCCTTGGTCGCAGAGATTAGGACCTAGTGAGCGAGAAAATTGTCGACAAGAAATTATTTGGGCCATCTTACAGAGCCCCTGTACCTGTCCTAGCTGTCAAAGGAACCAGAACTGTCCTTCTTCTGCCTCTTGCTGACCGCCGAGACAAAAGATTTGTCCCAAATAATCTGATTAAACCACACTTTGTGGTCGATTCTCAACAGTAAGCCATGTGGGCTCCTGTGTAGCCACCAAACTCCTCTCACTACCATACAGGAAGTTCAGATTTTGGCGTTAATAAAGACTGAAGACTCTACTTTCTAAAGAAAAGCTGTGAACAACAATGAAATGATGCTTCTCCCTTTTGAAACAACTACAACTGTACATTTAACAGACATTTAATTTGGAAAAATTGACAACATCAATGTAAACATGCCACAGATCGAGCCATCTACCAGCTCTACAAAACCTGTTGAGCTGCCAAGAATAACCTGGACGTTGTCCGGCTACTTCGTGCATTATGACGATTTTTCATCAGATTGAAGTGGACCTGAGCTGCCAACAACACCCCATTTCAAGCTACGAGTTTATGCTTTCTGTCTTTGGCTGAAAAAGACTTACTTCGTTGTTCCCTGGATCCATCTCTGATTACAATTGGATTACTTTTTATGGTACTTTGGATTGGTATAGTAGCTGTCTGTTTCCTACTTCTGAATGGACACTTTTCCCAGAATGCTCCGCAGTACAACTCCTGAACTTGCTTCTTAAACCACATGCATCATCACACCTTAAACAAAGAGACTTGTCCCTGGTGAACATTAGAGCGGTTCCAGTTCCTGAAAGAAATGTATGGGATGGGGTATCATATGATGTATATGGTACTACTGAACCTTTAAAAATTCCTTATTTGTTCAAGAATTTTTTAAATTACATCATCACCTTTAATACTTTCTCTGATGATTGGGACATTGAAACTGGTCATAATTTGCTTTCAGATTTAGCGCAATCAACTGTATTTTCTAATGATGAATTGTATTATGGTACCAGTAATTTTGAACACATGTTCTGTTACCAGCATTATGTTCACATTTTTTTAAATAAAGCTAGTATCCCACGCACTGTTTATAATTACACAATGGGAACATTGCCCAACACCTCTAAGAGGCAGTTCAAAGACTTTTGAACAGACGTTTGCTTATTTTTCAGGTTTTGAGCTGATTTGCATATAGCCAGTGTCTAACCCAGGGTGGTGTGGAGTGCAAAAAAACAATGGATTTAGGCCCAGATCCTTGTACTGGGGTGAATGTATGACATTGTTCTACATTCTGTCCATCAACTGTGTTTTTTGCAATTTTCACCCCGAGTGTGCTGGGTATACTCAGACGTGAGTCCCAGGCTCTCCACACCACTGGAGTCAAGCTATCCAGGCTGATGAAGGCTGATAGCCAGAAACCGGTCCTTGGATGCTTGATTCCGGTCTGGGAAAGACATGGCTTGGTAGTTCGGACTGGACTGTTCCCATGAGGCACAGGGTCAGAGCTGATTTGCATATTGCCAGTGTCTAAACCAGGGTGGTGTAGAGTGCAAAAAAACAATGGATTTAGGCCCAGATCCTTGTACTGGGGTGAATGTATGACATTGTCCTACATTCTGTCCATCAACTGTGTGTTTTGCAATTTTCACCCCACGTGTGCTGGGTATACTCAGATGTGAGTCCCAGGCTCTCCACACCACTGGAGTCAAGCTATCCAGGCTGATGAAGGCTGATAGCCAGAATCCGGTCCTTGGATGCTTGATTCCGGTCTGGGAAAGACATGGCTTGGTAGTGTAGACTGGACTGTTCCCATGAGGTACAGGGTCAGAGCTGATTTGCATATAGCCAGTGTCTAACCCAGGGTGGTGTGGAATGCAAAAAAACGATTGATTTAGGCCCAGATCCTTGTACTGGGGTGAATGTATGACATTGTTCTACATTCTGTCCATCAACTGTGTTTTTTGCAATTTTCACCCCGAGTGTGCTGGGTATACTCAGACGTGAGTCCCAGGCTCTCCACACCACTGGAGTCAAGCTATCCAGGCTGATGAAGGCTGATAGCCAGAAACCGGTTTGGATGCTTGATTCCGGTCTGGGAAAGACATGGCTTGGTAGTTCGGACCATGAGGCACAGGGTCAGAACTGATTTGCATATAGCCACTGTTAGACCTGTCTGGCCCTTTGCGTAGTCCCTCCAATTTATTATTTATTTTGTTCCCTTTTTGCCCCTCATGCCTTTGGTTTTTTTGTGTCCACTAAATTTTTATGGTGTTGGTCTGGGGGATAGGTGCTCTTTTGCCCTCATAGTTTTTCACCTCAGGCCTAGATGCCTTTCCTGACAGGAATTCACCGGGAGTCACAAAATGGTGGCTACCAACTGTCTCAACTGTCACACCTGGGATCTGTCCCATAGGATAGAGTAAGGCATTCCAGAACCTTCTGGTCCCTTCTGGACCTCTGAGGGTCAGCCTATATAAGGCGGAATGCTGGTCAGCCATTTTGTCTTTCCAGAGAAGGCTAGCTGGAGTTAAGGCTGTAGCATAAGGCGAGGGTAGGATCATCAGAGGGTTGACCTCCCAGTGTAGGGACGCTCCTTACTGATTCACCACCCTTCTTCCCTTGTAGTTGCTGACCTGACCCTGCTGGAGAGAATCCTGGAGACCCTGGGTACCTGTTTCATCTGGTCTCAGAAGAAAGAGTGGGTGAAGGAGATTGTACGGAGTGAGGCTCCATCCACTGGACAGTGAGAGAAAAGGGGAGGACCATCTAGCCCTTCCAATCGACCCCCCTCATATTTCCCCCTCCTCTGGCATATCTCCGCGAGTGGGTCTGACCCGGCTTGGGATCTTCGGAGTGATAACCCTGCTCCGGGACGTTAATAGGGATAGAGCCACAGAGCAACCCGACTCCCGATTCTCTCCTTACCCTCATTAGTGTCAAAATCCAGCGGGTACTGAGGGAGATTATCGCGTCCCTGCCGGGTGCCCCCTGCCTTTGTCTTCAGCAGATCTTTGGCTCTTGTGGCGGAGAGGCTCGGGGAAGCCGCCGAGCTGTGGTGTCCTGGTTCCGCTTCTGCGCGGAGGAGAGAGAAAAGCGTCTCTCCTTGGTGCCGGCGCAGTGGAGGCGGGACCGGTAGGAGTGTCCTGAGGCCCAAGGTGAGAGGTGGCGTCAACGTGCGACTCCTGCGCAGGACAGGAAGAGTAGTGCTTCCCTCGGCCTACGCGAAGGTGAGGTGAGGGAAAGCGCCGGAGGAGTCTGTGGTGTACTCTTCCCGCGGGAGTTCAGCGGGAGGAGCGGCCGACCGGGGAAGGGGGCGGAGTCCTTCCTACCTCCGGGAAGACCAGCTTTAAGATCCCTGGCATCTGAGGGAGAGGACTGAACCCTCCCGTTAGTGGAGCCCACTCACCGGCTAGAAGCCAACCAGTGAGTGGAATAGGTGAGGAGAGGGAGGGGAAGCCACGGAAATAAATTGGCATATAACTTAGAACTGGCCAAAGCAGAGAATCTTCCACAAAGCTAGGTGTGGAGAACTGGGAGAAGGAAACCTCCTGCCAGTAGTGTAGGAGTGGAGAGAATTAAGAACAGCGACTGAGTTGCCTTCATTCAGCCAGGCCTATAAGGAGTTGGCACTAGCAGACAGTCTGTACTTGAGGGCGGGCAGAGGACTTTTCTGTACAGTGTATAAGAAACAAGTTATATACCTTACTGGGGGTTCCTGAAATGATTAATGCCATCTGCCAGTGAGAGGGAAAGGTTTAAGGAATGATAGTAGCGCTCTCTCTGTGAAATTCTGTGCTAACAGCTAAAAGTTGATCTATGTTTACTTGATATAACTGTCAGAAATGTCTAAAGCTTCTGGTTAGCCCTATTTACAGGCAGAAGGAGGAAAGGTTAAAGTTGAGAAACTGTCCACGCCAGTCTGCACTTGCGAAGGATTTAAACCAAGAAATCATTCCTTTAAATGTGATAATCACTTACAGAGGAGTCAAGTCTAGTAAAGTTTAGAGGAGTGCAGACACTGCTCCCTGGAAACTAATGTAATGTGTTGTTAAGCAGGAAAGTTGAAAAGTTAGATATTTTGGCAACTTTGAAGATCTTAATAATTTCACTGTTTGAACTGTACTATCTGAAGATGAACCATAGCTAAGAGAGCAAAGAGTATTTTTATAAAACAGCTCGTATTTTTACACAAAGATTGGTGTAGCGTCATTTTTTGAGTGGAATTGCTTGATGTTACTGCTGGGTGGTAGGCAACCTTCACACATGTGCCTCTGTTAATATTGTCTTACCCTAGGCCAGGCTACCCTAGGTGACCTGACAACTTTAGGTTCCAACAGCCAGTGTCTAACCCAGGGTGGTGTGGAGTGCAAAAAAAAGATGGATTTAGGCCCAGATCCTTGTACTGGGGTGCATGTATAACATTGTTCGACATTCTGTCCATCAACTGTGTTTTTTGCAATTTTCACCCCGAGTGTGCTGTGTATACTCAGACGTGAGTCCCAGGCTCTCCACACCACTGGAGTCAAGCTATCCAGGCTGATGAAGGCTGATAGCCAGAAACCGGTCCTTCGATGCTTGATTCCGGTCTGGGAAAGACATGGCTTGGTAGTTCGGACTGGACCGTTCCCATGAGGCACAGGGTCAGAGGTGATTTGCATATAGCCAGTGTCTAACCCAGGGTGGTGTGGAGTGCAAAAAAACGATGGATTTAGGCCCAGATCCTTGTACTGGGGTGAATGTATGACATTGTTCTACATTCTGTCCATCAACTGTGTTTTTTGCAAGTTGTTTTATATGCCGGCATATATCCATTGTTTCAGCACCATGGTAGTACTATATTTATTTCTTTACGCTTTTGCTGCTTGTAATCAAGTGTATCTGTGTCTGTCTACTAATCATTGCAGCATACGTATTATATGCAAGAATAAAGTTGGTTCAATAAACATTATTGAAAACGCCCACTGTGTATTCTCTGTATAATTCTCTGAGGATAAGTGAGCATGAGTGACAGAGCAAACAGTTCTGTACTGTTTCCAAGATCCCTGAGGGGTCAGAGTTGTCATGTTCAGTGGTTGCCATAAACTATTCACTCCATGGTAGGTTAGGGGGGCTTGCAGTGACACTATGAGCTAGTCAGTCTATAGGCCAACACATCCTGTGTGGGTGTCTGGATTCAATCTTGACACCAAGCCCTTAGTTTATGTTGTCCAAGCAATGCGTAGATCCTATCTGCCTGTTTGTGTATGACTGTCTGGTGGTTGGAGTGAGAGGGGCTGAGGATGTGCATTCAGCGTAGACAGCCACGGGGGGCGGTTGAGGTGTTGCTGGCCCTTCCTGGTTGACTCATCGCTGAGCTGAATAGATCATGGCTGCATCTAGAGTAGTTGAAGGAGTTTTCCTTACACCTGAATATGGTCTGTCTTCCTTGCACAATGCTGTCTCCACCCCCTTTGGTTATACTGCCCCAGTGAGGACAGAACTGGTTAGGACTGGGCTCAGTGATCCTTGCCCCACGAGACCAAAGACAAATCGGGTTATAAGTAGTGGACCTTAAACCCCAGAACTTTAGATCACTTCTAGACTCAAGAGGAACCTTTACCAGGAGAAGAGCTGAAGAGCTGTGAGGAGTACAGCACTTTTGCTGTGTGCTGTGTGGTGTTGGCCTGAAGTTGCTGTTTCTACCAAAGAAACGACAAAGACTGAAACTTTGCTGTGAACGTGCTTGAAGAAGAATCTCCAAGGGCTAGTGAGTGCTGGCCTCCTGTTCAGAAATCTCAGTAGCACAAACACTTCACCCCCAGCTCCCCTGAACCCTGCTGCTGAGAGGTCTGACCTACCAGGAGGCACCTATTCCACCACCAGCTCCCCTGAACCCTGCTGCTGAGAGGTCTGACCTACCAGGAGGTATCTATTCCAGTTGTGGGCCTCTGGACGTTGTTCCTGCTGTTGGGAGCTGGAAGAAACCTGAAGAACTGAAGAAATAGTCACATTGCTCTTCTTGCTGCTGTTTTTCCTGACACACCTCCGCCATGCAAGAAGAATTCCCACACATCGCCTCTCTGCTGCCGAGCTGACGCGGCGTCTGTCGCAGCTGCAAGAACGTGAAACCTTGGGATCGCGGCTGAAGATACCAACGCAGAGCAATGCTTCCCGGATTTTCTCATTTGTACAGCAAGTTTCCCTGACCCATCACCTGCACACCAGAACTTTCTTGGCGTCAACGCAGATTTTTCGGATTTGACGCATGACTTCTCCTGTGTACAGCAGAACTATTGCATCCCCTCCCCAAGGACTTTTCATCTCTGCGGCTGTGTGGCCTTTTGAACCTTGGCACTCTACAGGTACTTTCTGTGGAATAACGCATCCATAGTTTTCCATGGACTCAGTTACTTGAAATTTTTGAAAAGTAATATTCTTACTACATGTATGCTTGATTTTTTCCATTTTGGTATTGTTGAGTTTCGATAAAGATACTTTATTTTTCTTAAACTGGTGTGGTGTCCATATGTGGTGTTACTGTGTGTTTTGAGTACAAATACTTTATACATTGCCTTTGGGATAAGTCTGTCTGCTCGTGCCAAGAGGGTGAGCAGGGATTATCTAATGTGTGTATCCCCATTACCCTGACTAGAAGCAAGTGTCCCTATTTGTAGAAAGGTACCTACCTCTGCCAACTAGAGACCCCCATTTCTAACAATTAAGTACAAGCATATTGTGAAGGTAAGTTTCTATGGGCATGTAAAGTTTTGCGAGAATTATCGAAATATATATTCAAGACACATAGATGTGAAGTTAAGAATAGTAAATCTAAACTTACCTATTTGCACTAACCTTCAGGATATTATGATCTGGAGAGGTGTTTGATTGGATGTCCAGGTCATCGCTCAAATTGAACGGATCAAAAACTGAGCTGATGATCTTGGGCCAGTCAAGTTTTGCCCTCTCGCCGAGCAGCTGGCCTGACTGCATGGGCACCCCGCCCGACCCAAAGAACGAGATTAAGAGCCTGGGGGTCTGGCTGGAGCCGGATTTGTCCTTTAGGACACACGCCAAGAAGACCGCTGGCGTGTGTTATGGAATGCTCTGGTCGGCCCGTAAGGTTCTCCCCCTGCTGCCAGAACTCTCCCGGAAGCTGTTAGTCCAAGGCTTAATCATCTCACGCCTGGACTACAGTAATGCGCTCTTTCTCGGAGCGCCAGAGTCAACGTTTAAGATCCTGCAACAAGTGCAGAATGCAGCAGCAAGGCTGCTGTGGAACGTTCCGGCCAGGCAGTCAGCCTGGCCTGCTTTAAGAGCACTCCATTGGCTCCCTGTCAGAGAGAGAGTTACCTTTAAGGCCCTCTGCATCGCCCACAGGAGCATACAGGGGAAAGGACCAGCTATTCTGAAGAACATGATTCGGCCCTATAAGCCCACAAGAGCTTTACGCTCTGACAATAAACACCTCCTTCAGACAAAGAGAATTAGGAGAGCCCGTTCAGGTGGCAGGAGTTTTTCTATCCATACAGCGCGCGCCTGGAACTCCCTCCCACTCTCACTGCGCTCTGAACCAAACCTTCTCAGGTTCCGGAAACATCTGAAAAATTATCTTTTTCCAGAATAATTGTAGCTCTTCTGCCCACTATTAGTAGCCTGCTCTTGGTTTCTATAGGCGCTGGGATGCCCCTGGGTAACCATGCGCGGTACAAAATTCAATAATAATAATAATAATAATAATAATAATAATAATAATAAAAATAATTTCGTAGCGCGTCCTGCATCGCATTTTGCGATGGAGGGCATAGAACGAAATTCGATTGATTAATTTAATTATTTTCTTACCTTCAATAATCCATGTTCCGGTGTTTACCAACCCCCACCCTGCCCCTCCCCTGCCTGTCTGCCCCACAAAACACCCTCCACGGGCCATGGCTGATTGTGAGCCAGGTGTGTTGCAACTTTCTAATTTTCTGTTTTATCTCTTTTAGTTCTTTTTTACTCAAAGGTGTATGTTTCCTTTTTTTCTGTTGTGCCATTCTTAGTGGTATTAGAGTAGAAAATTATGGTTTGACCATGTGATTGGAGTCATCGTTTTGGAAGGTAACTATTTGTGGATTTGAAAAAATGACATCAATGGGTGTGGGTTTCTGAACTACCTGATGTAGGTTCAGTGTGTCTAGACCAGTGATTATTGTTTTTGGATGGTGCAATTTTTTTTGTCAAACCAAATGTTTAGGTCATCAAGGACGCATAGGTTGGAGTGTAGTGGTATCAGGTTTGAAACTGCGTCTAGAAATTTGTCTGGGAATGTTGCATTGCTAGATGGAGGTCTGTAAAGGAGTAGGAAGTTACAGGAGAACGATGGTGTAGGGTTGCATGTGGCAACGAAGGCCCTACAAACTTGTATAAAGACGTTTTCAGCTTTAGTGATGCTATACGATTTTGTATGATAGCTTGATAGCTGCCATGACTCCGTTACGCCAATGCCCCTGAGAAGAGGAGATTAAGCCCTTCAAAAAACCCACCCCTGTCCCGTGCACCCTGCACGCCATTGTAAAATATGATTGACGATTTGTTTATGTAACCTTTTTCACTTCCACTATAGTTGGTGTCAATGTAATAATTATTTATTGCAGTATTGCAGTATGAGTATAGACTTTGGGTTGAGGATCGACACTGGGGGAGGCTCTGTTGCGGGCAGACAATCGGGAAACGCACACGCACGCAGAGAAAAGGTGCACGATGCGTCATCGATCGTTCGGGTCTGGCTCGAGGATAAATAGCCACACCCGACGCTTCCAGACGCTTTGCCTTCCTTCGCCTGCCAAGAAGACTCACCTCCGCAGCCTCCAGAGAACTCGACGACCTGGCAACGCCCCAAAAGCATCCGGAATTCGTAGAACCTTCATCTTCGTGCTGCAAGAGAAGAAAAGAAACTCTTAATCTAAGTGAACCTTTTTTCTCATTTGTCAAAAGGCGCCCAACGCAAGCAGGCAGCAAGTTACTGAGAAAACAAAACTTACCTGAAATATTCGAAGGCACTTGGTAGAATCCTGGCAAAGACGTTTGTTGACATTTTGATTTTCTAAAAAAGAAATAAGAAGACTTTGAGACTTAATCAAAGTAAATCTTGGGAAATGCACATTTGATGTTATGTCTAGATAGCTGTTTCTTTTGTTTTGCCATATTTGTACATAGGTTGTGTAGAACCTGAAAGAGTCGAGAGAGTATACAGAGTAAGTGACACAAGGAACTGATTGTCTATATCATGTGGTGCAACTTGACATAGGAAAAATGAGTAACCTATTCTTACATTTGATTATTTACTTAGGAGCAGAGTTACTACCGAATGGCACTCTAAACTTCTCGAAAGCAACCAAAGCCAAATACGAGACTCTTCACAACGACAACACGGACGCGACGCCTAGCTTCTAAAGTCGCAGGTAGGCTCTCTTTGAGTTCAACAAGAGAGAATTACGGTAGGCTTAGATAGTTAGCAGGTCTTTAAAAAGAGTTTAAATTACAGAAGTTTTCTTTGTTGCTTCGCAGGTCGTCAACCAAGCAACAAGTAGCGTCCCCAATCCGGCCCTACTCCCTAAATTCTATTTAATTGCCTTAGTGTAAAATTAAATCACAGGGCGTTGCCTAGAACTCAGGGAAGTCGGTCCATAACGTCTCTGCGAAATCAACCTACAAGCATCCTACAGGTAAGAGTGCTTGTAATCTGACAGAAGGCAAAGCCCACGAAAAATATTTCGCCCAGACGCTAAGGATCCAACAGCCTCGATTTCTTTGCAAGACATAGCAGACATGCTGTCTCATAAACAATCTGAAAATGCCGCCCTTCGAAGGGATATTACAGTCCTACAAAACAGTATTCAAGGAGCAAATGTTTCTGGTCCTAGTACCTGGAGTTTTTCTCCAACTCAGAGATCGGTACTAAAACCACCAACATTTCAACCAGGACTTCAAACCTTACATTCTAGTTCCCCATCTGCACCAACTCAAATTCAGGTGGTTACTCCGGTACCAGTTCCCTTAGCACAACCTGAAAGGTTTTATGGGGACAGTAACAAGTTCACAGTCTTCTTAAATCAATGTCATCTACATTTCATAGCTAAACCCACAGCTTTTCCTGATGATTCTTCTAAAATATCATTCATATTATCCTATCTAGAAGGAGATGCTGCCCTTTGGTCAGTGCCAATTGTAGAACGTGATGACCCTATTCTCTATGACCTTAGACGATTTAAGAATACAATGAAAAAATTGTTTGCTAAGCATGTTTTTGTTCAGTCTGCAGATCATGAACTACTTCATTTAAAACAAGGCTCATCAGACTTACTACATTATATATCTCAGTTCAACAGATTAGTAATAGATGCTCACTGGCCGGAAGGTAAGAGGGTTTCCCTTTTTTATAAGGGCCTAAAAGACGAGTTAAAAGATATGATTACAGGAATTTTGGATCCACCTGATGATATTGTATTTTATCGTGAAACTTTTATGATAATTTTTATCGAAATAAAGCCTTTTTGACTTGACTTGACTTGATAGTGAAGAGTTCATAGATCTGGTAGTTAAATTAAATCACCGTTTATCTGAACGCAGAGGGGAAAAAGGGAAAACTGAACAAAAGTTGTTTTCCTTCAAAGACAGAGTTAGTTTCAAAACAGACCCTACGACTAAATTAGAATTAGTAAAACCAATGCAGATAGGTACCATAAAAGGTCCTTTGACTAAAGAGGAGAAAGACAAAAGGAGAAAATTAAATCAATGTCTTTATTGTGGCAAATCAGGACATTTTGTTAAAGGATGTCCAATACGCCCACATAAGCCTAAAGGAAAAAACACT
Organism: Lissotriton vulgaris; assembly: GCF_964263255.1. Classification (NCBI taxonomy): domain Eukaryota; kingdom Metazoa; phylum Chordata; class Amphibia; order Caudata; family Salamandridae; genus Lissotriton; species Lissotriton vulgaris. Next base: position 759,858,740 of record NC_141689.1, on the reverse strand, counting down.
GATGCAGGTTTAGTCCAGCAGTCGGAAAACTAACATGCTCGACAAAACAAGAGGTCAGTTTGTCGAGTACATTATCTAGCTTGGCCTCCACAACTCCAGATTTAACTTTTCATCACCTCAGTATTAAAATCCCCTTCCAGTCTCACTCAAGAAAAGAAAAAGTTTGGGCTGTTGACGCTTTAATTGACTTGGGCGCGACAGGCAATTTTATTGATAAACACTTTTTGCAGGAATCGGAATTTAAATCGGAACCTAAACTTCACTGAGAGGTAGTTAGAGCAGTCGACGGTAAGGAATTATCGTCTGGACTCATACAGTATCACACTGAAACTCTTCAAATGGGTTGTTTATCCATCCATAAAGAAGACGTTACATTTGACATCATAGATGCCCCTCAATTTCGCTTAATTTTAGGAATTCCATGACTATTAAAACATAATCCCAAGATCGATTGGGTGAAGAAAACTGTACTATTCAATTCAGAATTTTGTCATTTTTCTTGTTTTCAACCCCAAAGTTCAGAACTGTTAGTACAAGGTTATGATTTTCCCATGGACTCTAAAAGCGTATTGTTGTTGGAAGGAGTTCTGTAAGATTATTCGGATCTTCATGACGTATTTGATAAAAAGAAGGCCAATACTCTACCACCACATAGGGATTTTTTTTTTGGAAACCTTTATTGTGCAAATGGAAGCATACATATACGGGCCTACAACCAATCAGGCCGGCCACGGCACATTATGAAAGCACATGAGACAATAATGAAGTTCCCCGGCAGTCGCCCGGTGTATTACAGGCAAGCGATCCAACATTAAAGGGCTGAATATAACCGCTGGAAGCAGGATTAAAGAAGGTTAATTTTATAATGTAATAGGAAGTATAGCAGGACCAGTTGCAACTTTTTGACATCTGAGTTCCCATGGTGGGCACCTTTTAAAGCATCAATACGGAAGGGCATTGATAAAAAAATAACAGCAGCGATTGACAGGAATCAACTTATAGACGCCCCACTTCAGAACAGTTCCCACCGCGGCCCATCACACACCCGTCGACCCGAATGTGTGCTAGTACATAACAGAGGAACCAGAGAAGCAACGTAAAGATAGTCATCCACTATACTAACCCAAAAAGAGAGAAAAAGAAGGGAGGGGAGAGAAAAGAATATTAGAAAAGGGAAAAGAAAGAACGCAGCGCTACTGCACGCGCCCCACAGCGATAAAAGCACGCAGGACTGGGAGACCCGCTATCGGGGTTAGGGCTTGTAAGACATGATATATGTGCAATCAATATCGTGGAAGCAGGGAAGTCATCCCCTTCCCCACCAGCCATCACACCATGGAAGACACGCACAGACACAGCGTCCCTATAAAGGGATACAAAAGAGCCAAAGAAATGAAAGAAAAATGAATAATAAAGAGACCCCATCCCTCCCACCCCACCCTGCACCCCTGCAGAAGGCTGCCGCCTACCCCCCCAGCAGCGTGCCTGTCGCCCTAAGTAGAACCCGAAATATAGAAAAATCAGAAAGTGAGAAAAGAAACAAAACAGACGAAAAAAAAGGAGGAAAAGGGATCCAGTGGGAGAGGAGATCTGCAATCAAGTCATGCGGCTCCTACCCCCGCCTTCACACAACTGAAACCCATATCAAAGCGAGATCGACACAACCTCAAGTATCAGGAACAGTAAAAGGAATCAGCCATATTGCCGCGGCTGCGGGCAGTCCTCATCTCCAGACGGTAACTAGTAGTCCGCCGAGTCAAGTCTGGCTCACCCCTGTCCTCTCCTGATCATAGCTTTCATGCGTAATAGAGTAGTGGGCAGCAAATAGTTCAGTATGGAATGGACACAGGATCAAAACAAATCAGGCCAAGGGTGTAAACCAGGGGACCCCAGTATCAAACGGCAGAGCAAGCAATGGCTACGGCAGACCAGACTTTCAAAGAGCAACATCAGGAGCAGCAAACAGTCTGGGTGCGGTCCCGCCGCCCAAAAAAGTGAGATCTCCCCCGCAAGGTAGCAGCGGGACCTCACCAAAGCAGTTTGAATCGAACATCCACCTAGCTCCCCAGCCAGTCGGGCATCGACGGGCCCCAACGTGGGGCCCCCGCCCATGCCCGCCACAATCAAAGCTTCCTGGAGATTCGGGGCCGCAGACGTACAGTCTTGTAGATGCACGGTGGCAGCACTCCTCGCAGCAGCCGAGGGGGACAAAGCAGCACACACTACGAGTCGAGCCGCGTTCATGCGGGATGGTCCAACAGACATGGCGGCAGACCTGTTATCTTGCACAACAGCGTCGAAGACCATGGCTTCACATAAAGAATATAGGGCGGCAAGGACATCACCAATCGTGGGCTCACGTCCACAAGTCTCGGCCATCGCGTACTTCAGCGACCCAGGTTCGCCGACCCGAGCAGATCCGGGATTCAGGGCGCTGGTCGCCATCTTGCAAGTGCAGCCGTGACTCTCCGCGCCTCAACTTCTGGAGTGGGCTCTCAAGCAAGGCCCACCGCTGGAGTCCCCTCGAGCCCCAGTAATGGCAAACTTGGTGCAGAAAGAAGGGCCACCAAAAATAGGGACCGCCGGCGCCACCGTTCCACGGACGCCGCCCGCCCGCCGAATCCGGGTGAAGGGCTTCAAGATGGCCGGACAGGGCAACAAAGGGAAGACAAGCCTCCTGCATGGTCTACCCCCATCCGAGGCGGGCTGTGCCCTGCCACAGGGCCCCCAGGCCGCCAGACCGGGCCCGGCCAGTCGCCACCGGCACAACCGCAAGAACGCGGCCCTTCCATGGACGGAGCTTTCCAACCTCCGTCCTATCTCCCTTCTACCTTACTACAGCAAGATGGCCGAGAAACATGTCAACGTACACCTGTCCAACTACATCGAGGCAGCGGGCGGCCTAGACCACTCACAATCTGGTTTTAGGCCTAACCATAGCACCGAATCAGCCCTTCTGTCAGTGACAGATAACATCAGAATGTCACTTGACAGAGGGAGCTCAGTGATTTTGGTGCTATTGGATTTGTCCGCTGCCTTCGACACGGTGTCGCATGAAGTTCTTCTCGGCCGTCTGAAGGGAGCTGGAGTAGAAGGGACCGCCCTTGCGTGGCTGGAAAGCTTCCTCGAAGACAGACAACAAGGTGTCAAATTAGGCTCCTACAAATCTGTCTGCAGGAAGCTCACCAAGGGGGTGCCACAGGGCTCATGTCTAAGCCCCACGTTATTCAACGTATATGTGGCCCCCCTGGCAGAGATCATTAGATCTCACGGGTTCTCACCAATCTCTTACGCTGACGATACTCAGCTGCTTTTCCCCTTTCAAACCATTACTCCCGCAGTCATGCAATCTTTCCAAGACGGTATGAGAGCGGTGGCAGGTTGGATGGCCCAGAACTTCCTCCAATGCAACGTGACCAAAACTGAGGTCATGTTGTTTGGAGGGGCCACCCTGCTCTGGTCCCCGGAATGGTGGCCACCTGAGCTTGGACCTGTCCCAGCGCCCAAACAAACCATCAAAAACCTGGGGGTACGCCTAGACCAAACTCTGATCATGAAAGATCACGTCAGTCAGGTTGCGGGAACGTGTTTCCGTACAATTGGTCTTCTACGGCGTATCTTCCCTTTCCTACCAAACACTCATAGGAAGACGCTGGTTCAGGCACTAGTCCTTGGACGGGTGGGCTATTGTAATAGTCTACTCATTTCCGCCAACCAGGAACAACTTCGCAGACTGCAGGTGGTACAGAACACCGCGGCAAGACTTATCCTGAATGCTCCCCCCCGCACCCCTTCCCGCCCCCTCCTTTCCCACCTTCACTGGCTCCCAGTGCAACAGCGGATTCAGTTCAAACTCTGCTGCATCATGCATAAATGTATCTACGGTTCTGGTCCCAAATATCTGAAGAATATCTTTCTTCCTTACTCTCCTGGACGCACTCTACGCTCTAGCAACACTATGTTGCTATATGTACCTAAAGTAAACAGAGCAAGACAGGGTGGCCGTGCCCCCTCCCTTAAAGGTCCAATGCTGTGGAATTCCCTCCCCCCCCAGCTAAGACAAACTCCTCACCTTCTCAACTTCAGGAAGAAATTGAAAACTTACCTATTCACACAGGATTAATTTAGCCTCCCCTCTGCCTTTTCCGATCTATAGTTTTGTTTAACTCAATCAGAAGCCACGCGCGGAGATACCCCTTCGGGGCTGATTCACGCGCGATACAAGACTATAAATAAATAAATAAATAAACCGCACAACGGCCTCTTCAGCCGACCCCTCTCCTCCACCTGGGGCCGGCGCCGACACCCCTACTCCGGCCGACCGTCACAGGCGAATCAGCAAGGGCATAACTCCAGATCCGCGGCACACAGGAGCCCCCGGGACAGACGGTGAGTGCGAGCAGTGTTTCACCTTCCCATTTCTTGCCGAGTGTGTCTCCTCGAGGCAGGATGAAGATCAGGATATGCATTTAGGCAGGAAGGTTGGCGGAGCCGAGCTACAGTGCGGCCATCACGGTCGCGTGCTTGGCTCCTCCCCCACATAGGGATTTTGATTGTCGAATAGATTTAATGCCTGGGGCTACCTTACCGTGTAGTCGGATATATGCCCTTACTGAAAAAGAGAATGAACACCTGAGGGAATATCTAGATGAGTACCTTGCCAACGGTTTCATTCGACATTCTAAGTCCCCTGTATCTTCATCTCTATTTTTATCCCTAAACAAGGAGGTGAATTGCGTACTTGTATTGACTACCGTGCCCTAAATAATGTGACAATTAAGAATAGATATCCACTTCCACTAATTCCAACTTTATTAGATCTGTTGAAAGATGCTACTATTTATACCAAATTAGACTTACGAGGAGCCTACCATTTGGTAAGTGTCCGAAGCGGAGACGAATGGAAGACCGCATTCCGTACCAAATTTGGCTTATATGAGTACCAAGTTATGCCATTCGGACTCTGTAACGCTCCAGCAGCTTTTCAATATTTTATAAATGAAGTTCTAGGAGAATTTTGGGATATTTGTTGCATAGTTTATATAGATGATATTCTCATCTATTCTAAGAACACCACAGAACATGTAAAACAAGTAAGAGCTATTCTTCAAAAACTCATTGACAATTCTTTATTCATAAAATTATAAAAAAGTACTTTTCATACTACAAGAGTAGAATTCCTTGGGTATGTTTTAAGTCCCAAAGGAATTGAGATGGATTCAAAGAAAATTCAGGCAGTTCTTGATTGGTCCAGCCCTTCCACAGTAAAACAAATTCAGAGTTTTCTAGGATTCGCCAACTTTTACAGGCGATTCATTTGTAATTTTTCTCAAATCATAACCCCAATAACTAGGTTATTACGAGAAAATGTAAAATTTGAATGGACAAGTGATGCAGAAAAAGCCTTTTCAAAATCTATAACAACAGTTTACTTCTGCACCTATTTTAATGCATCCAGATCAATCCATTCCCTTCATAGTCGAAGCAGATGCTTCCCAATTTGCCATTGGGGGCATCCTATCTCAAAGACATAAGGAGACCGGTCAGATGCATTCCCATAGCATATTATTCAAGAAACCTTACCCCTACTGAACAAAATTATGCTATTGCTGACAAAGAATTGTTAGCCATCAAAGCAGTTTTTCGAAGAATGGCACCAGTATTTCTTAGGTGCTAGACATCCAGTGACAATCTATATGGACCATAGAAATCTACAAAGCTTGCATTCTGTAAAAGCTCTCACCGCAAGGCAGTTACGCTGGACATTATTCCTTAATGCTTACAATTTTATAATCACTTATCGTCCAGGAAAAGAGAATCAAAAAGCTGATGCTTTGTCACGTATTGGAATCTCAGAAGAAAAAGATTGTTTACCAGATAAAACCCAACCTGTATTGTCAGATCACTGTTTTAAGATTGGAGTTACGTATATTGATGTAATAGAGGAAATTAAAAAAGAAATTCAAGAAAAAACAACACAAGAGTGGCAAGATCAGTATCCTTTATTACAAATGAAAGATGAATTATTGTACATGAATGAACATATTTTGGTACCCACTCAAAAACTTCAACAGAAAGTGATACAATTATATCATGATACCTTGATGTCTGCACATCCAGGAGTAACAAAAACTAGTCATTTAATTAAAAGTAAATTTTGGTGGCCATCTATGTTAGCAGATATTCAGAGTTATATTGAAACCTGTGTAGTATGCACCCAGAATAAAACACAACATCAAGCACCTAGTGGTCTTCTCCTTCCACTTCCAATACCACCTCAACACTGGCATACAGTATCCCTTGATTTTATAGTCGATCTTCCAAAAACTAAGAATGGTTTTAACACCATTTTAACTGTGGTTGATTAATTTTCCCGGATGGCCACTTCATCCCATTAAAAAAGATCCCATCAGCTCTCAATTTATTTCTCACTTCGGGCAAAATTTAGGAAAAACTTCAGACATGGATGTCCGCACATCTTCTGGTTATCATCCTCAAACTGATGGTCTAACAGAAAGAACCAACCAGACCATAGAACAATTCTTACGATGTGCATTAGTAGAGGGAGAACAAGAATGGTCAGATATATTGTAGATATTGGAATTTGCTTACAATAACATGGACAATTCCTCCACTAACTTCTCTCCATTTTTTAGTACCTATGGTTTTCATCCAAAAAATATCCCTGGTTCAATAAGGTTTCCTTTTATAATCCCATCTTTGGATGAACACATTAAAAAACTAGTTCACATCAAAAATCAGGCCCAGTATAATTAGGCACAAGCAAAAGAAAGACAAAAAAGTATCTCAGATTCACACAGAACACCACAACCCAAATACTCAATTGGAAACAAGGTGTGGTTATCCACAAAGAATTTAAAGATAAGAACTTGTAAAAAATTCTGTCCTCGTTTTATCGGGCCATTTGACATAGAAAAAGTAATAAATCCTGTCAGTGTAAAGTTGACTTTACCACTCAAATATCGTTTTTCATCCAGTATTTCATTTGTCTTTGATTAAACCATTTAATCCTATGACCATATTTAGGAAACCTCCCGCAGCTATACAAATTGATGGAGTTCCATAATTTGAACTTCAGAAAATTATAGATTCAAAAAGAATCCGTGGGAAATTGTTTTATTTGATACATTGGAAGGGTTATGGCCCAGAGGAGCGAACCTGGGAACCTCTTGCTAACTTACAGAATGCTCCACGATTAGTAAGGCAATTTCATCTACAGTATCCAGAAAAACCAAAACCAGTTCCTAAAGTATTTGGAGGGCTCTTAAGAGGGGAGTACTGTCATGACTCTGTTACGCCAATGAGAGAAGAGGAGATTAAGCCCTTCAAAAAACCCACCCCTGTCCCATGCACCCTGCACGCCATTGTAAAATATGATTGACGATTTGTTTATGTAACCTTTTTCACTTCCACTATAGTTGGTGTCAATGTAATAATTATTTATTGCAGTGTTGCAGTATGAGTATAGACTTTGAGTTGAGGATGGGCACTGGGGGAGGCTCTGTTGCGGGCAGACCGGCTAAGGAGAACAATCGGGAAACGCACACGCATGCAGAGAAAAGGTGCACGATGTGTCATCGATCGTTCGGGTGTGGCTCGAGTATAAATAGCCACACCCGACGCTTCCAGACGCTTTGCCTTCCTCCGCCTGCCAAGAAGACTCACCTCCGCAGCCTCCAGAGAACTCGACGACCTGGCAACGCCCCAAAAGCATCCGGAATTCGTAGAACCTTCATCTTCGTGCTGCAAGAGAAGAAAAAAAACTCTTAAGCTAAGTGAACCTTTTTTCTCATTTGGCAAAAGGCGCCCACGCAATCAAACAGCAACTTACTGAGAAAACAAAACTTACCTGAAATATTCGAAGGCACTTGGTAGAATCCTGGCAAAGACGTTTGTTGACATTTTGATTTCCTAAAAAAGAAATAAGAAGACTTTGAGACTTAATCAAAGTAAATCTTGGGAAATGCACATTTGATGTTATGTCTAGATAGCTGTTTCTTTTGTTTAGCCATATTTGTACATAGGTTGTGAAGAACCTGAAAGAGTCGAGAGAGTATACAGAGTAAGTGACACAAGGAACTGATTGTCTATATCATGTGGTGCAACTTGACATAGGAAAAATCAGTAACTTATTCTTACATTTGATTATTTACTTTGGAGCACAGTTACTACTGAATGGCACTCTAAACTTCTCGAAAGCAGCCAACGCCAAATACGAGACTCTTCACAACGACAACACGGACGCGACGCCTAGCTTCTAAAGTCGCAGGTAGGCTCTTTTTGAGTTCAACAAGAGAGAATTACGGTAGGCTTAGAAAGTTAGCAGGTCTTTAAAAAGAGTTTCAATTACAGAAGTTTTCTTTGTTGCTTCGCAGGTCGACAACCAAGGAACAAGTAGCGTCCCCGATCCGGCCCTCCTCCCTAAATTCTATTTAATTGCCTTAGTGTAAAATTAAATCACAGGGCGTTGCCTAGAACTCGGGGAAGTCGGTCCATAACGTCTCTGCGAAATCAACCTACAAGCATCCTACAGGTAAGAGTGCTTGTAATCTGACAATAGCTTAGAGGAATGGCTTCATGCAATACTGGAGCCATGTAATCTCCCAACCATGATTCAGTTATGAAGAGTAAGTCAGGTTGAGCATCAGCGAGGAGGTCATAGAGGTGATGCTTGTAAGAGTGATGAAGCATTGATTAGTAGGCAATTTAGTGAATGTCTTTTGATGATGGTGGGACTTTGTTTTGTAGAAGAGGGAGCAGTGTTTTGTGGACTTGTAGCAGGTATGTCCTTAGCGATGGTATTTGCCGAATTAGAATAGCAATAGTGAAGTGGTTCTGTATCATATTCCTCATTCAGCAGGCGAAGGAGGCATTTTGATTGGTCTACGTGAATAGGTGGTGGTTGAGAGTGAGTCGGTGAGCTGTCTTGTTTTTAGATAGTAACCATGTGCAGTAGACATGGGGATGCAAACTGGTGAAAAGTGGCATGTTGTTTATTTTATTTGCGTCTGTTTAGAGTGAAAGGTGTATGATTTCAGGGTGATGGTGCAGCATGTTAGTCATGTTGTAAGGTTCTAATTGTCCAATGGATGAGAGGTGGTTAAAAGAGAATGAACGTTTTGCTGTACATGTTTTAGGTTTGGGGAAGAAAGAAAACTTGGCAGTGGAGATGGTTTAGGGTGTATAATATTATTTGTGTACTCAGGAGGGTGGGAGTGGGTGTATGTTTCTAGCTTGTGATGGAACGTATTATGAGGTAGTGTATGTGTTATATTTTGTTTTTGAGGAGTAGTGAGAGGAGATTTGTTTTCTGAGAGATTTTTTATGTAAAGTATTGCTGGTGAGTAGAAGCTGCAACATACAGGGTTGGTGAGGGTGTTTTGGAAAAGAGTGTATGTGGTGTGTGAGAGACAATGGGAAAGAGTTAGGAGTTTTTGAGTTAGATTTGATTGCTTGAAGGGGTACTATGGGGCATATTATCAAGGGTGGCGATAGGGAGTTTTTGCGGCTTTAGCGGACGTTTTCGGCCGCTAAGCGGCGATAATTCTATCGCCCTATTAGCAAGCTGTCGCTAACTGCTGTTAGCGACAGCTTTTAGGAGATAGCGAGCGGTTTGGGGGCCGCTTTGCATGTTAGCGACATTTATCGCTAATGACATGCAAAGTGGGCGTACCCAAACTGTTAGCGACTGAAAACAGTCGCTAACATTGCTATCGCCTATTAGCAAGGCAGGCGCAGCGATGGAAATATTTGCGCTAAGCGCGAATATCTCCAAATATAACACCTGCCCAGACCAGTTCTTAGCGATGTTATCCAATGGGAGGTGGATAACATGGCTAAGAGCATTTCATCCCTAATGCGTGAATATCGCTGTATTCTCAGCGATATTCACGCATTTCGCGGCTATCACCGGAAAATGTATCACTTTGGAGATAAACGTTGCTAATAGCACGTTATCTCAGCGATAAATTCCGGCGATACTCAGCGAGAAAAAAATCATCGCTAAGCCTCTTTAGCGATAAATATCGCTACTTGTTGGTAATATGCCCCTATGTGTGGAGTGTAGGAGATGTGTGGTGTATTTTTTGTAAAAAGAGGAGGGTGTTGATGCATGAAAAGATGAAAGGTCTAATATAGGTTTTGTGGTGACTGAAAGGGGTCGGTTAGGTGTAATTAGAGTGTAGATCTGGTGCTTTGTATGAGTAGGGAGTGTGTGTCTGGGTAGGATATAGTTGTGTATGGTGTGGAATTTGGGTTGTGTTGACGATGAGTAGATTGGCTAGTGGTATAGGTTAAAGTGATGCTTTGTATGTGAGTGGGGGTGCCATTATGTGGTAGTTGGGGTAGAAAGGTGCATAGGTGTGGTTTGGCGCGTTTTGTAGTGTGTTTTGAATAATTGAAATGTATGTGGAGTTTGGAGTAAATGTGTGGCGTGCATTTGCTGTGAGTGTGTTGATATGTTTGTGAATAATGATTGGTTAAGGTGGGAGCTGGTGATTAGGGAAAAAGGGCAGCATCTCTGGCCCTAGACCTTAAATAGCCCTAGTGTTCAGGAGATCCCTTCAGCCAATTAGAACCCTATCCCTAACCCTAAACAATCATTTGCCAGATCTCTCCAATCAGGTGACCAGCTAAAATCCTTCTTGATCTACTACAGCAAGCTCTTTTGTAACACACTTTATGGTAATATAATGAATGCATGCTTGGGCAGCAATCAGCAGTACAAGAACAATGGAAGGACTGTACTGCCTTTGACTCTTTCACTGCCTTTGGGGTAGTTTTGCGCTACACAAATACCTCATACATAAAAAAAGGGGAGACGCTGCCAAGACATGGAACACCCTCCCACTGAGCCTACGACAGACCCAAGACCTGCTGACCTTCAGGAGGATACCTAACACCTGGTTGTTGAATCAGTAGCCCCCCCAGCGCCATGAGACCCTCGCGGGTATTTAGTGTGCTTTTCAAATGATTGATTGATTAATTGATTGATAGCTGGACAACTCAAAGCACAAAACCTCTTACCTGTAAAGGCATGGAGAGGGCGGGTTCCATACCAGAACTGTAGGTAGAATCGCCTAGCCAGGGGTGGATCTATCTGGTCCAGGAAGTCCTCCATCATATAGGAGTCCTTAACTAAAAGAAAGCCATCAGTTAAAGTGCCATGCAAATTTATATTAGAAACCCTATATTGCCAAAAGGTTGATTTTATGTGGGACTTAGGGATAGCCCCTGCTAAATCAGGGGTGCACCGCAAGTTTGCTATCACAATCTCCTGAAAAGTGACCTTCATATAGTTTATCCATGGGATACTACTAAAGCCTGCATAGGAAAGAATTTTCTCCAGTCCTTGCCAGTAGGATTTGAACTTCAGAATCACCCAAATCCTCCTTCAATAGAGCAAAAGGTGGAGTCCTATGTTGTTAGCTAGTGTTCTTAGTCCAAGGTCCAGCATGAGGGGGAGCAATGGAGTACTATTGGGAACCCTGACCCGCTGTCACATAAACCTATTTTCCACCGCTGCTAACGTACTCGCACCCAAAGCTCTGCACTTTACAAGGCTGTCCTTAGGGCCTGAAGTCTGAATATATGCAGAGCCCTGTGACATATTAATAATACCACCCACAGTTTGTTCCATCTTTAACCTGTGCTGCATAATGTGGGCTTGCCATCCTAATTGTTCCGTTCATGTCAAGCCTAAATACACAAAGGTACGCATGTGCTCAAGTGGGACGCCTGACAGCATTGGGTTGGCCCAGTTGCTTGTTCTGGATTGAGGACCATATACTTGGTCTTGTTCACATTGACCTCCAGGCCCCTTATCTTACGAAAGCGCTCAAACCATTCTAAGAATTTTTGGAGTCCCATAGGGTATTTAGAAAGAAAAGAGTGCCATCTGTCAAAAAGAGGGGAGGAACACTCATTTTTACCAATCAGGGTGCATTGTTGTCATACTGTTCTAGAAAATGAATGAGCTCATTAATATATATTTTGAAGAGCGTAGGGGCAAGTACCCACCCCTGCCTGACTCCACTGGTAAAAGGGAAAGGTTCATTCAGCTCGCCTGCATTACTACACGTTACCTGCACATAATTTCAGAAGTGCAGTCTCTCTGATGGTACTCAGGTAACTGGATACCCCTATTTCAGCAAGTAGCTGTCAGAGGGGGATTCTAGTTAGCAAGCCAAATACTGAGGGCAGGTCTACAAAAACAATGAAGAATCAACCCCCCTCTGAATCCGGCATGAAGAGGGGTCAATATTTCCTAAGCTGAGATCCAATCCTGTAGTCTGCCCAATATTACTCTACAGAATAACTTTTCGGAGCTGTCTATCAGACTTATAGGTCTGTAGTTTACAGGCGAGTCACGTGAACAGGCGAGTCACGTGAACCATTTTTAAAGATGGGGATGATTTCGGCCCCTGCCCACGTCAGTGGAATTGGTGCCCCTTTCATGATGACTGTGAATAGTACTAAGAAAAAAGTGGTCCAGATACCTATCTCACTCACGAACAAGTCACCAGAGAGCTTGTCTAAACCAGGGGCATTATTTAGAACAATTCCCCTAATAGCCAGGCTTATTTCCAGAGATAGGACCACCTGGGCATTGGGCTCTTCTAGACGTACTGCAGGCCTATGGGATACTGCCTTTGGTCTTGAAACCACCTCCCCTACAGCTCTGTATCACTAACGTGATTCCTCGGGCTCAACATAGTACCTGGGGGCAGCTGGTGTACGACCTTCTGCATATATAAATTAGAAAAATATTTAACTCACCCACTGGATACAATATTATTTCCTAATAAAGAAACCCCCTACCCTACTACAAGAAGATACCAGATTCTAAAAGGCGCGATGATCCTTTCATCTGGCAGCATCTATAAGACCTTCCTAGGTTCCTCGCTCTCAATCTTTTTTGGCTTCAGATAGCATTTTTTTTAGGACTGCCTGCTGGCCTGTACCAGAGGTCTATCATGATTCTTCATTGCTAGAACTACTTTATTCTTGTGGTCCCGGCATTACTTCTTATATATTTATAAGGGGAGGAGGGGGCTTCCTCTCCACTGTTCTCCTGATTTTTACATAATCATGGTTCCTCAGATATTGTAATATCTGGTTGTGCACCTCTCCTAACATATGCCAGTCCCTCCATGCCATCAGCGACCATCTATAGATTTTACTGCTAGCCTCTTGTGAATGCTTTACACTACTCCATTTGCCCTGCACCTGTTACTCGTGAGTCTCAATCTTCTATCAAAAGGCTCACCTTGAGTGCAAAAAGCTTCCTTAGTGGGCAGACTCAGCTTGAGTAATAGGGCATTGTGATCACTGTCAAAACGGGGAAACACTTTCTATTAAATGTATATTTTATTGACTTATCAGAGACAGATCTGCTGCTGCAGGCACATAGGCCCTAATATAGTGTGGAAGAATTAATTTGGACGACAACAGGAGACATTTTCTAAATGGTGGTGTTGGACTTGGCCCTTTTTGCAGGGCCATACCTGAAATTTTTGCCTTCCTCCTAGTCTTTTTTCTGACCTGGTGTTGTTTGTTTTAAGACGCTGGGCACTTTAACACTGCTGTCTAGTGTAAAGTGCGTGTGCTCTCTGTGGTAAAACATGGTAAGATCGGTCTACACCTGTTTGTCATATTTAATTTACCTGTCAGTCCCTTGTAAAGTGGTATCTCAGATACCCAGGGCCAGAAAATTAAATGCTACTTGTGGGCTTGCAGCGCTGCTTGCGTCACCCACCAAAAGCTTTTCAAACCTCTCTCATGCCTCTGTCATTGCAGGGCCTGTGCGAGCAATTTACTGCCTCTGTTAAGTGGCACATAAAGTGAGTGCCATGTCTGTGACCCCCCTTTTCTACATATCTGTCACCACTAAGGTAGCCTCTAGCTAACCCAGGGGCAGGGTACAATGTAGGTAAAAGGTACCTTGATTGTGTGACATGCCCTGGTAGTGACAAAGATACGTGTTTCAGTGGTAATTCCTGATCAGGAAGGACCATAGTGGTCAAGTTTGGTATGTTTGGAATAGTGATAATAAATGCTGCTCAATGGTGTGCATAGGTTTATTGTCACCATTTTATAAATGTCACTTTTAGACTCTTTGTGCCTGCCTTATGTGTATTGCATGTCTGGTTCTGGAGTGACAGGGACTGGGGAGGACTGGGGTGGTGCTGTGGTTCCAGAGGGGTTGGGTGAGTCAGCGGTAGGCTAAAACGCAGTGGGAGGAGTAGCCTCTGACCCTGAGTAGGTCTGTGCATGCCTTGTACAATGCTGGCTCCGCCCCCCTGTGGTGTGTCTGGGGCCAGGACCTACTCTGACAATGAGGGTGTTTGTGCCCTGTAAACAAATGTTTGAGTGCCCCCAGAACTGGTTCAAACTGGGTCCCCAAGCCCTGTGCCAGGGCAGAACAAAGACAAATGTGGTATAAATATAGGGGCAGTGACCCTCTATATGTGTGCTGCTTGGACTTTTGGAGCTGAGGAAAGCACATTGCATGGACTGCAGTGTGCCAAGAGGAACTGTCATGGGGGACTGACCTGCAGCCTGCTGGGCAGCTGAGGGGACTGAATGTCTGCTGAGGGACCCTGTGTGCTGGCCTGCCTAGGCCCAGCTCTGGCCTTGGCAATCCCTGGAGAAGAGAGCTGCCTGGTCCCTGTTTGTTTCAGGTGGGAGACAGGCTGAACTCTTTATTGTCGTTATTGCCCCACTAATCCAGTGCGTGGTAAGCACTATGCTATTTGCCCTCTTGATCTGTGTGTATCGTCTGTGATACTGCAGGGGGGCTATGCTGATGTGGCACCATGCTGTGTTGAGCCAGTCTGCAGGAGAAGCGCACAAGGAGTGCTGTATTTTCTGAGGAAAGGAGAGTGAGGTGACCGGGGCACGTGTCCGTACACCTTCCAACCAGCGTGGTGGCCACTCTACTTTCCTATGTGCCTGCGCCAGTGGAGACTTCACTCCGCCGCCCATTCTTGAAGGGGGAGTGCTCAGGAGAATAGCTGGTACTCCCAGTGCGGCAGCATTCTTGTCACGCTGCACAGGGAAGCTCTCTCCGCTCGTTGTTCCCCGAGGGCTGCATCACGGAGCAGAAACAAACAAGAAAGGGGAAGTCGAGCAGCTGTTGCCTGGTTGATGGTGGGGCTACACTTGACTGTGCTCCACACAGGAAGTAAGAGGAAGTCACGCAGCTTTTGCATGGTTGTGGGTGAAGCTCATGGCCACAAGCCGTCCAGCGGAGACGGGAAGCCAACAGAGGCTCCCCTTCGTGTTTGGGAAAATCGCCACTGGAATCCTGACTCACTTGCAGAGAGGGTGAGTCCAGCCATCACAGACAACTGGTGCTAGACTCCGGCTGGGGGGCTCAGTGCACACATCAGCTTGGCCATTGGAATTGCAGTAACACTGCCTTGTAAGGAAATGGCCTGATCACGGGCAGCTGCAGACTTGCCTATTGTTCTGGGGCATTGGTGTTTGGGGGCAGCTACAGTCCACTGCCAGGGGCCTTTGAGAGTAGATGTTCACTTGTAGGCCTAAAAGGCGCCTGATAAGAGAGGCCTGATGAGCTTAGGGCCATAATGTGGTTAATAAGGTTACTAAGGATGGCTATGGTTCCTGGGGGGCTCATGACTTACGTATTGTGACCTGTGGGTAATTTGGCTCTGTACTGCTACTGATTTGTGCATAATGTGTGCTTTTGGGTACAGTCTCTACCAGTATTAGCTGAGTTATGCTAATGATGGGGTGCCCTGTTGCTAGTTATGATCTTTGCATAATGCTTGGTACTGTGATGCAAGGCTAATTTAGGCTGTTTGCCTAATGTGATGATGCATAAGGTGTTTCTGCCCAGTCTTTAGGCCTAATGTGTTTATACCTAAAGAGATGATGCATAATGTGTTTATGCCTAATGCTTATGCCTAATGTGATTTATGCCAAGTGGCTGTACCAGTAGTTACTGGTGATTTTATTACTTACCTGTTCTAATGGTGATGACAGCAGTCCGATTGGCGCTGTCCTGTATATAATTCCCTGTAAAGTATAAACTAGAGCCAGGTGGCACAGTGTACAGTTGTGATTATGTTCTAATGTGTTTACGGATAAAACAAAGGCTATTTTATTTATATACACTTGTGTGGAGTTTCTTTTGTGGTGTGCCTAGAGTGTCGCTGCGGTGTATATGTTACGTAAATGATTCACACATTGCCCTTAGGATAAGCCTGACTGCTCGTGCCAAGCTACCAAGAGGGTGAGCAGGGGCTATCTTTGGCATGTAACTCCTTTGCTCTGACTAGAGTGGTGGTTTCTGCTGGCTTAGGCGCCAGTCCTAGCCAACCAGAAATCACTTTTCTAACAGGGGGAACTCTAATTCCAGGATTAGAAAATCTGCCTCCTCCTCTACCATAAATGCTTGGTTATCAGTGCCAAGGGGTTCACATTGGCAGTTAAAGTCCCCCCCACACTATTTTTCTTGCGGTTACTGGAAGTGTAGTGATATGTTCACTCAAATGATCTATAGCGATAGATTCCATCTTATTTCCAGTGGGTCTAATATAAACATTGTATATATATATAATAGGTTACATCAGGGGAGGCAGACAAAGTAAGGCACAGTATGTCGGGAAACTCCACCTTAAACTTTTTGGCAGGCCCAGAACAGTAGTTTTAACCCAAATCTTAGAGGGCCTTCCCATCCAACAAATTTTACAAAAAACAGTGACTGCAGAGAGAAAGAGGCAGAAGTCATAGTGTTCAATAAAATTGCACCACTCTGGACTAGCTTTTTTAGATGACAAACTCTCTACATTCCAAGAGATAAGATGGATTTATTCAACTTTTATTTTTTGTAACTGCCTTATTCTCTTTTTCAATTGAAGTAAGAGAAACAGAGCCGGGGGACACGATTATTTCAACAATTTGTGGTCAAAACTAGAGTCTGCTAAAAGTCCCTTACACTAATGAGTCCTCCTGAAAACTAGGAGGAGTGGTACTCAAGATATGTTCCCTACTTTACTATGAAGTGGTTTTCCTGAATGCAAGGGAGGAAGTTGGGGCAAGCGATCAGTACAAAACCGGTCTTGTACCTGGTAAGGGTGGTCCACTGCTAGTATTAGCTCTAAGCGCAGTTGTTTTGGAGGGCCCAGGTCTATTTACCCTAGGACACTTCTCAATCATTGTACCCTGGGAAACCCTGAAGTTCCCACCTTCAGAGGTGTTTAGTTTTGTAAGATGAGCCTTGGCCTGCCTTAATGAGGCCAACTTACTCTCTATAGCTACCAAACAGCCACAGAAAGGAAAAAGTTCACTTGAATAATGTCTTTGACTTTATGCATGCAATCCTCAATGAACTGCTCTACCGTTCAGGGTTGAAAGTAAAGACTTCTCCCATGGAATCCTTATGGGAGGCATAGTATATTGCAAAGAACAAGGGTGAATGTCACTAGTAGCCTGACTTAAATCTCCTACTGGCTGTCTGACTCTCTTAGCTCTCCCTGTGAAATAAACAACTCCCTTAGTGGCTGACCCTGATCAAGATATTGAGTCTGCAGCATAGTCACTAAGGACGGGGCAGTATGTGGTAGACATGGACTCTACAGAGTTTTTTGAGGATGCAACTCATGCTCCGCCCTGTTCTGGTGATTCCCCGAAATGTAAGAACAGATGATGTTCAGTGAGCTCTATCTCCGTGCTGATAACTCCCAAGGCCCTGTGAAACATGCTATTTATAGAGGTGTACTTTTCAGGGGTTGTGTCCTAGGAAAAGTTTATGTGGGTTTCCCATCCTGTTCAAAGACAGTGGCCAGAGCCACTGAACTCTCAACAGAAAGGCCAGATAAGAGGATAGGCCTAGTGGGGAACCAATAGATTGATTAGTCCCATTAGGTGAGGGTGGTTAAACATATCAATAATGCAATTCATTTATTATTAATTATGCCCACCCTTAAAGTCTGGAGTATAGATGATTATATTAGGCATCTAACACTATTAGGCCGTTAGTGTGGAGAAGCTACACAAACTAGTTGTAGGACTAAAATTTCTTCCTAGCAGGGCCCCACCCCACACCCATATCTGCCTGGCAACCCACTTGTGACACTGCATTGTATATTAAGCCCTCCCCACCCTCGTTTTGCCTTGATAAATTTAAGGTTACCCACGCACAGCGCCACCAGCTGTTAATACAAAAGTTTTAAACATAAAGGGGCAGTTCTACAAGAAAGTGACGCAGCGCGGCACCGAAGGCCCTTTGGCTGCGCCACGCTGCAGCACTTTCAGACCACAGGAATGCAACATATCTACAATGATATGTTGCATTCCTGTGCTCTCCCCAGTGCTGCTGCAGAAACAGCTGCCATGCGCCGGCGCAGGCACCCTTGCACCATGGTGCAAGGATGCCTGCGCCATGGGGAGATTGCTTTTGTGAAGGAAGGGGGTCCCTTCCTGCACAAAAGCAATCACTGCAGGCATTTTCCTCTTTCAATGAGTGCTGTAGAACGAAGCACACATTGACAGAGGAAAAAAAGAGGAGAAATGAAAATATTTCTCCTCGTTTTGCTTTGCTACGCCACCCCTATGGTGGCGCAGTAAACTGATGCTTTTCCAGGTTTACGATTTCTCGTATATCTGGAAATGCATCAGTGGACATGGGTGTTGCGTGGGAACACCCACAGCAACACCCTGCGTGACTTAACTTGTGCTTGTAAATATCGCCCCCAACACGCAAGGTGCTGAGTGAACAGGGGCAATGTTTACAAGCACAAGTTAAGTCACGCTGGGTGACTTTACCTGTGCTTGTAAATATTCCTTAGCAGGCTGCACCACCGGCGGCGCATGGGGCTTGTAAATCTGCCCAAAAGATTTGACCTTCCCAGCGACAAGCAGGAAGCAATAGATATTCCACAGAAAGCGCAAGGTAACATGGAGAAAGATGAAATAAAGCTCTCAAGGCAGTGTGAAAGATGAGTTTTGCAGTGCCACACAAGAGTTGAGTGCACCCAAAAGCAAACATGGGCATTTCATGAGTCAGAAGAAGGAAACATCAGATAGATTTCAAGAACACAGTAGAGCGCAGCTTTCCAAACTTTTCATGTTGGTGACAAACCCTTTTGTGAAAGCAAAATTCAGGGACACCGTAACGTGAGGACGCGCAGTGAGCAATCCCGAACCACCTATGGTGGGTTCAGGCCCCACACGCACACCCCACACACAACCCCACACACACCACCCCACAGACACACCACCCCACACACACAACCTACGCACAACCCCCTCACACACACAACCCCACCCCCCCCACACACACCCCACATACACACCCCCCCACACACACACCCTACACACAGAGACTTGAGGGGCACTGTTAAATAGTACTAAGGAGGGAATCAGTGGCGGAGGTGGCCTATCCCTCCATCTGTCTCCCTCCATCTGTCTCCCTCCGACTGTCTCCCTCCCTCCCTCTCTGTCTCAATCCCTCTCTGTCTCACTCCTTCTCTGTCTCCCTCCCTCTCTGTCTTCCTCCCTCTGTCTCACTCCCTCTCCCTCCGACTGTCTCCCTCCCTCTGTCTCCCTCCATCCCTCCCTCTCTGTCTCCCTCCCTCTCTGTCTCACTCCCTCTCTGTCTCACTCCCTCTCTGTCTCCCTCCCTCTGTCTCACTCCTTCTCCCTCCTACTGTCTCCCTCCCTCTCTGTATCACTCCCTCTGTCTCACTCCCTCTCCCTCTGACTGTCTCCCTCTGTCTCCCTCTGTCTAACTCTCTCTCTCTCCCTCTGTCTCACTCTCTCTGTTTCACTCTCTGTCTCCCTCCCTGTCTGCCTCCCTCTGTCTCACTCTCTCTCTCTGTCTTCCTCCCTCTCTGTCTCACTCCCTCCCTCTCCCCCGACCAACATTTTCTGTGGGTTCCATAAGGGTCTGTGACAAAGAGGAAAAAAGTTTGCTTTCATTCTTAAATCGTTTTAATATTTTCCTGTATTGGTGGTGCCCAGGTGCGCAGCGCCACACCCCACTCCCTCTCCCGCACTGCTCCATGCCCATGGCTCACACAGGCATTCTCGATTGAACTGAATTGTTTATATTTTTGTTTTTGTAAGGTTACAAGCCGCAGCGTGCAGAATGATGTAAATGTGAAAGCTTCTATAGGGCTTCTTGGCAGCTTTTTTTTCCAATGCACCGCGATCCCGGGGCTGCCCCAAACCCCAGGCCAACCCCCTGGACCCAATAACCCACCGTATTCACCCATCGAAGGGCCCCTTGCCAAATGGACTATCCATAAATGAATCCCTCGATCCCCCCCCCCTCCGTCATGTGTGTTGGCCCGGGCTGAGACAGCTTCCGGGGGCACACACACAGCCGCACCTGAGCGCTTCACAGGCCTTTCAAAGACCATTTAAAGTGCTAATAAGGCTTTATTGTTATTCATATTAGAGCCCCTGCAGCGCCACTCTGCCTGTTGCTGGAAAGCGTCTGGGGTGATCTAAACAGCATGCTAAAAGCGGAACATTTGGACGTTTTACCCGGACGCAGTTGTAAAACGCAGACATTTCTCTACTTTGGAGAAAAGTGGTGGGACACTGAGACACTTCGCCAAAAACAGGGACCGACCGTCCGGGCAAAACCTAGACATCTGGTGACCTTACTTCAGCCCCAGAACCCCCCCCGTACCCCTCTCGTGTGTGGCAGCCCAGGACCGCTCACAGCCGCACCCGAGCACTTCAATGGTCTTTAAATACCTTGTGCATATTAATAGGGCTTTGTTGTTGCTTCGCCCCTTCTAAGAGCCCCTGCAACTCCACTCTGCCAATGCGACACACCTACATATGGGTCGCGATACATTACTGTGTCGCACCACATAGTTTGGAAAGCTGTGCAGTAGAGGGACACATGGAGTATTATAAAAAGTCCTCAGCAGCCATGGTCCCCCGGTGACTCACCCCTCAACCCGATGCCAAATGAAGAACCCCCTGGTGCTGGGAGTCCGAAGAAACCACTGCACATTGCACCCTTGCAGCAGGAAGAGATAAACAAGGTTCAGCGCAGTCCCTGCTCCACAGGACTGCTACGCACTTTAAATAGAAACAGCTGCAGGTCCAGGGAGGGATCAAGGGACATGGAGTCCCTAGGGGCAATGGTTCCCCAGCTAGCTCACCCCTCAATCCACTACCGATGACTTGGATGCCAAATGAAGAAACCCGCCATTCTGGGAATCTGAAGAAACCACTGCACGATGCACCCCTGCAGCAAGATGAGCAAAACAAGGTTCAGTGCAGCTCTAAGGAGAGCATTTGCAATTTCTGCTAATTGTGAAATATCCACAGATGCTTAACACAGGTTAATTTAGGGTGTGTTGTGACTTACTTTGACTAGGATTGTGGTTCTTGCTTGGACAGGGTGCATACCTCTGCCAACCAGAAACTCAATATCTAACATCTCCACTCCCCAATCATATTAAAATGTCAACATTATGAGTACCACTCAATGAGGAAATCTGTCTGCATATATTCAATGGATCCTCATTGGGATGTGATCGGTACAATGTTATTTCTAAATATGCAATAGTTTAAATCTAGCATTACTAGTCATCAGTTGATCCTGCGCTCATGTTGTTATCTCCCAATTCCCACCAAAGCAGTCTGGTTTTGATGCAATTTTCTTTGATGCAGCTTCAGGTTGTAAAAAAGACTGAGTCATGGATTTGCAAACATTTTCTGTTGGGTTTGCATTAATTTTTTAGCACAAACCTGAATCAAAGTGTGGTGGGATTTACAATCCAACACATCAATGCAGTGCTACATGTGTGTTTCATGGGCTTTCGGATGGAACCACCCATTGATTTTGATGAAAATCTTTAGCTACAAATAATTTTAAACAGGGATTTGCATCAAAACCCTGTGCCTACTCGAGTCAAGCGTAATGAGGAGAAATTATCAATTTCACCTCCCTCTCTCACTTCCAAGTAGAACACAGGTACAACTTGAGAAGAGCCTTATAGCATAGTTTTTGTTTTAGACAGCTGGATGGAGACCAAGCACCGGCCTCTAGGGCCTGAAAGAGCGTGCAGCCAGTCTGCTCCATCCAATTCTGGTGCTGCTCTCATGTGGGAGAAGTGCCAGGATTGATAAAATTCTCTACTTCCCCTAAAAAATATGAGCAATTAAACAACATTTGTAGATTACCCCATTTATTCCGCCCCATCAGTTGGCACGAGACCTAAGGGCCAAATGAGGGACTAGTGCAGTTAGCATGCGCAATCTCATCTATATGCAGATTTGTGGTGAAATCAGGGCTTTATGGCTGCTCCATGGTACATTTGTAAGAGGGAGTTGGCTGGGTCCATTCTGATGAGTGAAGAGGAACTCCAAAGAGCGCTTTCCCGGTCTTTTTATGTACGCATCTGATGAAAGCGAAGGTACATGGGGCAATTTGAAAGGATGTGCTTGATTCTTTGTGAAAGCCAGTTCAAGCATATCTGCCTCACACTGATACGGAAAAAAGCTCCACCGTAAAGAGTAAAGTAAAGAGTAAAGAGAGAGAGACAAGATACACTAAGAGATTAAAGAAAAAGATGGAGAAAGAAAGCCCATAGGGTGAGAAAGAGAGTGGAAAGAAGAGAACGAATGAGAGAGACACAGAGAAAGAGCAAAAACGGGAGAGAGGGGGAAACATAGAACAAAAGGAGAAAGGGGGAAAAGGAGAGCTTGAGCGCAATACCAAAGGGAGAGGGCCAGAAAGTAGTTGAGCATGAAGTTGAGACATGAGGCATACAAATAGGAAAAGAGAGGAGAAGAATAGGTAAACTTTGCAAAAGCTTAATGGAATCAAAGTGACCATGCTATACAAAGCTTGTTTACAAGAGTCACATGCCATTGTGTTTGATAATCTCATTGTCAGGGAAACTGCAACCTGTTACTATGACAACATGATTTAACGATGACATTCAGAGAAAATAAATGATGTCAAAGCTGTCTGTCCGGCTGCTCTTTTATTTAAGGTGACAAGGGAGCAGTGGAGATTCAAGCTGCTGAATTCAGAGCAATACATAGATGTCATTTCATAGCAGAATTAAATCAGAAAGCAGCTGGTGGCACCTGGTTGTAATTTCAGAGAACCGAGAGCCAGAGGTGGTTTGCCCACCTCACCATTCCCCATAGCTGACTGCCACTGATAGTGATCATGCCCTCCCATGCCGGAAAACTGCACATGTTACCCACTGTCTACATTGTGTCCACGCAAGGTCGAGGCCCACCTGGATTCCTCATCCAATACCTTAATCTATGGCTCCAAAGACAGAGGTACAAATTCCTTACCAAAAAAGGATTAGCAAAATATTTAATTGCATTCAATGAACTGTATAAAAGTTAGACCGATTTTAAATTGAGACAGTCCTCAGACTTATGCCTGTGACTGTGCTCCCGGCCACACTGTTTAATTAAACAAACTGTTCTTATTTTGCCAAAATCCTCTTGTCTCTTGTTTTATTCAAAGTATTTCATGTTCAAGCAAAATTTTGGCAAGCTGCCATCAGCACTGATTGTTACCTTGAACCTGGCTGCAGCCAAAGCAATGGGACCCTACCCGAACGATTCAAATTTGCACAACAAGGAATGTGAGCAGACAC
Organism: Lissotriton vulgaris; assembly: GCF_964263255.1. Taxonomy (NCBI): domain Eukaryota; kingdom Metazoa; phylum Chordata; class Amphibia; order Caudata; family Salamandridae; genus Lissotriton; species Lissotriton vulgaris. Next base: position 759,835,101 of record NC_141689.1, on the reverse strand, counting down.
CACAATCGATTGGAAGTTCTGCTGAATCTGCTGGGCGAAGGTCTATGATGAAGCAGCAGTCACAAAGGGTAAGGGACTACACCAGAACCGTAGTGAAGCATGTGGCAAATGGCAAACTAGGGAGAAGTATAAAAAGATAACCTGAGTGCCCTGACTCAGATAGAAATATGGCATTTTATGTCCTAGCTGAGTAGTGGCCCGTGGTAGTCGCATTTTCAAATAGTCAGCAGGATAGGCAAGGTGAATATTTATTGTATTTATTGTCAGAGTTGACACCTCACTCGTATTTTTTAGTCCACAAGGGTTTCTCAGTTCCAACAGTTTCCAACACCTGTTGATATCTGAAAGAAGTGAGAGGTGTTGGCCGCCTGGTCCGCTGGGGGTAACACAGATGGTACGCTTTTTCTGCTGAGGGTGACACAGTGGGTATGCTTGCATTGCTTGGCACGCTCACCCCCTGGGTGTGATACAGAGTGTAATTTGGACATTTAGGGAAAAAGATTTGGACCTGGGAGATAAGGGTAACCTGTGTTTGGCTGAAAGGGGTCTGTGGTTCTCGAGTTATTCCTTTTTTCTGTGAATTATAGCAATTGTCTTTGTCTTGGAGATGATATTCAAAGACTATATGGCTCACTTAGTCCCTTGTACCACACAGAGCTTCCCCTGGTCACAAGACAGCATGTGCTAGGAGTGGGCTAACGATTTATGGGGGCATATTATCAAGGACGGGAGATACATTATCGGGGACGGGCGATACATTATCGCCGCTTTTATTGGCAGGAAACTGCCAATAAAGCGGCAATAATGGGCTTGATAATATGCTCCATGGAATTCCAATCGAAGCCCATGTTAGATGTCTTCACATATTATCAAGGACGGGCGATAATGTATCGCCCGTCCTGGATAATATGGCCCTATGTTTTGACAAAGTCATTGTTTTTATCGGTCATTTTTTTAGGTATTGGGTGCTTGAATCGGTGAGTATGATACAGATGGTACGGTGAGCCCGTGGGTGTGACACAGGGTGCAATTTAAGATATTTGTATGATATTGTGGTGCTGTTAAATTACTGCAAACTGTGTTTTGCCCTAAGTAGTGTATTTTTGTCGATGACCCAATCTTTCATATGAAGATGCTGCTATTTCTCACTAACCATAATTGATTACAGGAGTCAATATCATTCAGATACTGTTTTTATTAGCACACTGCAATTTTTCTAAGTTGCAACCCTTCATATGTATTGTTATTTGTGTTTATGAAATGTCCAAGTTGACATTTTGATGCATCTGTACATAGCACTGAGCTCGTAGTTACATAATTAGAAGCAGTAAACCTGGAGTATGTTTTCCCCACTATTGAGATCAAAACCAGAGAGTCGTCCCTAAAATAAAGAAGCTAAGGTATCTCTTCCTCTACAACTACCAAACGTATGATGGAGACACCATTCAAACTCATGCAAACCTGGTTCCCCACTGGCTAAATATGTAATATGGCCCACACACATTAAGGGACATACTTTTCCCTGGCCTAAGGAGGGAATTTTCAACACTAACTTATTTGAACACATGAGAACATACATAAAAAACAAATAGACAGGTCTAAGGAGAGATATTAGAGAGTCATTATTAGAGCTATGGGCCATGTTCGAGGAGGCCCAGATCAACAGTTTTGTACTATAGATAGCAAATATGGCACCAGCATCTCTCCCACCATATGCAGATATGGAGGTGCTCTTGCCCCCTCTCCCCACATTGGAATACTCTAATCTACCAGTTGAAGAAGTCAGTGGGCCCCCACCGAACAATGAGTGGTTAGACCAGGCATGAGAGATTAGCAGGCCCAAGGTATCACAGAGGAACCCCAGCCAAGTGCCAGGGCTACCATTGCACCCAATACATAGAACCCAGCGGCATGGGGAACACGCACCTTCACTGATTCAGGCAAGCACACACAAGAGACAGGGAGATTTGTAGTAGTTCTAGACAGTGACCGGGCTAGTGGGAGGGATGAAGGGGGCCCCAGTCTCCTCGGATCTGATGACGACAGTGGAGCTACAGATCTTGCCCAGGTAGCCGAGAAAGCAGCAGAGAGCTAATTTGAGGGAAAAACCTGACCAAAAAGAACAATGCATAGCTCAGAGCGAAGAACGGCGTGGGCTAAGGAGGGAAAGAGTAGGAGCTCTCCCCCAAGTACCTCAGTGAGAATAAAGTCAGTGCACCCCTTACATGCGGAGAGATGGGTAGGCACTACGCACTGATCTGGGTAGAGTCAAAGGTAGAATTAGATGAGAAACCTTTGGCTGGGATCAGAGCCTCACCACATTTTCAATGAAGGAGAAGGGCTGAACCAGAAATCGGGGACCAAGGTAGGCTGGTGCTGACCCAACCAAGACATAGGAAAAAGTAGTTGCCACCTATATGCATGCACGAGGGAAGCAGTGACAAAGAAGTATGCTGCTCCACCCAAATGCACAATATATTTAGAATGACACCAAGTGAGACTGTGCCCAGAGAGGAAAACAAGACCTTTGCACTGCAATTCTGGCATCTGCTTGCCCACTGGACTGAGGGAAAAAATCAGTACGATAGACCCTGGCCGCAGGAAGAATCTATCGAACCAGAGGACATGGCCATAGTAGAAGACCAAATCCGGGATGGTGGAGATCCAAAGTGGAACTTCCCCTACATGAACGAAAGCCTGAAAAGGTGGGAACCCCATGTAAAGGAAAAACCAGTAGAGCTATTTAAAGCAGCGATGTACCCACTGCTACAGAAGGGCACATCAGGGACCATCTATGTACTGCGGTCTCAAATGAACAAGGAAGGGCTAAGGACAAAGTTTCCGCCATTGCTAGATGGATCGGGAAAATGGATCTCATGCTTTGAGAAGATAACCAAGGGAATAAACCTAGTAATAGGTTGATATCAAAAGTCTGCTAAGTAGTTAATCGGAAATCATACTAACATGGTGAATGCCTGAGCTTGTATCCCAGCAATTATGCTGACAAACACTGATCATGGCTGGCCGCATTTAATTCCTACAGGCACTGAATATGGACCGCCTGAGGGATATGTTGCCTGACCGCCCTGACATATAAGGGCAAATGGCGGAGACTAAGAAGCCAGGGGATACAATAACACATTTTTCCGGATATGATGAGGGAATGATGGGGACAAGTGACAGGACTGCCATGGGCTGACATGTGCCCAAATGTCACATTCTTTTATAATATTCTCAAAAAGGGGCTGCCCATTGAGATTCAAAGCATATTGGATAGTGTGGTTGGGTTAGACACCAAGCCCTAGTGGGTGAAACAAGCCTATATATTTCATTATCACAAAAAGAAACAAGAGAAGAATAGAGAAAAACAGGAGCAAGCCCAGAGAGACACTGCCAAATTGGTCAAACACAAATTGAAAATTACCTCCCTTAAGGGGCGCATGGGAAAATGTCACCAGTCTCAAAGGGGGCTCCACCGCGAAATCCCAGAGGGTTTCAACCTAGCTATAGTGGCAGAGGCCAGAGAGGTTGGCATTAACCAGATATTAAGGAATTTTACTATTGCTACAGCATGGGCCATCTGTCAGACAGATACCGGTTGAAAGCATACCATGAACGGAGATCAGGGTCAGCCGGCACAAAATCCAAATCCACAAAATTAAGATGAGGGAAGTACCTTATATTCAAATGCAATGAGGCCGGTCAGCAGTCGCACCTCCACATAGGAGAGCAGGTAGTTGGACAAACACATGACAACAGCAACCACAGACAGGGATTGGGGCAACAGCCTTGGCAGGGAGGGGTAACTGTCTGGGGAGGTAGTGCCTTCACACAAACACAGAATCCAAAATTGCAGTAAGAGAAAACCCCAGAGTAGGATCCCATCTATAACCACATCCCAAAAATTCACTGTACTAAAGCCAAAAGAAGGATCAATAAGACATCGTTGGGATACAAACTAATACTGGCATCTGTGGGTCAGGGCTATATATGTTTTGCTGATTGAGTATCCTCAGTAAAGTTTGCCATTAATGGTGCCTGTGGGAGCCAAGGCCCCATTCCGCTGCCGATTCCCCAGGGTGGGATTGACTTACCCATACCCAAGGGGGTTGGCATTCTGATAAGAGAGTGGGGTGGTTCCCAGACCAAGTACTTGCAAAGCAGGCACTCGAGTGCCTGCGTCCAAAGTCAATGGGATGGGTTTCAATAACCAGGTCGAAAGGTCCCTATTCTTGGGCATTCAGCCCTGGACCCATGTTTTCTCTATGGCGCATAGTTCCAACAGTGCCCCCAAAAACTAATAGACTCCAGCCAGGTGTAGGCCTCATTTTAGTTTTCAAACAAAGCTGTCCTCAAGTGGTGTGATTCAGGTTTCCCGTACGCCTGGGATAGTGAAAATCCCACAACCTCCACAGTACACACACAAGTGTCAATAAACTGTGAGGTGCCCTCATGGCACTGAACTGGTCGAGAGGTTCATCAGGTTAACCAGACATTCCGTAGATGCAAGGTAGTACCAGTCCAGTCATCAATCCCTAGGCAGAGTTCAGCAAGAGTTCTTGGCCTTAGCCAGGGACTACCCCATTCTTATGATCTCAGTGATTTTTCTGTTATTTCCTTTGGGTTTTTCGAATAGCCGAAGTCTGGTCACTGTGCCATACCCCTAGCATGCCCGCTAGCTGGCAGTCCCTAGCAACACGCCAGGAACCACCGATGAAAAACATGACTAAAGAGACGTGGTTTGAGGGAGTGAGTTTGGCTGGGAGAGGGGAGTCCACAAAGTGCATCACAGCTCTAGGTGAGAGTAGAATCCAGACTGCGCTCTGCCATGTATCAGGCCTTGCAATTGACCAATGCACCAGGCAGCACATACACAATCCGGAGAAAGCAGTACGCCCGACCTCGGACACCACTAAACAGTATGTTCAGGGGTACATGAGAACCACGGAATGACTTTCCAACCCCCTCCACCTCATGAGAAGTGAAATAGCAGATCACACAAGATCTAGGGAAGCACCCAAAATCCAACAAAAGTAGTCAAAATTTAGCCCAAAAAAGAAAAGCTTCTAGAGAAAGGTTGGAACCAAGATATCTTGTGTTACAAGAGAAGGGCACATTGCACGCCGCATGCAGAGACACACATGATCTCAGGGCCTTTTTCAACCACCAACAAAACTTAATAGCGACACGCCCCCTCCTTTTACAGCTTGTACAGGTTGAAAGAAAGCATACCAAGGGCACTCTTAGGCATACATCAGGAAAGACTGGGTTGCGGGTAACTGGCATCACCCATAAAACCCTGAGATAGAAACTGATAAATCCATCCCTACAATCCCAAGAACCCCCATAAAATACTAATCGAAGCACCCTGTTGAGTATGAAGGCTCATAAAATAGATTAATGTGAATGACTACCCATAAAACACTTTTTAAGCTTTAATCACCCAAAAGATACAACAACCAGAACCTCCCAGTGCCCCACACAAGAACAAGTTGTGTAAAGGTTGTGTGGGGAACATACCCCCGAGGGAGATAAAATAACCCCCAAAGAAACAATCATTCACAACAGTGCACATGCAATGTTTTCCTAAATTACCAAACTGGCCAAGGTCTTATTCATCAGGTCTGCAATCAAACCCCCAAGTGCACCACCACTTAGCTATCATGTCATCACCCCATCATGGTTCTAAAGTGTATGAATCAAACTTACAAACTGTACTCTGAACTTTCTGATTGAACTGTTGAACAAAGACACCTGATACCAAGAGGACCACCAATATCTCCCCATGATCCATATCAAACACCTTCAATGTTCAATTACAAGTTATGATTATTTGCACTTTTATGTTTTCTCTGTCTAATTTAGGTGCTGCCACATCTATTCCCTGCAAAAAAAACACCTGGCAAAATGGAGTCTGTTCAGAAACACGCTTGCATAGGGATCCCTTCCATGTCACTTATAATTACACCAACTCAAACACTAGCATTCCATATGCACTTCATAGAGCCCTTTTACGCAACACATGGTATAAACGCATGACTGCCATGGGTTCTAAGACATTAGTCAGGCAATGTTTTGTCTGTTCGCTGATACCGCATGCAGTTGGCACAGACGATTTACTTGTCCCAAGAGGTATGCCCAGAAAAAGCAAAATGCCTTTTCCACTTATACCTATGCAGAATCAGGGTCAAAATCCAGCCGAACACAAAGTAAAACCCCACAGAGTAGTAATGAATCTGACCCCTTATGAGAGCAACCCAATGGCCCTATACCTTTTCATTGAGGCTAACAGTATTCAAATTGCGTTAGACAGGATGCACAGAAAGGGCCCCCTATGGGAGGATAAAGTTTGGCCCTGACACTTCCCAGAGAAGATATTCTTGGAGGTAACAAAACCCAGAACTCAATGTACAAACACATCCGCTCCTGCCTCCATTTGTTGTCCAAGGGTGGCCCTTAGCGTATCTGGAGCAGTCTTCTTTAATAACAAGTGGACCCCTGACATGGAGTTCATGTGTTGGGCTGCCCAGCTCGATGAAACAAAGTTAATTGGGTCTCATAGAGGAGGGCTGAATAAACACCCCAATAGACACCCCATCTCAGGAAATCTTGGATACCGAGGTGGGTGGATACACTTGGCTATAAGGGAAGGGGCAACCCCTAATTGTACAGAAATGTACACTGTATTCGTTATGTTTCAAAGGTAAAGGAATGCTTCCACTTGGCACAAAAGAAAACTGTGGCACAATCCTGCACATTCCAAAAATATAATGGGATGCATCGTCGTTGATGGATATGTACTGGCAGTGCAATGAGTTTGCTTATACTCAGCTCATCCCCAGGTGGCACAGACTTTGCCTTCTCATCACCATACACACCCCTACCTTGGTCATTCCCAGAGAAAAATGGAGTTGTAACACCACCCGCTAAGGAAGATGAAAACCTTGGTGCGTCATACTCATGAAAAAATAGCTGTGGATTTTTTTGTCTGGGCTCAGTACAAGGACATTCCAGAAGAATTTAGACTGCTAGACCTTCTAACTTCAACTGCCTTTGAAATGCATTCTTCCATTAAATTATTCGATCTCCTCTTTGGAGTGGTGATGTTCCTTTTCAGATTATTGTCACTCATACAGCACAGCAATACAACTTGACGCACTGCGCTGCATGAAAGTGACAGGGCAGGAATGCTCCAATTATACCAACATGTGGCACATTTCTGCACTGGCACACAATGTGCTGTCTAGCGCCAATGCAAGCCCCATGGTGCAAGAGTGTGCAGGAGCCCGAGGATTAGCCAAGGATAGTATTGAAGACTAAACACCCAACTTACAGATTTCGTCCTTTCGGAATTCCTGATGGCTCTTGAAAAGGTCAATAAGCACTTGCCACCATTTTAGAATGGAGCTGAAATAGAACAGCCACTATACATATATCAACTTTCAGATTATCAATGATGAGAGGTTGGTGAAGTTTCAACACCTTTATTTGTCATCTTTATTCAGATTAGTCGATTTACCGAAAGCTCGATAAAAAATTGATTAGCGACAGCATACATTAATTACAATGTGTTCCATGAAGGATAATTGTCACTCAGTTAGCTAAGGAGCCTAACTTACCCTAAGTAGAACCAATGAAGAGTTCTTTTTGGAAAAGAGCACGATTGGAAATATACGAAGAACTACCTGTAAAGACTGATTCTAGGAACTCAGCCAAGTTTCTCACAGCTGAAGTAGCATCCATCAACAATAGAAGGATCTCTGCAGTAACAATGATCTGAAAAGGGTCTTTGGGTAAAGGAAGAATAAAGTCACCTTTAGCAGTAGCTGTTGGTAATGGAACCAAAGAAACAACTTTTCTGTAAAAGAGTTGCAAGTCAGGTGACAATCTGGATCTTTGGTGAGTTGTCTCTCCTCAACTAGTTAGAAACACTCATTAATATAAAATCACACAATAATGTATCAAAACTTACCATGCGTTTTTTTCCTGTGTACTGGTACTAACCTTAATGCTTCTACGCTTGTAACGTGATAAATCTTTGGAATTATTATGCCTAAATGATAGCTTCCTTCCAAATCAGCAGGTAATAAGAAGTAAGCATTCAGTCCACAAATGTAATAATAATCCTGGGATTTAATTTTAATTTCCCTGTAAAATAAGCATGACCATCCCATTAATTCAAATGTGTGTTTGCAACTAGTGAACCCTACATGTTTGGTACTTTTTAGCGTTTTCCTTTTATAAAAGCACATTTTCCCTTTGTGTGGACTGTTCATTTTCTTCACTTTTCCATATATTTTCTAAAACATCTCCCTTTCTGTCTGTTGCCTATAGCATGTTCATGTTCCTTTCCTCTAAAGCCATAATGTGAGCCTTGTCTGCAGGTCAGATTAAGCATGGTATGTTGATTTTGTAAGCTTTCACATTACCTGCAGGTAAATACCAAAAGAAATAATACCAAGCTGCATCCATTGTCTTTGCATGCATGTGCAAATTCATGCTCTCTATTAAAGGCACTCTTGATAGCACTAGATCATAATTTGATAATTATGACAAATACTCAAAGTGTCCTCGCATATAAACTAGTGAAAGCAGAATACTGCAAGAGACTGTGTAAGGCAGAGGGATGTGAGGAAGTCGGCAAGTGTTCACAAAAATGGCAATTGTTAACATCAAAGGCATTAGGGTATTCTTGTACTAGTACTTGTCTGGAGTATAATTTCTTTATTATAATTCACAAAGTTTTTAGGAAAAATACTATACCTAATTTTGGGCTTGTGTATTTGTGACATTGATACTGCGGGGTCCTAAATCATGGGCTAGGGAAAATCTTACCTATACAATATTACTGTTATAATGAAAACCACACACATGATACATTTACATTTATTTCTTATTCAACACATCGCTCTTTTGTCAGTAACTACTTAATTTACTGTAGAGGATTAGCAGATGATGTTCTTTAAAGTGGTTAAGAGGTTTTTTTCCTTAATTATTTATCTTAGTTTTCATGTTAGTGCAATTTCCTAACAGATATTCTATACCCCTACTCCATGTTCGTCTAAATGACGATTCCTATTCTTCTGTAACTTTCTTCTTGGACCTAGGTTAATCTTCTGTAAAACAAATCATTAAAATAATAAACATCTAACAGGCAGTTGTTCTTTTTTTGCACCAAGTTCAGTTTAGCTTTTTCAGTAAATTTTTCAAAATAGGAATTTCTCTATTACTTCCAACTGGGTTCTAATAGTAAAGGATTGATGTTGCAAAGATCTTACAAGGTCACATTCAGTGCTGCAATTACATAGTTATACCATTCAGGCGCTTAATATCTTTGACAAGGTACTCGAGTTCTTCTAGAGCTCCTTAGAACTTGATGATTTGGATCAAGAAAGCTTTCATCTTCTGTCTCACTCTTCAGGCACTGTATCTGCAATCTATGCAATTGATGAGCTTCTCATCAATCTCTCTTTTCCAAGAATCCTTGGCCACCCTGAGTGGCAACGTATTCTTTCTGTCCGGAACTTGTTCCTTCACGGGGATCTTGTTCTTCTCGTTGTTCTTTTTCACAGAAGCTTTCTGCATGCAGTTCAGTCTCTGCTGGTTCTCCATTTGAGACCTCGATTCCACTTTGCATAATTTCAAGTACTTGTCTTTCAAATTGCTTATCTTTACCCCTTTCTTCTTTTGTGCTTCTCTCTGCACTTCAACAGGCGCTTGTGCTGTAGGTCTAGGTGGTCTTTCAGAAGGTGTTGCAATCACTAATTCTCTTCTCTCCAGATCATAAGCCAAAGACGCTTCCACTGCATTACTTACACTCTTGGTGTGTGAGGCAAGTATATAGTTTGGAATTCCAGCACATTTAACAGCAGAGCTCATAGTCAGTATGAGTTGAAGGGGCCTTTCCATCTGAGTTCAAGACATGTCTTTCGAACGTGGTTCTTGATCACGATCCTATCACTAAGGCTGAGGTCATTGCACTATTTCTGATAAGGGTCTCTTTTATCAACTTATACCTATTGAAAGACAGAATGAACCACATCAGCGAGTGTCTTGCATTAGTTCAAAATCATATCATATGTTATGCTCACAAAATCATTGGCAGGCACAGCTGGTGGTCTCATAGTCCTTTCCATTAGAAGTTTGTGCTGGAATAATCGTATCTTCCTGTCTGGCATACTTCAGACCCTCATCAGCACTAATGGTAAAGCATCTGGCCATTTCAGTGAAGATGAAGCAGAAACCTTTGCCAATCTGGACTTTATGGTTTGATTTATTTGCTCAACTATGCCAGACACTTCTAGACTGTAACTGCAATGAAGTTTTTGTTCAACCTGTAGAGCAGCACATAGCCTGTTCATCACTTCTTTATTGAAGTGTGTGCCTCTATCTTACTCAAGAAGGATAGCATCTCGAATCTAGGTATGATCTCTTGCAATAACAGTTTAGCCACAGTGAAACTGTCAATAAGTCAACTAACTTTCATTTAGGTTAAAAGCCATTAAATGTACATATATATATATATAAGATTCACAATTAATATTTTGTTCTGTTCAATAAAAAAATTAAGTTCAATAATGACATTAAAGCAGTCATCATCAATAGTACAATGCGTAAAGAGAAAAAAGAGAAAGCTCAAGTGAGACTGTCATTTCTCCTATTTGGGTAGGCTTTCACCCATTTCGAGAATACACAGATCATCACTAGGATATAGCTCAACTTGTTGTATATAGGCTTATCTATGAAATCCATCTGTAGTCTGTGAAAAAGGCAATTTGATCTATCTATGTGTGTGCTTCTAATAAGTGTTTACTAACCTATGTTTAGCTGTTGAAACGCGACACACCTTCTGCAATTTTAATAAGCAATCATTCAAAACCTAGAATTATACCAACTTTGTCAGAAGAGTCTTATCATGTCATCTCTGCCTAACTGTGCGTATCAGGGTAGTACCAGGTCATTGGAAACAACAAGCTATCAGTCAACACTGGCCTTCCATCAGCTGACATTCAAATGTAATTTGCATTCTTTGCGCAACATGATCTGATCCACCCTTTTTGCTCTGTTTCAAATTCATTTTCTTGTACCCCTTTCAGATCTTCCCAAGTGTCAGTCCATCATCATTGTGAAAGCACCTTTTTCCTCAAATTCACATGTGAAACCTCCATTAAATGTGCATGCTAGCAAGGAACAGCAGCTGACTATGGAGTCAGCATATCTGTTGCACATGGCAACGTACCAGCTGCCTGTTTAATGTCCTGGACATTTCACAACAGGAATTTCAATAGGTAATTGTAAAGCCACAAGCAAATCCTTTGCATGCTGTCCATTTCAAATAGGTGTTCCTGTGGAAGTAAGAAACCCATGTTGCAACCATAATTGCCCAAAATCATGTACTATGCCTAAACAATACTGACTGTCTGTGAAGATTGTGAGTCTCATTTGTGCAGTTAAACTCCAAGCTCAAGTGAGTACAATTAACTCAGAAACTTGTGCGTAGAAAACAGACTGAAGCCAGGAAGCTTCAATCACATCATTTAAGGAGCACATGGCATATGCTGTTCTTAATGTGCCTTCATTTCCTCTTAGACATTGTAGGCGTGAGAATCACTTGAAGGGCGTGAGGGACCACAGGAGGCCGTAATGTGGAACTCATGATTTATTATTGTGCTCTTCTTAATGGTAACAATGGATGAAAATAGTCAGTGTTTTACATGTGATAACAATAAACTAAAAGTTAACACAAAGGTGTAGGAGATGGCTCCTCTCCTGGGTTTGGAATCCGGTCCGTCAGGGTCGGGTTAGGCCTGTTATATCGGGTCTCTCTCTCTCTCTCTCTCAATGAGCCGGGCAAGAAAAAAAAAACAGGCCAGTAAATGGTCTTGTGGGTTATTTTTCTAACAGTGCTAACACGACCAATGCATACGTGCTGGAAAGAGAATGTGCGAGTTAACTACCTGTCCACCAAGTGTCTTGCCTTCCCGTACCTCCCCACCACCCCCACTAAAACGATCCCCTGAGGGGTACTCGCCTTAAGCCACAGTCCGTCTCCAGGACCATGGCGTCGGGACCCGGGGCGTCTTCTCCCTCTTTCGGCCCATCAGGTTGGCTCGCAGTACACAGCACACTCCTCTGGCTCTATCTCTTCTGCTTCTCTCCGACTCCGTCTTTCTCCATTTCACTCTTTTGCTCCACACACTCCATCTTTCTCCATCCATAACGGCCCCTCCTCTCTTCCCTTCCAGCGTCTTTGAGTGTCTCTCTTCCGCATTTGTCAGAGGCCCCTCCCCGCTCACTTGGGCCGGCCGCTGATTGCTTCCGGTACAGGTGGACTCGGCTCGTTTCTCCCCCACTTCCGGTCCGCCTCGGTGTCCTCCTCCTTACCGGCATGTACCATGAACAAATAGCACCTCTTTGGGCTCATTTAGTTGTTCATCCTTAATATCATTAGTGGCTCATCCTTACTATCAGGTCTTGAATTTGTGCATAGTTCAGTGACACTTAGGCAATTATGACCGAACTCTTCAGATTTGTCATTTTGTTAAATTATAAATAAGCATCAAAGTAGAATCATGCACTACATCACAATATTTGCTTATGCTATTATCAGAGGTGAGCAAACTCTGTACATATTTGGTGAGTTTACTGTGAGTCAAATGCTGCGTTTTAGTTTTGGTCAACACACAGTAATTCCACAAAGTGTGGGACCATGACGATTAAAAGGTGCCCCATCACAATATTTTTGCTCTTTTCCAGACTAATACTCACCAAGGCAACTACCTTCATGCAGCCAGGCAGTCCTGCTGCTTCAGGATCAAGAGTGGTTGAAAAATAGGCTTAAAGTCTTCTGGCTGTGTCAAAACTGAAAGTGCACATCCATCTCTTTCACTGTAAAACACAGTAAATAATTTTGTATAGTCAGGAATTCCCACAGCTAGTGCAAAACACAATTTCTTTTTTAAATCTAAGAACACCTTTGTGCATTCATAGTCCCATGGAAGTAGATTGGACACATCTTGATGTGTCAGCCTCAATATGGTCTTTGCCATCAAGAAAAAGTTTGGTATCCACTGTCGATCATTCCTATGAACGCCTGATATTTTTCTGTGTTCGTGGTTGATTCGTCTGTAAGATGGCTGCCACTGTCTCTTGTGAACCTTTCTTACTCCTTTCGTTATGATGTGTCCCAGATATTGAAAATCTTTTTGACAGTGGTGCAGTTTACCTCCTGGAGACACAATCAGCCACATGCATCAAAGTCCGGTTTTGCGATTCCTAATTTGCGATTTTTACCGAATCGCAATAAGGAATCGCAAAAAGGGATGCATGATTGAAAGTGCATAAAATTTGCGATTCGGTAAAAATCGCAATTTTTACCGAATCGCAAATATTATATGAACTCCAATTTGCGATTTCGCAATTCCCATTGATTCCTATGGGCCAAAAGGCCCATAGGAATCAATGGGAATTGCGAATTCGCAAATTAGAATTTGCAAAATGTTGATGCATTCCATGGGTGTAGGGGGGTGGTCGTTTGGACCCCCCCCTGCACCCCTGAAATGTATTTTGAAGTGCATGTTTCAAACACACATGTCCTAAGGACATGTGTGTCTGTAACATGACAGTGTTTTGAAATGCAAATTAGAGCATTTTAACACATTTTCGCAAATTACCACGAGGTTCAACCTCGTGGTAATTTGCACCCCAGATTTGCGAATTCGCAATTTTAAAATTAATCATGCATTGCTTTTAAGGAATCGCAAATTTGCGATTCCTTAAAAGCAATCGCATTTTTGGAATTCGCTAAAAATAGCGATTTCACCAAAAATGCTTGATGCATCCCAGAAACCTATTTAGGAATCACAAACGGACACATTTTTCGATTCGCACCGTTTGCACTTCCTAAATAGGTTGATGCATGTGGGCCTTTGTGTCCGTTCTCTGCCAGGTGATTCAAAAGTGCAATGATGTTGTACTTACAAGCATTATGTCTATGCAATGCTACCAATAAGTCATTGATATACTGAACAAGAGTAGACTCACAAGGCATCTGCACGCACTCAATATTCTTCTTTTAAGATCTGATTAAATATTGAGGGGCTCTGCATACCCTCTAGGACTGCAAACCACGTGATTGTCTTTTGCTGGAAGGTAAACGAAAACAAAGACTGGCTATTTTCGGCTACAGGCACTGAAATGAAAGCCTGCCACAGATCAATGACTGTAAACTGTTCTGCAGTACATGGAATTTTGGCAAAGTACAGTAGCAGGATTTGGCACTATGGGACAACAAGGCACCACTAGTTCATTGATCTGCCTCAGGTCCTGAACTATCCTATACTTTCCATTCAGCTTTTGTAAACCCATTATTGGTGATTTTCATACTCTTACTATGCCTTTCTGAAGCATATCTTCATTCACTGGTTGTATTCCTGTAATAACCTCTGGAGACAAATGGTAGGATGATGTTCTGGGGAAAATAGCATGTGGTGTTTATCTTATTTGGAGTGATTCAACACCTTTTATAAGTCCAATGTATTTTCCTGTGAGATCCCAAAAACTTCTCGTTTACAGTTTCTGTGGTATCTTCTGGTAATTCCGAAATTGTCAATAAAAGGAACAATCCTACTTCAGCATTTTGTATTATTTTGAAATTGACATCCTCATCAAGGGTTTGGAATGCCACACTGTCCGGTGTGAGGTCTATTGTGCAATTTAACTTACACAACAGATCTCTTCCCAACAGCTTTAATATCTGTAGTATTACAAACCACAAATTGATATTTTTCTTATAAGGTTCCTATCTATATGGGAACCTCTGTCGAAAAGGGATTGCACATCTGATTATTTGTGACCCACAACTACTTAGATCATTTTCCCAGAGAGAGTCAAGTCTGGAAACTCCACAGTTCTAAGTATGCAACCTTCTTCCTGTGTCAGGCACCATCATTGGGAATTATCAGAAGCAAACTTATCAATTTAAAATAATGGGTAGTGACTTAAAACATCCTGATTCCAGTTTTGGAATTGTGTGCTGCATTCTGGAACTGATTTGTATTAAACTTTGGCACCTTATTTAAATTCAATTTGGGATCCCCATTTGCGTAGGAGCAATGAGCATCGTCTCAACTTGATTTTGCATGGGAGTTTGCATTTGCTGTACTGGCATTCTCTGTCCTGTCATACCTTTTCACATAAATTCTCTAGCATTTTCAGCATTAAATTACCATTTTTGTTTCCAATTCCCCACCGGATTACAAATGTGATTTCAAACATGACTAGCAGTAACCTTCTTCATAGCTGCAATATCTGTTCCAGATCCCACACCTGCAGGAACACCTCTACCTCTGCCATGGGGCATTTGCATTCCATTCTGATTTCCTGAAAACCAGCCTGGGAAACAAGCACTCCTTGCATCATTCCTTCATTCCCTACAAAAGAAGGGTCTGGAAACCTTTCTGAGCAACCTTGCCTGAGCAAACATGAATTCCTCCTGTATTATTCTCTGCTTCATGTCAAATATGGCACTGCAATATTTTGCATAATGCAAGATCTCATCTAGTATATTTGTCTGCCAGCAGATAGCACTTTGTGTAAGGTGAGCCCTAATCTCAGGTTTTAATCTATGAATGAATTGAGACACAAAAATCTCCATATCCCTCTCTTTAGGATATTGACATCCATTGTGCTTTTTAAACAACTGCAATAATCGTTCATAGTATTCATGAGCTGTCTCTTTCGGCTCCTGTGTGTTTCTTTTAATCTTTAACCAATCAGTATCCCTGGGAATTAATTTTCCTTTCAAAAAGGTCATAATTGCTTCATATTTGTCTATCACCAATGGTGATGGTGCATCAGTTAGTTTCCTCTCTCTGTCGTCTGCTTTTGGCCACTGTACGGCAAACTTACATTCTGCCCATAAATCGGCTAGCACCACAATGTCAAGAAATGTATCCAAGTCTCTCAACAACACCTTTGAAATCTTTTTAAACCTCTCCACTTGTGCATACCACTGCATGGGCTTGTCTCTCAGCTTTGGGTAATTGTTTGTAAATGCTGTCAAATCACCTCTATTCCATGGAACATGTACATAGGTACCTCCAACCACTTCCGTCAATGTATATGACGCTGCCTCATCCAACTCATCCTGTCGGCCTTCTGCTTCCTTCTTTTCTTTTTTATGTTTCTTTGCCCATTTATGTTGCACCTTTTCCACATCCATTCAATAACGTGCAAACACATTCCTGTAATTGTCATGTTTTCTATTGCCTAATCGGCCAACTCCCCTCTTTAACTACAATGCAGGTTTAAGTTATTAGAAAGTTTCACATCATACTTTTTAGTTTGATCTTAGTCTGCATGCATGTGCTATCTGCAAGACCTTCTGTATTGCTTAAAATGACTTTATTCCTGCTTCCTGCTTACCATTGGCTTACCGCCGCATCCCTCTACTTTGGTGACTCCTAACTGGCTCCAATAGATGATACGTGACTTCCTTTGAAGTCTAAAGGAGCACCGGTATGTTGCCATTATCTTACGCCCTCAGTGTTCATATGTTGTTTAGGCAAACTCTTTTTCTACTTCTGTCCTTCCCCCTGGTCTCCCTGATAGGAGACATTATGGGCCAGATGTAGTTAATCCAGACCTACCGATTCTAAAATACAGAATTTTACTGATTTGGTATTTTAGAATCGGTAAATGGGATGTAGGTATTCATTCGTTTTTTTTACCGAATCGGTAAGATTCAGTAAGTACCGATTCAGTATTTCCTATTCATACCTATGGGCCTCCAGGCCATAGGAATGAATGGGAATTACCAAATCGGTAAATACTGTTTCAGTAAAATGGGAACAAATTCAAGGGTGGCAGGGTGTCCCTTTGACACCCTATTGCACCCCTGAATAGTGCACGGGTGCACATGTGGCACACATACATGCCCTAAGGGCATGTTTTTCTGCAACTATTAAAAATTGCTTTTTTCACGGTTTTCGATATTTACCACCAACTTGTAGTTGATGGTAAATAACGAATCCTGAAATGAGAAAATCACTCATTTGAGCGCTCCCTACAATAAGGATTCGGTATTTTAAGAAATCGGTAATTTACCGATTCCTTAAATTACCGATTCGGTAAATTACTGAATCCTACAATTTGGCCTCCTACATCTGAAAAGCCTAATACCGGTCGGTAACGGCCAAAATTCGGTAATTTCGGCCGTTACCGACCAGTATTAGGCTTCCTACATCTGGCCCTCAGTGCTCTAAATTTTAATAATATGAGACCGATATTCTCTGAAATGCATGTTAGTTACTGTAATGATACTCTTTCTTCCCCCCAATAACTCTCGGAGTCGGATGACGGTGCCAACTTGTTTATTCAAGTTCATACACACAAGGAGCGCAAAGCATGTCCTGCGCCCAGCCTGCTCGCGCTCTCAATGCCGCGCTCCGCCTGCCGCGCCTCTACGTCAACGCACGTCGCGTAGCCACGTGACGTGCCGTGCCGTGCAATCGCGCTCACTACATATCTCCCTTTTTTCCAAAGAGTTATGTGAACAAGTCCTGACTCATATCATAGTCTCTGAACCTCACTGGTGGGACCACCGCCCTGCCCCTTCTCGTCAGTCTTACCGGGGAATTGGCCGTCGTTGCTTCTTCACTCTGTCCACTCTCTAGCGCAGCCGCGCCAGGCACACTCCGACTGCTGTCTTCCTCCGGCTGACATTCTGCACTGGCCCCTTGATCTTCGTTATTACCTTCTCCTAAGTCCGGGTCCTCACCTCCATAGTCACTGGAATGGTCACTGTTGCTCTCACTCTCATCCCTGTTGTCTCTGCTTCTCCAGTTGAGTATTTTATTGCACCTGGCCATGCGATCCTGCGACCACACGTTTCCATCGCTCAGCAAGGCCGCCCGGCCCTTGATTTCCACAACTCTCAGGGGCCTGCTGTACTTACTTTCCCCTTTTTTCTGTAGAGTGGGCAGTCTTACTCTCACCCATTCCCCCTTTTCGAGGGACGTGTCTTTTACATTCCTCCTCGCATCATAGTGTTTGGTATACACTGCTTGTGCCTTCTTCAGATTGGCTTGCACCACTGCCGGTGACCACTGACTCTTGATAACTCTGTCCTTCCATATCCTGTTGTCTTGGGTGAACGGCTCCCGGCCCCTTAATATCTGGAAAGGGCTATAGCCAGTGTTCGTGGGAGTTATCCGATACGCCCACACCATGTGCCATATCTCCGCTTCCCAGTCTTTGTTGTCTGCAATAGCCGCTTGTATCGAGCCCATCACCACTCTATTGAAGCGCTCCACCAACCCATTCCCCGCCGGGTGGTATATGGATTTGTGTTTAGACGCTATTCCATTTCTTTGCATAAATTGGTTCCATCTGTCAGAGCGGAATTGGGGCCCATTGTCACTGAGGACACACTTGGGGATGCCCTCTCTCACGAAGGTCTCTGCCATGAAGCTCACTATTTTCTCAGTGTCCATTGTTTCTTCGATCTTTACTTCCGGCCATTTCGAATAACGATCCACCATTACACAAATGTATTTCTGTATACCCTGTGCATTCAGCACTGGCCCCAAAATGTCTATGGACAGTTCTTCCCACGGGTTTTGTGGAGGATCAATCTTTCCCAGGGCAGGGCGCAATGGTTTGAGCGTTTTGTCCGCGCCTTGGCACCTCAGGCACTCTCTCACGTGTCTTTCCGCTCTTATGTCCATTCCTGGCCACCAATAATTCTGCTTGGCCCTTAGTTTCAGTTTTCCCACTCCCAGGTGGCCTTCATGTAACATGTCCATCAATCTGGGTATCATCGTTGGCGGGGGTATGACTCTTTCCCCTCTGTATATAAATGTTCCCTGGTCATCCATAGATAGTTCCTCTCTCACCTCAAAGTAGGGAACAAGGCCGCGCTCTACTTTGCATTTGTCCGGCCAGCCTCTCACAATGTAGTCCTTCACTTGCTCCATGTTCGGGTCTCCGTCATATGCCGTTTTCCATTCCTGTTTGCTGATAGATACTTCGAGGTCCTCGGTGAGTGCGACCCACTCTTCCCCCGCCTCGGGACATTCTGTGCTGGGCTCCATCGCTGCCGCCCTACTCAGGTAGTCCGCCACTTTGTTCCGGTTTCCTGGAATGTGTTCAACATCATAGCGGAACTCCATTAATTTGAGCGACATTTTCGAGATCCTCGGTGTTGCTTCCGCATGTCCACTAGATGTGAGTACTTTGAGGAGGGGCTTGTGATCAGTCCTCAACCGGAACCTCGTGCCCCACAGGAACTGCCGGAACCGGGACATGGCCCACACCACCGCCAACATTTCTTTCTCAATCACACTATATCTCTTTTCAGTGTCATTCAGGGTGCGGGATGCGAAGCATATGGTCTCAACTCTCCCCTGACCTCGGTCTTGCATGAGGACTGCCCCCAGTCCTTTATCACTAGCATCTGTGGTTAGTATGGTGCTTCCTTGGGGGTCGAACCCTTGCAGTGGAATTGCCCCTGCCACTTCTCTCTTTATCATTTCAAATTCCCGTTGAGCTTCCTCTGACCAACAGAACTCGCTGTTCTCACGGGTTGACAGCCTCATGTGGTGAGTTTTCGAGGCGAAATGTTCAATGAATTTCCCATAGTATTCCGCCATTCCCAGGAATGACCTGACTTCCTCCTTGGTAGCTGGTGGTGGTGCGTCGCAGATCGCCTTTACATTTTCACTCTTGGGAGTCACACCTTGAGCACTGATTTCGTGGCCCAAGTACGTTACCTTCTCCATCCCTATCCGGCATTTGGCCCATTCTGCTGTGAGGCCCTTCCCTTCCAGGATGCCCAACACCGCCTCCAGCTTCCTGTCGTGGTCCATCCTGTCCTGGCCCATCACCAATATATCATCCTGGAAGTATTGCACTCCCTTGAGGTCCTGAAACAGCTGATGCATGAGCTTTTGAAATACCGCAGCCGCCGAGGCTAGTCCGAACGGCAGGCGGCGGAATCGATAGCATCCGAAGGGCGTTATGAAGGATGTTAAGCTGCGGCTCTCTGGGTGTAACGCTATCTGGTGATACGCTGAAGTCAAGTCTATGGTGGAGTACCTCTGAATACCCCTTGTGCTGGCCAGCATCTCCTCTATCCGGGGAAGAGGAAACTTCTCCACCACTATATTTTTGTTCAATTCACGTAGGTCCACGCATAAACGGACCTTTCCGTTTGGTTTCTTCACCACCACCAACGGCGATAGCCATTCAGCACAGGCTATCGGTTCGATGATCCCTCTTTTCTCCAGCTGTTGAAGTTCTTCCTTCACGTCGTCCCTCACTGCTAGCGGGATGTTCCTCACCTTGTGTGCCACCGGTACAGCTCCTTTTTTGAGTACAATCTTGTGTGCAAATCTGTCGAGTTTGCCCACTGAGCCTCCGAAGACCGTTGGGAACTTCTTCCTCCATTTATTCGTGTCCAGCGCTTCCTCCGGCTCCGTCAATAATATCTGTTCCTTGCCTCCTGGGTCCAGCTTGATGCCCAGGTCTCCTTGGTCAAGCCACCCTAGGACGGAGGGACCTTTCTCGGAGACCTATAGTTTGCACCTGGCCTCTCTGCCCCTGAACTCGAAGTTCAATCTCCTGCACCCGGCCATGGGGATTCGATCACCGTTGTAGGTAACGGGACGTATGTCCAGCTTGTCCAGCTCGGGGCCCAGTCGCGGAGCGAACTTCTCTTCCCACACGCTCCGGGGGATGATGGTGTAAGGCGACCCTGTGTCTGCCACCACCTGGACTTCGACGCCTCCGATCTTCATTTCCATGACGGGTTTCATCGTTCTTCCTCCGCCGGTGCCACGGCCTCGGTCGTTTATGCTTAATATTTCGTCGTAGATGCAGAGGACTGTGATCACCTCTTCCTCTGCTGCTTCTTCAGGCTCCTCCGATGCTTGGGCCACGTACTTCACTGCATTCTTGGCTGCCTTCTTCCTGCATGCCTTTTCAAAATGGCCGATTATTCCGCAGAACGTGCATTTGGCGCGAAGCGCAGGGCACTTCCGGTCGTGCGCCTCGTGCGTCCAACTGCCGCATCTGTAGCAAGGCCGTTTGTTATTTCCGGCCTGGTTGCCAGGGTTGCCTGGGCTGTTCCGCCATTTGTCGGGACCCTTTTCTGGCTGTTTCCGTGCCTGGTTATTCTTGTGGTGTTCTTCCTCGTCTACTTTGTTCACCGTCCCCCCGGGCACGATCTCCTTCTTCGTAGCCGCAGCACATCTTCGTGCCAGTTCAGCCCTTTTCACTATCACTAACACGTCCTTGAGGGAGGGGTCCCCTGCGGCCCATAGCTTGTCCTGCACGCTCGTGCACGTGGTGTGCATCACCACTTGGTCTTTTATGAATTCACTTTCCCAGTTGGCATATTTGCACCATACTGCCAGTTTCTTCAACGCCGCTACATACTCTTCTACCGTTTCCCCTGGTAGTTGCTTCCTTTGCTGGAAGTTAAACCTGTCTACTGAGACGCACACCGAGGGTTTGAAGTGTTCTTCTAGGTCTTCCAGCGCATGGGCATACACATCGTCATCCTCAGTCTCTCTCTTCTTCGGCACCAAGCTTTTGTAGATCCTTACACCTTCAGGGCCCAGATTCAGCAGCAGGATTCGTTTCTTTCTCGGCGGCTTGAACTTCTCCTCACTCTCGTCTTCCATCACTTCTATGAAATTGTCTATGTATTCCTTCCAGTCCTCCCATTTCATGAGTGGTTCTCCTGGTCGGGGAAGGAACTGGACTGGCGCTATCGCGTAGCCCACTTGTGCATTCATCTTCTCCGCCCGGGCTGCGGGTAGCGTACCTTCCAGGCTTCTCGGACTCCCTGGTGCACCGTTTCGCTCTTCCTTCTTGAGCAAGGGTGGAGGGCTGTTCCTTTCAGCCCTTTCCTGTTCGGGTGGAGTAGCCAGTGCGTATCCCGGTGGGCCGTGACCGTGACTGGCTTCCTACCTCGGTTGTTCAGGGTTCTTCGACCGTCGCTATTTGTGCTCTCGGTGCTCTGTTCTCCTTGCTGATGGTTGCGTTGCGCTCCTTGCCGTGCCCTATGAGGATGGGGTCGCTGTGCGTACCCTCGGGCCTTCCTCGTCTCTCCTGCGCCACCACTCCGTTCCGCCGTACTTCTCGTAGTCTGCGTGGTGGGGGTCGTGGGTCAGTATCCCACCCTCGTCGCCACTGTAATGATACTCTTTCTTCCCCCCAATAACTCTCGGAGTCGGATGACGGTGCCAACTTGTTTATTCAAGTTCATACACACAAGGAGCGCAAAGCATGTCCTGCGCCCAGCCTGCTCGCGCTCTCAATGCCGCGCTCCGCCTGCCGCGCCTCTACGTCAACGCACGTCGCGTAGCCACGTGACGTGCCGTGCCGTGCAATCGCGCTCACTACAGTTACTTGCCATGTGCATCCGCATCCGACCGCCAAGAAAGTTATAAAGTGCCAGCAGGTCAGGCCAGGATTTCCGGCAGCAATGTTTTGCAATGTTCCTACACCCGGGGGTGTAGGAGGCAGGGGCTGCTGTGAGAGTGGAGAGGCTGCACAGAGAGCCTGGCTGGGAACAAACATCTTGAAGGCAATCACTCTGTGACGTTCCTGCAGACTAGGCACGTCTATAATTTTCCTCATGATCACTCGTTCTCTATCCCTTAATGCCGGCTTTTAACAATTATAAATTAATAATGTAGGAGGCTGCTAATTAATTCATACATTATGGGCAATCATACATTAAACAGTATAAAGTATACTTTGTTTGTTTCATGACCATATTGCCTGCTTTTCCATTGTGGAAAATGCGCAGATTAGTGTGATTAGAGGATCCGATCCGCAAATTTACACCAGAGGGCTGCCCTGACCACTGAGGATTTACTGAAATGAAAAAATTATTTACACATTTTAAATTTCTACTTAATTCTTTCTATTTCCCCCATAATGTCAATCTTCTATCTGTACCACCGCCTCTTCCTCTGTTGGTGTGCATCATGAGTCAGAGGCCTCCCACTAGAGATCCTGCCACCTATTAAACGGGTGTCACTTGCAGGGTGAATGTTAAGGTTTTTATTTTACATCTGGCCCATTCCTTCAGTGTCCCTTTGTTGCCCTTTTCTTTTCTTTTTTTATTTATTCCTTCTGCAGTCCAGAGAGACTGGGAGAAGGTCAGTACCTTGTCAGTCATTTATGAAAAGCGAGACCACGACTGAAAATGCAATTTATTGGACACGGAGAGGGCATGTGGGCACTGGTATCCAGTTTGTCAACTCATAGGGGGCAGCTTCTTCTATGAGACTGTTAGCTTGTTTTGAATGTTTAAGGAAATATTAAAAATCACTACTGAAAGTTGGAGAGTAGCTGAAGAATTTCACCTACGAACACTGCTGCGCATTATTTTTTTACTTGTCTTAAACTAAACATGCCAACCTCGCGCCACTGTCACCTTTGGTCTACAATTAATTATTTTACACTCTTGACTGCAAGGCAGTTTTCATGGTCTATAATGCGATTTGTTTCACCTCGCTTTAGAGATGTGTGAGCCAACAAATGAATTGGGCTAGCCAATTCAAGCTTCTTCCTTGACTCTTAAATCCCCATGCATAAGCTGAGCTCTAAAACTGTTTGGTATGTGAATTATACAACAAACCAGAAAAGCGTTTGGAAGACAATGGAACCTTCTCAACAAACCATTTAAAATATGATAGTCCTCAGAGTTTAGAAAAATATTTTTAAACACTAAATCTGATAAGATATTCCAGACAGTGCCATGAATGGACCAAACGATTATATTCTGGTGCGTGCAGGAAGCAATCAACCTACCTACTACCTGGAAGTTTCTCCTCACAGACTGCCTTCGATCATTTGCAACTTGTCAAACTCTAATACGGGAACTTATTTCATATCTGTGTTTTTCAGGCACCCTACTTGGTGCTTTTTTCATTAATAGTCAGCTCATTAACTAATTGAAGGATCTCCTGGGTCCCTGACGGTCTTCCGATAATTTGTTAACTAAGTATTGATTTACTGCTTTTGTAGCTAGAAATTCATCAGAGATATCCCTTTGTTCCATCTTATATTTTGGTATTGCTTGGTGTTAGCCATTCTGATTATGAATTATTGTTTGATTGACTGGGTCTTAATACTGAAATCAATTTTCATGACAAACAACAAAGTTGAATAGTAAATAAAGCAGTTATAATTTAATTATCAATCAATGAATCAATCGGAATTGTAAGCGTGCTACTCACCTGTGAGGGTCTCAAGGCGCTTAGGGGAGGGTCCGCAAATCAGTTTAGCCGAAGAGTCAGGTCTTGAGGGTCTTCCGGAAGGTGTTCAGGGAGGGGGCGTGTCTGATGTCTGCCAGTAGCTTGTTCCAGGTCTTGGCTGCAATGTGAGAGAAGGATCTTCCGCCTGCTCTGGCTCTGTTGTTGCGCTGGGTTTCGGCCAGTGCGAGGTTGAAAGATTGGAGGTTTCTTTTGGGTATGTGGAAGTTAAGTCTGTCGTTGAGGTATTTGGGTCCGTTGTTGTGTAGGCATTTGATGGCGTGAGTGAGGATTTTGAAAGTGGCTCTTTAACCCACAGGGAGCCAGTGGAGACTTCGTAGGTGTTAACGGATGTGTTCGTGTTGGGGGATGATGAGGACGAGTCAGGCGGCGGTGTTCTGCATTGCCTGGAGTTTGCGGAGTAGGGACTTGTTGATGCCGGCATAGAGTGCGTTTCCATAGTCCAGTCTGCTGGTGATGAGTGCGTGGGGGGATCCACTTGAACGTCTTGCGGAGGATGCAGAGGGTGCTTAAGCAGCTGGATGTGACGTCGTTGACCTGTCGGTTCATGGTGAGTGAAGACACGAGTACGATGCCGACGTTCTTGGCGTGTTCTAAGGCGGTAGGTGAGCTTCAGAGGGCTGTCGGCCACCAGGTGCTGTCCCATGCAGAAGGGGTGGTACCAAGGATGAGGACTTCTGTCTTTTCGGCGTTGAGCTTCAGGAAGCTGTTGGTCATCCAGTCTGCAACATCTTGCATTCCTTTCTGGAAGTTGAGTTTGGCAGTGGTGGGGTCTTTGGTGAGGGAGAGGATGAGCTGGGTGTCGTTGGGGAAGGATATGATGTTGAGGCCGTGTTGTCTGATGATGGCTGCGGGTGTGTGTGCATGTTCAGCTGCATTTATTTTTCATATGTGTATGCTTTTACAAAAGACACCTCATCAGGGGCAGTAAGTACTAAATAAATGCAATTTGGACCCAAATAGGCCTATGAGAAAGTTATTGAAACAAGCATCTACAATAAAATTGGTCTTGCATTTGTTAAAGTTAGAGCTCTTGGCACTGAAAATGATAATGATTTATACTTTTACTTTTCATACCACTGACAATAGCGCCATGGATATATAATTACTCCACTGCACATAAAAAAAATAAAGACAAAAACATTGTCATTTTTAACACCAACAGCTCTAACTTTAGCAAATGCCAGACCCATTGCATTGCAAATACTTGTTTGCTATTCCTGCCAATCAGTTATGTACTGTAGCAGCCCTTTGACTAATTTCTCTACACATGTAAATTAACTCTTGTCTTTGGTACTGGTCAAGATGATCAAATTCCAGGCAACCCTTGATCAGTTCTTCTAAATCTATTTTTAATCTAGGAATATCCAATGATTTTTCTTTTCTCATCTCCACTTCCTTTGAGGACTCTGTAACTTAGGTTTTTTTCTCTCTGGATTTCTTCAAGACATGCTGTTAAACTCCCTTCTTCATTGCCAATTAAGTCATTTAGAAGAAAGGGAGTTGTAATGACTAGAGTTGCTTCTCCATCAATCAGAGCCTGCAAATTTTGTGGGGATCCGCTTACAACTAACTGTGAATTCTGATTTGTGGGTATACATTTGCAACAACTGGTGTTGTTAAGACTTCTGGCCTTCTCTTAATTTGGGGTGGTGCAGTAGGAATCACTCGAGATGCAACTGGATCAGTATCAATATGAACCACAGCTATTGGTTGTCTCACAATTGGTGGAGCAATTTGAAAAATATGCTAGGGTCTCTCAATAGGAAGTGAATCTGAATTTACTGGAGCTGTAGCAGTGGTCTGATTTGCTCTAGCACTTATCTCTCCTGGATCAGTATATTTTACAGATGGTGGTTGGGAAGACAACATCTGTTCTAATACCTCATCTCCCGAATCAGTGCCTGATTTATTTCCCTCTTGTTTCTTGGCATCCTTATTTTTCTTTCTATATTCTGATGTAAGAACTGGATATAATCTGGCTCCTTTGATAATACCTTTCCCCCACCTATGCTGTTCCTCATCTCATAGAACATTCACGATATTCTGAATTGCTCTTCCTGCCCTTCTCCTATATTCCTCCTTCTCCCTTGCAATCTTTCCCCAAGCAATTAAAGCCAAATTTTTCATGGATCAAGGTGGTGGCTTCTTCCGTACAATTTTTCCTTCAAATGATCAAGGATTCTGGTGTTAACTCTCCCACCCCTCGGATATCCTAAAGCACCTTCATTTTCTGTAACTCTCTCCCATTGTTTTAACCATAGACATGAATATATTCCTTGTTCGGTAGAGATAATGTATGCCGGAGTACCCTGAGGAGGTGCATCCCCACCTTTTTCTGCAGGAAGAGTGGAATCTCTTCTAACACATTTCTTCAAATCCTTCAAATATTTCACATTGACAATTACATTTTTGAAATGTTATGCAAAGTCAAATGTTCTGATTCTGTTCTATATACATCAAAATCTGTTCATCAACTAAAAGACAGCTTTAAATTGAATGCAATTCTTTACCAAATCCAAAGATAGAACTAAGATCTACAATGTCTCATCACAGTGTGGCACAGAAAACCCACTAGCCAATAGGTGCATGAAGGCACACCAACCATCCAATCTCAGCACGAAACACTATGATGTATAGCTTCTCAAAGCAGTTAACATTTTTTTACAATGTTCTTCACATTCACACATACGTTCATTTTTTTAATCAAATATATTTATTAAAGTTTTATATTGTTATGTGTATTACAGCACAGCACAGATCAACTTGCAATACATAATACACATAATAAACATTATAAACATTCATCTCACATAATTTAAGCACTGCAACGCTAAATTGGAAAAAGCCAAATTAAGAAGGAAAAGAAAAGAAAATAAGGAGAAAACAAATATAAAGAGAATCTCTGAGAGGAGGAGAAGACATTATTCCTAGGGTGTATTCTTAAGGCCCTCTTTCCACTGTTCAATGGGTCTCCAAATTCTCTGCCCGAGAAATCTGCCTCTTCTGCCTTTCCTCACATAGATTGCTTTATCTAGGTTATAGACAGCAAGCAGTCTGGCTAACCAATGATGCAGCGTAGGGGGCACTTTGTCTAACCACGCCTTAGCAATACACATGCGCAACACCGCCATAGCCATAAATAAAAATTCCTCATAGGGGCCACCAAGATCAACATTAACCCCAAGAATAATCAAAACCGATGAGAAGGTAAGTTTAATCCCCAAAGATCTGTCACAAAACAGCTTGACTGCTCTAATAAGTGTATACAACTGTGGGCAGGTAGCAAAGATGTGAACTATATTTGCCTCTGGGGAATAGCAGCGAGGGCAAGTAGTGCCTGAGGTGCCACCCCACTGGGCAATTCTTGCACGTGTATGATATAAAGAGTATATCGTC
This sequence comes from Lissotriton vulgaris, assembly GCF_964263255.1. Lineage (NCBI taxonomy): Eukaryota > Metazoa > Chordata > Amphibia > Caudata > Salamandridae > Lissotriton > Lissotriton vulgaris. The sequence continues at coordinate 759,807,409 of NC_141689.1, read as the reverse complement.
TTGTAGTGCTGTTCTTGTAGCCTGGCCGAGCAGAGTAGTGTCCTTCCCGAGTCTAATGAAGCCTGGAAGCAATCCTGACTGGTATCTAGTTTCTCTGCCCATTTTGTGCCAAATTTTCCTAAATCATCAGGCTTAGCTGCGGTAAGTTCTGCGTAGAATCTGCGAATAGTGCAGTCTCCCCTACTTTCAATAATATCTAAAATGTTATTGTTCCTGAACCCTAAAGGCCCACCATGCTTGTTAGTGATAAAACATTGTACCTGCAGCTATTTAAAAAAGCTCCTTCTATCAATGCCATACATGGCTTGTAATTCAAAGAAATGGAGTACTCCGCTAGGCCCTATAAGGTCGCCTAATTTCTGGATTCCATGTTCCCCCCAGTCCACCATCACTGAATCCCTAAATATCTCCCCTGGAAGGGATACATTCTTAAGTATGCGGGTGTATTGTTAAACCTTCCAAGTCCAATTTTTTTTTAAAAGGCTGCCCATATCTTATATGCCCCTTGCAATGTTTTAAACTTTGTTCTTTTATAGTAACTGAAATCTATGCAGTTAAAAAATCAGTTCCCTGCTTCTGCCCCCATCACAGTAACATATACGTTAGTATAGCTGGGTCCGTCTTCCAGACCCCTCTCTGCTCGACCTAGTTGCCCGCCGCCCAATAGTACATTCTAAAATCTGGAGGCCCTCATCCACCTCTTTTCCTGGGAAGGGTAATATAGAGATATGCCCTCCTTGTTTTGTCATGGGCCCAAATTAATCTGTTCAAAATATGTCCTGATGTACAAAACCATTTGGTCAAAAAAAAAAAAGTGGAATCGCCCTAAACAGATAAAGGAATTTAGGCAAGATGATCATCTTTATCACATTCGTGCGGCCCACGAATGGCAGCTGGAGAATATGTATCCTTTCAATGTCCCCTTTGACTTTATCTATCAATGGCTCAATATTCTGGTCTACTGAGCTGCTTAGATCAGCTGAGACCCTAATCCCTAAATATATGGCCGAGCTTGCCACTCTATCATCCTCGCAGCTTGTAAAGGCATTTTTATTTATCTGGGTTTTGGCCCAGGTAATCGCATACCCTGAGACCAGCCCGAGTCCCCGGGCTTCTGCCTCTACCTCTTCAATAGCAGAGACTGGTGCTGGTATAACAATTGCGACATCATCTGCGTAAGCAAAGGTTTAAAACCCCTGTCCATGCATAACAACAGGCAAGATGCTGTTATTACTCTCCAGTCTGTGTAGCAATGGATCCATACATAAAGGGAATAGGAGAGGCGAGGATGGGCACCCTTGCCTCGTCCCTCGCTTGATCTGCAGTGGGTCAGTGTAGCCTTTGTTAATTTTTGATAGGGTTGGCGGATCCCTATATAGAGCCTGTATAGCCCCTATATATCCTTTGCCAATAACGCTCCATCTCATGGCCATCCAGAGGTAGTTCCAGGAGGCCCTATCAAATGCCTTTTCTGCATCGAGTAGCAGGACAGCCATAGGGCCCCCTGAGACCTCCACTGCATCAAGTAGTGTAAACATTTGCCTTATGTGTTGTGTGGTTCCCTTTCCTGGTATGAAACCATGCTGCGTGGGGCTAACCAAGCTCTACATTACCCTGCCTAACCTCATAGCCAGTATTTTAGAGAAGATTTTCGCATCAGCGTTCATGAGTGTTATAAGCCTATAAGATTCTGGTTCTAATGATGGTTTGCCCTTTTTTAAGATGAATACTATATCGGCCCCCCCACCCCCCAGGAGCATGGTATGGAAGGTCCTTGTTGCGCTTGTACCATAGTAGCCTGCATATCCTTGCTTAGCACACCCTGAAAGACTTTATAGAATTTGGCCGGAATCTGGTCCGGGCCTGCCGCCTTGCCCGAGGGGAGATTTTTTAACGCAGTACCCGTCTCATCTAGAGTTATAGGGAGATCCAGAGCTGCCTTCTACTCTTCCGGGAGGAACAGGTGTGTGATGTCATTTAGGTATTCCTGATTTGCTGCAACATCACTTATCTGATTTTGATTATACAATGCCGCATAAAAGAGTCTAAAAACCTCCCGTATTGCCCAAGCATCTGTATCTACATCTCCTTTACCATCTAATGTCTCCTTTATTTCCCCTGCAATACTCTTGCTTGCCTCCGCTTTACGAACTGCAATTTTAAGGAGAATGTCCTCCAATGGCACCTTCGCCTGTTTTGCTACATTCAACTCCTTCTCTATCTCTGCCAACCTTATTAGAATCCTTTCAATTATTTCCTTTTCCTGCTTTCTCTTATGTAGTGTGTAGCTCAGAGTCTCGCCTCGTACACTTGCTTAAAAGCATCCCAGACGACCCCTGAGGAGGTACTTCCTCTGTTGATCTTCCAATATATTCTGATCCACTTCTTCATATGATTAACATATTCCTCATCCTTTAATAATACCATCTCAAAGGTCCAGTTATTCTCTTCCTTTGTGACCCTCCCTATTTTGAGTGTGAATATTAAAGGATTGTGCTCGGATATTAATTGTGGTTGCTTTTCTATCCTGGCCCTTGCAGCTAATGAGTTTAATACCGAAAAGTAGTCCAGTCTAATGGAACTCCTATGTGGTGAAGAATAGTATGTGCTTCCAGTGCCTACTGGATTAAACCGGGCCCAGAGTTCTGTTAAAGAGTTGTGATATGCCATGTTAACAATTGCTCTACAAGTCTTTTTCTTGCGACCAGTATAAATCTGCCCCGCCTCTGTGCCCAAACCAGTCAACTCATTAATGTTGAAGTCCCCGCAACAAATGATAGGTTCTGGCCATAAAGGTAGTTCTGAGTCCAGAAATTCAAAGATATCTGGGTCATCTTCGGTAGACCCATAGATTGATGCTAGAGTGAATATCTCGCCTTTAATGGTGCATTCGAGTAGCACCCACCTCCCCCATTGATCCTCCTTCTTCCCCTTAACTAATATGTCCCCCCTATTGGCAAGTACTGCAACTCCCCGAGTTTTATTCCCTTGCTTTGTAAATGCCAGAGCTGAGAATCCCATCTGCTCCAGGAGGTAGTTTTTCGTCCCCTCTATGTGTGCCTCTTGTAGACATGCTAAATCTAAATGCATTGATCTAAGGAGTGCTGCCACTCGCTGCCTTTTATTGCCATCGTTGAGGCCACATACATTTATCGATGCAATCCGAATACTCAATAGAATGTATTGTATTGCTGTCCTTCCTTTCCCGTCCATACTTTGAGAGGTCTAGATACATGTGCTGTGCTGTGTGTGCCTTATGTGTGTGTGCCTTGCGTCCCCCCTTAATCCCCCTTCCTCCAACCCACCATCCCTTCTGCCCCTCCCAGCATCTCCCCCCCGCATTCCTTCAACCCCCTTACATGCAAATAGTTCAAGCATGACCTATGAGTGATCGCTTTTGGATTGCATTGATCGCATCCCTCTTCCTCCCTAATGTCTGTTAGGCCTCAATGTGGATACCCCCTGACACCCTATACGGACCCGCCACCATTAAACTGTGACCTGACCTATAAAAAGGAGATGTATCTTGTTTTGTGCCCTGTGCATCAATTTTAGACAATTTAGCCACCCTTCTGCCCCTTTAACTCCTCCATGTACTTTTGTGCTTTGACTTCAGAAAAGAACATTTTTACTTGCCCCCTTGTGATCACCTTGAGCCTAGCGGGGTATAGTAGATAAGCCTCTGACCCTAGGGCCTGAAAGGGGGTGATTAACTGCCTAAGCCTCCACCTTCTCTCCACGGTAGCTTGGCAGAAGTCCGGTCTGGCAAAAAAAGTAATGCCATTGAATGAGCGCTTAGCCTCTGGCTTCGCCTGGTCCATGATTTCCTGTCTAAGCAGGTAATTACCCATGTAAACCAGGATTGTTCTGGGCATTCCCTCCTGTGGCCCTCCATGCCCTTACTTCAGTGTGAATGGGAACCAGTGCGCTCTCTGCACTTCGTTCTCCCACTGCCAGGCTGGAGATTCAGGAAAGGCACCCTTCAGTAAGTTAACAACAAACAGCCTGGCATCCTGCCCCTCCACCCCCTCGGCCACTCCCACTAGTCTGATATTGTTCCGTCGCTGCCGGTTCTCAAAATCCTCGAGCTTCCCTTGTACGTCTTCTGCCATCTATTCTTGCGCTTGTTTAAAAGTCTGCCAGCTGCTGACTTAGTCCTCGAGCCTTCCTGTTCTTTCCTCGACCTGTGCCACTCTGTCCGCCACTTCTTCATACAGCTTATTAATTTCCTAAGTGTATTTTGGATCTTTTTTGTGTCCTGTCTAGCCCTTTGGCTCTCCACTCTTGCTTCCCCTGCATCTGCTTTAAGGTGCTAAACAGTAGTTCTAATGAGGTAGGCTGCGGTGGGGAGGGGGTGTTAGATGCGAGCTCCCCTTCTAATCTGGGTGAGTTAATACCTTCCTGGTACAGTTGTGAGGTACCTGAGTAGTCCCAAAGTAGTTTCTTATTGGTATCCGAGGGGGTCCCAGGCGCGTTGGCTATAATTTTAGACCTTCACTTTTTCTGCGTGTTCCTCTTATCTGAAGCACTGGTCCAAGTATCCGAACCCTCCCCTGAGCTTACTTCACTTGATACCAAGCACTCCGAGTCCTCATTCAGGGAAAAAAAACTGTCTCCCTCCGGTGAGCTGCCCCCTCCTCTCTCCGGTATCCCTTGTTGCTGTATGACCTTTGAACCCTCTTTTTGACTTGCCAAATTAGGGTCACTTCCCCATGTACTCACAGTTTAATGAGGGGTATTCAAGCCAGCTTCCACCACAAGCAGAGCTCTCAGCATGTCCTTATTGCCCATAGTTGTTAGATCCGGAGTCCCATTGCTGTCCAGGAGCGAGTCCTGGGCTCCCTTGGCCTTCTCACTGCCTGCGTTGTCGCTCTTCTGTTCAACTGAGAGAGCTTGCGCCACTGGAGCTGAGCGTTGCGTGGCAACCGATCTATCAGCGTCCTCGAGGAAGGCGCTGCCTTCATTCTTTCCCACGTCAGCGTCAGGATACTCCAGGGCTTTGACGGTGAAGGCTTCCACCACGGTAGGCTGTTGCGTTCCCACATCTTTAGGTTTGCCCCTGTCTTTGGAAGGCTTCTGTGCTGAGATGCCTCGGGGATCGTCGGCATTAACAGGCTTGTCCGCTTTTCCGCGCTGATCCCCGTTCTTTTTCATAATCATATTGGAAGTTTTTCGCACCGTGCCCATAGAGCGCTGAACCGTGCCTGGGGCTGGGAGATCTTTTTTTGCCAACTTCTCGATGCTGACCCATGGGCATTCTGCTCTTTCAATTGCTTGGGAGCGCGTGGGGGCATCACGATTACTACTCTCGTTCGAGAGAGAAATACCGCAATTCTTACAAAGCAGATCTTGATGGCAGAGAATACTACAGCCGTAGGAGATGCCAAACGGTTTGTAGTTCCCAAGTCTCTTTGCCTCGCAACCGTCTGGGTTTTCGAGCCTCCAGGGGTCCACAGCATCCTACTCAGAACTCCATTCCGAGATCAGGAGGCAGAGGGAAGAGTTGTGACTGTGCGCTACAATCCAGCTGCGGCCCTCCTGCCCTCGCAATTCCGGATTCATTGTTACATTCACACACACTTTCAAATAACTTTTTAAACCGCTTCTTGTTTGCACTTTTACAGAAAGTTAAGCATCTCAACATTCAAAGTAGTCTACACTCACAAGTGACTTCTCAACTATCAAAAGTCCACACAAATTATTGCACCTTCACCCATTTGTGCAATAAGGTTCCACTAACATTATCAAAGCTCCGTACTGACGAGACGCTCTTTGATTTCTACTTCGCCGCAATATTAGGCGGTGCAGGACTGATGACTGCTCGCTACTTTGCCTAATTCAACTTAAACTGGCCCTAATTGATCGATATTGATCCTGGTGATTGACAAGACTCCACTCCGTTTAAACCGGACGACCTCTGCCCTGCAAAGTACCTGTGCTCTATGAGTGAAGACTCGACTTCACGTCCAGCTTTGATTAATATATGAAGTATATGAAGTTAGTGGTTTACCAACCAATAGTCATGTTATAAAGACACTGCGATCCACAAACGAATCGTCTATGTGATGAAGTGGCAGTACTTTTGCGAACAGATTACAATATCTCTATACAGATCACAATTGATAACAGTCCTGAGGATGGTTTCAGCAATTAATTCCTAAGAAACCGAAACGTCGACAGCACATCTTATCCCCTTCTTTGTTTGATTCAATGTATTTTGGGATAGGTGTCTTTTAGGTTCTGTTGAGTCACTTAGTAATACTTTGTGTACCCACAGTCCTAAATCTTATTTGTTTTTTTATCTGTATATGAAGTTGGTTTCCTTTAATGAACTATTTGATAAAACATTTTTTCGTATACACCTTGTGTCTTTGTTTATATGTTATATGTTGACAATACGAATTATTTATTGTTTTTTTGTTAAGATAATAGATTTTTGATTAACTCACTCTAAGGACGATCGATTGGTCCTTTTTAAAATAACTTGAACCAACAAATATAGACTAAATAAAGTCCCTTGAAGGCACCTTTACCCTTCTACTTCTATTATCAAAGGAAGACATCCATTTTGAGGCTGGGTCTGATGCTACGGAGTGCACTAGAAGAAAAAATCCTGGCTATAGCCAACTCATATACAGTCATAACCTTCAAACACCTAGCGTATGAACCAAGAAGGAGGATCAAGATTGAAGACATTTTATGTACAGTGAAGACAAATGGATCCTATCTATCACACCAAGATAGTTATACTATAGAATTCAGACTTCCTACTAGACATCAATTTCTGTTTTCAAAATGGATGCCAACGGACAAGCAATACTTCAAAGAATTCAGATGCTTATCCTCTCATCATCTCCAAGAGTCTTCACCAAGGTATTGGCACTGGTTGTAGCAGCATTGCAAAATATGAGTGCAAATATTTCCCAACCTTGATGACTGTCTAATCTATGCTTCTTTTTGGAAAGCCAAAGCAAGCCAGTGTAAAGAAAGTATGCACTTTTTGGAAAATCTGGGATTTATTTTGAACCATCAAATGTCTTGGAAAAATCCATCCCTAAAAATTGCAAATTGAAGGGGCGGGGCTCCAAAAACGAGGTTTCTTAAAAGAACTGACCAATAACTTTATATTCCTATCCAAAACATTGAAAGACTTTTCAGAGATGGTGCGTAGAGAAGAGATTCAATCATGTGTCTAGTAATTTGGAATTTCTGAGAGAAAGTGTTCAGAGAGGTTTGGCCCCAGCTACACTGTCAGCACACTGTCAGCACAAAAGAGCAGCCATTTGGATTATTTCCGGGAAACCTGTGACACATCTAAAACATAGGGGCATATTAGCAAGAACCTCGTTAAAATTATCTCTGTTTTAGCGGCAGGAAACTGCCTCTAAAATTGCAATATTTGGCTTGCTAATATGAGTTATAGAATTCCAATAGAAGCCCAGGTTAGATGTGCAGGACATCTAACCTGGGCTTCTACTGGAATTTTATAACACATATTAGCAAGACCATTATTGCCGTTTTAGCTGCAGTTTCCTGCCGCTAAAACAGCGATAATTTTAACGAGGTTCTTGCTAATATGCCCCATAGTTCCCTTGGATTTAACAGTGTTACAAAGCTTTAAGCTTAGAAAGGCTTTGGTCCCAAATATTAACCTACCTGAGGCCCACAAGTAGTTTTAAGTGACCTTTAAGCCAACACATTTGAACCTCCAGAATCGGCTCACTGCTTTTGGCTTTCAGCAAAATAAGCCTTCCTAGTGGCGGTAATTTCAGTTAAAAGGATGGTAAAATCATGGGTCTTAGTCATCTCCTATCCTTACCTAGGGATTTTTGTAGACCGATTAAATCTGTGTTCACATCCAAAACTTAAACCTAAGGTTCAAACACATTTTCATATGTCTCAAGAAACTGTTTAGCCAGTCTTTCAGTGTGATTCTAGCAATTCAATTCTAGACTAACCCTAGGCTTAAGACGAGCCCCCATGTTGTATAAAGAACAACCAAAGACGTTCATGTTACAAGTTCTTTGTTAGTAATATATGGTTCTGCCAACAAAGGTAAAAATAAAAGAACAGCTACCTTAAGTAGATGTGTCAGACAGGCAATATCTCAAACATATATGCGACTGGGTGAAATGACACCAGAGAATGTGAAAGAGCATTCAACTAGATCAGTTTACACAGCATGGGCTGAAGCATGTGGGTTTCACTGCAGATGTGCATGGCAGCCACTTGGATTGTACCACATACATTTTTGCCCCATTTCAGACTGGATTTGTCTAATTCTAATGCTGCTAATTTGGTACGTTAAAGGCAGCAGTGAAGTAATTGCTATAGTAATAACCTTAGCGTCATATTATCGTTATTGACTTCATTCTAAACTTGTATATAGCTTCACATCATAAGGACTGGGATGAGGAGGACATAAGAAGGGTTTCATATCGATAACTTACCCGTAATTGTCATTACATTAGCTTGATCATATTTCTTCTCCTCTTATCCTTGTGCATTCCTTCCTCCTGAGACATGTCCTGGCGCCTTCCATATTATTTTAAGCTTGTAAATTGCAGACCTCCATGGGAGGCAAAAAGGCTTTTTATGATGATGACTTAAGTATAGAAGCAGAATAAAGAATACAGGGTGGTTGGGTATAGCGGTTAAATGAGGTCTGTCCTGGGGAAGGGCAGACTCATATCATAAGGACTGGGAGAAAGAGGAGGTTTATGTCTAAGAGTAGTAAGGATTACCAGCAAGTAATAGGTTCATTCATGCACTATTTATTCACTAATGTGTTTTGCATGTAAGACATTTTAAATCTTTTTCCTAGTGGTGTTTTCTTCCTACATCATATATTATATTATAGAGTAAACACATGGATGTGCAGTTATAATGGTTGCTTTTACTTTAACGTTTTCTAATGGCTATCATGTTGTCCAGAGCAAAACAAATATCTTCTTTCTATCTTCTGTCGAAAGGGACATAATTGCCCTTTGCAACTGTTGTTTTTTTTTTCCAAAAGCGACAAAAGACCCAAAATAATGTCGTGCTATAAAAATAAATCAACGTTATACCTTTTACAGACCTATTTACCATTCTGAACTCCTGAAGGGACCAATTAAAATCAACGACTTGCTTCCTGTTGGGTCTCGAGACTTGCATTTAGGTGATGCGCGCGAGCATTAGTGTGAGCATCCCAGAAGGCTCACGTTGAGCTCTCCACCGATTAGGCTATAATGAGACCGGCTTTCATATCAAGAGCCTGCCTTCCGGGCCTACATGTCATTGACAATAAAGAAGCCGCTGACAAGTGGCCACCAGCAGATCCTACAAATACAGGAAGGAAGTGGACTTCCAGTGCTTCTCAGTATGCAGAGAGAAAAAAAACCGTTTTAGGGATATTTGGCTACACGGACAACATAACATGCAATCTACTTTTCTTGTTATGAGGGAGAGATAGAGATTACAAAACATTTTGACTGACTCTTTTATATGTGCTTAACGATAAATAAGACAGTTCTTGGTGTAAATACCTTTCATCAACAAATTATAAATACAGGACTGTGAAGGTGGTAAACTATAACGAGAATACTTTTGCATAGTGTGCTGCATTTTGTGGTAGTGGATATCTGTTTTAATGCTGTTATCTTTTTGTGCTTTATTATTACATGTGTTGTTGTTATGTTGCACAGTGGTGTTTATTTATTTATTTATTGTTTTATAGAGCGCAAACTTAACCCGTAGGGTATCAGAGCGCTTTACAAGGGTACATTGCAGTGTACAATAGGCAAGGAATCACAATAGTTTAGCGAACACGTATGAAACAGTTTGAATATAATTAACTCCAGATAACCCCCCAGATTTCTTGAAGAGGTAGGTCGGTATTTCAAAGGGAGGCGCTAGTCCTTATTTGGTCAAGGTCTGTGTATTGGTCAAGGTCTGTGAGTCTGCAGGAGGCAGCATTTAGGAGAGGAATTTACCCATAAGTAAGGTTTTGGCCTCCTTTTTGAAGGGTGCCAGAGAAGGGATTCTTCTGATGGCGGTTGGGAGAGAGTTCCATATTCTTGGAGTAGATCCAGAGAATGCCTCGTTATACATTTTTTTTTCTGGAACCGTGCAGGTTGGAGTAAAAGGTCTTTGGCGGAACTGGAGTTTCGGCTTCGGCCAGATACCACAAGTTTCTGTGCAAGGTAGGCAGGGAAGTTAGAGTGTAAAGCTTTGTGTGTGATGCAAGCCAGTTTGAGTTGAATTCTGGCCTCGAGCGGGAACCAGTACAAAGCTTTCAGGTGTGGAGAGATATGGTCACATTTTTTTGAGCTTCTAAGAAGTCTGGCAGCGGCATTAAGGCAGGCTTTTAGGGGTGCTAGGGAGATCTTGGGTACGCCTGAGAGAGTGGAACAGCCGTATTCCAGTATAGAGATTACTAGTGCTTGGACTGCGCTTTTTAGGTCAGTAGTGTCAAGGAAGAGTTTCAGTTTCCAGAGGTAGCTCAGGTGGAATCTGGCTGATTTGGCCATCGAGTTGATGTGGTCTAGCATGTTCAAATTGCAGTCAAGGGTTATTCCCAAAGATTTTGCTGAGTCCACAATGGTCAGTGGGCAATCTAAGGCTGTGATAGCCTTGACCCATAAGTGCATATCTGGATTAGTTTTTGGAGGGGAAATTAGGAGAAATTCTGTCTTCTTGGCGTTAAGTTTAAGTTGATCTGAGGTGAGCCAGTGGCCTCATTCAGGGAGAGAATATCTTCAAGAGAGGAGGCTTTGATGTAGAGCTGAGTGTCATCAGCCTACATATGGTAGGGGATATTCGCTGTGCGTAGTACTTTGGTAAGTGGTTCAAGATGAAGGTTGAAGAGGGTAGGGGACAGGGTTCATTCTTGAGGGACTCCGACCTTTGACCAAAGAGGTAGCAGATAGTTTGCCGTTAATTAGTAATCGCTGCGATTGGTTTTGGAGGAAGGATTTAAACCATTCTAGAACAGAGCCGTCCAAACCCATCCCCAGTTTGAGGCATTCGATTAGTTTTTCGTGGTTGACCATGTCGAAGGCCGAGGATAGATCTTGGAGGATTAAAACACATGTTTTCCCTTGGTCCAGGGCTTGGAGGGCATTGTCATCGATGTGGAGCATGGTCATTTCAGTGCTGTGCCCAGGTCCGAAACTGGATTGGAAACATTGAGAAGGTGGAAGTTGTTGATGTGCTGACTTAGTTGCTGTTGTACACACTTCTCCAACACTTTGGCTAGGAGGGGGATGTTGGAGATAGGTCTGAAATTTTCCAGGATGGCTGGATCCAGCAATGGTTTTTTCAAAATGGGGATGACTTGGTCGGCTTTCAGGGAGTCAGGAATAGAACCCTGCTGGAACGAGGCATTAATTATTGCGTTCCAGCTAGGAATTATGGATTGGGCGACAGCCGCTAGGCAGTTGTAGGGGAGCGGATCATTGAAATGGTTATTCGGGTTTAGGGACGATAATATTTTAGAAACGGAATCTTCGTCATTGTGTTCTGCCCTCTTATGTTTTTATTATTCAGCTTGGTTTTATGTGAACTGGGTTGTGTTCTTTTGGTCTCCATAATTACTATATCAATGCCATCTAATTCTGCCACATTTTCAGGCAAAAGACGCGCATTTACAATCCTCTAAAGAGGGAAAATACTGCTGTTAAAGCTATTACACTATAGAAGACACCAGCCAGTACAAATCTGTAACAGAGACCTTCGTTAAATTAGGATTTCAGAAGACATATCTGTATCTCTTTTTCAGCACTGCATCGGAGCTGAAGGGAGCTGTCTATTTCTTTTTGGCATCTTGAGCACATACATTAACTCGAAATATCGCTGAGTTTTGCATGTTTTGCAGAGCTCGGAAACATAAAGAGAGAGAAAATTATTGATCTATGTTTCTCAGCAATGTTTTCAGCAAAGCATACACTAAGGGGAATATATATCAAAGTTTTGCATCGCCCTTGTGCTACAAATGTTAATAATGCAAGGGTGACACAACCTAGATTAGATTTGCCAAGCCATTGTCAGCTACCTTGCATGGTTTTGTGTAACTTGGTAACTTGGTAAATCTGGAGTAACGCAAGGCAGTGCAAGTCACTGTCTTGTCACTGTCTTGTTTTAATTTGCCCCAGAGAGGTGTTCAATGGCTGCAGCTTGGGTGTTCCCACGCAGCCAACCATGCATTGTTGGGCTTTCTTAGCTTTACCGTAAGTGGTAGACCTAAGAATGCATTAAAAAGCTATGACTTTCCAGGGGAGGCATAAAGTGGAGATATATCTTTATTTCCCAAGGTTTTCACTTCTTTCTTCATGAGCTACATTAGGGCGCACACATAGAAAGAGGAAAGAGCCTCAGAGGATTGTTTTTGTGCAGGAAGGTTTCCCTTCTTACACAAAAATTGCACCTCAGTGAGAGGTTGAGCTACCCTCTCACTGAGTTTAAGGTTTTCAGGTTCCTTCCTTCAAGAATCCACCTGTGGGTTCCACCGGACACTTTTCTTCTTTCTAGCAGTGGCATTTCTTTGACTACTCCCATTGAGAACGACAGTGGTTTCTGACGCCACTTCGACCCTATGCACCCGGCTTCCCTGAGATAGGTAACTCTGGTACATCAGTATCCTTGGGTGGAGGGCTCTCCAACTTTCTAAGTTCCGAAGTGTTTCTTCCTAATCCACTGGGAAGGGTCATTAAACCCTAAAACTACAACCCAATTGTATGTAGCATGCGGTTGTGTTCTCACATTTCACCCGTCCTCCATGAGGTTCATACTTACTCATCTTGGGTGGTTCCTTGGGGTCCCAGCGATTCCGAAACCTCTAGACACGGTCTTGACTTGAGTCAAGGTTCTTATACTACTATTTTAGTATATGGATTGGTTTCCCCTTTGAGCCCACTGTGTATTAGTGCTACTTACGTTTGTTTCTGTGCTACAGTATTGTGTGCTTTGTATTTATCTGTGTATAGCAGACACTATGAGGTATTTAAGGTGTCTTATAATAATAAATACATATTTTTATAACTACTGTGTGGTTCTCTTTTCATTTAACCAATACATTATGGTTGCATTCTGGTAAAACAAGCTGGGCAACATTCCGTGATGACTAAGCCTGAAGGCTGCTCTCCACAGCTACCACTTGGATAGCTTTCTAAGGTTATCCTTGACCTCTTAAATCACCATAAGGTTTGTTTGGACTGGTGCAAGGAGCCCACTTTAATTAGTGGACATCATATACTGGGCCAATTTCTCACAATTACCCTGAATCTCCCAGAGCACCTCTCTTGGCTACCCCTGGTAACACCATTATGAAGGTCTGGAATTAGGAGGGTCAGAAATGGCGGTTCCCAATCAGAACACCCAGAGGAGTATCCGCTGGCTGCTCCCGATGACTTCTCGAAGCTCTGATTAGGAAATCTGCTCCATCCTGTATTGCTGTCCGAATATGTTGAGGCAAGTGATGGCAGTTTTACATTTGTCACAGGGCTGGTAGGATTGTACACTCCCAGAGGTGTAACCAGTGACAAAGGGTGTGGTAAACTATGGTCATTATAGCACTGTGCAGTAGAGGCGTAAGAAGAGCAGGGGCATGGAACAGGTGACTGCTGCTCCTTGGGGTCTACAGTAGAAGTAACACTGTGAGCGACTGTGATGCCGACTGGTGTTTCAGAACTCACTGGTACCCCTGTCAGACCCTTGAGACATACTTTACCTACATAAGATTTGTCTTTTTGGGAACAATCGTTTTCAAGCCCTTCATCAACTAAGGTTAGTGAGATTTTTATATGCGGTTGTGGCTCACCAGTTAGCCCCCTGAGAAGCCCTGTACAAACAGAGTACAGGTCCTGGTCTGCATGATCATTTTCAATCTCTTTGTTAAATAGAGTATGTGTGATTTTTATAGGTGCGTCCGCTTCGGGATGATCATTTTCAAGCCCTTCATCCCAAAGTCTATATGAGATAGTTAAAGTCGGTTTTGGGGATCCCCAGGGGAGCACATTAACATTCACCTTCTCAGATGAAATATTTTCCTTCATGAGCATTATGGGGAAATGGCTGCGCGGTAACTGTGTGTTTTATGAATAGAGGTAGAGGGACGGTTTGTAGGCCTTCTTCTTTAAGGAAAGGCAACTTGATTTTTCTTATTTTAGTGTGACATCTACTTCTTGTTTTTTACATGGCCCTGGCCGATTCGTGTCTGCGGTTGGAAATGTGTACCCTTTGAGGTCTACACCCCAAGCCAAAAATGGCCTTTCTGTATGTGTGTTCACTGTACTGGTGTGGGTTTTGGTGGTAAAGCTGGTAAAGCAGTGTAGGGTCAGAATAACAAGTGTTTTGCCTTTCCAGATTCTGAGCATGGTTTGTTATGACGCACAGGATATCTCTCACCAGTTGCTGCTTTTGGGTTGTTTTGATGCATCTGTGTGATGTCCTTTAGGAGTGTTGACACGCCTTAAACTTTCATGGTACTCCGATGCCGGTCTTTTGTGTTGGCTTTACGATGAAAACTAAAAACATAGGGGAATTTTACCAAGGGCATTATCTCCGCATTAGTTGGACTTTTTCCCGCTAATGCGGCGATAATTTTATCGCCCTATTACCAAGCTGTCGCTAACACCAGTTAGCGACAGCTTGTAGGCGATAGCGGGCATTTAGGGGCCCACTTTGCATGTCAGTGATAATTATCGCTAATGACGTGCAAAGTGGGCGTGCCAAGATGTTAGCAACTGAAAACAGTCGCTAACATCTCTAACTCCTATTAACAACCTTTGCAAATATTCGCGCAAAGCGCGAATATCTCCAAAAGCTAACGCCTGCTAAAAGCAGTTCTTAGCTATGTTATCCAATGGAAGGTGGATAACATGGCTAAGAGCATTGTCACGATAATGCATGAATATCGCTGACTTTTCAGCGATATTCATGCATTTCGCAGGATTTTTAGCGCTTTTGAGATAAACCTTGATAATATCAAGGTATCTCAGCGGTAAAAATCCTCTGTGCTCGGCGATATTTTTTCCCCGCTAACCAAGCAATAGCGATAATTATCGCTATTGCTTGGTAATATGCCCCTCACACATTAGTAAAAAATAAAAAATCCTGAATGACTCTTTGCGATATCATGATTGTAACTGCCTGTCTAACTATTGCTTTACATTTTTTATAGCTCTTACTGGATGCTAGAGGAACACAATAGTTGAGACAAAAATATATTAAGATTCTTTTGGTAATACATTTTGTCCCTTTGTGGAATTCCTTTCTTTTTAACCAGTCCATCTCTAGGCCCCAAAGACATCCTTTTTTTAACAATGTCACAACCCTTCCAGTACTTGTTGAGGCTCCGGTCACCAATTTTGCTCAAGGGTCTACTGTTTGCAGATGTTATGCGTGACTGATTATGCACTTCCAGGGGGAACTGTGGCGAAAAGGAATCATTGTCACATTGCCAATATAATACACTGATTAACACACTCTCTGAGAGCCAGATGGAATATTGGTGAATTCGGACTATACAGGCTAATCTGTACACATCCTTCACACAACAAGGCCACCCTTGTCATCACCTGTAATAGCAAGGCTATGCTGCACGCTGGCCGATGCGTCTACCTTTTAGAAAACTTCTTCAATTTTGAGACAGTAAGGTTAGCAATGGTCTCAGAACTATAGTGCTCTAAATATCTTTATTGTGCTGAAAGTCAACTATTTCCTCATGGCTCAATGCTAACTGTGGGAAATCCCGCATGAAAAGCGGACAGATTTGCTTTAAAAACAGCTCTAATAAACAGCACACGTCATAGTTTATTAAGTCATTTATAAAAAAAAGTTTCTCGACAGGTGTTGTTCACAATATATTAAAATAATTTACAGTTGTTGAAACCAGCATTCTTAACAAGCTGCATAGCCATCAGGACTAATTAACCCAGTGGCTTTGAAACAGTACTAAACAGTTCTGCCGACCAAGCCCAAGGGCTGCCTTGTCAACATTTACATTTTACCCCCTTATAGAATTGTGCAAAGCATATTAAATTCAACACAACCCTTTCATTTTTTAAATCCTTACACTTGCAGTTGTTGGGGGATAGTATATGCAGGGTAGTGTTTCTCAACCACATTGCTACAACCCTTAGAACTATCTCAGCTCTGACTATAGAGCCAGCTCTCCCCTCTCTCCCACCCTCAGCATAGCCATGCCACTGTTGGTCTGATGGCTTTAGTCCCATACCCCTTTCATGCACGGGCCTGTCATCAGGGCTTTGAAAACAAGCCTGCTGCTGACTTTAACTCTTGGCAGCCCATGGTTTAAACAACAGATTTTATTGATTGCATTTTGTAACCACCGATTTCCAAGTGGCCTGCAGCCTCCTAAGCAATCTAACACAATGATACATATGACATGCTTCAGCGCCTGTTTGCTAAGCTAATGATCAACAAGCCACACCGGAAGCCTTGAGATGTCTCATTTAAATTTAAAAATACCCAAACGGGGAAAATGGACAACCAGGTTTTACACATGCAATCCTAATAATTACACAGTATTACTAGGGGCTACCTTGTCATCATGTACATTTTTATATAAGATTGGTACATATGATGTCAGCATATTGGAAATAAACCAATGTAAGCAGCGCTGGATTGCACACAAGATTAGCTTTTATTTTGCAGTGGTCGACTTTGGGGGGACACTGTCAAACTTTTGCATTTTCACAACTTTCAACATCAAGCTGACACACGGTTTTTTCATACCATAAATAAAAGCAGACATTTTCAGACCATAAAAATAAGACATTTTCAACCATAAAAAGCAGAAACTCAGCTTCACTATGCAACACATTGAATGAAAAAAATAATTCAAATGATATAAGCTATCATTGTTTTTAACTGCAGCAGGTGTGGTCCTGTGGAGCCAGGTTGCTCTCTAATGTAAGATGCTCTCCATAATGCATCTCAAATCTTTTCTCCTTGGTGCTCGGGTAGTCCTTCTGTCCACAGACTTAACATAAGCAGTTTGCTCTTTTTCTGACTGTGTCCAGCATTGGTGCAGCATTTTATACTTAGTAGAGCTTGCTAATTATGCATAGTTTTCCACACCTCCATGGACATTACCACTTTATGACTTTGTCTAGATGTTTTAAACAAGCTGGTGCTTTCTTGATGTGATGGGCCTACTTTGGGATGGTCAGAAGTTTAGGAGGGTTTAGAATGCCAATTAGGCACTTACCTTTCTTTGAGTTTGTAGCCATTTATTATTAATTTAACAAAGGTAGGTGTTTTTTTTTTTTTGCATTATGGTCCATTTTCCTGGTCCTCGATCAGTGTTTATCGGTGGTACATGTTCTTGTGCGCCCCCCCCCCTCCGTAATTATGTTAGGCTTATTTGTACTTCACATTCTTTTATCTTGTACTGCGTGTGGTTTTTGAGAGGACTGCTGTGTGGAATTGATTCATCCTTCTCAACAGTTTTTAATACCTTTAAGGTCCCCTCGCTGCTTTAACTGAACCACCACTAGTAACTTATTCAGAAGAAGCTTGGTGCATCTACCGTGAGTGATTGGGCTTTGCGCTTTTTGCTCTGTCTGGGTTCTGCTTTCACCGTTCATTTGAATGGGTCTTTAATGTAAACTCCGACATTTTACAGCATCAAGGACTTAACGTTTTGTTTTACTGACTCGATCTACCAGCGTATAGCTCTTCAACAGGTCTGCACTGTACTCTGCTTTACCACATGACACAAATGGGACCTTTACTCAAGACTGCCAACAAATCCTGCTCAATTGTTTGTTCTTATGCTCCTCAAAATAGGTCTTAATAAACATGCTATACATTCACCCTACTCAAAAAGCCCCCCCCCGATCTGTCATCTTTTGGCTGGTATTTATTTTTCATCAACATTACTGAAAATCAAGTACTGTTCACATGCTTCGGTCTCCGAGCAGTATTGTTATATTGGTGCAACAGTCTGATATATATGCATAGTTCATCAATGTCATTGTCTTTCTTTTCTGATGCAGTCAGTATTCTGTTCTCTTCTGTATTTAGGAACAATGGTGCTCTTGGTTTTCTGGGGTAGGTTACACTGACGAAAATCATTAGCTAAATTGTTTTTTGAAATTGCAGCTTTTATCTGAAGTGTGTGTGTGTGTGTTTGCCAACTTCTTTACAAGCACCCCTGGCCATCAGGGGGCAAACCCTTTGTAGTCCTAAGGTATGCCCATGGGTCCTCCACATTATCTACCACACCCCAAGACATTAAGGCGGTGCATTTTGCCCCTAGGAATGGGAAGGGAATTGTTTTCCTTGTATTACTATGTAGTGGGTAGAACTTGAATGAAACCACCATGACATCCACCGCCACATCCACAACCACATCCACCACCACCACCACACCCACAACCACATCCACTACAACCACCACCCCATCCACCACCACCGCATCCACCACCACCACTGCATCCACCACATCCACCGCATCCACCACCACCACATCCACCGCATCCACCACCACATCCACCATCACCACCACATCCACCACCACCACATCCACCACCACATCACCACCGCATCCACCACCACCACATCCACCATCACATCCACATCCACCGCCACCACATCCACCGCATCCACCACCACCACATCCACCGCATCCACCACCACATCCACCATCACCACCACATCCACCACCACTTCACCACTGCATCCACCACCACCACATCCATCATCACATCCACATCCACCATGACATCCACCGCCACATCCACCACCGCATCCACCACCACATCCACCACCACCACATCTACCACCGCCACATCCACCACATCCACCACCACCACATCCACCACCGCCACATCCACCACCACATCCACCACCACCACATCCACCACCACCACATCCACCACATCCACCACCACCACCACATCCACCACCACATCCACCACCGCATCCACCACCACCACCACATCCACCACCGCATCCACCACCACCACATCCACCAGCACATCCACCACCTCATCCGCCACCTCATCCACCACCGCATCCACCACCACCACATCCACCACACCCACCACCAGCACTTCCACCACCACATCCACCACCACATCCACCACCACTTTCACCACATCCACAACCACCACATCCACCACATCACCACCACATCCACCACCTCCACCACATCCACCACCACCACCACATCCACCGCCACATCCACCCCCACATCCACCACCATCACCACCACATCCACCATCACCACCACCACCACATCCACCACCACCATATCCCCCAGATCCACCACCACCACATCTATATGTGTGTGGCTCTGTGTGTGTGTAGGTGCAAATGCAATGTTCTTGGATTTTTGTCACAATAAAATACACTGAACATAATCTTCACAAAAGTTATTTACAAACGTTTAAGCTATTGCCATTATAAATTACAATAACTTTTATTTAAGTATTAATTATTTACAAAATTAAAAGCCATTGTTATTTGTAATATCAATACATTTAAGTCACGTAAATACAACACACATTGCATTACAAATGCTATAGGTGCCACATTTGCAAAAGTTAAAACTATTGACATTGTAACTGACAAAGCTATTAATTTTGCTACTTTCAAAACCAACACATACATAAAAAAAGTGTCATTTACAATACCAATAGCTCAAACTTTTCTAATGCGAGACCTATTGCATTTCCAATGCTTGTTTCTTCTTAAAGCCGGCGGGTTCCGGCGTGAGCGGCAGGAGCTCAGCGCATAGAGTTGTTCTTTGAGCCTGCTGCAGTCTCGAAATGCACTGGAGCTCCTCAAAAAGCGGATCGAAGTTAGGTCTCACATTCCGCTCGTGAAATCCGGTGTCGGAATCCACTTTTTCTCAGTTACACGTTAAAATGTAAAAGGAAAGTGGCGCCACAGGAGGAGGTAGGAGCCTACGCCGCCATCATCTCCGGCGTCCAAACCACGCCCCCCTCGAGCCCCTATTTCAATGAACACTGTATAATTGCACTTTAATAGCATGTACTATACTGGAGTATTATGTATCGTTTTTAAGATTTTATGACTTTGTATGTATTTAACTATCACATGTGCTTGCTTCTTTTATGGATATGTTTTTATTCGAATAATGTAATAAAAGGAAAGGTAACATGAAATCTTCATGTGTGCCACTGAGTGCGTTCAATAGGCTTTCTCTTGCTAGAAATGCCATAGTCTTGAGTAACAGTGGGCTATTGATGGAAGATATTTCGTTTTCCAGTGAGCTGTAGACTTACCACGTCCTAAAAAGTTCCACAACAGGATTCCGTCTGCCCTGGTGTGAGAGACAATTTTTAAACTAGCAATACAGATACTATATCGACTGGAAGCGGGTAGACTAAGATAGTTTTCATGGATGCTAACATTTGAGCCCAAAATGATGCAATGTGTTTGAAGTCGCACCCCTCACAGTAATTAGCATCAGCCTGAGGATAGAATTTCTGTAATTTGGTTGCCTATAGGTAGCAATCCAAAATCTATTTGTAATGGGTATCTCTTCCTAGTGTACTGTATGTGCATTTTGTGATGTCTCACCATAGAGTGTCTCAGTGCCTCCTGTATAAGTTATTCCCTATTATAATGGACCAATGTATTTGAAACAGGTTGCGGGTTGACTTGGAGGTAGGTAAGCAAATGTTTTAAAGCATTGTATTCGACATTTGGTGTCATCTGCCTTTTTCACAAATGTCTCTAAAGGTGTTGGATCTCATGTAGCTGATAATGTAATACATGGGTGAATAACCCAGTGCCTCAATTGTGTACAATGGATGTTTTCAGTTTCATCTAAATAGAATTTCTGTTTGTATGCTGGCTGGAGAGGACCTCCTGACCTGAAAACAAATCTGAGATGCTAAGGCAATTTTAAAATTTCCATTTATCAAAAAGGCCATGGAGCAGAGGTAAGGTGAAGGTCAGGTTGTATTGGATTGGCATGTGAGGAAACTCTCTATTAGGCCTCATAATAAAGTCCCAGATCCCCAAAGTAGTGCATATGAGTGTGCTCATGTAAGGATTTTGTGGCCTTTGGATTCCACGTCACATCCCATATCTTCCGTCCGACAATCGAACTGCTCATATGGATTCAATGCTTGTCAGGTAGAATTCCTATTTGAGTAGCTCCATAATGTAGGGAGATGACATAAAGAGCCAGGCCACCATTCACTTCCTGCAATAACAATATTTTGTGTCCTAATCTGGCTCTATGAACTTGCTGCTTTAAATGGTGCATTGCTTATTTCTGGGCAACAAAGAAATCCTGTCGGCCTGGGTTTGGGAGCACTTGAAGGAAGAAGAGACGATTGGTAGTATGTTCAATTTAATTGCATAATTATGCCTTGCCACAATAGATAGAGTGGAGACCACCGGAAGCAGTCTTCCCATAAAATCTGTGGCGGCTTGGGGAAGTTGGCTTTATAAAGGTTACACAGGTTAGGAGTGATATTCATGCAGAAGTAATTGATAGATTTTCTTGTGTAGCTGAACTGCCTTTAGCATTTCATGCAACTCACTTCTGTGGTAAATATTGCGGCCTGTACCTTTTAGAGGCACGACTGCTTTTTAAATAACTTTTCTTTTTAGGAATGTGAATGCAAAAGTTAAAGCTGTGCTGTCTCTTTCTGCCCATGATCCTTTCATTGGTAGCCAATCACTGAGGGCTGCAACTAAAGACCTTCCTGATTATTCCACAACATACAGATGATTTTTGCGACCTTCTACAAATTGTCCATTTGTGATACGAACTGTTTCACCATCGGTAAAAATGGAAACAGCTTACCTACTTGCAAACTAGTCAAAATGCATATGCACATATGCATTTGCAGACAGCTATTTGAACACCAGAGATGTCCCAGGTGCTTCATATCAGAAATATTCCTCCCTAAAATTGTGAAAATTAAGATGATTAAAAAATGGGTCTGTCACTGCAGAGGGAACGTTTTCTCTGTTGCATAAGCCAGGTTCAGCAGCTGCTAACCTCATTCCTAGATGGTGCCATCTCAATTGCTTAATCCTACACATAAGGTTAGGTTCTCCAGAGTGCATAATTACTGGGCCAGTTGGCTCAATAAAGGATAACAAGCACAGGGTTTCTAGCAAACTGCACTCATGGTACTCATTCTTCCAAAAAAGTAAGTCACTTAACGGTCCTTGACACTCTGGGTAGAGATGAGGTTTAGCAAAATAATAAACATGTGATATGAGTTTATGGACATTACAACACTGCTTTCAAAGACACAATCAATTATATATCTGCAGCCATTAACAAATGATTGCCCTTTTGAGTTCATAAGTGGTGCACAGCAGGGATACAAGTTATAGCTACATGAAACATTTATAGTTGTTGAATTTCAGTGTCCTTTTATTAGATTAAAATGTTATGTTTAATTGATATATTCAACTAATTATAATGCCACTTTAACCTTTGTTTCTTTCTAGTGAATATCTGAGGTTTTTTATAAATGCAAAGTAAGACATTATTACCATACTTAACTCTCATGTCCCTCTAGCCATTGTGAATTTCTAGTTTTATTTTTACATAAAGAAATATGTTATTACCATTCGTAAAGCCAACCCTTACCCTTCCCCATTTACCTTATTTTTAATTTTATGTTTAGGCCACTGGACTGAGTCCCGGTATCAGGAAATGGCAGGTGCAATATTTCTCTTAATGTGTTGTGGTCACCCAGAGTTCATGGGAGCCATTCGTTCCCAAGGGAGAGAGGTAGCCAACGGGGAAATGTCCACAAACCAATCACTTTATTATTTGAAGTTGAGTGATCATGGAAATCTCATGTGCCTCCCGCAAACCCAACCGTCCATATATACAAAGCTTTTTAACCTTAATTTCTACAAATCTACTGAACAGATGTACACCAATTCACAAAAAGCATGCTTTCTGAGCTGCTTTTAGCCAAATTTGGTGCAATTCAGTTCAGCCATTTTTGGTGTATAGCTGTTCAATTTTGCTATACAAAATTGTGAGGGTAAATAATAATAACAATAATAATAATTAGAACATTGTTTATTTTGGGTCTCAATCGTAATCAAATACACAGCGGTAAACCTGCATAGCTGGGATTTTGTTTTGTTTTGCCCACTGGGGCTTAATGGGGGATTTATTGAAATTGAACAATAATCTAATGTGAATATGTATGCCTAACCCACAAGGGTGGAATATCATTATGTTGATTGCCTGTAACAGTGACAGCTTGAAAAAGATATTATGACGAAATCACATGATTTTGTTCGATGCTGTACCTCGAATGGGTGCGGCTATAATTTCCAGCTATTGGATATGTGTCTTTTGACTGATATTACACACCAGACTGGTAAATACTGGAGAACAATTTTGTTATGCTCACAAAGATACTTTATGTTTAAAAGCATGAAATAGCAACTGTTCTTATTAATGAACTCTAGCCGGTATATTTACACCACAAACTACGAGTCTGTAGTTTACCTCTATTGTGTAGTCCGTCATGTGACTCATTTGCACTTAATAGTTTAAATCACTTTGGAAAAATTTATTGAAATGCTAGTGACCAAGCCTGCAGGTCAGGCGAAACACGTCTAGCACTATCCAGCTGGCATTAAAGTAATTCTGCACAGACACAGCATCAACTGCTTTGTTTTGAAACATTGGAGGTGCTGGTGAATACATATATATATATATTCACTGAAAAAACCATAGGTTTCACACATGTTACAGTTAGCTGGACATTTCATTCATACAAAACCATTGAAATTTCCCCGTTATAGTTAGTTCAGCTAACTATAACTCGCGCAGCCTTAATGCACTGCTGATGACGTCACATATTACATCACTCATGACATGGTCAGTGACATCACTCATGACATCACTGATGACATCTCAAATGACATCACTGATGACATCATCCAGTGAATGTGTGTCTTTCTGAAAAATAAATATTTTTTTATATGTATATCTCAATGTTGATGGAAGAAGAAATGGGTATATAAGCATCTAAATGGCTGATTTTTGGGTGAAAAATTGATTGTATAACTGACTGATTAAGTGTATCTTAGTGAATACATGGGTTAATGAGTAATGTTTAAATATACACATTTCTGTATCAGTCTCTCACTTTGTGTATAAGTGGCTACATGCATTGGTGAGTAGCTACATGAGTGATACATGAGTGTCTATATAGGTTATTGTTTGATTGAGTATCAGTAAGAATGTCTGAGTGTCTGTATACTTTGTTGGGAGGTCTTACGTAGTGCAAATGTGAGATCCTTGTGCAGGCATCACACAGAGATAGCGCTACTCATAGAACAACATGAGTTAGACGCCTTATTCATGACAGAAACATGGACAAGGACAGATAGTGGTGTAGAATTGGGGCAAGCCTGCCCCCCAGGATACAAGATTAGACATAATCCTCGTGTTGGGGCTAGAGGAGGAGGTGTAGGGTTGATTTATAGGGATTCGCTGGATATTTATCAGCTAGAAATTAAGAGAATCATGGAATACGAACTGATGGGCTTTTCTCTGAAGGGACAGGGTGGTACTACTCACTGGTCTTTTGTGTTATAGACCCCCGCCTGGCGGCACGTCTGCTGTGTCTGACCTCACTGACCTGATTTACGACCTATCCAACTCTCATGCCAGATTGATGGTATTGGGGGACTTTAATCTGTGGCCAGATGGGCCAACAGACTCAGGCTTTACATTCCTCACCCAGGCTTGTTGCAGCATTAATCTGGAGCAGTTGGTTCTTTCCAAGACTCACCAGAGGGGACATGTTTTGATTTGATCTTTGCCGACTCTAGTCAGGTGAGGGTTAGAAATATCCTACCGCAATGCTGGACAGACCACGCCCTAGTTCTCTTCTCCGTAGCTCTCCCGGTAGGCTACTCTAAGTACAGTAGCACGGGAACGGCTAAGACTGGGAGACAATGGTCAAGGCTTTTGAGAGGCGCAACCCTCCCTAATTTGCTCTCTGAAGCCTTTCAGCTGGGAGCCAATGCGGATGAAAGTTATAATGCCCTTATCCAGCAAATTACGGCCTCTCTGGATAAGCTGGCTCCGCTAAGAAAAACGCGTAATAGAACAAAAACTGCATTGCCATGGTTCTCGAGGGAACTCCTCTAACTTAAACATCCGTGCAAACGCGCGGAGCGGAGATGGAGGAGACATTATTTGGCATCGGATAAAGTCCTCTTTAAACAGGAGTTGGCAGCTTATAAGACACAGATTAAGTGTGCAAAAATGAGGTTTCTAGAGGAGACTTTACTGTCAGCCCCAAATAAAGCACAGGCTCTGTTTAAAATCGTCAACGAGCTGTCACGACCGGCCTGTGCTACTACAGCTATCCCAGCCTCCAAGTTACTATGCGACTCGCTGGCCAAGGCCTTCGAAGACAAGATCGCGACTATCTTGAGTAACTTGAGTCCCATGACACCAGGGGCTGCTCTCTTACCTACATCTGAGATGTAGGCTGGGAAAGCCAGGTTGGATAGTTTTCCTCTTCCTTCCTTTGCAGAGTTTGGTGTTCTAGCGGATAGTGTGTCCTCTGGTTCTCCCCTCGATGTACTTCCGCACAAACTCTGGAAAGTGTTTAGGGAAGAGCTGTTCCCTCCTCTCCACGCAATTTGCTGCCAATCTCTTGGCTCCGTCCAGGTCCCGGATAGCTGGAAGCTAACGGTAGTTTCTCCGCTGTTGAAGAAAGAATCACTGGGACCCTTATGCCCGCCAATTACAGACCAATCTCATTGCTTCCCTTCCCGATTAAGATTCTGGAGAAACTGGTCACGAAACACCTGTCCAGTTTTTTGGAAGTTAATGATTGTCTGGATGCGGCGCAGTTTGGGTTCAGACCAGCGCATGGAACCGAATCAGCTCTGGTGACTGTTTTGAGTGACCTTCGTTCACGTGCCGACTATGGACGAGCAGCCTTTTTAGTGCTGCTCGACATGCCGGCAGCGTTCGACACGGTCAGTCATGCCATCTTGACCAGGAGATTGGAGGAGGTTGGTGTGATGGGCCTGGCTTGTCTCCTACCTGGCCAATAGACATCAGGTGGTTGCCCTGCCTCCCTTTAAGTCTACCATCAAAAGGGTTGGTCAGGGAGTACCCCAGGGATCGGCCATTAGTCCCATTCTTTTTAATCTCTACCTCCACCCCCTGGTCAAGCTAATTAAATCTTTTAGCATTGCAGTCACCAACTACGCTGATGACACCCAACTCATCTTCTCCTTCGAAGGGGAGAATGCGGTGTCACAGGAGACCTTTCACCATTGTATGGTCACCACGGCAACATGGCTGAGCAACAACTCGCTGCAATTCAACAGCTCCAAGACGGAGGTGCTGCATTGCTCAGCGGATCATGTCTCACGAACTCTACCGCAGGACTTCTGGCCCCCCTCCTTTCAGGGCACGGCAGCAGCAGCAAACTCGGTTCGGAACCTGGGAGTGACAATGGAACCTAATCTTCAACTGGATGGTTTCATTGACAAAACAGTGTCTACCTGTATGGAATTGATGCGTACCCTATGGAAGATTCTCCCTTTGCTCCCCACCCATGCCAGACCAGAAGTAGTGCGCAGTATCATTTTAAGCAGACTCGATTACTGCAATGCACTGCTTCTGGGAGCAGCTGTCACTGCAATAGGCAAACTACAACGAGTACAGAATTTCGCGGCCAAGTTAGCACTTTCCCGTCGACGCCTTGACTCGTCATCCGCAGCACTTAGAGACTTGCACTGGCTACCCATCCCTCAGCGGATTGAGTTTAAAGCTTTATGCTTGGCCTTCCGGGCCCTGCATGGCTCGGGACCGCTGCCCCTACAGGAGATGTTCTCTTGGTACATCCCTACTAGATCTCTCCTCTCTGCTTCAGCCTATTTGGTTGTCGTTCCCAAGATTTGGAGAAAGCGAATGGGTGGCCGCTCTTTTGGCTTTACGGCATCCAAGTTGTGGAATGATCTGCCACTGTCGCTCAGATGCCTAGGAGACCTTCCTTCTTTTAAAAAAGAACTAAAAACTCACCTGTTCCCTAGGATAGTGTAGTTTGCTGATACTGTATTGACTGTGTTTCAGGATCCGTTAGATCACAGCGCCAGGATGCCCGTTGGGTGACAGAAGCGCTTTACAAGTGTGTTATACATCCATACATACATACATACATAGATGCATGAATGAGTGACTTACTGCTTGTATGTGTTGAAGGCAGCATGTGTGCAGGACTGTAATGGTGGATAAGTGTGTGTGGTGAGTAGCTACATGAGTGTCTATATAGGTTAATATTTGTTTTTTTGACGGTATGAGTGGATGAGTGTGTGTATGAGTGTGTTAGTGAATGAATGACTGTCTCAATAGTGTATTTATGAGTAAGTACATATGTTTTAAACTAGTACATATGAGTTATGTGTGAGTAACTCTATGGATGAGTGTCGGTGTGTGACAGGATGACCAGGATGTATCAGTGTATGAGTACATATGATGAGTGAGTACATGTATGAGTGACTGTATAGACTGTTGATGAATGAGTGGATGTGTGTATAGATCTTGGAATTGCTAAATAGGGTGTTGTAAGTGGCATTGGTATGTCTATTGTATTGAAAATGTTATTTTCTATATTTGAATGTGTGTGTCAAAGGTTATATTAGGGTGAGAGAAGGCCTGTCACTCTTTCACAAGGATGATGTCATTAGTGATGTCATCAGTGATGTCATTTGAGATGGCATCAGTGATGTCATGAGTGATGTCACTGGCCATGTCATGAGTATGTAATATGTGACGTCATCAGCAGTGCATTGCGGGCGCGCTAGTTATAGTTAGCTGAACTAACTATAAAGGGGGAATTTCATGGTTTTGTATGAGTGAAATGTCCAGCTAACTATAACATGTGTGAAACCTATGGTTTTCTCTGTGAATTTGCAAGGTTTTTTAAATGCTAATTCCTAACTATAACGCGTGTGAAACCTATGGTTTTTTCAGTGAATTTGCAAGGTTTTTTAAATGCTAATTCCTAACTATAACACGTGTGAAACCTATGGTTTTGTCACTGAATTTGTACCTTTTTTTTAATGCCTCACTATAACATATTGACTACTATGGTTTTTGTAGTGAATTTCAAAGGTTTTCAAAGGTTTTGTAAAAGATAATTTTTAAATGTACTAATTATTAAATTTCTTTCTTGTTATACAAATTTTTCACTGCCCACGTCACTTTTTGTCACCTGCAGACGTTTCTGTGACTTTTTCCTCCTGTAATGGGCTGTTTTCTACCCTCTCCATGTTTCTTTTTCCACGTTTCTTAACCTGCATGCTCCTCACTGCCCACGTCCCCGCTTTTTCCTCCTGTAATGGGCTGTTTGCTGCCCGCTCCACGTTTCTTTTTCCGCGGCCGCTGGCACCCTGCACACATTTCTTAACCTGCACGCTCCTCACTGCCCACGTCCCCGCCGTCTCTTTTTCCTCCTGTAATGGACTGTTTGCTACCCCCTCCACTTACCTGCACACAATTCTTTTTCCTGTGGCTCGCTCACCGCTCCTCTCTGCCTCCGCTTTCACCATACCTAATCCGCCACTCAGCGCTCCTCCCCGCCGCCACTCCTCACTGCCTGCCCTCTGATCGCCGCTCATGTCCGCTGCTCCCTGCATTGATCGTCACTGCTCCTCCCCACGCTGTACGCCGCTCCTCCTGATGTCAGGACGCACGTCGCGGCCGGTGCTACTTTGGAGGGACTGCTTTTTTTTATATAACTTTTTAAATAACGTTTATTTTTAAAATTTATATAGCCTATAACCATCTACACACCCTGACGATTTCAACGGTGTATCGGGTGTGTAGATTGGCGCTGTGGTTCCCGCGTTTACCCGCCTCAAAGCCTGAAAGTTCTTGCTTTATTATAGTAAGTATAGATTTACATATTATTTTTCCCTTATTTATATTTCACATTTTCCTGTAAAATAATTTTAAAACTAAGTACAAAAATATTTTTTTCAAATTTTTTTTATTAGCTTTTTTTTTTGTGGTATCATCACAAGGTCCGCGCACCGTAATCGCACCGTAAGAACTCCGTGCGCTTACCGGCGAAAGTTTTTTTGAAGTTCAAAACCGTAATATGTACGTATTTAATGTAAATTTTAAAGGTAGAAAATATCTGGTATAATGAAGAAAATGGTTTTTTTAAACTTTTTAAACTTTTAAGAACAGTATATTAATTTTTAAAGTAATTACAAATCTCGCGATGGTACGTCACACGTACTCGCACCATGAGAGCGCTGTACGCGCACCGTAAGACCTACGTGCGTTTACCCCCGAAAATGTTATAAACTTAAAAACTTTATATCTACATATTTATTGTACAATGTAAAGATACACATTATCTGGGATAATGAAGAAAATTGTTTTTTTTAAACTATTAAGGACCGTATATTACTTTTTTAAAGCAATTACGAATCTCGCCAGGGTACGTCCTACGTAAACGCACCGTAAATGCATCGTAAGCGCACGTAAGGGCTCCGTAAGCGCACCGTAAGAGTACGTCAAACCATGTGACTTTAAAACAAGGCATTCTATTCGTTTATAATACTTCCTACTCCAATTATTGAAAGACCCCGCCCATGTTAACCATTCTTCTTTGACTGTCACAGAAGAACCGTCTTTTTTCTTCAGCTCCTGGCCTTTAGATAAAGAATTTCAAATGGCTGGACTTTCAGAACAATCTGATCATTCTTCATCTGAAGAATTTGTAGAAGAAGACCCACGGCCAACAAAAAAAAAAGAATCCATTGTTTGAATTTTTTTTACCTTCCCTGAAGGTCTAAAAAAAGTTAACGCCCCACTAGTCACATGCAAAATATGTGACACTGTTTTATCTAGGGGAAATGCCAACAGAAAATATTCTTTTGGTGCATTTATCATGGAAACATCCACCCCAACAATTGGGCAAGAGCAGTTGTGCGAAGATCGGAGTAGAAGTAGGGCTCTGCTCCAAGCACTTCAGGGAACCACCACCACCATCAATACCATCAAACATGATTCCTAGTATGCAGCCAGAATTTAGGAAGTTAATGATTCGTTGCATACATTACAACCAACTAATTTCTTATGGACAAGAGTCCATAGAAGTCATTCTACAAAAGAACAGGAGCCATACTGCTCCAACTAATTTTTTCTTTTTTTTATAGTTTAATGTTCATGTTGAATAATTGTTTCGTTTAAAAAGTTCATTTTTTCTTTGTTTTTCAAGCAAACTTCCTCTACTGGTCAAAAAAAGAACTATATTTCTAGGTTTGTATGTAATAGTTTGTCATAGTGAATGTCTAGTGCAAAACTATAAGGATGTGGTACAGCATGAATCTATAGGGTGT
This sequence comes from Lissotriton vulgaris, assembly GCF_964263255.1. Classification (NCBI taxonomy): domain Eukaryota; kingdom Metazoa; phylum Chordata; class Amphibia; order Caudata; family Salamandridae; genus Lissotriton; species Lissotriton vulgaris. The sequence goes on along the minus strand of NC_141689.1, from coordinate 759,777,046 downwards.
TTACCTATAGTATACTGTAGTACTTCCAAAGCACTAAAATGTAACATATGTAGATAAATATGCTACAACTCTATGCTTCAATTTGCACTATTAGTGAAAGTGCATGGATGGATTTATATGTATTAAGGGCAGTTTTATAATCCCCTTGTGTGTCTTTTACACAACCGTTGAATCACATTTGTAATGCAGCAGTGGTACAAAAGATGCTCCATAAAGTATGGTTTTTAAAATCTGATGTACTTGGAAGGTGCATCATATTGTAAAACCATGCACCAAAAGGAGGCTTTCCTGCATACACGGAGAATGTTCTGGTGCAGGAAAACCTCCTAAAAGTAAATAAGTGAAATTTATATTATTTCATTCAGTCACTTTTGGACTTATACTACGTCAAAATCCTGCACCTGTTTGAAACAGAAAGCAAAGGGGAGTAAGCGAAAGTGAGAGCAAAAGGGAAGGGTGTGAGAAACAGACAGTAAGAAGTGGAGTGGGGTAAAGGGAGTGATGGTGAGTGAAGGGCAGTGACAGTTAAGAAATGGATAAGAGGGGGAGGGAAGGGGAATGAGGGAGAAGAAAAAAAATTAAGACAGAGTGAAAGTGAGTGAGAGAGAGAGGAGGAGTGGTAGAAAGAGAGAGGAAAGGAGATTAAGTGTAAGGGAGAGAGAGGGAGAGAGGGAAAGAGAGGGAAAGCAAGGGACTGAGAAAGAGTGAGACAGTTATTCTGTCACAATAAGAGACTGATGAGAAAGTATTTTTTGTTTCTCATACTTACCTTATAAGTAATGAAAAGTTAGACAGTGATGAGAAAATATTTTTTTATTTGTCATACTTACCTTATAAGAAATGAAAAGTTAATAAAATATTTTTTATAAATATAATATCTGTGAAAGACATGAAAAAAATGAATTATAATATATACAATATATATTTCACAATACAAGAGAGAAGGATGGAGATTAAGAGTCAGGAAAGTGAACTAAGCGATATAGTAGGAGTGAAGGAAACAGAAAGGGAAAGAGAGGAAGAATGAGGGATAGTGAGAGAGAGAGAGAGAGAGAGAGAGAGAGAGAGAGAGAGAAAGAGAGGGAGAGCGCCAGAATTTGACGCCATCTGTGTGCGCCAGGAGCCACTTACATTACATCTGTGCCTGTCTTAGCCAGGAAGAGGCTGGGCTGGGCCGCCCTCTTGGTTCTGGTGGACGTGCCCAGACTTTCGTTTGGAACTTTTAAAAATGTACTGTTGTGAACAATATTTTTGTCAGCTAAGGACTCTGGAACAACCATTGTACTGTGGTTATTTCGTTGCTATTTCTACCTTTGTGATTTTCCGAGTACTGGGTAAAGAGTGAATTCTGGGTTTTCTTGTTGCAGCACATATGGATGAATGAATGAATGATTGAATGAATGAATGTTGGATTTATAGAGCGCATGGTTACCCTGGGGGGTCCCAGCGCTGTACCACTGGGGAACCCATCCTGGCTTTCCCTGTGAGATGGTCCCTTTACTGGGGATCCCCAAGGTGCAGCCAGGCATCCTCGGTGGTGGGGGCCGGAGTGGAGATTAAGCAAGCTATTGCCCAGAGTTGCAGCATGGGACCCCATGGTTAGAGTGGCACCGAGGCGAGATTTATCGGGCCCGCTGACATTGGTCCTGCACCCAGGCCACGCCGAGCACTGAACCCTGGTCCCGGGTCGACCTCTGCCTCCGGGTCTGCCGCCTCTAACCATTGAGCCACACTTCTCCACATATAACTTAGCACTTGTTGCACCGAGATTCATGCAAGGTTATGCGGAAGAGGAAGGCTCAAGATGAGAGTGGGGAGGGAACTGAGAGAGGGCCAAAGCGAAACATCAGGAAAAAAGCTAAAAAGGCACGTAAGGCTATCACTAACAATTGTGTCATTGACCGGAGGTACATTTGTGAAGAGAGAGACACACAAATAGAGAGAGAAAGAGAGGGAGAATGAGAGACTGTGAGGGAGTGAGGCAGTTACAGTGATTGAGACACAGAAGGAGACTTAGAGACAGAAGGAGGAAAGGGGAGTGAGGGAGGGAAAAAAGGAAGGGGAGTGAGCAAAAGGGAGTGAGGGAGTAAGAGAAGGGGGGGTAAGGGAAGGTGAATGAGGGATGATGTTATTGAAAGAGAGTAAGGGGTGAGTGAGAAGACACTAAGCAATACAGCAACACAAGGGTGGTGATAGAGGAAAATAGGAAACAGAAATGAGAGACAGACAGGGGAAAGAGGGAGTTGGGCAAGGTGAGTGAGGATGAAGAGAGAGTACTGATAGTGACAGAAAGGCTGTAAAAGTGAATGAAGGGCAGTAATGAGAATGAGAAAAGGAGAATAAGATGAGTAGAGGAAGGGGAGTAAGAGAGACATTAAAGAACGGGAAAAAGAGAAAGACAAGTATAAGAATGAGACTGTATTTTTTTTGTCTTTATTGGCCGCCGTCCATGCACCGTGCGCGGACGCCGCAAATTAAAAAAAAAAGGTTTTTTCAATCTTCGGGGTTCTTTCCGGACCCCCTGAGAAAGCTTAGGGGGTCAGGGAGTCTCTACCCTGCCCCCTTTTCAGGTTCTAGACTTTTGTTTTCAGTTAGGTTCTGCCTCGGAGACAAGATGGTGGCCAGCACTTCCTGATTTCGACTGACTAGAATGTTGACAGACCTCCAACAACCAATCAAAATTCCGCTCGCGCACGATAGCGTGCGCGCACGGGTGCGCTCACGGTGCAAAGCCTATAGATATATATATTTTTCAAAAGCGATTTTCTCAACAACTGCTGAAGGGATTTACACCATTTAAACAAAAGGGCGATCTGCGTACCAGACCCTACCATTTTGCCAAATTTCTTGGAATTCCATTCAGCTGCTCGGGCTATGGACAATTGGATGGGGAAAACACATTTTGGGACCCCCTTTTTTTTCTCAACCCCCGCTTCACGAATCACCCCCATACTTTCAAAGAAGGAGTGGAGCAGAACTGGCCATCTTCTTTGAGAAATTCACAGAGATTCATCAACTGGCGCCAAAGTTATTCCCAATAGAATGTTGAGGATGTCCTATGGAAACTAGGTCCTAACTATAACTACCTACAGGCGACCGACAGAAGGTAATTAATATATATATATATTCACAGAAAAAACCATAGGATTCACACCAGTTATAGTTAGGAATTAGCATTTAAAAAACCTATTAAATTCACTGAAAAAAACATAGGTTTGACACCAGTTATAGTTAGCTGGAAATTTTACTGACATAAAACCATTGAAATTCCCACGCTATAGTTAGTTGGACTCACTATAACTTGCGCGCCTGCAATGCACTGCTGGTGACGTCACATATTACATCACTCATGACATGGTCACCTCCAATTTATAAAAAAATGCAAAAATTTTTAAAAACTCTGTCATACTTCTATTTTTCCCATGGTGCGCTCCCCGGTGCGCTCCGCGGTGCGCATACCGGGCGCTCCCCCTGCGCAAATCGAAAAAAAAATATTTTTTTTGCCCCGCCGGGACCTTTTATGGCCCACACAGCAAACCTGGGGGGCCAGGGGGGTCTACCCTGCCCCCTTTTGGTCATTTCCCCCTTTATTTTTGCCACCTCTTGTGTCTCGATCCTACCGAGACACAAGATGGTGGCCGCTCCGGACTGTTTGGAATGTTGACAGACACCCGAGAGCCAATCAGCTTTCCACTCGCGAACTCGCGTAGCGCGCTGGAGCACGCCCCGGTGCGCGTAACGGGGCGCGCTTGTTATGTTATGTTATGTTATGTTATGCAGGGGTTTTGTATAGCGTACGGCTACTCGGAAGAGTGTCCCGACGCTTTGGATTGCACACTAATCTCATAACACAACAGGGAAAATAAGAAACAGAGATAAAAAAGAAACCTAATAGGGACCGAAACTAAGAGGAAAAGAGCCAGGTTTTAAGCCCTTTCCGAAAGGCCAACAAATTAGGAATGCTGCGCAGGGACACAGGCAGTTTATTCCATAACTGAGGCGCTAGCAGTTTAAAAGAGCGGCCTCCGATGCGGGCTCTCTTCACACGAGGAACCGCCGCAAGAAACAGGGCTTCAGACCTGAGCGACCTGGCAGGCAAATAAAAGGCCAGCCTCTTCTGCAGATATTTTGCTCCGGAGGCGTGCAAGGCTTTGTGCGCCAGAGTAAGAGTTTTAAAAATGATCCGCTTCCGGACAGGGAGCCAGTGCAGAGCCTCCAGAAGACCCGAGGCTCTGGCACGGCGAGATAGTCCAAAGATGGCCCGTGCTGCCGAATTCTGGACAACCTGTAACCGTTGGAGCAGATACTCTGGCAAGCCGAGATAAAGGACGTTGGAATAGTCAAATCTCGATCCTATAATCGCCTGCACCGTGATCTTCCTATGTTCCTCCGATAACAGGGGAAGGAACTTACGTAGCATCCGGAGTAGGCCAAAGCAGGTACCAGTGAGACCGATTACCTATATATATTATACCGCTTATAGATATATATTTTTTTTAACCTAAATTACTCAAAATCCACTGGAGCACATATCTTGAGACATAGCAAAGGCACATCGGGCTACCAGTCCCTACAATTTTGCCAAGTTTTGTGGAAATCCATTCAGCCGTTCGGGCTAAAAGTGAGTCCAACCGCCCTATGGAAATTAACATGGGGAAAACACGTTTTGGGACCCCCCTTTTATCTCGGCCCCTGCTTGACAAATCCCCCCCAAACTTTCAGGGAAGGAGCGGATCGCAGCGAGGCAAATTTAAGGAAAATTACAGCCAGATTCCTCAACCGGTGCCAAAGTTATTCCCAATAGAATGTTGTGGATTTCCTATGGTAAACAATCCTAACTATAACTACCTACTGGCGACCGCCAGTAGATAATAAAAATATATATATATATATATATATATAATATCTACTGGCGGTCACCAGTAGAAAGTTATAGTTAGGACCTATTATGCATAGGAAAACCGCAACATTCTATTGGTAGTAACTTTGGCGTCGATTGATGAATCTTGATGAGATTTTCAAAACTTTTGGCCAGCTCAGTTCCGCTCCTTCCCTGAAAGTTGGGGGTGATTGGTGAAGCGGAGGCCGAGAAAAAAGGGTGGTCCCAAAATGTGTTTTCCCCATGCAATTTCCCATAGGACCTTTAGACACGGCTACAGCACGAACGGCTGAACGGAACTACATCAAATTTGGCAGAGAGGTAGTCCTCAGTTCCGACTTATGCCTTGTGTTTATGGTCTCAATCTGTTCAGTAGTTTTTGAGAAAATTGCGGTTAAAGTAATTTATATATCTATGGGCGCGGTGGATCCGTTGATTGTGCGAGGATTGGCATTGTAGCAAAAGCGCACCGTCCCGATCACACGCTCAATTCTAATTGGCTGTCAAGCGGTTGTAAACATTCAAAACCAGGAACTGTTGGCAGCCATTTTGTGCCTCGGTAGAAGCGAGGGTGAAGAAGTCTGTGAAATATGTATACAAACCATGCCAAGGGGGCAGGATAGACACACCCTGACCCCCTAGGCCTGATCAGGGGGTCGTACAAGGACCTCTAGGGCAAACACAATATATATATATTTTTTTAAATCGCAGAATGCGTGTAGGATCTGCGCATTTTGGCGCTGAAAAAAAAAATGGGGGCTCCCGCGGTTTACAGGTTATTAGTGCCCTGGGCAGCTAAATCCGGGGGGCATTTAAAAAAAATAGTGCAGGGAGTCCCAATCCTTCACACATCGCCCTGGGGACCACCACCCTCAGAGCTCTAAGTTAATATATGCAAGGGGGGCTCACTGCCCCCCCGCAGCCCCGTGGACCGCCAATCCCTGGGGCTTGTTAAAAAGGGTGGGGGGTCTTTGGACCTCCACAGCCCTGGGGACTGCCACCCCCGGGGCTTCTTTAATGTGTAGGAGGGGGACCACATGGCCCCCCTCCTGGAGCCCAAGATGGCCCTGGGGACCGCAACCCCCCCCAGGGCCAGCTCCTGCTGTGTCACATGTTGTTCTTTTGCAGACTTACCTGTTTGTGTACAAGATCTGCCTTCTTTCTTGTGTAGCCTTCCTTTGTGTAACTTCTTCTTTTATATGTGACCTCTGATCTTCAGTTCTTAATCTAGTGTTCTGAACATACCAGTACATTTGTAGATATGTTGTTTACTCCTTTTCATTTCCTTCCTCTACCCTAATTGACCACATAATGGAGGGACACAAAATAAGGGGCGCTGGTTGTTTCTGTGTTTTAAGCTTGCAACATAGTAGGTAAGACACAGATTTAGAAACCCAGTCTTCACCACCCATGGCCCTTACTCCCCTTTGTTCCTACCTCCTTTGCTAAGTCTTATCAAACAAATATGTTCACTTGACCTGGTCCTCTTTCAGTATATTCTCCTGATAGTCCAAGTCCATACAATTCATTAATTCATGTGCCCCCATACTCGGTGCGTGGTGGTATCGCCACTAGATATTGCACATTATACACCACCTTCGGTGTATTCTCTTTCAAAATGCTTGTACTGGCTATTGAACATGCAGAATTTGGTCCGTCCTTTTTATCCATTTTTACACTTTGAGATATAATGTCCTACCTATGTTCTTCATCTTCTACTTTCTCCTTTTAGAATCTCTTGGAAAGACCTTATCAACACTTCAAGAGAAAAAGTAAGAAGGCTGGGAAAGTACTTTATATGTGAGCTCTTTATGCTATTGTAATACCCAATCCTGAAATTGCATGGTTGCTAACTTTCTGTAATGCAGTTCATTTGCACTGTCCATTCTTGTCTAGCTGTGTGCGTCACGACATTTAAAGGGACCATTTTTTCTGCTTTATTTTTAATAAAGCACTTGACACAGTGCATAGTGACACAGTATTAATTTATTGTAAATATTTATTGAATGTTTTCAAATTAATTTCTACAAGTACAAACCTTTTTCCTTGATTACCAAAATAAATATCAAATTAATTTTATAGTAAGCACCAAAGCATCTCAAACACTGATATTACAGTTAAGAAGTTTTTAAAATAGTTTCAATGTATCACAAAATATTTTATGTGAGTACCACAAATGTCGATATTACCGTAAAGAAGTACTGAAAAATAGTTTCAGTGTAGCTCAAAATATAAAATGTGAGGACCACAAACACTGATAGAACAGTAAACAAGTTGTGGAAATAGTTTCAATGTATCAGAATAACTAATTTCACTTCACTGAAAACATGATTCTTTACTTCTGACAGATCTTACATCTTACAGATGTAAAATGTCAGTTACTCAGTAATCATTTGTTCCTGGCATGTAGTGCTGCAGATTCAAATGGTTTCCATAGTCCTGCCGTCTTGTGTTGTGTTGGGATGTTTGCAAGTGGTTTTTCTTTGAAGAAGTCTATCTAGTCAGGAGGTTAGGCTGTTTCCTCCTTTCAATGATATTGTGCAGGGGAATTGACTCTATTGTTAGTATATTTCGACGCAGATGTGAGAATGGAGTCATTAAGGGCCCGATGTAGGTACCAAATACCGGTCGGAAACGGCCGATTTCGGCCGTTTCCGACCGGTATTTGGCCTACTGAGATGTAGGGGACCTTTTTTTGTCCGATTCGGTATTTTACCGATTCGGTAAAATTACCGAATCGCAAAAATACCGAATCGGTAATTACCGATTCGGTAATGCCCATTGATTCCTATGGGCTTCAAGGCCCATAGGAAGCAATGGGGGATACCGAATCGGTATTTACAGAATCGGTAAATACCGAATCTTACAGATTCGGTATTTACCGAATCTGAAATACCTACATCTACCCCCCTCTAATTTACCACTTCATAAATACCGATTCGGTATGATTCGGTATTTATGAAGTGGTAAATGTAGATTTACCTACATCGGGCCCTTAGAGTATAATATAGTTGTACCTATGTGTGTATATATATATATATATATGTTAGTAAATTCTACAGGGGAACTTGCTTATTATACAGTGCAGGCCTTGTTCATGGGTGAGTTGGGCCGAGCATTGCCACAATATTGCGAGGGGCGCCATAGGGAGCTGCCTGACTGAATGTCATACAAACTGCATCTCACCCATCCCACTTGTTCTCAATAGGGTTCCGTTATAGACTTTGTATTCATCCCTTAATGTACCTCAGCGTAATTGTAACCAGCCCATCAACTTCCTGCCCTCCTCCCATCTTCCTCACAACTCCTTCTGTCACACCATAATGACCCTTCCACCCGCTCAACAGATGCAATAAGACCGCCATGAGAACAACCCCTCAAGTACTCACAAACTTTTAAAGGAGAATTAGCACTACCTTTAAATTGTAGCATTAGTTTGCTCATCTCATCTAAGTTTCCTGAGTTTGTTACATCTTCTTGAGCTTGATACATTGCTGTTTCCGTATGAGCACCCCCGTGACATAGGGGGGGTACACAGATACATAGGGGTCCAGAGATGGATAGAACACCAGCCCCGGGGAGTGGCAAGTATATCTCTGCTTCCCAGTTTATTACATAGACATCTCAACTATGGAATGTACTAGTCGTCACAAGCAGATACAGCAGTAGCAGCAGACATACAGAACCTGTCCATATCAGCTCCCCGTTATCATAGGGCGGTACAGAGATACATAGGGGCCCACAGATGGATAGTACAGAAGCCCTGGGGGGTGGTAAGTATATCTCTGCTTCCCAGTTCATTAGACAGATGTCTCATCTATGGAATGTGCTGTAACATATGAGGGTACACAGATACATATGTGTCCATTGTAATGTTCATAGATTTTTTTTACATCTTAACATATCCACTTCTTCAATTTGTCCACTTGACGTTTCAGTATCAAATGCTAAAACTATTGATTCTTCTCCTATATAAACATTCTTTTAGTATGTATTGTTTTTTTATCAAATACAAAGTTGCCTTTTGAACTTTCCTAACATGCACTAACTCCTGCCATATTGTTTTATTCTTAGTCGGCGCACCATTAACAAGAATAAGTAGTGTGTCGCTTTCTTCACTGTCTATACCAATAGTTTCAATATTTTTCTTTAAATCTTACGGTGAATATACAACTCTTCCTTTTAAACCTCTTTGTAAATCTGAAGGATGCAATTTACCTGTTTAAGGCTCCATACGAACTTCTGCCTGAAGCGGGTGCACACATTGAATGAGAATAGACTCATAGGTATTGAGATCTGTCAATTCTGGAGGAATAGCAACTAACCCTAAATTATTAGGCACAGCTCTAGCAGGCATTCTATTCTTATCTAATTTGTTATAACAATATTTACAAATATAATGATCAGGACCCAAATCAAATCAATTGTCTACCAACAAATGAGTTGAAAATTCCTTCCACGTATCATTATTTTTTTTTCACTTTCCAAATACAGATCAACACTCCTAGTCTAATTTTTGAAGTGAGTGGAGGAGTGTGGCTCACTGATTAGAGCAGCAGACCCTGATGCAGAGATCTGACCCGGGACGAGGGTTCAATTCCTGTTGCGGCAGGGTCTTGAGCTCAAATGTCCGCGGACCCGATAATTCTCGGCACGGTGCCTACTCTAATCATGGGGTCCCACGCTGCAACTCTGGGCAATAGCTTGCTTAGTCTCCACACCAGCCCTAATCGCTAAGGATGCCTAGCTTCACCAGGGGGTGCCCAGGAGTCGGGCGCCTCACAGGAACAGGCCAGGATGGGTTCCTCAGCGGTTTGTTCAGCGCGGGGACACACTGGTAAGTGTAACCATGCGCTTTATAAGCTTCAGAATTAATTACAGTTCAGCGACAACTAATACAAGAAAAATGTGGCCTTTCACATAAAATCTCAAAGTAATTCTAGTTGTGAACGCCATGGTTTGAATAGTTGTAAAAGAGCTAAATAGTAAAATTCCATTTTATCAGCAGTGTCACAACTCAGCTTCCTCTGATTAATGAAATTTCCTTTCGTTTGTTTCACCAAACATCTTTCGGAACCAATTACTTCATATTTTCCATCATTGATGTTCTCTACAGTATTCTCTTTAAAAGTGCAATTTTGCAGCACTTCATAAAGACACATGTTCTCAAGATGATGACTTCTCTTTGGGTAATATGTATCGGATATATTCTTTTTCAAAATGTCTGTACTTTCTGTCTAAACTATGGAATGTACTAGTCGTCACTAACAGACACGGAAGCAACAGCACACAGACAGAATCTTTCTATATCAGGTCCCGTGACATGGGGGGTACACAGATACATAGGGGTCCAGAGATGAATAGAACAACAGCCCCGGGGGCTGGCAAGTATATATGTGCTTCCCAGTTCATTACACAGACATCTCAACTATGGAATGTACTAGTCGTCACAAGCAGATACGGGAGCAGCAGACAGACAGAACCTGTCTATATCAGCTCTTCCCTGACATAGGGTGGTACACAGATATATAAGGGTCCACAGATGCATAGAACATCAGCCCTTGGGGGGGAAAGTATATCTCTGCTTCCCAGTTCATTACACAGACGTTTCAACTATGGAATGTACTAGTCGTCACAAGAAGATACGGGAGCAGCAGCAGTCAAACAAAACCAGTGTATATCAGCTTCCCCGTGACATAGGGGGTACATAGATACATAGGGGTCCACAGATGTATAGAAAACCAGCCCTGGGCCGTGGCAAGTATATCTCTGCCTCCCAGTTCATTACACTGATGTCTCAACTATGGAATGCACTAGACATCACAAGCAGATACGGGAGGAGCAACAGATAGACGGAACCTGTCTATATCAGCTCCCCCGCGACATAGGGGGGATACAAATACATTGGGGTCCACAGATGGATAGAACAGCAGCCCTGGGGGTTGCAAGTATATCTATGCTTCCTAGTTCATTACACAGATGTCTCAACTATGGAATATATTAGTTGTTAAAAGCAGATACGAGAGCATCAGCAGACTGAGAGAACCTCTCTATATCAGCTCTCCCGTGACATAGGGGGATACATAGATACATAGAGGTCCACAGATGGATAGAACACCAGTCCTGGGGGTGGGAATTATATCTCTGCTCCCTAGTTCATTACACTGATGTATCAACTATGGAATGTATTAGTCGTCAAAAGCAAGTACAGGAGCAGCAGCAGACATACAGAATCTGTCTATGTCAGCTCCCCCGTGACATAGGGTGGTACACAGATACATATGGGTCTTTAGATGGATAGAACACCAGCCCTTTTTAAAGTCTAGTGGAAATATCCACTGACTGCTCTCCATATGCTATCAGCTGTACTTACTTTATACAGGTCATTGTAAGTTTTTCAAACTGGGAATTATTATCATAAGCAGAGCAGATATGGGGGTAGAAGCAGACAGACAGAACCTGTTTATATCAGCTCTCCCATGACATAGGGGGGTACATAGATACCTAGAGGTCCACAGATGGATAGAATTGCAGCCTGGTAGGTGGCAAGTATATCTCTGCTTCCCTGTTCATTACACAGATATCTCAACTACGGAATGTACTAGTCGTCACAAGCAGATACAGGAGCAGCAGCAGACAAACAGAACGTGTCTATATTAACCCTGGGCAAAGCACTACGTTACGTTTGCATAGTTTGCGCAGTTTGGGCAATTTCGCAATACGCTAACTGCACGTAGCACAGTGCAAACATGCGTAGCGTAGTGCAGCGGTCATTTTTTGCTTGCTCGCGGTCCTCAACATCAAATTGGTGACCGCGAGCAAGCAAAATGACATCCTGGCGAGACTTTTACCTTGTTCGCGATCAGCAACATCAAGTTGCCGATCACAAGCATGAAAAATAAACCTCCCGGTGAGATTCTCAACGCGGGAGTTCACGTTTCTCATTGCGGGTGGTCGCGCATGCTTGCGACCGCTCGCAATGAGAAACTACCAGTGGGCGTTGAGAAAGCTGCAGCTCGAGTAAAAATCTACCCGAGCAGCAGAAAAGTACAGCTCGCACTGTGCAAGATGCCGTTTTCAATGATTGCACAGTGCTGGATGCTTGTCCGCACTGTGCAATCATTGAAAACAACATCTTGCACAGTGTGAATATGCTACTAAGCAGTTTGCATAGTGCTACGCGTAGCTCGCTTAGTGCGAAATGCACTTTGCATAGCTATGCGTAGCACTACTTCTGGAACTACGCCCAGCCCTAGACTATATCAGCTCCCCCGTGACATAGGGGGGTACACAAATACATAGGGCTCCACAGATAGTTAGAACACCAGCCCTGGGGGTAGCAAGTATATCTCTGCTTCCCAGTTCATTACACAGATGTCTCAACTATGGAATGTAGTAGTCATCAGAAGCAGATACGGGAGGAACAGCAGACAAACAGAACCTGTCTATATCAGCTCCCCCGTGACATAGGGGGAGATACAGATACATAGGGGTGCACAGATGGATAAAACAGTAGCCCTGGTGGGGTTGCAAATGTATCTCTGCTTCCCAGTTCATTACACAGATGTCTCAAATATGGAATGCACTAGTTGTCACAAGAAGATACGAGAGCAGCAGCAAACAGACAGAACCTGTCTATATCACCTCCCCATGATATAGGGGTATACATAGATACATAGGGATCAACAGATGGATAGAACACCAGCCTGGGGGGGTGGCAAGTATATCTCTGCTTCCCAGTTCATTACACAGATGTCTCAAATATGGAATGTACTAGTCATCACAAACAGATATGGGAGCTGCAGCAGACAAACAGAACGTGTCTATATCTGCTCCCCCGTGACATAGGTTGGTACACAGATACATAGGGGTCCACAGATGGATAGAACACCATCCCTTTTTAAGTCTAGTGGAAAGATCCACTGACTGCTCTCCAGATGCTATTAGCCGTCCACACTTTATACAGGTCATTCTAAGTTTTCCAAACTGGGAACGAATATCACAAGCAGATATGGGAGTAGCAACGGACAGACAGAACCTGTTTATATCCCCTCCCTGTGATATAGGGGGGTACATAGATACATAGGGGTCCACAGATGGATAGAACACCAGCCTTGGGGGGTGGCAAGAATATCTCTGCTTCCCAGTTCATTGCACAGATGTCTAAACTATGGAATGTACTAGTCGTCACGAGCAGATACGGGAGCTGCAGCAGACAAACGGAACGTGACTATATCTGCTCCCCCGTGACATAGGTTGGTGCACAGATACATAGGGGTCCACATATGGATAGAACACCAGCCCTTTTTTAAGTATAGTGGAAAGATCCACTGACTGCTCTCCATATGCTATCAGCCGTCCATATTTTATACAGGTCATTCTAAGTTTTCCGAACTGGGCACGAATATCACAAGCAGACATGGGAGTAGCAGCAGACAGACAGAACCTGTTTATATCAGCTTCTCCATGACATAGGGGGGTACGCAGATACATAGGGGTCTATAGATGGATAGAACAGCAGCCCTGAGGGGTGGCAAGTATATCTCTGCTTCCCAGTTCATTACAAAGATGTCTCAACAATGGAATGTACTAGTCATCACAAGCAGATACAGGAACAACAGCAGACAAACAGAACGTGTCTATATCTGCGCCCCCGTGACATAGGTTGGTACATAGATACATAGGGGTCCACAGATGGATAGAACACCAGCCCTTTTTTAAGTCTAGTGGAAAGATCCACTGACTGCTCTCCATATGCTATCAGCCGTCCATACTTTATACAGGTTATAATAAGTTTTCCAAACTGGGAACGAATATCACAAACAGATACAGGAGTAGCAGCAGACAGACAGAACCTGTCTATATCAGCTTCTCCGTGAAATAGGGGGGTACACAGATACATAGGGGTCGACAGATGGGTAGAACAGCAGCCCTGGGGGGTGGCAAGTATATCTCTGCTTCTCAGTTCATTGCACAGATGTCTCAACTATGAATGTACTAGTCGTCATAAGCAGATATGCGAGCAGGAGCAGACAAACAGAACACGTGTATATCTGCTCCCCCGTGACATAGGGTGGTACACAGATACATAGGGGTCCACAGATGGATAGAACACCAGCCCTTTTTTAGGTCTAGTGGAAAGATCCACTGATTGTTCTCCATATGCTATCAGCAGTCCATACTTTATACAGGTCATTCTAATTTTTCCAAACTGGGAACGAATATCACATGTAGATACGGGAGCAGCAGCAGGCAAACAGAAAGTGTCTATATTAGCTCCCCCGTGACATAGGGTGGTACACAGATACATAGGGGTCCACAGATGGATAGAACAGCAGTCATGGGGGGTGGCAATTATATCTCTGTTTCCCAGTTCATTACACGGATGTCTCACCTATGGAATGTACTAGTAGTCACAAGGCGATCCGAGAGCAGGAGCAGACATACAGTACCTGCCTATATCAGCTTCCCCAGAACATAGGGGGGTACACAGATACCTAGGGGTCCACGGATGGATGGAACAACAGCTCTTTTTTAAGTCTAGTGGAAAGATCCACTGACTGCTCTCCATATGCTATCAGCCGTCCATACTTTATACAGGTCATTCTAAGTTTTCCGAACTGGGAACGAATATCACAAGCAGATATGGGAGTAGCAGCAGACAGACAGAACCTGTTTATATCAGCTTCTCCGTGACATAAAGGGTACACAGATACATAGGGGTCCACAGATGGGTAGAACAGCAGTCATGGGGGGTAGGAAGTGTATCGCTGCTTCCCAGTTTATTACACAGATGTCTCATCTATGGAATGTACTAGTAGTCACAAGTCGATCCGGGAGCAGGAGCAGACGCAGACATACAGTACCTGTCTATATCAGCTTCCCCATGACATAGGGGGGTACACAGATACCTAGGGGTCAACGGGTGGATAGAGCAACAGCCCTTTTTTTAAAGTCTAGTGGAAAGATCCACTGACCTCTCTCCATATGCTATTAACCGTCCATACTTTATACAGGTCATTCTAAGTTTTCCAAACTAGGAAGGAATATCACAAATAGATACGGGAGTAGCAGCAGATAGACAGAACCTGTCTATCTCAGCTTCCCCATGACATAGGGGGTACACAGATACATAGGGGTCCACAGATGGATAGAACAGCAGCCCTGGGGGGTGGCAACTATATCTCTGCTTCCCAGATCATTACACAGATGTCTCAACTATGGAATGTACTAGTCGTCTCAAGCAGATACGGAAGCAGTAGCAGACAAACAGAACGTGTCAATATCAGCTCCCCCTTGACATAGGGGGGGGTACACAAATACATAGGGGTCCACAGATTGATAGAACACCAGTCCTGGGGGTTGCAAGTATATCTCTGCTTCCCAGTTTATTACACAGATGTCGCAAATATGGAATGTACTAGGCGTCACAAGCAGATATAGTAGGAGCAGCAGATAGATAGAACCTGTGTATATCACCTCCCCCGTAACATAGGGGGGGTACACAGATACATAAGGGTCCATAGATGGATAGAAGAGCAGCCCTAGGTGGTGGCAGGCATATCTCTGCTTCACTGTTCATTTCACAGATGTTTAAACTATGGAATGTACGAGTCGTCACAAGCAGATACCGGAGCAGCAGCAGAAAGACGGAACCTGTCTATATCAGCTTCTCCGTGACATAAGGTGGTACACAGATACATAGGGGTCCACAGATGGATAGTACACCAGCCCTGGGGGGTGGCAAGTATATCTCTGCTTCCCAGTTTATTACACAGATGTCTCAAATATGAAATGTACTAGTCGTCACAAGCAGATATAGAAGGAGCAGCAGATAGATAGACCCTGTGTATATATTCTCCCCCGTGACTTAGGGGGGGGGTACACAGATACATAGGGTTCCACAGATGGATAGAACAACAGCCTGGGGAGTGGCAAGTATATCTCTGCTTCCCAGTTCATTACACAGATGTCTCAATTATGGAATGTACTAGTCGTCACAAGCAGATACGAGAGCAGCAGCAGACAAACAGAACGTGTCTATATAAGCTCCATCGTGGCATAGGGTGGTACACAGATACATAGGGGTCCACATATGGATAGAACACAAGCCCTTTTTTAAGTCTAGTGAAAAGATCCACTGTCAGCTCTCCATATGCTATCAGTTGTCCATACTTTATACAGGTCATTCTAAGTTTTCCAAACTGGGAACGAATATTACAAGCAGATACGGGAGTAGCATCAGACAGACAGAACCTGTCTATATTAGCTTCTCCGTAACATAGCGGGGTACACAGATACATAGGGGTCTAATGATGGAGAGAACAGCAGCCCTTGAGGGTGTGAAATTATATCTCTGCTTCCCAGTTCATTACTCAGATGTCTCAACAATGGAATGTACTAGTGTTCACAAGCAGATACGGGAGCTGCAGTAGACAAACAGAACATGTCTATATCTGCTCCCCCGTTACATAGGTTGGTACACAGATACATAGGGGTCTACAGATGGATAGAACACCAGCCCTTTTTTAAGTCTATTGGAAAGATCCAATGACTGCTCTCCATATGCTATCAGCCGTCCATACTTTATACAGATCATTCTAAGTTTTCCGAACTGGGAACGAATAGCACAAGTAGATATGGGAGTAGCAGCAGACAGACAGAACCTGTTTATATCAGCTTCTCTGTGACATAGGGGGGTACACAGATACATAGGGGTCCACAGATGGATAGAACAACACCCTGGGGGGTGGCAAGTATATCTCGCTTCCCAGTTCATTACACAGATATCTCAACTATGGAATGTACTAGTCGTCTCAAGCAGATACGGAAGCAGTAGCAGACAAACAGAACATGCCTATATCAGCTCCCCCGTGACATAGGGGGGTACACAAATACATAGGGGTCCACAGATGGATAGAACACCAGCCCTCGGGGTTGCAAGTATATCTCTGCTTCCCAGTTTATTACACAGATGTCGCAAATATGGAATGTACTAGGCATCACAAGCAGATATAGAAGGAGCAGCAGATAGATAGAACCTGTGTATATCACCTCCCCCGTAACAAAGGGGGGGTACACAGATACATAGGGGTCCACAGATGGATAGAAGAGCAGCCCTAGGGGGTGGCAGGCATATCTCTGTTTCACTGTTCATTTCACAGATGTTTAAACTATGGAATGTATGAGTCGTCACAAGCAGATACGGGAGCAGCAGCAGGAAGACGGAACTTGTCTATATCAGCTTCTCCGTGACATAGGGTGGTAAACAGATACATAGGGGTCCACAGATGGATAGTACACCAGCCCTGGGGGGTGGCAAGTATATCTCTGCTTCCCAGTTTATTACACAGATGTCGCAAATATGGAATGTACTAGTCGTCACAAGCAAATATAGAAGGAGCACCAGATAGATAGACCCTGTGTATATCATCTCCCCTGTGACTTATGGGGGGTACACAGATACATAGGGTTCCACAGATGGATAGAACAACAGCCTGGGGAGTGGCAAGTATATCTCTGCTCCCCAGTTCATTACACAGATGTCTCAATTATGGAATGTACTAGTCGTCACAAGCAGATACGAGAGCAGCAGCAGACAAAGAGACCGTGTCTATATAAGCTCCATCGTGGCATAGGGTGGTACACAGATACATAGGGGTCCACAGATGGATAGAGCACAAGCCCTTTTTTAAATCTAGTGAAAAGATCGACTGTCAGCTCTCCATATCCTATCAGTTGTCCATACTTTATACAGGTCATTCTAAGTTTTCCAAACTGGGAACGAATATTACAAGCAGATACGGGAGTAGCATCAGACAGACAGAACCTGTCTATATCAGCTTCTCCGTAACATAGCGGGGTACACAGATACATAGGGGTCTAATGATGGAGAGAACAGCAGCCCTTGGGGGTGTGCAATTATATATCTGCTGCCCAGTTCATTACACAGATGTCTCAACTATGGAATGAACTAGTCGTCACAAGCAGATATCGGAGCAGCAGCAGACAGACAGAATCTTGGTCTGCAAGTTCTTCCGTATTCTTGCTGTTCCACACAAGTACTTTTTATTGATTTCTTGTCTTGAAAGCTCAGTCTTGCATATGCGGCAAGTAACTTTTGTTGCATTCACTTTTTTTAAGCCAGGTGGAAAGGTGAAAAAATTCCAGACAATGTTGGTATATTTTTCCTTTGGTGGAGGTTCAGAAAGAAATTCTTGCTTTGATGAGTTCTCTGAATTAGAGGATGATGGTGGATTAGCAGCCATAGTATGTTTAAGTAAATTTGTTATCCAAAAAACAAAGAACAGAAGTTCTTCACAGGAGGTCTTTCCCTAAGAAAAATTGATATGGGTGGGGTCCTTCAATAGGAAGTGTAATGAACCAATCAACTCTATTCTTTTTTTGGTCACATGGGGTGCGCGTAGGATGCGCGTAGGATGCATCCAGCGCGACTTTGCGAATTTGCATTAAAAAGTGATGTACTTTTTAATAAAGTTGAAGAATATTCAGATAATCTCTTGTCTTAATATTTATTTTAAATATATTTAAATATGTTTTTCAACAATAAAAAAGTCGCTGGAGTTGCGCACCCACCGTATCCGATATGCATATGACATCACGCGCTACGGAGCGTCCATCACGTCATGTATTACTCTAATCAAGCATTGACTGTTGACTTATGTAAGAATCTGCAAACAGAGGCAATACCTAGGGCATTATCAGTGTGAGCTTCTATACGTTGAATGTTAAATATTAATTCAAATTTGCCTTTTTCCTACCCACCAACACCTGTGGTTGCTTCATGTTATTTATTTTACATACGTATTGACTACTCCTGTTTGCTTTTGCTGAACGCGCTGCGCTGGTGATTTCTGCATTGCTTGCCTTACTGTAGGCTTTTTAATACTCCCATTTTGTTATCTCTGTTATATCATTATTTGCCTTTCGCCCCCTTTTAACTTCACTGCCCACTCACCCGCAGTATAATTGTATCAAGCACCGCTGTTTGGCGGATCCCTTTCCTGGCACTCCCGATACAGTTGCTCTTTGGCGGCCATATTGGGGGGTAGAGGTACGCCCGGCGGCGCCTTTAGACGCGGTGACGGTCTAGTCGTCACAAGAACGCTAGTCGTCTACTTAAGCAGGGAAAACCCAGGGAGAAGCCCTATTTGCTTTTGCTGAGCGCGCTGCGCTGGTGATTTCTGCATTGCTTGCCTTACTGTAGGCATTTTTAATACTCCCGTTTTGTTATCTCTGTTATATCATTATTTGCCTTCCGCCCCCTTTTAACTTCACTGCCCACTCACCCGCAATATAATTGTATCACGCACCGCTGTTTGGCGTGTCCCTTTCCCGGCACTCCCGATACAGTTGCTCTTTGGCGGCCATATTGGGGGGGTAGATGTACGCCCGGCGGCGCCTTTAGACGCGGTGATGGTCTAGTCGTCACAAGGACGCTAGTTGTCTACTTAAGCAGGTCACACTGACACGCAGCGGAATCGCGCAGCGGGGTCGCCGGATCGCTGCCAGAGTTATGCCAGAGTTCTGCCCGTCTGCGCCCGTCCGCGCTGAGGGCGCTCTGCAGGACGAGCCATGATGGGAGGATGACGTCTCTTCGGTAGCCTGTCAGGTACTCCGCTCTTATTCCCTTGCTGATCTGACTGCTTTGAAACCTTCTCCCTTACCCTGTCACCATAAATCTACTCCTGAGACCCTGTTAAGCTCTTCTATCTGCCGCACTTGTTATAGTGACCCCCTCCCTATTTTGGCTTCTGGAAGTATACAAGCCCCCTCCAGCGATGGGGTCCCCCTATATTCGGAAAGGATTTTTTTAATTAATGCCCGATCGCTCATTAAAAACAACATCGCTTTCCATGACTTTGTCTCGGCCAGGAATCCATCTTGGGTTTTTATAACAGAAACCTGGGCTTCGGATTCGTCGGGTCCGGATCTTCTGAATGCAATCCCGGAAGGTTACGCGCTACGTAAAACGTAGAGAGGGAGGACTGGCGATTCTCTATAAATCCTCTTCTGTCTGTCGCATAAAAGTCCTCTCTGAGCCATCTGACTCCTTCCAGGCCATGCACTTTTGCATTTCCTCCTCTCCTTCGGTTTCCTTCACGGGTATTCTTATCTATAGACCTCCCGGTCCCAGATCCAATTTTAGTCATGATCTGTTCAGAATTCTGGAACCTTACTTTGGTAAATCTCACTTTACTATTCTAGGGGATTTAAATTTCCATCTAGACGACCAGAGTTCGAAAGACACTCTCTCTTTGACGGATCCTCTCGCAGCATGTGGTCTTCTTCAGCTGGTAAACAGACCTACCCATTTGGTAAGGCATATCCTGGACGGGGTGTTTTCCAACGACCCTAGGCTTTCCTCGGGCCCCCCCGTACCATTGGTCTGGTCAGATCATTTGGCCGTGCCCTTAGAGCTGATTTCCTCTCTAGGACCTCTGACTTCTCAGGCTTCCGCCAATAGAATCCCCAAGAGGTGCCTTAGGAATATCACTAATGAGGCACTTGCCCCCCTTATAGGATCCGTGGCCCTCTTGGCCACCAGAGACGCCGGTGCTGCTGCACAGGAGCTCGACAACTCCATCGCTAGAGCAGTTGATGTTCTAGCCCCAGCATCCCTTCGCTATTCAGCAAGAGCTAAACCCTCTGCCCCCTGGTTCGCAGAGTCTTTGAGACTCCTGAGGCAGAAGTGTAGGAGAGGAAATGGCAGAAATCTTGGGAGCCAACCGAAAGAGACTGTCACAAGCGGTTACTGGGAGAGTATAAGGCCAGGTTCATCAAGGAAAAACAGGAATTCTTTTCCAAACGCACGATGTCCCTTACTTCATCTAGGGAGCTTTTCAAGAATGTCGATTCTCTGTGCTCCTTACAAGAACCGGATCCGGTCGTAGGCTCGCAAGAGCTTTGCGACAGGATCTCTGAGTTCTTCCACTCTAAAATTGTGGATATTCATCTCACGCTAGAAGCACAGAGAAAGATTCTCATTGTCAATTCCTGTCCGACCCAAGATAGTATAGAGCCCTGGTCCAGAGATTCGGCTAAGACCCTTACGGTCTTTACCCCCTTACCATTGAAGATCTTGACTCCCTGTTGAACAAAACGAAATCAGGCTCCCCGCTTGACCCCTGCCCTTTAAAAGTCCTGAAGGATTGTAGGGATACTCTGTTACCACCATTACTGGAGGTGATGAATGGCGCTATCCTACAGGGTATCTTTCCGGCAGCTTGGAAAAAGGCGATTGTTAAGCCCCTTCTTAAAAAGCCTACCCAGGACCCAGAAAACCTCAAAAATTTTAGACCTACCTCCCCACTCCCAGCCCCTGCTAAGATGCTGGAATCTCACCTTAACTCACATCTCACCGCTTTCCTTGATTCCTCTGGTTACCTGGACCAGTCCCAACATGGGTTCAGGAGATCACGCAGTACGGAACCAGCACTTACCGTGGTGATGAATAATATCCGAACTAAGGTTGACCAAGGACAGTCAACCCTGCTAGTCCTTCTAGATCTGACGGCAGCCTTTGATACCCTGTCTTCCTCGACTTTAACAGCTCGTCTGAGGGAGATAGGGTTGCAGGGCCCAGCGCTGAGCCTGCTGTCCTCCTTTTTAGAACTTAGGGAGCAGAGGGTCAAGCTTGGAGAGTTCCTCTCCCCTGCCAAACCGTTGCAATGTGGGGTTCCTCAAGGGTCGGCGTTAAGTCCGACCCTGTTTAACATCTATGTGGCCCCACTTGCTAGGTTAGTAAAATTGCAGGGGATGGAGGTTGTATCATACGCAGATGATACACAGATCATGGTGTCCCTGGCCCATTCGGTCAGCACCGCTGCGTCCAGCTTCAGGAACTGCATGCAAGTAGTTGCAGAATGGATGATTCAAAATTCCCTGAAGCTGAATGGCGATAAAACAGAGGTGTTGATCTTTGGCAAGGAGCAGGATGTCTGGTCCAGTGAGTGGTGGCCTCCATCGTTGGGAGCTTGTCCTACACCATCGCCCTCTGCCAGGAATCTTGGTGTCATTTTTGACACCTCACTGACTGTGAATCTTCAGGTAAATAGAACTGTGGCTACCTGTTGGGGAGTCATCAGGATTCTTAGGAGAATCGTCTATTATCTCTCCCCTCAGGCACGTAAGCAGACTGTGGTCGCGTTGGTGTCTTCCCGACTGGATTACTGCAACGCTTTGTATGCAGATATCAATAAGGGCCTTATTCAACGCATTCAGAGCGTGCAGAACGCTGCAGCGAGATTTGTGTTGGACGTCCCCAAGTCTTTTTCTGCCACTTTAGCCAGGAAGAATCTCCATTGGCTCCCGATCCAGCACAGAATTATGTTAAAAATTCTATGTCTGGCTTTTGGAGCACTTCTGGCAGGGCCCTCTGATGCCTTAGGCTCCCTGCTAACTTGCTATTCCCCCAGCAGGAGCCTTCGTTCCTCCAACATGAATCTTCTGTGTATCCCGCGCATCAAGAAAGTCAGATGGGGAGGCAGGGCCTTTGCCACCATGGCCCCCCGTCTGTGGAATGCCTTCCCCGCTGACATTAAGGCACAACCATTGTTGTCCCTTTTCAGAAAAGCATTACAAACGTGGTATTTCATTAAGGCCTATCAGTAAGTTTGCTCTGTGGATATTTTAGCTATTTGGATTAGGCGCCTTGATGCCCTATGGGATAAGTAGCACAATATAAGTTGGGTTTCATTCACTCATTCATACTCTATATTGCACTTACTTACTCCATTATGATCCTTATATGTGAATAGAATGTAACAATTGAGTCGATGCCTAAGTAGATTAATTAAAAAAGGAGGAGTGACTTTACTCCCAACTTGAAAGACTTCTTCAAGGAAATACTACTTATCATAATCTGGACATAACACTTGATGGCAGGAGTATGCACACTATGTAAATTTACTAGCATGCAAACTCATCTTTGCCATGGAAAGAAACTTATAATAATACATGCAATGTATATATTTGTAATCTGAATAAGGTAAGTATGATGTTACATTTGTTTCTATGCATGAAATGTTCACCCATCGGCAGTATTCCTAACATAGAGCCTGTTGGGAAGAGAGTGAAAATTGATTTGTTATTCTGTACGGATTGTATACAGGTGAATTGTTTTTTTTTAGTAACTTAAATGTATTTACATGCTATACATAGTGCACTGTCCCCAGTCAGTGGCAAAATGGTAATGACTTTATTATTAGGAAGAGTGTATAGCCAGTGAACCAAAATTGCAGATGCAACTCAGAAAAGACCCTTGTAAATCCATTAGTTTTTTTGAGATCCACCCTGTATCAGATCCATCCGCACAAGTGTGAATTGGAGATCTGCCACCGAAAACCCTTCAAGTACTTATATCTGTTACATTTTAACGTAGTCGTTAGGTAATATTAAGAGTATTTACCTTAACGATATCCTTAAAGAGTCTTGTTGTCTGCATACAATACAGAAAGTTTCACCAGACTCAAGATGTAAAAAAGATGTACATTAGCGCATTATACCAGCAATGGTTAAAATTGTAAACTTAATTTGAGATATTTTCTACATCTTTCCAGGGGTTTACCTATGAAGTACATAGGACAGTCACAACTGTTCAAAACAATTTCTAATGGCAGGATAACAAACATAATTTTTAAATTCAAGAACATAATTAAAATATCTTACCATACTATGTTCAAAATTTAAGCTGTGCCTTTTTATAAAAAACATTCAAAGACAAAACAAAATACCAAGAAATATGAAGTTCATGAGACCACTAGTGTATTATACATTTTGTATCATAAAAGAAGTCAAACCTGATGACTCCATTAGGTCCATTGCAATTTTGATTTAGCCTGTGGCAAACATCTGTATAATATGCTAGAAGAGGAGGATATACTTTCTTCAACCCCGGCAATAGGCTGCTGACTTATGGAACATTCTGCAAACTGACAAAAGAGATAAAAATGTATATGTTGTACAAATGTTGTTTAATGTACATAAAAACAATTGTTCTCAATAGGATTGGGGTTGAAAAGCAATCATCCAATATGGAAGTATCTTTACCAGAATGCAAAAAACATCACAGTTGTAGCTGCCTTGTTATCTTTGGTTAGATTCTATCACTCACTGCCATTGGTTATATTCGAGTCGCTTCAATATGTGTAGGAAAACTTTTTAGAGACATACAAATGGTTATGTTAAATATTTCACTTTGATTCAACATGTCGAGATTATAAGTTGTACGTAAAGGCATTTTGCTAGCATTATTGACTAATTTTACAAGATTTTCTTGCACATCGGCAATACTATACGGTCCAGTAAACTTATGTTCTAAATTCCCCCCTGTTCGCTTGCAATTTGTCAGAAGTACTAACTCTCCTCCTCTGAAGGTGTACGGCTTATATATTAGTATTGTCATAAAAATCATTTGTCTGTGGGTGGTAGGTTGCACTTACAGAACGTTCTATTTGTAAAAGCTTAGATAACTCTCAATTAACCTACAAAAAAATAGGTATAATTATATTTGGCAAGCAAAGTAGGAAATAGCATTGCAATATACAACTGTTAGGCCAAGATTGGTCACTCACTTCATTCACAAACTCCTGGCCTTGATTTGATAGAACCCCTTTTGGACTTCCGTGATCTAGAAATTGAGAAATAAACAACAAGGCAAATTGAAAGACACGTCTTCAAATAAAAAAATTTAAAACAAAATTTTCACTTTGTATCTGAAGTGCAGGCTGAAAACGTGTGACAAGCATTTAAATGAGAAACATATGGGTTTCAGAAACAAACGTCTATAAGACTATCACAATGGAGATTTATATTTTACAAAAGTATTTATAGAAACAAGAAAAATTATAATTCATACATTGTTCAATTTCAAATGACATATTTGGCCAATAAAATTGGGAGGATATGCCTTTTTTTCCTTTTCTTCATACCAGAATGCTCACTAATTCTACCAAAACATGACAACATCACAGTTCTGTCTGTAAACACATGAAATACACAAATGCTTATCTCAGAATGCTTTTCTATCATGAAATATTAAAGTCAAACCTGACAACTCCATTAGGTCCATATGGAGAGCAGTCAGTGGATCTGGTGTGTCGAGTTGTTAACCACCACCTGGTATAGTGCATGGGCAGGAATAAACAGCTTGTGGCGACCAGTACGTCCCATGGTTGAGACATCTGTATATTGAGGTAGAACAGGGGGCAAATCAAGTTTCAGGTTATTAAAAATCTTGGAGAACGTACTAAAATACAATATTGGCCAATCGATTACATGTACATTACATGGGGAGTAAACAACATGTGGCACACTTTTTCAGGATTAAGTGGTTTGCACAGAAAAAGCAGCCACCAAGGTAAGTTAATCGACATACAAGAGCTGGAAACCATGTTAAACTATACTATTACAGTAAGCATTGCTTTTGCAATGTATGGGGCATGTAACGCACTACTTACATGAGAAAAACTACATTGCGTTAACTTGAACAGCACGTAGCACACTGCTGCTGGAACGGTCACGTGGTGCTTGGCAAATTAAAGAAACGTGGCAGGATTAAGTGATTTGCATAGAACAAACTATAAGAAATCAAGTTTAACGGTGTTAAAAAAAATGGAGAGCGAGCTAAAATGCAACATTGGTCAATCGATTACATATGTAGTGCATGGGGAGGAAGCAGCACGTGGCGCACTACTTAAGAAATTAAAGGAGGCAGGATTAAGTTATTTGCCCAGAAACAATAGCTACCAAGGTAACTTATTCGATACACAAGAGCTGGAAACCGTGCTAAAATAAAGTATTGCTGAAAACGTTACTTTTGCAATGCATGGGGCACGTGACGCACTATTTACATGAGAAAAACTACATCGCATTAAGTTGAACAGGACGTAGCACACTGATGCGGGAACGGTCACAGTAAGCTTGGCAAATTAAAGAAATGCACCATGATAAAGTGATTTGCACAGAAACAAAAGTGTAAGCAGTATTGAAAGATCGTTCAGATTAATTAATTTAATTACTCTTAAAAAAAGTGCTCACCTAAGAAGAAGTGGATACGAACACTATCAATAGCTGTGACTGCGGAATAGTAAAAGTTCGAGGAGGTTGGCAGGTTATAAATGCTCTGCAGAACGATGATTGGTTGAGCATGATGTCACTGGGTGTGAGATCTGTGATTGGGCATATTGTAATTGAGCATGCACAAATAAAATGAAATACGTTAGGGGTACATAGCCAGATGGTGGGACGTATTGTACGCATGCGTAACATTAACACGCATGCGCTACCACAAACATGCATGCGCAAAGTGAAGGCAACTCCTAGGGTGTATATACACAGATGCAGTTCGGATGTTGTTTGAACACCGGCTCCTGCAGGAGGCGGGGAGCTGGCGGGACAGTGGGGGAATTGGAGACCCTCCCATGGTCTCCAACGGTGATGGACAAAATAAATTTTTTAAAAAGGCCGTCCCTGGGAATAGGGTTACCGGGACCTTCTAGTGACTTCAGGATGGGGGCTATGTAATCCTCCTCCTTAAAATAAAAAGAAATAATTAGCCATGCCCCAGGGTATGGGGACCCCGGTGCCCGGAATTGGCCACGTGAGGGGGGCCACGCGGCACCCTTCCCATGAAAAAATTGAATACGGATACCCCGCTTATTGGCATTGTACCATAAGTATACCGTTCCGATCACGCGCTGAATGCTAATTGGCTGACAAATGGTTGTCAACATTCGAAATTAGAAACTGTTGGCAGCCATTTTATGCCTCTGTAGAAGGGAGGCGGAAAAAGGGTGTGAAATGTGTGTTTAAAACATGAAAAGGGGAAGGGTAAACACTCCCTGATCCTCTAGGTCTCCTGAGGGGGTCCCACAAGGACCCCCAGGGCCCCAAATTTGTTTTTATTTGGGGTAAAATCACGGGGTGCGCGTATGATCTGCGCATTCTTGCAATATTAAAAAAAAAGAAACGTGGGCTTTCGCGGCTCTTTAGTAATTTGCATTCTTTCAACTATTTAGAGGAGATGCAGCAGTGCTGGATCCAGGATCCACACCTGAGTAAGAAAAGGTAACGATAACACTATTTACCTGCTTAGCGAATTTCCTTTCATAGGCTAACATTCACTGGTTTCACTTGTGATGTTTTGGAACTTTAAAATATTCACCTGAAAGCATCCGAACAACAAATTCCAATTTAATCACCTATTTTCAGGAGAGAACCCAGTGTTGCATCTTTTAGCCCAGCACTGACCCTGAAAAGTAGTTCTAAGCATACTAACAAGTAACTTGTATTTCCTTCTATAGGAATCCCCTTCCTATAAAAAAAGAATAAATAAAGGTAGATTTGCGGCTCAGGCTCTAGAGGATGGGGTCCCCGGGGCCCAAAAAAAGTAAAAGGAAGGGGGGCCACACAATGTAATGTAAATTAAAAAATCAAATATCTAAAAATAAATAGTTTAAATAAAAATAAGTAAATCAGTATCAAAAAAAATATAGGAATAAATATATTTAAAAATTGTCATTTACAAAACCTTTAAAATTCATTGAAAAAACCGTAGGTTTCAAACATGGTATAGTTAGGAATTAGCATTTAAAAAACCTTTGAAATTCACTGACTAAACCATAGGTTTCAGACATGTTATAGTTAGGAATTAGCATTTAAAAAACCTTTGAAATTCACTGAAATAACCATAAGTTTCAGACACGTTATAGTTAGGATTTAGCATTTAAAAAATCTCTGATATTCACTGAAAAAACCACAGGTTTCAGGGGTGTTATAGTTAGTTGGGCATTTCACTTGTACAAAACCATTGAAATTCCCCCGACTAACTAGAACTCACGCAACCGCAATCCACTGCTGCTGATGTCACATATTACATCATTCATGACATGGTCAGTGACATCACTGATGACATCTCAAATGACATCTCAAATGACATCACTGATGACATCATCCACGTTACAATCCGATACATCTTATCATTCACTAGTGTAACTTTTTAACACTCATTATAAAATATGAAGTACCATACTTGAAAGCATTGACACAGCAATACAAGTTTCTAAAAAGCCACGTAGGGGCAGATTTATGATAACTGGCGCATCCCCAGGGATGCGCCAGTTATCGTGCGCCGCAGCTCCGCCATCCATGGTGTGCCGCATTTACAATGCGGCGCACCATGGGGCAAAAACGGCACAGATGCGTTACGCATCTGTGCCGTAAAAGTGACGCATTGCTGGAGTTGATTCCCAAGCGCGACGCAGCTCCAGCAAGGCTCGGGGGTGCCCTATCTGACCAATGCTGCATCAAGCCTTACGCCTGCTTCAAGCAGGCGCAGGGTTTTGCCGCAGCATTGGCCTAAAAGTGACTGAGTGAAATCTTATAGATTTCACTCAGCCACTTTTGCGAGGCGCACCTGCCCCGGAACGCCCACCCTGCGCAGGAACGCCCACAAGCGGCGCAGGGCTTTACAACGTGGCGAATCTGCCTAGACGCGTCACGTTGTAAATCGGTCGTAGGGATGCGCCACGTTTAGGCCGCAGTTGCGTGACGCAAACGTGGCGCATTCCCAACATAAATCTGCCCCTTAGTGTTTCCTAGATCAACACACACATCTAAACACTTACCTATAGATTCAATCATACATGCTAACAAAGATCAATACTACACTATTAAATATACTTATACACCTACATCAACATTACACACCAGCTCACGTTATAACCACTAATGCAGTCATCCTACTCACTTATGCAAACAATTGGTCATACTTATATTTACTAAGCTACATACTTACACAAATACGACTATTTATTCATGTAGATAGAAACTCATACGTAGTGTGTTATAAAATCACTATTACAAATATTCAGCTATCCATACCTCACTCATACATTCACTGAGTTTTATGTATACTTATTTATATACAACAACTGTCACATACACTGCCTTTTGTATTTCTAGTTTGTTGGACATGTATCATTGAGAAATATATGTGCTCATCACCACACCCATAAAGAGATTCACTCACCCAAACAACTGTTTCCACATACAGTCTTAACCTCATATACCTATTAAATCAACTATTTACAGATCTTTGGACAGTCACATACCTCCCACCCAACCACACACACATTCATTCACTATCCCATACAAATATTCACTTAACTAATTGATAACTAATATAGACTTTCACATAGCTAGTAACTAACTTATGTAGTCGTTTATACAACAAGAGGTAGAGTGATACAGGTCGGATTAGTTCTTTTAAGATGGAGAGGGGGTGAGAAGCTGCTCAGGGGCTAAATAGCTGGATGGCAGAGTATCGTGTGTGTGCCCTTTCGAAAGCTCGAGGGCGTTTGCTACTCAATTATCCACACTGCTGGCCTTGGCCGTGGAAAGGAGCACCACTGCTGCATGCTGAAAGTGACAACATGCGAGGAGACGGAGGCAAGATTACTGTTTCTTGCATTCCAGCGCGATACTCGATGTGAAAACTACAACTTCAAAACCCTGCTATCATTTCCTACTAAAGGTTGCTACAAGTGTTCAATCAAAATACAGAGGTTGAAACCTACTTAAGGACATTAATATTACTTAATTTCTTGGAATATGTCACACAGCATTCCGCTTGATGAAAATTTCAGCCACACCCACTTAGGGCGGATCGATTCAATAAGAACGATTTGAATTTGAAAGTGAGTCTTGATACCTCTGTGCAAAGAATCCATGATTAAGGGGCGTTATGGCCCCGAAACGCGTCAGATCAGTTGTTTTAAGATGGAGAGGGGGTGGTAAGCTGCACAGGGGCTAAATAGCTGGATGGCAGAGTATCGTGTGTGTGCCCTTTCGAAAGCTCAAGGGCGTTTGCTACTCCTGTATATATATATATATATACACATATTTTTTTTAAAAATCTGGCAATGCCTCGTCCTTTCAACATCTCTTAGGTGGCTCAGTATTGCTGCAATTCAGATACTGGTCTTTACTCAGAGTGGTTCAGCATTTCAATGCGTAGAAATAGCAGATGGAAAACTCGTCCCCCCACACAAATTCTTCTTTTTTAAAGTATGGTCCTCCTGTCCAATGGTGTTGTGGTAACCTTCTTTCTAAAGGCAGCCAGGATATTAAGAGTGGATTTGCGAGTTAAGCTGCCTCAACGCCTTGCACCGCTGGCCCCGCCGGTGCCCAGCACACCTCACCCCACCAGAGGGCTTCGCTCATTTCCAAAGATTGGATGGGCTTGTGTTAATAATATATAGCGCTTACTACTAAGGACGAGGAGGTGAAGCGCTTTTGTGACATGCTGCAGAAGCACGCACCGTGCTTTCCGGGTCTGAGGGGTAATATCTTAATGTACACAATCAGTAGATTTATGTTAGTCAGTCGCCCGGCGCATATATTGTATTTGTACGTCTGTCCATCGAACGGGTCTTGCCTACAGACAAGACCCGCCGTGGATCTGCAGAAGTTCGCATCATCCGTCGTATATTTGAGGACGTTCAAGAAGTAGTGGTGGGTGTGCTGAAGTGGAATTTGGGGTGTCTGGGTGATGTTGAGCGTTCTGAGGGGGATGGAGAGGGGGTGTTAGGCAGGTTGCAGGGCAGGGTTAAAGCGACCAAGAAGGGATCCGTTCTCATGACATATTTAGGGGAACCCGCCAGCCAGCTCCTCTGTGGGGATGAGAGAGTAAGTGTGTGTTGGGGGGTGGGTTGAGGGGTGAGGGGGCTTGGACAAGGGTCCCTGTCCTCCCTCTAATCCATAGAAAGGGGCTGGGGGGTATGTACACCCATCAAGACACATAACTTGGTTGGGCGGGAGGACCTGAATTACGGGACATATCAGGGTCTTCCACGGGAAGTGAGAGGCATTCCAGGGCCCCCAGTTAAACCAATGAAACAGGGTGTTCGTAGGACAGTAGTGGGGTGTTGGAATGGGGCTTCAGGTAAGGGTCAGAAAATGAGCGGTCTCTCTAGGGGTTCTTAGTGAGGCACAGAATGGCACAGGACATACAAGGGGTTCTCCATTAGGCACCGAAAGAGAGGGTCTCCCCCTCCCCAGGGCTCCAGTAAGGCACTGATAGCGGTGGGATCCTGGTATAAAGAATAAGTGGTCACCCGAGGACTCTCATTGAGGCACAGGCAGATGAGGACTCCTAGTATAGAGTGGGGGAGGGGTGCCCTGATATACAGAGTAAGAGATCGCCATGTGTCCCCCTCTCCCCCAACTCCAGCAACAGTGGAGCATTCCTTGAAGGAGAGGATGTGGCCTTACAACCAGAGCTGCCTTGGAGCCGAGGGATCCGGTTTGAGCCTCGGCTCAGCATCCTGTGATTCTGGGGAAATCACAAATCTCCCTGTGCCTACTAAAAAAGAATGTGTCCTTGTGTAACATAACTGGTGCTCAATTGAAGTGCTCCAATACTTTCGGGTCGAGTTTGCACTATATAGATCTGAAAAAAAAAAAAAAAACGAACCCCGGGCGAAGCACTACGCTACGCTCGCGTAGTTTGCAAAGTTTGCGCAACTTCGCACTACGCAAGCTGCACATAGCACAGTGCGAACACGCGTAGTACAACGTAGCGTAGTGCAGCGGTCATTTTTTGCTTGTTCGCGGTCCTCAACGTCATGTTCGCGACCGTGAGCAAGCAAAATGACATCCCGGCGAGATTCTCAACGCGGGGAGGTCAGGTTTCTCATTGCGAGTGGTTGCGCATGCTCGCGACCGCTTGCAATGAGAAACTACCAGTTCGCGTTGAGAAAGCTGCTGCTCGAGTAAAAATCTACTCGAGCAGCAGAAAACTACAGCTCGCACTGTGCAAGATGCCATTTTCAATGATTGCACAGTGCCGGATGCTTGTCCGCACTGTGCAATCATTGAAAACGCATCTTGCACAGTGCGAACATTCTACTATGCAGCTCGCTTAGTGCTACGTGAAGTTCGCGTAGTGCGAAGTGCACTTCGCGTAGCTTCGCGTAGCTTCGCGCAGCGCTACTTCGTGAGCTATGCCCACCCTTACAAAAAACATGAAAGGTCACCCAGTGGCACCATTAAATCGATATCACTGGATGATTCCTAGTGCAGAAAATAAGATGTCACCCCAGGTTCCCCCTGTACAACAGTGGAGTGTTCCTATTGCTGAAATTGAGCGGTCACCCCGGGAGTCACCAATAAGGTCTTCCACTCGAGGGTCCGTCGCACTGAGAGTTCGAGTTCCTCACAGGGGCCAAATAACAGTCCCTTGTTCACTAGGTAAGAATTCTCCCCAGGAGCCTCCAGAAAGGCTCTCTCAATGGGGGTTCCTGCACAGAGAGTAGTAAGAGGACACCCATGACCCCCCTCCCCATCGCATCAGTGAACGCTTTGTAGTATTTGGAGCTATAGGTGACCCCAGGACATCCCATATTGATAATGGAGAAATCCCAATACGGAAAGTAAAATGTCATCCCAGGGCCCGAGTCCTGTAAGGCATTAATGGTGGACGTTTCCTAGTGTAGAGCTTGAGAAGTTACTCTATACCCCTTCCTCCCCCGTGTGGCGCTGGCTGTGGAGCATTCCTAGGATGGGCAGTAATAGGTTACCACAGCCCCCCCTGTAAGGCAATGTCAGTGGATTGTTCCTGGTGTCCTAGGTCAGAGGCTGCCCGAGCTCTACTCATATCGAACGGTTCCTGGGCCTCCAGTCAGGCTCTCTCAGGGCAGGGTTACTGGTGGAAGAAGCCCCCCGGCACTGACAGTGGGTACGTCCTAGCAGAGAGAGTAAAAACTGACTGCAGGGCACCCCTTTATGGTACTGACAGTGGACAGTTCCTAGCTGAGAAAAAAGAGGTCACCACAGGTCTACCCTGTATGCAGTGACAGTGGGCAGTTCCAAGCAGAGAGAGTAAGAGGTCACCGCGGGGCACCTCTGTATGACACCGACAGTGGGCAGTTCCAAGCAGAGAGAGGATGAGGTCACTGCGGGGCACCCCTGTATGACACCGAAAGTAGGCAGTTCCAAGCAGAGAGAGAAATAGGTCACCACAGTGACCCTCTGTATGGCACCGACAGTAGAAGGTTCCTAGTGAGGAAAATAAGAAGTCACCCAAGGCCCCTAAATGTAGAAAATTCATAGAGCGGAGAGTTAAAAGTCGCACCCCCCCCCCGCCCCGAATGGGGCTGATAGTGGACGGCTCCGATTGTGTAAGAAATTGAAGTGGAACATCCCTAACATGGCGAGAAAAATGCAACTCTATGCCCCCCTGTATGACACCAACTGTGGGAGCGTTTCAATCGAAGCTCATGTTAGATGTCCTTTACATCAAACATGAGCTTCGATTGGGATTCCATAGAGCATATTATCAAACCCATTATCGCCACTTTAGCAGCACTTTCCTGACGATAAAGTGGCAATAATTTTGTCGCCCAGGCTTGATATTATGACCCAGAGTGCGTAGTGTATAGCAGCTTCTCTATAAAATTTATAATTACCTCTGAGCAGTGATAACAGATAGGTTACAACAGTCTGACAAACAGATCCACAACCTTATTACACCACTTTTGAGTCACTGTTAACATGGGTAAAGTGACGCAAGGAGCTTGTAAATCTACGTCTGACTTATCAAGAAAAAATCTCAACTCCAGACTCTGCGACACAGTTTTAATGTTCTTTTCTCTCTCTTTCTCTCTCTCACTCTGTGACATCATTTCTCTTTCTCTCTTAAACTTATAGAAACTGCTGTCTGCTTGGACATGTAGAATAATTGTTCAAAAGAAGTTTTGAAATCAACTGGCCGAAGAGTTTGGCCGCAGTGTTTAAACAACGGTAAGCACAGAGGCCTAGATCTACAAAGCCTTTATAGCAATGCGTTAGAAATAAGTCAGCATAACGGGCGTCAGTAAAGCAGTAGGCACTTCCATATAGACACCCCTTGAACGCGGCACTATAAAAAGTGAAATGTGCCAGGTACACTGCACTCGTAAAACTGTAGTGTTACCTTTATATGTGAAAGGAGAGAGGGCCATATTATCAAGCCTGGGCGACCAAATTATCGCCACTTTATCGGCAGGAAAGTGTGGCTAAAGTGGCGATAATGGGTTTGATAATATGCTCTATGGAATTCCAATCAAGGATCATGTTAGATGTGAAGGACATCTAACATGAGCTTCGATTGGAATTCCATAGAGCATATTATCAAACCCTTTATCGCAACTTTAGCAGCACTTTCCTGCCGATAAAGTGGCCATCATTTTGTCACCCAGGCTTGATATTATGGCCTAGAGTGCGTAGTGTACAGCAGCTTCTCTGTAAAATTTATAATTACCTCCGAGCAGTGACAACAGATAGGTTACAACAGTCTGACAAACAGATCCACAACCTTAATTCGCCACTTTTGAGTCACTTTTAACATGGGTAAAGTGACGCAAGGAGCTTGTAAATCTACGTCTGACTTTTCAAGAAAAAATCTCAACTCCTGACTCTGCGACACAGTTTTAATGTTCTTTTCTCTCTCTTTCTCTCTCTCACTCTCTGTGACATCATTTCTCTTTGTCTCTTAAACTGATAGACACTGCTGTCTGCTTGGACGTGTAGAAGAACAGCCCAACTCAAGTTGTGAATTCAACTGCCTGAAATGTTATGCCGAAAGGTTTATAAAACGGTAAGCACAGAGGCCTAGATCTACAAAGCCTTCATAGCAATACATTAGAAATAAGTTGGCATAACGGGCGTCAGTAACGCAGTAGCCACTTCCATATAGACACCACTTGAACACAGCAGTATAACAGAGCTGAAATGTACGAGGCACACTGCACACGTAAAACTGTAGAGTAACCAAAACTTGTAATGCTTAAGCTCATTTACTCACATCTACATAATTCTAAACTCTAATTTTCTTTTTTGTTTTGCAGATTACCAATCAGACATCTTTTGGAGTCCATTTAACAATGTGTTTATAATATTGTTTGTTGTTAAAGTTATTTTTCTAGTGGCATCTAATATAGTTATAATTCAGTTTTGTTAACATTTATTGATTTAATAAAAGTTAATAAAAAAAACTACATACTTCTTTTATATTGTGGGGGAGGGATATGACGGTCCACAATAAAAATAATGTTGAAATACTATAGTAGGATATTCAAGACCAGGATTGAAAACTACTGAGTTCTAAGTAACAGATATAATAAAAATAACGATGAAAAACTACTAAAATGGCGGTGGACGGAGTACGTAATCAACGTTTGGAGCCTAGACACTACCTTTCAAATAAATATAGAAAAAATATGATTATTAATATATTACAAAAGTACAGCAGCGGATGACACACCCGACCAGGGAAAAGAAAGCCCCAAATTTACTACCTGAAATAAAGAAAGGTTTGCTTGTTGAACTTGAAGAAAAAGAAAAAAGTGGGCTTCGAAACGAGGCTGCACATGCATAGAGAGTACAACTGCTACACAAACAAAGGAAAGTTTTACATACTATAATAGAAATGAAGGGACAAATTATCAACAAAAGGCGATACATTATCCCCGCTTTTATAGACAGGAAACTGCAGATAAAGCAGCGATAATGGGCTTGATAATAGGCCCTTGTGAATTCCCATACCAGCCCAGGTTCTGATGTTAACCTGCGCTGCTATGGTTATTCACAAGGGAATATTATCAAGCCCATTATCGCTGCTTAAAGCAGCGATAATGTATTGCCTTTTGTTGATAATAAGGCCCATTGCTCTTTTTTTTCACCAGTAAACTTAGGTGCATATTATCAAGGACCGGGATAAAAATATCGCCGTTTTATTGGCAGGAAACTCCCGATAAAACAGCGATAATGAGCTTCATAATATGGCCTTGTTATTTCCCATAAAAGCCCATGTTAACACCAGAACATAGCCTTCTATGGGAATTAACAAGGACGTATTATAAAGCCCACCCTCCCAACATTAATAAAAAACACCAGACAATGCAAGTACCCGGAGCTGGAAGGAGATTTTATATATTAATGCCCTAATAAGGTGGCGTTCCGCCGCGACGTGTACGGGAAGAGAGAGAGAACTACTGAGTTCTAAGTAACAGATATAATAAAAATAACGGTGAAAAACTACTAAAATGTCGGTGGACGGAGTACTTAATCAACGTTTGGTGCCTCAACACTACCTTTCAAATAAATATAGAAAAAATATGATTATTAATATATTACAAAAGTACAGTAGCGGATGACACACACAAACCGGAAAAAGAAAGCCACAAATTTACTACCTGAAATAAAGAAAGGTTTGCTTGTTGAGCTTGAAGAAAAAGAAAAAAACATGGGCTTCCAAACGAGGCTGCACATGCGTAGAGAGTACAACTGCTACACAAAAAAAAGGAAAGTTTTACATACTATATAAGAAATGAAGGGACAAATTATCAACAAAAGGCGATATATTATCCCCTCTTTTATAGACAGGAAACTGTAGATAAAGTGGCGATAATGGGCTTGATAATAGGCCCTTGTGAATTCCCATACCAGCCCAGGTTCTGATGTTAACCTGGGCTGCTATGGTTATTCACAAGGGCATATTGTCAAGCCCATTATTGCTGCTTAAAGCGGCGATAATGTATTGCCTTTTGTTGATAATATGGCCCATTGCTCTTTTTTTTGACCAGTAAACTTAGGTGCATATTATCAACTACCGGTGTTAAAATTATTGCCGTTTTATTAGCAGGAAACTCCCGATAAAACAGCGATAATGAGCTTCATAATACGGTCTTGTTATTTCCCATAGAAGCTCATGTTAACACCAGAACATAGCCTTCTATGGGAATTAACAAGGACGTATTATAAAGCCCACCCTCCCAACAATAATAAAAAACACCAGACAATGCAAGTACCCGGAGCTGGAAGGTCATTTTATATATTAATGCCCTAGAAAGGTGGCGTTCCCCTGCGACGTGTACGGGAAGAGAGAGAGAACTACTGAGTTCTAAGTAACAGATATAATAAAAATAACGGTGAAAAACTACTAAAATGGCGGTGGAAGGAGTACTTAATCAACGTTTGGCGCCTCAACACTACCTTTCAAATAAATATAGAAAAAATATGATTATTATTATATTACAAAAGTACAGCAGCAGATAACACACACGACCCGGAAAAAGAAAGCGACAAATTTACTACCTGAAATAAAGAAAGGTTTGCTTGTTGAACTTGAAGTAAATGAAAAAAACGTGGGCTTCGAAAGGAGGCTGTGCATGCGTAGAGAGTACAACTGCTACACAAAAAAAGGAAAGTTTTACATACTATAATAGAAATGAAGGGGCATATTATCAACAAAAGGCGATATATTATCGCCGCTTTTATCGGCAGGAAACTGCCGATAAAGCGGCGATAATGGGCTTGATAATAGGCCCTTGTAAATTCCCATAGCATCCCAGGTTCTGATGTTAACCTGGGCTGCTATGGTTATTCACAAGTGGCTCACCGATTAGAGCGGCAGACCCCGAGGCAGAGGTCTGGTACCGGCCAGTGTTCAATCCCCATCGCGGCAGGGTCTTGGGCTCAATGTCCTCAGACCCGATAATTCTCGCCTCGGTGCCTACTCTAATCATGGGTTCCACTCTGCAACTCTAGGCAATAGCTTGCTTAATCTCCACACCGGCCCTAACAACGCTAGGATTCCTGGCTTCACCTTGGGGGTGCCCAGGAGAGGACACCTCACAGGAACAGGCCAGGAAGGGTTCCACAGCGGTATTCGTACAGCGCTTAAAGACCCCTGGGTGATAGGCACTATACAAATCCAAATTAAATTTTTTTTTTTTTTTTGAAAACCTTTATTGCGCATCGAATCAGAACAAATACGGACCTACAACCTGCCGGCCGGCCACGAAAACAGTTAAGCACCAATGCAGCGTTACGGCGACACAGTAATATCTCTCATTGTAAGCGAGCATTAAAAGATTACACTGTAATTACCATATTACCATGTCTCAGGATCAGCGAAGGTTAGTTTTAAAGGTTTTCATCGCAACCATTAAGATCAGGTCATACTGCTCCGTACGTATACAAAGAAAAATAAGAACTAGGTCCATGTAGGTGGGACTCGACAAGAGCCACCCTTACCAGTCAGTACAGTTCGCTAAATGCAGGTTCCAGCCAGAGGATGGCCACAAGTTATGCACACCCCCGAAGAGGACGCAACATCCCAACTAATACCGCGCTACCACCCATCCCCCAGCATGCCTAACACGGGCCTAGAAGAAGAAGAAATTATATAAAAACAAAAAGGCACCATAGAAAGAAACACGAACTAAAATTTACCCCCACACCCTACACACATGCAGAGGCTACGGCCTACCCCCCCCCCCCTAGCAGAGTGTTTGTCTCCCCATAACCCGAAATATAGTGAGAGAAGAGAAAATTGAGAAGGAGAAAAAGAAAAGGAAAATAGGAGAAAGAAAAAGAATACAATTCACATAAGACCGGAGGAGGGCCAATGAAATATACTCAACACAATTAACATACAGTTCCTTAGCCGCCCTTACCCCGACCCCAAGACCAGTACAATACCGATATTCAATATCTCCGGCAGTCCGTCAACAACCCAGCAGTACAAGAGAGACAGTCCTGATTCAGGAGGGGGCATCCTCAACCCTGTCCCATACGGTGCGGCGCAACGATACAATCCAACTGCACGATGGCCCTCTTGGAAGGTGGGAGCAAACTGAGGGACCACTGCCGAATGAGGGGACGATCGCAAAAGTCCATCCAAGTCGTAGCCATGTGGTCCACAAGCATAGCAGAAGATCCGCAGCACGACAATGGTCCACCAAAGGCAGTTAGGCCACACGATAATGGCCGCTTCAGGATGAGAGACGGAGGTCCGCCATTAGTCCCCGAGGAAGCCCCCAGGCGCGATGTCTCACGGCGCCTCCCAAGCCAGTTCGTCACCCCAGAGAGCTTGCGTACCTTTGGGGGTGCTTCCACCAGCACCTCAGCAATGATGGGGTCTCGCGACCGCAGCGGTCCAATGGCGACGTTGGCGAGGAAACCATGGAAAGCAGCCGTGGGGTGTGGCGCAGTGTCCCGCATGCGGACAGACTGGGGGCAGCAAGCAGAGTAGCGTCCATCCGAGCCCCCAATTCACAAGCAACAGTACGTATGGCGGACCCGAGGTCGACTAGGGCGCTCAGTATGTCACCGAGTTGCAAAGGTGCCTCAATGGGCAGGGACGCAGCCCCTTCCAGCACTCGAGTATAGCAGACGAGAGGCAGTCCCACTGGTCGTTCGTCATCACCCTCAGCAATCCCTCGAGCCCCCTGCCGGGCCGAGGCACGTTGGAAGCAGCCTGGGTGCACAGGGGTAGTAGTTTCCATCCCGGTACAGTCGTGAAATGGCTCGGGCCAACGCCCGCGTCCTCACCGGCAGCTCTGGGTTAACAACTGTAGGAGCCGAGGGCAGGCAAGAAGATGGCGCTCACAGCGGCGTCAGGGGAGACAATGTTGCGGAGGAGCCGTGCCGGGGCTGGAGAGCAGATACTTTGTAGCTCCAGTAGCGGCGGCGCCCAGGGTCAGAATCCGCGGTGCCAGGTGCAGGAATGCGGGCGCTGCCGACGGAGTAAAGCAGCCGGCTCTGTCCGACCTGTAATGGCCGCCGTCTTCATGTACAGGGCCGGACGTCTCCGCAGGACAAAGACTCGGGCTGCGCTGGTCGGCGTCCAGAAGGGCGAGGGCGTCCCGGGGCTCCCACTGCCGGGATCGAGGAAAGAAACACATCGGCGTGACCGGGTTTGCCTCCCGGTTCCGCTGGTGCAGCACAGTACTCGGAGAGGAAGCAGGATGATGCGGAAACCGGGGGGACGGCAAAAGGGTCAGTGGAGCCGAGGAGTCAGGCGGCCATCGCGGTTGCGAGCTAGGCTCCTCCCCCCAAATTACATTTTTAATTACATTTACATATTATCAATCCCATTATCGCAGCTTTATCAGCAGTTTCCTGCCGATAAAAGCGGCGATAATGTATCGCCTTTTGTTGATAATATGGTCCATTGCTCTTTTTTTTGACCAGTAAACTTAGGTGCATATTATCAAGGACCGGTGTTAAAATTATCGCTGTTTTATTGGCAGGAAACTGCCGATAAAATGGCGATAATGAGCTTGATAATACTGCCTTGTTATTTCCCATAGAAGCCCATGTCAACACCAGAACATGCGCTTCTATGGGAATTAACAAGGACGTATTATCAAGCCCACCCTCCCAACATTAATAAAAAACTCCAGACAATGCAGGTACCCGGAGCTGAAAGGTCATTTTACATATTACTGCCCTATAAAGGTGGCGTTCCCGCGACATGTATGGGGAGAGAGAGAGAGGGAGAGCTCAAAACATATTTTTGTTTTTAAAAAGACCAAGGGGTGCCGCTCCCTGAGACTTCGGGGCGTAGGACCGTAACACACCCCGCATACTTCAAAATAAAACCAGAGGAGTGCCGTTCCCCAGTGCTCGGGCACCTTAAAAGCCCCCATTATGTAAAAGAATTGCCCCCCGTAAATTTGCATTCCCAGGACCTAATGAATAAAACAACTTCTAGTTTTTTTTTCACCTTTTCCACTGCGTACAAGTACTGCACGAGTACCCCACCATTTTTTATTTTTAAAAAAAAATACAATTGAGCCTAAACATCCATGTACGACCCCCTGAGCAAGCCTAGAGGTTCAGAATCTTTCTAGCCTGCCCCCTTCCCTTATTTCTCAACTTTGTTTTACTGTTTTCCTGTGACTTGATTCTATCGATGCACAAGATGGCCGCCAACGCTTCCTGGTTTCTAGTGTTGACAGCCAATCAGCATGCAGCTCGCACTCGTAATTGAGCGGATTTCTGTGTACGCGTGCTGCACTCCGTCTCTAGATATCGCTATGATTTTACTTGTAATTTTCTCAGAAACTACTGAACGGATTTACACCATTTAATAAAAAGCACAATCTGCGAACCGAACTCTACCTCTCTGCCAAATTCCGCGTAATTCAGTTCAGCCGTTCGGGCTGTAGCCCTGGCTAAACGTCCCTATGAAAAATTTCAAGGGGAAACTCATTTTGGGAGCCCCCTCTTTTCTCGGCCCCGCTTGACGAATCACCCGCAAACTTTCAGGGAAGGAGCGGAGCCGAACAGGCCATTTTCTGGGGAGGAGGGCAGTGTGACCCCCTCCCATGTAAATGAAACTATAGGACTGGCCCCGGGGTACCTGGGGCCAACATATGCCTCACGAGGGGGACCTA
The DNA here is from genome assembly GCF_964263255.1 of Lissotriton vulgaris. NCBI lineage: Eukaryota > Metazoa > Chordata > Amphibia > Caudata > Salamandridae > Lissotriton > Lissotriton vulgaris. The sequence continues at coordinate 759,735,919 of NC_141689.1, read as the reverse complement.
TTGGCCCCCTCCTATTTATTGAAAAAATGGGCATGCCCCTGGGGAAGGGGTTCCCGGGGCCAAAAATTGCCTGGTAGGGGGGCCCTTGGCTCCCCTGCCTTTGTAATTTAAAAAATAAATGAACACAGGGTACTGGGAGATGAGGTCCCTAAGGCTGCAATTGTACAGGGGGAGGTGTAACCCCCTCCCATTTTTAAATGCAAATTTTTTTAAAAAAAAGATCAGGCCCTGGAGAATTAGGGCCCAGGGGGCCCAAGTTGGTCCAGTGAAGTGGTGCCATGCGGCCCGTTCTTCCTAAGAAATATATTTAAAAAATAACTACAACTCACTGCACGACTTTGCAAATGCTCTGTCTGACGTGCTCCTTGCTGGGGGATGAAGTCCCCTTGGCTGCTGAGGGTCCTTAGAGGCCAGGAAGACCTCCTGTTACATTCCATAAGTCCCACACAGGGCGATTGGTGAAAGGTGGTCAGAGGTCATGTCCCTTTCTCCACCACTGCAAACATGCCTTCTGGCACACTGCTGGTTGAGGGATGATGTCCCCTTGCATACTGAGGGCCTCAGGACTAAAGTGGACTTCTTCCCCCAAGCAACAGTGTACCTACAGGTGTGTTGGCGGAGTGCTGGAGAAAGGGGGCATGGCCTGTAGCCACCTCTCAGCAATCCAGCTATGTGGGTCTTACTGGAGGTAACAGGAAAGCTAGTTGGCCCCCATGAACCCTAAAGAGCCAAGGGGACTTCATTCTCGACATAGTAGTGCACAAGGATGTGCGTTTGCAGAATAGTGGAGAAAGGGGGTGTGGCCTGCTATCAGATATCAGCTATCCTGTTGTATTGGACTTACTATTACCTCCAGTAAGTTCCGCACAGTAGGATTGCTGAGAAGTTGTCAGAGGCATGCCCCCTTTCTTCACCACTCTGTAAATGTGCCTCATGTCACACTACAAGTTGGGGGATGAAGACCCCTTGGTAGCAGAGGGACCTTGGAGACCAAGAAACCCTCATGGTACCTCCTGTAAGTCCTACACAGCATAATTCATGTAAGCTGGGTGGAGGCCCCACCCCCCTTTTCCACTACTCTGCAAATGGGACTACTATTTTAAGAACTATAGAAATTCCCTGACAAAAAACAAAGGTTACTGGGACTTTATAGGTAGGAATTAGCATTTAAAAAACCTTAGAAATTCACTGAAAAAAACAGAGGCTAAAGGGGGGTTATAATTAGGAAATGGAATAAAAAAAACTTCAGAACTTCACTCAAAAAAAGAAGGTTACAGGGACATTACAGTTAAGAAATATATTTTAAAAAGCCTTAAAAATTCTCTGAAAAACTAAATGTAATAGAGGCGTTATAGTCAGGCTGACATTTCACTAATACAAAACCTGAAAAATTCAGCTGTTATTGTTAGCTGAGTTAACTGTAGAATATATATATATATATCTCAAAATGGCAGTCACCACTAAATCATTATAGCTAGGTCAGTTGTTCAATAGAAAAGGAGTTTCTTTTGTTGCTAATAACTTTCGCCCCTTTAGACCAATCTTCATGAAACTTTCCATAAAGCTGCTACATGCTCACTAGTATGTGCATAGAAAGTTTTGGGTGATCTATCAAGAGGGTGCAGTTGAAAAAGGGGAATGCCAAAATGCCAAATCTCCAGGCTCAGGGAGGGGGGCCATGCGGCACCCCTCTGCTTTAACAAAATACAGCCCTGGGGATGGGTCCTCATGGACTATTGTGATTTGAGGAGGGGGCCTAATGGCTGGCTGTAACCTTAACAGAAAGTTGCGCCCACCATTTTTTGATTGGGGAACAGGTCCCAGGGATAAATATTGCTGACAGCTGTCATAAGGAATCAGGTTAGAAGTACTCTGACCCCATGTTTGAGAAATGGGGATGTTAGTGACAGAAGTTATGTGTTCAAAATGTATTTTTTTAATCACATGCGATATTCGCGCCACTGTTTCCATGTCCGTCAGTGTAGCTCCCCCATGCACCGGTGCGGGGACATAGCAACTGTCAACATTGCCATGAATATTGGTGAAAATATTAAAATATACCCCAGTAGGTAGTTATAGTAAGGACCTATTTTCCATAGGCAATCTGCAACATTCTATTTGTAATAACTTTGGTACCGGTTGACGAATCCTCACAAAATTTTCAAAACTGGTGGGGCGCTCCAGTCCGCTCCTCCACTGAAAGTCTTGGGGTGATTTGTGAAGTGGGGACTGAGAAGAAAGGGGGGGCCCCAAAACATATTTTCCGCATGCAATTTTCCATAGGGACAGTTCATCGCGGCTATAGCCCAAACGGCAGAACGGAATTACACCAAATTTGGAAAAGTGGTAGTCCTTGGTTCAGACTCATGCCTTTTGCTTATATGGTGTAAATCCATTTAGAAGTTTCTGAGAAAATGACAATTAAAAGTACATATATATCTATGAACTCGTGGATCTGCGTATCTTGCGCGCACTCTAAACGCACCATCCCGATCGCGCGCTATTTGACTGTTAAGTGGTTGTCAACATTCGAAACCAGGAAGTGTTGGCAGCCATTTTGTGCCTCGTTAGAAGCGAGGATCTAGAAATTAGTGGAACAAGTGTTCAAAACATATAAAAGGGCAGGTAAGATATATTTTGACCCTCTAGACCTGCTTAGGGTGTCCCACAAGGACCCCTAGAGTCCCAAATTGTTTTAATTTTTTGTTGTTGAAAAAACTGAGAAATGTGCGCTGGGTGCATGGATCTGCTGTAATAAAAATAAAAATGAAGTGCAGGCTCCTGTGCTTGTTAGAAATTAGCTACCTGGTAGGGCCAAATCCTGCGGTATAAAATATTACATTTGATGGGGGTTCCGAGGGGCCCTGTATCCCGGGGATTGCCATTCCTCTGTGCTACAAAACAAATGGGTGAGGGAGCTCAGAGGTCTGTCTAAGCCTCAGGAATTACCACCCTTCGGCGATTTTTATATTTTGGGGGAGGGACACGTGGTCTCCATTCCGGAGCAGTCGAAAGCCTTGGGGAACACCACCCCCCAGGAGCGGCTCCTGCAGTGTCTCGGGGTGTCTACCCCCGGGACCCTGCCATTTGCTATGGCATGGCGGGAGTCGAGGTTCCTGCTGTGTCATAGCAAACTTGAGGGCATATTAACAAGTGCCATTTTGCCGCAATTTTTAAAAAAAAGCCAAAAATGTGGTGAAAATTATATTGCTCTATTTACTAGGCGACGCTAAGATGCATTAACGCATGTTAGCAGCTGGTTTGCTAACGGGTCGTCTCGTATCTCAAATTATTTGCAATGTAGGCTTTTCCCAGTGACACAGTAGGTTTTCCTATGACAATATAACATGGAAGAGACCCCCATAAAGAGAGAGCAGGTTTTCGTGTTCTTTCTTTCAAAATGCAAACCAAGTTTGCTATGGCAGGGCGGGAGCCTCGGTTCTCACCCTGCCATAGCAAACAGAAGTGTTGAAAAAATCTTTTGGTTAGACAACAAAGGATTCTGAAGTCCATTATCGCTGTTTTATCCGTAGTTTTCTGCTGTTAAAGCGGTGATAATTTTAACGCCCTCCTTGTAAATATGCCCCTAAGTTTTGAAATGTCGACAATCCCGCTCCTATTTAAATAGGCACAAAGTATTTAGTGAAGTGCACACTGTGAATCGTGAAGCAACACTGTCTAATTGTGATCGATAAAGAATTCGAAGAGTTGTGCACTTCTTTTGCTCGTAATATACATAGGGACAGATGTACAAGTCCCTTGCATCACTATTGGGTCACTTTTAACATGGAAAAAGTGACGCCAAAGTGCGCAAGGGGCTTGTAAATCTGCTCCACAGTGTTCTGTTGTCTCAGTTTGCTTTCCCCTCTGTCAAGTAGAGGATCCTGGGTAAATATAACGGTTTCTTTACAGCCAGTACTATTTAACCCTACCCCCAAACTGCTTACTGCCTGTTACCATAGTAACAGTTCATAGAACACTTATGTGAGCACACAGATTATAAGTTCACCACACAATGTCGCTAATCCAAACAGTAACTGTGCTGGAGTTTTAACATTTTTCCATAGGAACCGATAATCGCAGCTACAGACTCTGGTAAAGAGCTAGTAAAGAGTTAGCCGCAGTATTATACTTCTAGTTTTAAAAATCATTTGTACTTTTTATTGTTCAATGTTCTCTAAGCATATGATTATCACACTAAATACTAGTGAAATGTCAGAAAAAGAAGACGTATACACTTTCACATAACAACATAATAAACAATATGTGAGATGGCCTCTAATGGTAGGAGGGTAGGTAACCTGCAAAACAAAAATGAAAATCGGTGTTTAAAATTAGATCGATGTGACTGAATGAGGTCAAAGATCACAAATTAAAATAACACTTGGCAATATTGGTAATTTGCACGTGTGCAGTTTGCCTGATACATTCCCCCCTCTCATAGTCCCGCGTTAAAGTGGTGTCTGTAGGGAAGTGCCTGCTGCATCAGATATACAGTATGGTCCAGCAGGTCTTTAAAATGATTCAGAGATGAGACAGAATTAGGTGAGACATCACGTCAATATTCAGGACAATATAGTTTATTTGCAATGTATTTATTTGGAGGCATTGTGTACCTAGGCCGCTCTGCTTGTAAACACTGCGTTCAACAGAGCTCACAACTTTAGATTCTGCTTTGTTTCTACACTGCAGACTGTATAAAAATCAGCCTTGATTTATTTATCTGCAGAGTGGACAGCAGCGTCCATAACTTGAAAAGAGAAAGAGAAACAATGTAAGAGAGAGAGAAAGAGAAAAAAAACAACATTAAAAGTGTGGGAGAGAGAAAGTAATAGATGGAGCAGGAGAGGTAGTGTTAATACTGGAGAAAATCTTTGTAGCTCACCTTTTTGCCTATGTTGTGTGTCCAAGCACGTGCTGGTTCATAGTGCATCCTCAAGTTTAGTGATCTGAAAGATAGGATAGAGTTAGTAATAGCAGAGTACATAAAACTGCACCGGTATATTTCTGCTTTATGCCTTTGGACACTCAGGATACTGTATTACATCAACTTCTACTGCAAGGTGGTGTCTGTGTGCTTTTTTTATCTCAGAGTACTATACCCCATGAACTCCCACTGCATAGCGGTGAGTTCTTATTACTGCGTACCCAGCCTGTTGCACCCCATTGACTCCCAGAGTCCGCAGGTGAGTGCCTTTTCTTGCGCACCCAGACTGTTCCAACCTATTCATTCTCACTGCACTGAGGTAATTGTAAATTTCTACGCAGTCAAGCTGCTGCACATTACCCACTCTCTCCGCCCACAGGTGACTTCTCGTTGCTTCAGAAACAAGCTTCTTTGCTCACCTTGTGCCATTGGTGTGATTCAAAGAGAGACCACCACGTGTTGAAGCAACCTTCTCAGGCGTTGTTACGATGTTTTTAATAGTGAGTTTATAACACACTAAGTATGAGATACTATCTATATGAATAAATAAAGTGGTGTTTGTGTAAGTGTGCAGCTTTGTACATATAAGTATGATTAATTGTTTGCATAAGTGAGTAGGATGACTGCATAAGTGAATAGGATGTGTGCTGGTGTATGATGTTGATGTAGGTGTTTAAGTATATTTAATAGTGTTCTATTGATCTTTGTTAGCATGTATGAGTGAATCTATAGGTAAGTGTTTAGATATGTGTATAGATGTAGGAATCACCAAGTGGGGTTTTAGAAACTTGTATTGGTGTGTCCATTGTTTCAAATATGGTACTCCATATTTTATAATGAGTGTTGAAAGTTATACTAGTGTATGATAAGATGTATCAGATTGTCACGTGGATGATGTCATCAGTGATGCCATCAGTGATGTCATTTGAGATGTCATCAGTTATGTCACTGACCTTGTCATGAATGATGTAATATGTGACATCATCAGCAGAGGATTGCGGGCGTATGAGTTATAGTTCGTACAACTAACTATAACGGGGGAATTTCAATGGTTTTGTACGAGTGAAATGCCCAACTAACTATAACACCCCTAAAACCTATAGTTTTTTCAGTGAATTTCTAAGGGGTGCGGCCTGCACCACCTCTCTGCAACGCAGCGCAGTGGCGCTTCTTGGAAGCCCCTGGTGGGTTCCTTGGCCCCCATGGTACCTCAGATTTGAAGTGGAATTTTTTCCCCAACTTAAAATGCGCCACAGGACATGTTTGCACACATCACGTCAGACCCCTCCCCTCCCTTCACCACTGTGTAAACGTGCCCTGTCACGTTCTAAGTTGAGAGATTAAGTCCCCTTCAATCCTAAGGATCCCTAGGGTCAAACTAGCGCACTAGGTACCTCCTGTAAGCGCCACTTGGCTGCATTCCAGACAGGTGTAGAAAGGGGCCTGGCCTCTGAACAACTGTCTGCAACACAGCTCACTAGTTGGCCCTCAGGGACCCTCAGTATTGAAAGATAATTAATTCCCCAACTTAAAACGCGCCACTGGGCGTGTTTGCACAGTGATGAAGGAAGGGGGCGTGGCCTGAGGTGACATAACTGCAAACACGCCCTGTGGCACTTTTTAAGTTATAGAATTGATTCCTCCTCAATCCTGTGGGTCCCTGGGGGCCATCTAGCACACCAGGTCCCTCCAGTATGCACCAGGAGGCTGCGTTGCAGAGAGGTGTTCAGAGGCCACACCCCTTTTTATAACACTATGCAATGCAGCTCTGTGGCGCTTACTAGAGGTACCTGGTGGGCTAGTTGTCCCCCAGGGACCCGCAGTATTGGCAAGGAATTAACTCCCCAAACTAAACCGTGCCACAGGGCGTGTTTGCACACATGTGAACTCAGGCCCCGCCCCCTCACTTCACCACTGTGCGAATGCGCCCAGTGGCGCATTTTAAGTTGGGAATTAAATGCCTTTAGCCATTAGATTAGGGCACTACTTTGAGTGAGTCAATTTGTAGATACCACCGTTAGCACAGTGCACTGAGGGTGTAGAACTAAACATAGGCAAGATTACCCACATGTCCACAAGCTACATCTGGTAATTCGATATACCCACAAATTTTATTGTGGAATCACGTTCTTTTGGATCTTCATTAATTTTTTTTAGCTCATTTCGTATTTTTATGCTTGGGGTGCAGATTTTGATAGATTAGTCTGTTTTCTGATTTTTTCGGCCCTGCGGACGAGAAATGGCATGGCATATGGAGCATGACTCCCGCCCTGTCATAGCAAACTCTACTTTGCTTCATTGAAGCGAGAGCAGGAAAACCTGCTCTTCCTTCAATAAAGCAAAGCAGGATTGATTTTGGGCAAGGGGAGCTGCATGTTAACAGCTCCCCTTGCCCAAAAGCAATGCCGGGTCCCACAGGAGGCGGGGAGCCAGCGGGACCATGGGGGCATTGGGGCTCTCCGCACGGTCCCCAACTAAGAGGCCAGGCCCCAGGGGAAGGGGTCCCTGGGTCCAGAAATGGACAAGGGAAGGGGGACCATGCGGCCCCCCTTCCTAATGATTTATAAAAACATTCAAGAATTAGGCATGCCGCTGGGGATGTGGTCCTCGGGGTGAATATAAATAAATGAAAGTGGACCGTTTTTTTAGAAAAGTTTGGAGTGGCAATCCTAACGTGGTGCTCAGCAAAGCCCCTAGTGTGAATGCGCTGGGTGTGCAGCTCCCAGCGCGACCCCCTAGTGGGAACGTGTTGGGTGCGTGGCTCTCAGCGAGGCGCCCTAGTGTGAACACGTTGAGTGTGTGCCTCTCAGCGCGGCACCCAAGTGCTTCACAGGTCTTTCAAAGACCATTTACCTGTAAATGAGGCTTTGTTGTTTTTGAACCCTTTTTTGAGCCCCTGCATCTCCACTCATGTTTGAGTCTGTTGTTTGTGTTTACTGACATGCCGGCACGTGATTGGTTGCATGTGACAACCAACCGTTTGAGTACAGCCCAGCGCCTTGCAGTAATCACCACATGTGGATTTTGAGTCGGGAAGCTTACAAATGGAGGCTGCGTACTGTTTAACTTATGGTAAGTGAGCGACTCTGACTGAGGGACATGGGGATTGCATCAGAATAAGAAAGCTAGGGTGTTGAATAGCTCCTATTAAGCCTGATGTGTTTTTTATCTGTTTTTGTTTAGGTGGACAGACCACAAATTGATTTTGGCAAACAGGAAACGAAGGACCGGGTGGATCAGATGGCGTGAACCGTCTAAGGTAACTGCCTCACTTGGACATATTGAGTTGATCATTACAGTACTGGAGCCCCATCCTCGGAGTCTCCTGGTATGATTTAGAAGGCCCACTGTGACTTTGTTGTGATTTCCTATTGTTCCTACATATACAGGAAGCACCACGAAGAGTGCCAGCATCGAAATGCAGAGGCTGCCTTGACTCAGGGATTGGTACGGGCTCTGAGATGGAAAGCAGACCCATTGATGTAACGCAAGTCCATAGGTAGGGCTAAGTGGTTTCCTTTCAGCCCGGATTAAGGGGAGCACTAAGATATGGACACAGATTAGGAGCACAGATTAGATTAAATGTCATCATTGATGTCATTTGAGATGTCATCAGTGATGTCACTGACCATGTCATAAATGATCTAATATGTGACATCATCAGCAGTGCATTGCGGGTGCGCAAAATATAGTTAGTCCAACTAACTATATAGGAGCAATTTCAATGGTTTTGAATGAGTGAAATGTCTAGCAAACTATAACACCCCTAAAACTTTTTTTCAGTGAATTTCAAAGTTTTGTTTTTAAGCTAATTCCTAACTATATAAGGCCTGAAACCTATGTTTTTTTCAGTGAATTTCAAAAGGTTTTTTAAATGCTAATTCCTAACTATAAAAGGCCTGAAACCTATGGTTTTTTAAGTGAATTTGCAAGGTTTTTTAAATGCTAATTCCTAACTATATAAGGCCTGAAACCTATGGTTTTGTAAGTGAATTTCAAAGGTTTTTTAAATGCTAATTCCTAACTATATAAGGCCTGAAATCTATGGTTTTTTAAGTGAATTTGCAAGGTTTTTTTAAATGCTAATTCCTAACTATATAAGGCCTTAAACCTATGTTTTTTTAAGTGAATTTGCAAGGTTTTTTAAAAGCGAATTCCTAACTATATAAGGCCTGAAACCTATGTTTTTTTAAGTGAATTTGCAAGGTTTTTTAAATGCTAATTCCTAACTATATCTGGCATGAAACCTATATTTTTTTCAAAAAACTTCAAAGGTTTTGTAAATGCAAATTCTATTAGCGAATAATGTTTTTATATGTTAATATCCTTCTGGTACCACCTGAGCAGCCATCTCATTTCTCAGTAAAACTGAGGCACAAGAGAGCACAAAACAAGAGTGGAAAACGCAAAAAGGGGGCAGGGTAGAGACTCCCTGACCCCCTGTCCCAGAAGGACCCCCAAGGGCAAAATTATTATTTTTATTTTTTTTATAAAATCGCGGGGTACGCGCACGGTATCCCTTACGTACGCGCACCTATACACGTACCGCGCACGTCCCCCACGATTTATTGTTTTTTTTTTTTTGCCCTTGGGGGTCCTTCTGAGACCCCCTGAGAAGGGCTAGGGGGTTGGGGGGTCTCTACCCTGCCCCCTTTTTGTGTTTTTCACTCTTGTTTTGGGTTCTCTTGTGCCTCAGTTCTCCTGAGAAACAAGATGTTGGCCATCTCTTCCTGGTTTGGACAGTTTGGAATGTTGACAGTCGACTGCCAGCCAATCAGGATCGCGCTCGCGCACGTAAGGGTACGCACACGTACGCGTACGGTACGTGTACGGTGCGCGGACCCGTAAGCTCATATAGATATAGATGTGTTTTTTAACCTAATTTTCATAAAAACCACTGGAGCAATTTTCACCAAACATAGCAAAGGCACATCTGGGTACCCCTCCCTACAATTTTGCCAAGTTTGGCGTAATTCCATTCAGCGGTTCGGGCTGTAGACTTGTCAGACCGTCCTATGGAAATTAACATGGGGAAAACACATTTTGGGACCCCCCTTTTTTCTCAGCCCCCACTTCATGAATCCCCCCGAAAATTTCAGGGAAGGAGCGGAGCGCAGCGAGACAATTACAGGCAGATCCCTCAATCGGCGCCAAAGTTATTCCCAATAGAATGTTCAGAATTTCCTATGGTAGCTAATCCTAACTATATATACTTACTGGCTATCACCAGTAGGTAATATATATATATATATTCACTGAAAAAAACATAGGTTTCACACCAGTTATAGTTAGCTGGAAATTTTACGGAAATTCCAAGTTATAGTTAGTTGGACTCACTATAACTTGCGCGCCTGCAATGCACTGCTGATGACGTCACATATTACATCACTCATGACATGGCAGTACCACAGGTTTGATGGAACAATTCATCATTGAAGATGAAAAAGTTATTCTTTAGGCAGGTTGAAACCATTGATAAAAGCATTTGGGTATGAGCCCCCAATTTAATTGTTCTTGTCCCAAGGAAGTGTCTTATGGCGTTCAGTCCATCACTGTGCTTAATGCTTGCGTACAAGGTGGTGACATCAATAGTTACCAAAATTAGATCATCTTCCCAGGGGATGTCATAGATGGATTTCAGAAAATTCCCTGTATCCAGAATATATGACGGGAGTTGTGCAGCTAATGGATTCAGAAAAGAGTCGATAAATTTGGAGGTATTTTCTAACCCACTACCTATGGCTGAAATAATCGGCCTACCAGGGGGGTTACGTGTATCCTTATGCACCTTCGGGAGCCAATAAAAAACTGGAGTAACCGGATTGGTTATCTTGAGGTACTTATACTCATCATGAGTAATCAAGGACTGTCCATACCAGTTTTCTAGTTCTGAATTGTACTGCGCGTAACTGTTAAACATAATCTCAGGCTTCACTCTTACATAGCAAGTTCTGTTGTTTAACTGTTTGTAAGCTTCAGAAAGATATTTCTGCCTGTCCCAGAGGACCACATTCCCGCCCTTATCAGCATTACGCACTATACAATTGTCCTCCTGCTTGATTTTATTAATAAGGGCTGTCTGAGCTTTTTCTTGCTTGCTGAATTTTTTATTGCACACACTAGTACATTTTTCCAAGTTTTTTAAATCATTTACCACCAAATCATTGAAAATGTCAATATTATCTCGTGCAGTGTAGGGAATATAACGAGATCTGGGACGAAAACTAGTTGGATCACTAGCATTGATGACCAGTCCTTCAGATCTTGCTACCTCATCTGCTTGACCCTTAAATTCTGATGGTTCACCAGTTATCTGTCTTCCAGAGCTCTCTCCATTCTCATTGTTCCCATATATTCTATCGGAAGGTTGAAAATCCAACATGAGATCAATGTCTTGTACATTAAGTTCTCCCAATGAGGCCTCGCTTTTACCAGGGTTTAAAACTTCACTCCCAGAACCATGGTTCAAGGAGAAATGTTTTTTAAGTTTCAAGAGTCTTGCAAATTTGAAGATGTCTATCCGAGTTTGGACATAATTAAACTCGGCACCTGGGCAGAATGACTGTCCTAAATTGAGGGTCTGTTCTTCCTCAATAGAAAGTTATATATATATATACACATTTGTATATTTTGTGTTGGTTATTGTATATATATTGTTACATGTCTTTTGATCAATTTATTTATGAAGTGATATGTGGGTCAGAGACTGGTCCAATGGCATGTGTGTGAAATTAAGTCGATTAAAACTTTTGTGTAAAATTATACAGTAACTTCAGGGTCATTAATTGTGCTCTTTCTGAATAAATTTGATATTTATTCCTCTGTACTTCTTTGTTATTCATCTACTTGATGTCCTTTGCCCAGGTATAGAAAGGTCATTTGAGCATACCCCTGTTCTCCTTTTTCCCTTCAATAGGGCCACGTGGAGGTGACTTGTGGTGCACTGAGTTAGTGGCATCAGAAGCAATCAGCGTGTGCGCAGCCAGTGATAATGCGTGGTGTGGGTGGGCCGCACTGGGAGCAATGTCTGTTGCCTACTGGACTGTGTTATCTGCAATCGCTACTCAATCTCAATTATGAACCCTGTGTAGGTGGAAGGCAGTAGTCAGCATAGACATCGAGGAATGCTTTTGTCACTTTCTCTTGGCAAAATCTGAGGACATAGAGTACAATTTACTCTGCAATTAATAAATCAAGACTGAATTCAAATTGTGAGCCCTGCTGACCGCAGTGTAGGCGTATGGAAGAAAAGATGAAATATGTATGGAATATATTGATGAAATATGTAGGTTTGAGGGATTTTATAGTTAGTTGCCTACAGGACTCCGCAATCGCGACTCTATCTGAATTGTCAGCCCTGCTGACCGCAGAGTAGGCCGGAGGCAGTGATCAGCAAGGGCCAACAGCCATGTGGCATTCACTTGAGCTGCACAGAGTTAGTGGCACCTGAAGCACTCAGCGTGTGCGCAACCAGCGATGATGCGTGGTCTGGGCAAACTGCACTGGGAGTAATGTCTTTTACCAAATGAATTCTGCCTCAATAAGGCTATGTGGCAGTGACTTGTGGTGTCTCTTACACAATTTGCATCAGCACTAATCTTGAATTGTGAGTCCTGCTGACCCCTGTGTAGACCAGAGACAGCGGTCAGCAAGGGCCCACAGCCACGTGCCGTTCACTTGAGCTGCACAGAGATAGTGGTACCTGAAGCACTCAGTGTGTGCGCAGCCAGAGATGATGCGTGGTCCGGGCGGGCCGCACTGGTAACAATGTCTGTTGCGTACTGGACTGCATCATGTGCAATTGCGACTCTATCTGAATTGTCAGTCCTGCTGAACACAGCATAGGCAGGAGGTAGTGATCAGCAAGGGCCAACAGCCATGTTGCGTTCACTTGAGCTGAACAGAGTTAGTGGCACCTGAATCACTCAGCGTGCTCACAGCCAGCGATGATGCATTGTCCGGGAGGGCCGCACTGGTAGCAATGTCTGTTGCCTACTGGACTGCGTCATCTGCAATCGCGACTCAATCTGAATTGTGAGCCCTGCTTTCCGCAATGTACATCAAAGGCAGTAGTCTGTACAGATATACGTCTGCGGTGCTGTACCACTGTGTTCGCAGGGTGCCTGTGTTGAGGAGGCTGGCAGTCATGGCAGCGGCCTTGTAGCAGGGTGAGGGCCGATGCTCTGATAGATGCGTTGAACCATATATATGGATATATATATATATATATATATATATCCATACTAATATAATAAAGAGAGAGCCCAAACTTTTGAGGCGGGTAGTCTCAGAAACCACAGCACCAATCACAACACCCTATACAGTGTTGGAAAGGGCAGTTGCAGCAGAAGGACATAGGCTATGCAGACGCCCACCATATACATTTAAAAGGTAAAAGAACTGTGCCAGCAAAGTAGTCCCTTGTGGGCGTGTCTGCGTTGTGTTGTGGGCATGTGCTGGGGGCGTGTGGTACGTTCCGCCCTTCATGCCATGTCTCATATCGTGTGCTAATCCCACCCTGGTGCCTTTAAATACCCCTGCACCCCATAATCATAACCCACCCTCACTCCTTGAAATACCACAACACCCTTAAACACTAACCCATCTTAACCCTATAAATATACCCTCGACCCCAAAACCCAAACCTATCCCTAAACTCTAAAAATACCCCTGTACCCCAAAACCCAAACCTAGTCCTGAACCCTATAAATACCCCTGTACCTCAATACACAAACCTACCCCTGAACCCTAAAAATACCCCTGTACCCCAAAACCCAAACCTAGCCCTGAACCCTAAAATACCCATGTACCCAAAACCCAAACCTAGCCCTGAACCTTTAAAATACTCCTGTACCCCAAAACCCAAACCTACCCCTGAACCCTAAAAATACCCCAGTACCTCAAAACCAAAACCTAGCCCTGAACCCTAAAATACCCCTGTACCCTAAAAATACCCTTGTACCCCAAAACCCAAACCTAGCCCTGAACCCTAAAAATACCCCTGTACCCCAAACCTATCCCTGAAGCCTTACAATACCCCTGTACCCCAAAACCCAAACCTACCTCAGAACCCTAAAAATACCCCTATACCCCAAAACCCAAACCTAGACCTGAACCCTAAAAATACCCCTGTATCCCAAAACCCCTACCTATCCCTAAACCCTTAAACTACCCCTGTATCCCATAACCCAAAATATATCTGAACCCTTAAAATACCCAAACACCCCAAAACATATACCTCAGTACCCCAAAACATATACCCTGATACCCATACTTACCTTATCCAAACATTAAAAAAACATGCTTTTACCATCCATGCATTTACAACAAATTTCATTGTAAATGTATGCGTGGTAAAAGCATATAAAATGTAATGCCATGCGTTATAATGGCATTGCGGAGTCATGGTACTTTAGTAATGAAAGTATGCGGAGTGATGGTATGCAGAAAGAAAGTTGCGGACTAATGGGTATTTACCCTCCCCCGGTAAGTACATTGGTGGCACGGCGGCCCACATCTCCAGCAACATACTCATATTTTTTCACCACCCATTTGAAAAATGCACAGGTCTCTCTCATTGATGGCCAGCACCGACATACACTTTTAGACACACCTCCCACTACATGTTCTAGAATTGCGAACTTTAGAGCTGGGGAGCTACGTTCGAATCTCGGCATCAGCTCAACATCCTGTGATTCCAGGCAAATCGCGTTGTCTCCCCGTGCCTACCACAAATGAATGTGTTCTTCTGTACTGTAAATTGTGCTCATGCCATGCTTTCGAGTTCGTGCTATATAATATTGCAAGGAAAAATAAAGTAGGGAAACTCGAGTTTACACACTACTGAACGCACACTCTTAAGTGCATCAGCAGTTCACTGTGAATCGGAGCGTTTTACAGGCCTGTCACAGATAAGAAATGCTTTCTAAACGAAATCCTACAAAACAATACTGGCCGGCAGAAATTCATACCCGGACAACGTCGGGACCGGCTGCTAGTATATATATATTTTCACTGAAAAAATATTAGGTTTCACAAACGTTATAGTTAGGAATTTGCATTTAAAAAAAGATGCAAATTCATTGAAAAAACCCTAGTTTTCACACGTTATAGTTAGCTGAACATTTCTCTCATGCAAAACCTTTGAAAGTCCTCCGTTATAGTTAGCTCAGCTAACTATAACTTGCGAGCCCGCAATGCACTGCTGATGACATCACATATAACATAATAACCACACAAAAGATGCGAACACGTGATACGCGCCGCATAACGCGTTTCAAATACGGAAGCAGCCTCTTCGCCTTCAGCGTCGCAGCACATTGTAGAAGGGGCTACTGGGTAGGACGTTCCCTCGGAACAGTAAGTAGACACGCATGGGGACGTATGTCTGTTTTGAGGGGCAAAGGGTGATGCATGACATTTCCCTGGGCTTATATGTCTTCCAACGACGTGATTTGTCGCCGGAGGTATGAATTGCATTCCCCTCTGTGTGTATGGCTATGAAGCACTGGGGATAGCGCTTGGTTTTTAACTTCCATGGAGTACCCATCCGCTAATTAAGTTTTTGGGGGTCGGCCTGACTCGATGCCAGTACCGTGTTTGTTATACTGTGACGCATGTTGAGAATCAACTTGATATGTTTTGCCACTGTGGGCCCTAAATACATGCCTCGACGAGTTTTTGCAAATGCTGAGAGCTGGAGTAACATCGTATGTCTGTTGCTCCTGGAGAGTGAACACTTGCTGGCATGATGTTTGTCTCATATCAACAGATACAGCCATGTAGACACATGAAGAAAACAATGTTTGTATGGAATTTCTTCTCACCTACCTGCACTATGTTCTCTGTTATTCCCTAAACAAAGGTTGTGTTCTTTGGGATTCCTCCCACCATGTGCCAGGTCAAGTGACTTTTTCTAGTAAACTCGGTGAGTTGTAATTCAATATACTCTTTCTCTTCCAGTCCTTACTGTGCTACACTGGTGATATTGAGTCCTTTACTTGAGGGACGGTTGAGAGTTTCCACTTTCTTATATTTGATGTTGATTGATATAGATCTGCACACTTCTTCACGTCCTATGGATGGAGTGACTGATTTCACGCACAGGATGTATGGTGCACCTGATAGGTGGGGGGGGCACTCGGGAGATAATATTCTCTTTGGATTCATCTGGCATGGAGCATCCTGTTAGGGCACATATAGTGGACTGTGCAATTGCGGGTCCCTATGATGTTTATTGACACACATATTTTACTTGTTTTTCAGTAATGTCACCGTGTTGGCGGAACTCCCTCCACATAGCTCATTATTGATGGGCAAGAGTGACATACACCCTTCTCAACACCTAATTGAGGTAAGAGGGGTAGTGTGTTAGACTGGGACAACTAGACGTCCTGACGAAGACCCAGGTGACCCATTGATTAAGGGCAATTTAAGGGTCGAAACATGTTGACGCAAGTAGTGCGAGTGGGGTGTTAGTGGGTCTTAATAACCCTTTATAACACCACCACCCTACCATTTTTTAATCCTGTCCGTGGAACCTAATAATAAAGATGGTTTTGGTATCCATGAGTCAGTTTTAATAGCACCTATTGCACTTTGAGTTGTCTTGTGTTGTATCCAGTCTCGAGTCATTGTATGTGGACCTGAGGGTCACGTCCAGTGTCTGTGTGTGTGTCTTTACATTTTGTTTGTTCCCCCCTCCCTATGCTCCGTCTGTTGTGTGGCTACGCTCGGACGTCGCAGCAGACCCGATGATGAAGCATGTCACACACATTGTGTGTGAGTGAGGGCAGTTTTTCACCACCCAAAACTGTGCCAACATTTGCACCTGGGTGTTGAGTCTATGCTTGTTTTGTTTGTTGTCTCCACCCCTCTTTTGTGTGGTTATTATAGCTGTTACTGGGGGTTCGGGGTGGTAGACAGTAATTTAGACCCTCTCCCCTCTTGTGTGCGAGATGATGTTGAGCGCGGCAGCTTAGCCGCAGGGGTATTTTTAATACCTTCCCTTTTGTTAAAGGGTTATATGCACAAAGATTGGGAATCCCCTTCCATTGTGTCTGGGAAACACTTGTGCATATATTTATATTTATATGTATGATTAATGTGTGCAGACTATCAATCTTCATCATTATTATATTTTTTTCACTGTGAGCTCTCAAACTCTGTTTCCCCTTTCTTGTTTTAAGGGGTGAATTCCCGGTTCTTACATCCCTCACACTTATTCTATTCCTTGCCCTCCCCTTGATAGTGTCCCCTGGTGGAACCAACCATGGCGCTTATCCCGGGCCTCTCCTTTGGGGAGGACGTAGTATCAGATATTTTGGCAGGACCTTCCCTTCTGGGGGACGCCGCAGTAACTGAAGTATTGGCACAAGGTGAGGGGTGGGACACCCTCCTAGAATTGAAAAAGAATCAAGTCAGGACTATTTTACATGGAGTCATACTGACTGAATACCTGAGGGTAAATGCGGCCCCCGCCTCCTTTTGGTTACTAACGAACCTATGATCTTTTTGGAGGATGAAACATTTAGACGCGACTGGGCCCTAGTGTCCTAGAAGTGTACGCGGGATTGGATGGTCCTGATTATAAGTACAGCAAAAAGATTAGCAGACGCCTTACTGATTCAAATACAGACCACGGAATCAGGGCTACGTGCCGAGATTGTGGTGGCTTTCTTCGACCCCAAATTGGACCGAGTGAATGCAGAACTGAATGAATATAGGGATTACCTAATGACCTCCAAAATAAACAAACTCACCAAAGACCTTAAGAATTTCTCTAGGGAGAAGGTGTATCCCTACACTTCAGACACATATGCCCAACAAAAGATGCAGGAGAACCAGAAGGGAGCACAACAAGGGAAACAAAGATCCTACACTTCCAGTAGCTCTAGTGAAGGGAGTGACAGTGAATTTCCCCAAAGGCGAAGAGGGAGGGGACGGGGTCACTGGCGAGGACCCAGACCACCGATGTTCCACCAACCCTTTTTCCAATATCCCAATCAGGGCTATAATTGGCAGACTATGGGTTATCATCATCCTCCCCAACCTACCTTTCACAATACTGCCTTTGAATATCCGAGATTCCAGGGTCCTAATTTCCAACCGGCCCAATTCCAAAACTTCCAGGGGCCTTTTTTAGGGAGGGGCCGCAGCAGAGGCAAAGGAAAGCAAAAGGGTCAGCAGGTGACATGGAACAACAAGGACCAGGAGATTATGCAACGGGTGACTCGGAGCATGGCCTCCAGCAGCACCACAGGACCAAGCGGGGTGAATCCCTAGTGGTAAATTTATCTACTTTTGTTCTCACCCCAATTCACGAACAACTGCTAAACAAGGGATTGGGCTTTGTACCCACTAACCATCTGAACTCTTTCCAATTACGACAGGACCTGGCAGTATTTTTCCGTAATCTACGGTTAAAAATTTTCTTCCAAGACCAAGATTTTGATGACCCGCGGAGAGGAGATACCCCCTTCCGCCCCAAATCCACCTTTATCCCTCAGCTTGCATTGCTTCCACCAGAAGTGGCCACTTTTGAACAGCTGTCATTAAGGATGTTGGGAAGTTGAGTACAACGACACCGGGTGGTTCATTCTCTAATATTTCCAATATGGAGAAACAGGCCCTGAAGGAACTCATGGATTGTGGGGAAATCATCCTGAAACCTCCCGATAAGGGCGGTGCCATAGTGGTCTTGGATAAGACCACCTATGATAATGAATGCAACCGCCTGTTGGCGGATGAGAGAAACTACTCTGAATTGAGGGAGGACCCCACTGACTCCATCTTGTTGGAAATCACGATGGTAGTGGAGGAGGCAAGATCTAACAACTGGATTTCGGACCATGAGGCGGAATTCCTGATTAATAAACAACCCAAGATACCTCAATTTTATATCCTCCCCAAAATTCACAAACCAGTGAGACCCCCGCCCGTAGACCTATTGTCTCCGGGAAGGGGTCTCTACTGGAACCACTGTCCCAATTTTGTGATTTCTTTCTCAAACCACTGGTCCAGAAACTGCCTGCATATCTTAGGGATACCTTGGAGATCCTCAATGTGCTGAAAGACCTACCCTTTAACCCGGAGAGTGATTACCTCATTGGTTTGGACATAGAGGCATTATATACTAACATTCCCCAAAGGGAAACTCTCCGGGTTCTTGAGGACATCCTCTTTCAAGAAGACTGGCAATACCAAACCCCTAGGGCTCTGATTTTACACCTGGCAGAAATTGCCCTCACCAGGAACTTCTTTGAATACAATGGCACTATGTTCCTCCAAACACTGCACATCCATGGGCAGTGTTTTCGCGCCTAGCTTGGCGGGCCTGTATGTGGGGGCCTTTGAGCATACCCACATCTATAACATCACCTGCCCATGGAGGGATCACATCAAGCTGTGGTGTCGATATATCGACGATGTGCTGATTGTATGGTGCGGGGACAGAACCACAGTGGACAACTTTCTATTTTGGTTGAATAACATCAATCCACTTTTACACTTTACTTCCACAGTCACCAAAACCAGTCTCCCTTTTCTGGACTTGGACATTGAACCAAAGGACGGTGTGATACATACTAAGGTACATCACAAACCCACCGACAAAAATGCCATTTTGGTTTTCAACAGCTTCCATCCCCGTTCATTACGGGAGAACCTACCCGTGGGGCAGTTTTTTCGTTTACGTAGGAACTGCTCAGAGCGAGAAACCTTTACTACAGAGGCTACAATTCTGACTCAGAAACTGAGTAGTAGAGGGTACCCGTCCCGGGTCATCAAGAAGGCCAGGAAGAGGGCATTTAATGGGAACAGAGAGGCACTTCTAAGTAAGACAGTTAGAGTTGGAGTTAAAAAACCTGTTTTTGTTTCAACTTTCAGCACTTTGTCACAACAGCTAAGACGCACAGTGCTTAAGAACTGGAGGATTCTCAATTCGGGCAATCTGAGGGTCGAGAAACCGTTATTCTCATTCAGGAGAAGCCAAAATCTGAGAGACCTGCTTGTTCACACCAAACAGAGAACACCACGGAGACAAGGGGTCCCTAGTACAGCAACAGGACTTCCACCAGTGACTGGTCATTTCCGGTGCGGTTCATGCAGCGTCTGTCATCTGACTACCAACACGAAAAGCATTGACATCGGAGTGCAGACCCACTGGGAACAGAGGAAACATACGAATTGTAACTCACAGGGGGTCATCTACTTTATCACCTGTCCCTGTGGTAAAAAGTATGTGGGGATGACAAGCCGAATGGCCAGGACCCGCATCATTGAACACCGCAGTTCCATCAGATGTGGCAGATCCAATACACGGCTTACCACTCACTTCAGGGACATGGGGCACTCTGAGGATGAACTTAGGTGGACCATCATCGAGAAACCTGATTTAATGGGGTCTGATGCAAACAGGGCTCTATTCATACGTGAGCAGAAATGGGTGTTCCGGTTGAGGAGTCATGTGGAGGGTCTTAATGATGACATCCCCTGGTACTCCCTCACGAGGTAGACACACCTAATCATAGTGTCACTTGTACATCACAAAGGCAGTCATCACGCATTCCTTTATGTCCCTGTTAAACCCCCTCAGAGCGGGCCACTTGTAACTACATTGCTTTTTGTAGTGTACTGTCTAGGAGTGGAGTGCCCCTGATGAATCTACGGCAGGTGGTTTTTGGAAGTTTCCTTCTGTTCAAGCACTCCATGATAGCCCCACAGCATAACGACTCTATCATTTACAGATACATGTCCCGTTAAATACTAGCATCAGGGCCCTAGGGTTAGGTTGAGGACAGCCCCCAGTGAATATCCGTGTCTTCAGCCAATATTCGGAACCAAGGCTCAATATTAGTCTTAAAATGATTATTTTTAATAAAAATCTTTTAGGGGGTTCTAGTACCTTGTGCAGTTCTCTTATGCCCCCTTCAGAGCTGACCAGGAGATATGGTTTGATCGTTTTCCCCCCGGGTCATGCTGTATGTAGCACTGTCGGGTCCACATTCACGAGGCTCGGAGCGGAGGTTTGCTTATTCCCGTGTTACTACATTTCCCAGGTTCCTTGGAAATGGGAGAGACTTATTGACGTCTCGATGCTAACACGTGATACGCGCCGCATAACGCGTTTTAAATACGGAAGCAGCCTCTTCGCCTTCAGCGTCGCGGCACATTGTAGAAGGGGCTACTGGGCAGGACGTTCCCTCCGGAACAGTAAGTAGACACTTATGGGGACGTATGTCTGTTTTGTGGGGCAACGGGTGATGCATGACATTTCCCTGTGCTTTAGCCGGTGCATGCATGTCTTCCAACAATGTGATTTGTCGCTGGAGGTATGAATTGCATTCCCCTCTGTGTGTATGGCTATGAAGCACTGGGGATAGCGCTCGGTTTTTAACTTCCATGGAGTACCCATCCGCTAATTAAGTTTTTGGGGGTCGGCCTGACTCGATGTCAGTACCGTGTTTGTTATACTGTGACGCATGTTGAGAATCAACTTGATATGTTTTGCCACTGTGGGCCCTACATACATGCCTCGACGAGTTTTTGCAAATTTTGAGAGCTGGAGTAGCATCGTATGTCTGTTGCTCCTGGAGAGTGAAAACTTGCTGGCATGATGTTTGTCTCATATCAACAGATACAGCCATGTAGACACATGAAGAAAACAATGTTTGTATGGCATTTCTTCTCACCTACCTGCACTATGTTCTCTGTTATTCCCTAAACAGGGGTTGTGTTCTTTGGGATTCCTCCCACCATGTGCCAGGTCAAGTGACTTTTTCTAGTAAACTCAGTGAGTTGTAATTCAATATACTCTTTCTCTTCCAGTCCTTACTGTGCTACACTGGTGATATCGAGTCCTTTACTTGAGGGACGTTTGAGAGTTTCCACTTTCTTATATTTGATGTTGATTGATATAGATCTGCACACTTCTTTACGTCCTATGGGTGGAGTGACTGATTCCACGCACAGGATGTACGGTGCACCTGATAGGTGGGGGGGCACTCGGGAGATAATATTCTCTATGGATTCATCTGGCATGGAGCATCCTGTTAGGGCATATATAGTGGACTGTGCAATTGCGGGTCCCTATGGTGTTTGTTAACACACATATTTTACTTGTTTTTCAGTAATGTCACCGTGTTGGCGGAACTCCCTCCTCATAGCTCATTATTGATGGGTAAGAGTGACATACACCCTTCTCAACACTTAATTGAGGTAAGAGGGGTAGTGTTTTAGACTGGGACAACTAGACCTCCTGACGAAGACCTAGGTGACCCATTGATTAAGGGCAATTTAAGGGTCGAAACATGTTGACGCAAGTAGTGCGAGTAGGGTGTTAGTGGGTCTTAATAAACCTTTATAACACCACCACCGTACTATTTTTTAATCCTGTCCGTGGAACCTAGTAATAAAGATGGTTTTGGTATCCATGAGTCAGTTTTAATATCACCTATTGCACTTTGAGTTGTCTTGTGTTGTATCCAGTCTCGAGTCATTGTATGTGGACCTGAGGGTCACGTCCAGTGTCTGTGTGTGTGTCTTTACATTTTGTTTGTTCCCCCCTCCCTATGCTCCGTCCGTTGTGTGGCTACGCTCGGACGTCGCAGCAGACCCGATGATGAAGCATGTCACACACATTGTGTGTGAGTGAGGGCAGTTTTTCACCACCGAAAAGTGTGCCAACATTTGCACCTGGGTGTTGAGTCTATGCTTGTTTTGTTTGTTGTCTCCACCCCTCTTTTGTGTGGTTATTATAGCTGTTACTGGGGGTTTGGGGTGGTAGACATTAATTTAGACCCTCTCCCCTCTTGTGTGCGAGATGATCACATATAACATCACTGCTGACATGGTCAGTGACATCACTCATGACATCACTGATGACATCTCAAATTACATCACTCATGACATCACTGATGACATCATCCACTGAATGTATGTCTTTCTGAAAAATAAATATTTTTATATATGTATATCTAAAGGTCGATGGAAGAATACATGTGTAAATAAGTGTCTAAATGGATGTTTTCTTTGTAAATGTCATTGTATAACTGACTTATTAAGTGTATCTTCATGAATACATGTATTAGCGATTAATGCTTAAATATCTGTATCAGTGTCTCACTTTGTGTATAAGTGGCTGCATGGGTTGGTGAGTAGCTACACAAGTGTCTATATGGGTTATTAGCTGTTTTGTTGAGTTTCAGAATGACTGTCTGTATGGTTTGGTGGCGGGTATTACTT
This sequence comes from Lissotriton vulgaris, assembly GCF_964263255.1. Lineage (NCBI taxonomy): Eukaryota > Metazoa > Chordata > Amphibia > Caudata > Salamandridae > Lissotriton > Lissotriton vulgaris. The sequence goes on along the minus strand of NC_141689.1, from coordinate 759,712,749 downwards.
AGAGCACAGATGCATGAATGACAGACTCACTGTTTGTATGTGTTTTGAAGATAGCATGTGTGCAGGACTGCACGGGTGGATGAATGTGTGTATGGGTGTGCTAGTGAGTGAATGACTGCCTCAATAGTGTCTTTATGAGTAAGTACATATGTTGTAAACATGTATGAGTATCGATGTATATAAGTAAGGATATATGACCATGACAGATTCAAAAAGTTCCTGTATAAATAAGTATGTGTTTCTATCACTGATTGTTTAAGAGAGTAAGTATGTGTACTTTTCTGTAAAAGTAAGTGTAGTGGGGTTGATTTTAAAAATTTCACTGAAGCAATCTGTTCCATTGTCACACTTTATTTTCACTCACCTTCAAGTCTTGTGAATTTTATCACTGCACTCTGTCGCCGCTGCAACCCCGGTCCACCGCAAGCGCAAGCGCTGGACTTGTTTGTTGTGGAGGGTGCAGGGCGGTACCTTCTTCCGGTTTCCCTGGCACAGATTGGGCGAGTGTTGTGGAGGCGGAGCTGAATGCTAGCCCATCCACTACATAAACCTGATGCCCCCTAATACGCGCAGCAGAGGTGCGCAGCGTCCGCGCCGTCCACGACCGAAGACACGCCAAAGACTAGCCCGTCTGTGCCCGTCCAGCCCAGGACGGGGCACGGGGCAGAGGGCTATGTTCCACCTACTCATAAAAGGCTGGTAAGATCCCCTAGTCAGCTTAAAGCACTACGCCCGACTACTAATGCTAGGTGTAATACGCTTGATCTTCACCAGCCAGGAGCTACTTCCTGCCCAAGATACAACCTTACCCTCACCATTTGCCAACCTCACCCTGATTCTAGATAGAGGCATAGGAAACTCAAACAGCGTCAAGGCGCATGAATTTGTGTTCTACAGTACTAACTGCCGCTCGTTACGGAAACATAAATTAGACATCTTTAATCTATTATTGGAAGACAAACCCAGCGCCCTCTTCCTGACTGAAACGTGGCTACACAAGGGTGCTGACCCGGACGTTGTTACTGCCCTCCCCGCCAATTATGCAATCACTAGGAAAGATAGAACTAACCAACTTGGAGGTGGAATTGCAATCATCTTCAACAGAGAGCTGAAGTGTAGTTTAGACCCAGTTGACATCCCAGATTGTGAAGCCGCCTTTTTTAAAATATCTCTGAACCCCAATTTTACGATGTCTGGCCTGTTGATATACCGGCCCCCCGGCAACTCTTCCCAATGGGCGTCAAATCTAGCCAATCACATCACTCCTTTTTACATAGCCTCAAAAAACTTCTCACTAATCGGAGGTCTCAACGTGCATCTTGACGACCCATCCACCCCCACTTGCTCAAACTTGCTTGATGATTTGACGGCTCTAAATCTGACCTTACTAAATTCTGGACCCACGCACAAAGCGGGCCATTTGCTTGACCCTATCATTACCAATATCAATGATTTAAAATGGCGTGATACCACCCCCATCTGCTGGTCAGACCACCACCTAATAAAATTTAGCCTTAAACTACCTTCCGTCACCGCTACGCAGCTAGATTTTCCAGGAAAAACTGGAAACTACTTGACATGGCAAAACTAAATACAGCACTCCGTTAAAACCGCCCTAGAAAAGGTCATAACATGGAAAGTTTAGCAGAAGCTGCTCAAAAATGGCTTAGTGACGCCGCTGACTACTGCTTACCAACCCCTCACATCAAGGGAAATAGCCACCGTCACCCAGCCCCTTGGTTTAACGACTCTCTGAAAATTGAGAAATCGAAATGCAAGGCTCTTGAGCGTCAGTAGCGGAAGGACTACACTCCTGACAAAATAGAGATTTACGATAACGCCAAGAATTTATACCATACTGCTTGCACGAAAGCGCAAGCCTTGTTTGTTTCAAATACCATCATGGAAGCAACAAATAAACCCAAAACTCTGTTTAACAAGGTCAAGGAACTTGCGGGTGCACAAACCACAGCCACTGCACCCCGACTTAATACACAACAAAATCGACAAGATAATCAGGGACATAAAAAGCAACAATAATGATCCCTCCCCACAGGCTGACAAGGACCATGCCCCCTCGATTGAGAATACCTTGGAACTTTGGCCTCCCATCACGGTCAACTTACTGAAGACCATCTTTAAGACCATTAAATCCGGCTCCCCCTGGGACCCAATTCCCATTAAAGTACTCAAAAAATGGACGATCTCTCCCTGGAAGTCATCGTCAACACGCTAAATTCTTCTTTAGAACTTTCCACAGTCCCGGCCCTCTGGAAACACACCACGATAACTCCACTGCTAAAAAAGCCCACAGCAAATCCGGAAATTTTAGCAAATTATAAACCTATATCCCTGCTCCCTGTCTTTTCTAAATGTTTAGAGAGACACGTCCACTCGGTCCTATCCAACTTTGCTGAAAACAATTCCCTCCTGCATCCTTCTCAATCGGGTTTCCATGCTCGCTTCTCGACAGAAACAACTCTTCTGGGAGTCACCGAAAACATCCGGAAACTCCTTGACAATGGTCAAACGGTTGCGCTCGTGCTTCTAGACTTGAGCGCGACCTTTGACACCATATCCCATGAAATACTCATTATGACGTTAAACAGCAATGGTATCCATGGGAAGGCACTCGAATGGAACAGGTCCTTACTGACTCAACGGACGTTCCAAATCACATCCTCTTCGGCATGTTCCGAAACTTTTAAAGCCCCACACAGAGTACCCCAGGGATCTATTTTAATTCCCTTGTTTTTTAACCTATATCTCAGACCCCTGGCTGACCTTGCAGACAGATCTGGACTCACTCTCATGACCTACGCCGATGACTCTCAGATAATTTTCTCCCTATCTGAATCCAGTCCCTCATCCCCGACTCTCCTTAAATTAGGGCTTCAAAACATTTTCAACTGGATGACAAGAAATCAACTAAAGCTAAATGGAGAAAAAACGGAGATCCTTCTTCTAGGGCAACAACGCAATCTTTGGAACCCCTCCCACTGGCCTAACCAGATGGGAAATTTCCCCACCCCAGTTACCCAAGTACGTAATCTGGGAGTCATCATGGATAGCTCCCTCTCCATGAAACAACAGGCCAGCAAAGTTGTCGGCCTATGCCTTACTATCATCAAATGGCTGAGGAAAATCCTTTGGATGCTGCCCACCTCCACTCAATAAACCGTAGTCAATGCCTTCATAGCATCGCGGCTTGACTACAGAAACATTCTGTACCTTGGTTCCAACAAAGCTGCAGTTCGGCGGCTGCAGCTTGTCCAAAACTCAGCTGTTAGACTACTGTGCAGAATCCCTAAAAATTACGGAGTCTCGAGCTACCGTCGTGAGCTCCATTGGCTCAGGGTAGAAAACAGAATTAGATTCAAAGCCCTGAAGTATATGTTCAGAATCAAAGCAGGCATTGCACCCAAATAGCTTTTAGCTCTTGCCCATCCCTACACTCCCAAGCGCAACCTTCGGTCACAATCAGCAGCCAACTTCTGCGTACCAAGGTTCAAACTTGCAAGAATGGGAGGCAGATCCTTTGCCCACTTAGGACCATCCCTTTGGAACGTGCTTCCTCTTTACATTCGCAATGAGGAAAACCATGCTAGGTTCAGAAAGAACATCAAGACTTGGCTGTTCGAACAATAATAACTTGAGCAACCTGTAATCCCCTGCTACCTTTATGCTGTGTCTCGGCGCTGGGAAACCCTTTTTGGGTAGCTGTCGCGCCTTACAAGTTTAAAAAATAAAATAAATAAGTGGTGTGTGTATAGCTGTATATGCAAACAAATGGATGTTTGCATGTGTGAGTATGTGTGTGAGTAACTGTATGGATGAGTGTCGGTGTGTAACAGTATTTATAAGTATATGAGTACATATGATGAGATGAGTACATGTACAAGTGACTATATAGAACTGTTGGTGAATGAGTGCATGGGTATGTAGATGGCGGAATTACTGAATAGGTTGTTGGTAAGTGGTATTGTTATCTCCAATTATTTTTTATTTTTACTTTCTATTTCTGAAGGTGTGTATTCAAGGTTATATTATGCCAATAAGAGGTCTGCCATTCTTTCACAAGGATGATATCATCAGTGATGTCATCAGTGATGTCCTTTGAGATGTCATCAGTGATGTCATGAGTGATGTCACTGACCATGTCATGAGTGATGTTATATGTGAGGTCATCAGGAGTACATTGCGGGCGCGCAAGTTATAGTTAGCTGAGCTAACTATAACGGAGGAATTTCAAAGGTTTTGTATGAGAGATATGTTCAGCTAACTAGGGTTTTTTCAATGAATTTGCATGGTTTTTTAAATGCTAATTCCTAATTATAATGTGTGTGAAACCTATGGTTTTTTCAATGAATTTGCAAGGTTTTTCAAATGCTAATTCCTAACTATAACGTTTGTGAAACCTATGGTTTTTTCAGTGAATTTCAAAGGTTTTGTAAATGATAAGTTATTAATGTAATATTTATTATGTCTTTCTTTTTACACTAATTTCTTATATTTTTAATATAAATATTTATATGTATTTAATTTTTTAGATTATATTTTATATTCTTATTATAAAATATTAACATAAGTAATTTGCAAAGTAATTTTTGGATTAATTAGTGCTTGACTTTGGTTGCAAGTATAACACAACTCCAGCAATGCTCTGGGGCCCTATGCTCACAAAGCTGTATCAATCCTTACACCTGCTTCAAGCATGTGCAAGGTTTTGACGCAGCATAAGCTCAAAAGTGACTGAATGAAATGTTATACATTTCACTCAGTCACTTTTAGGAGGCGTTGCTGCACCCCCTTCTGCGTCGGAAAGCCTCTTCTGGCGCAAAGCTGTACAATGTAATGCACCCTCCAGATGCGTCACATTGTTAATAGCAAACACCATGGCACATCTTTTGCACCACCTCTGTGTCATAAAAGTGATGCAACGGCTGTGTAAAAGAGGCACAAGGGGATTGTAAATCCGCCCCTAACACATACAAATTCACCCACGCAGTTTCATCAGCAGCGCAAATTGAAGCATAGACTTCTAACATATTTATGTACATATGTTACATTCAAGGCTTCGCACATACTACAGTATACTATAGGTAAACACCTTATAGATTTATGCTGTAGCACTTCCTTGTAGTTCTGCACTTTCAAATTCTCCATACACTAGTAATATATTCATACATTCATTTATGAACTACACATTCATTCTGAAAAACTTTTACACACTAACATAGAAATATAGTACTTTCTTTGACCAGTTAAAAATAACAGTTTTTTTTGTTTTGTATCTTTTTTGTGTTTTCTCAACAAATTCCAAGCGGAACAAAAGAATGAAAAAAAGAACAACTAATGACGAGGACAGCAATCCTTTATCCTGCCTTTTATCAGGTCGATAGACTGTTCCCCATAACACAAAAGTTTATCGCAATAAATGCAAAGAAATTTAACTTTAGCAAAGTCAGAATCAATATGTGGGTGTGGACTGCTTGCTGAAAATGCTGCCGCAGTTGATGTGCTTGGTGTAGCAGCAGGTGGGGTCTCGTGCAACCTTTGTCTTTCAGCTCGAGCAAAGTTCTTGGGGTGCAAGTTCCTCACGTGTTGCACCATATATGGCTGAGATACCCGCCACCCCCTCTCAACACAATCCCCAAAGGAGGGAAACCGGAAACAGTTCTTGAAGTTTTTTGGAAGTGGGAGGGAGTGACCCTCCCGGCCGTATTTATTAAAACAAAAAATTATAAACATTTAAACATTAATGTACAATTTCATACCACATTGCGATGTTTGGCTAACCTTAACAGATTCTCTAATACAGAGGTTCTCCTAGCCGAACTAACATCCTACAAAACATTTACTTGAAATATTGAAATTGTACATCCTAACGTTTAAGGGCCAACGGCAAGGTCGTAACCGGTGTCAAGATCCCTAACCAGACATACCCCCCCCACTTGGAGGGGCGACAGCACTGAGGCGTACTCAAGTGCAACTACTACCAATTTCCCTTGACTTGACGGGGGCACTTATCAACTCGACGCCAGTTAAAGGTCGTTCGAAGACTCGTGTGAGGTATCTAGAAGGTATCGTAGACCTCCCCCCAACCCCACACAACTTACCGCATCTGCCGTCGCAGATGTCACTGGCCCCGGGAAATTCCCCAGGAGGGGGCTGTAACCCCTCCTACACAGGAAGGGGCCTTGACCGCCTTTCCTCTTCTTTCGGCGACCCATCCTTAGAAGGGACCGCCTCCCCGTTGAGGGGCCAAAGGCCACCTCCCCCGAGCGCTCCCATCCGTGTTGGGTGACGCCCACTCATAGGGATCTTCCAATTAGTGCTCACCGATCATGACCTTACCGCCCGACCAAAATAAATACGACAAATGCTAACTAACGAAACTACATTGGCCACTATGACCGAAAAAGCCTGTTTATAAATGGACCTTACATCCGAAGTTCTTTAATCGCAAACTTGTAAAATTAGACCAATCTTTATTACACATTCAACATCAACACAACACTACAATAACCTGTAAATGAAATAGAATAATTGATCAAATTTATTAAAACAACTGGCTGTCCTCAGGGGCTGGTGGGTGGGTCAAAATTGGCTCTTCGTTCCGTCTCGAGCTCACGTGCAGCGAGGAGGTGCAGCTTCAGAGCACAGGAACAAGAGGATGTCTTCCGGTCTTGCGTCCCTTTTTATCCATCTTCAGGGCGGGCGTAAACCCGCCCCTGCCTGCCCCGAGGGCGTGGCCAGCCGCGTCCGTGTCTAGGCCAGCCCACTCTAGGGCGGGAAAAAGCGCGCCCCGGCTACGCCGCTTCGGGCATACCAGCCGAGACGCGCCTCCCGCCCAAAATGGCTTCCCGGGGGGATCGAGGCACTCTGCCATACGTTCGGGGGGACCGAGTGGTCGCCCCTTTCCATATGGCTGAGATACCCGCCACCCCCTCTCAACACAATCCCCAAAGGAGGGAAACCGGAAACAGTTCTTGAAGTTTTTTGGAAGTGGGAGGGAGTGACCCTCCCGGCCGTATTTATTAAAACAAAAAATTATAAACATTTAAACATTAATGTACAATTTCATACCACATTGCGATGTTTGGCTAACCTTAACAGATTCTCTAATACAGAGGTTCTCCTAGCCGAACTAACATCCTACAAAACATTTACTTGAAATATTGAAATTGTACATCCTAACGTTTAAGGGCCAACGGCAAGGTCGTAACCGGTGTCAAGATCCCTAACCAGACATACCCCCCCCACTTGGAGGGGCGACAGCACTGAGGCGTACTCAAGTGCAACTACTACCAATTTCCCTTGACTTGACGGGGGCACTTATCAACTCGACGCCAGTTAAAGGTCGTTCGAAGACTCGTGTGAGGTATCTAGAAGGTATCGTAGACCTCCCCCCAACCCCACACAACTTACCGCATCTGCCGTCGCAGATGTCACTGGCCCCGGGAAATTCCCCAGGAGGGGGCTGTAACCCCTCCTACACAGGAAGGGGCCTTGACCGCCTTTCCTCTTCTTTCGGCGACCCATCCTTAGAAGGGACCGCCTCCCCGTTGAGGGGCCAAAGGCCACCTCCCCCGAGCGCTCCCATCCGTGTTGGGTGACGCCCACTCATAGGGATCTTCCAATTAGTGCTCACCGATCATGACCTTACCGCCACAGGCCGGATAGTTGACCGGCTATCCGGACCCCCCACACAACTCCTACCTAAAGGTCATGTTTCAACGATTTTAACCATGCTAAGAAGTCTCCTAAGAGTAACTCATTCCCCACCCAAGACAAATGCACACCATCCCCCGAATACATACTGTCATCATTAATACAGCTATGAGAAATAGAATGCAATGTCCTGGAACGGAACAACCTACTCACTTTATTGTTAAGCTTTCTAACAGAATGGTTCAAAGCAGGAATAGAGATAGCCCCCCGCCACACCTTTCGTGGAATCAAATGGGACCATGCAATCGTGCACCCCGGAACTCTCCTCGCCAACCAACTTACGGTGGAAAGCATTGCCTCCAGGAGTAGTCGTCTACCGATGGTGACCAAATCATTACCCCCAACATGCACTATAACTATAGACGGCGGTGACCTTGTCCGCCCTAACAAACCCTCGAAAAATGTTTGAAACTGGTCAATACAGAGACCGCCCCTTCCGTAGAAGGACATCCTGTACCCGTATTCCCCAGCTACGTGAATCATGTCACCTGCTTTGAATACGTCTGCGGCACGCCTCACGTATGAGTGGCCCACGACCCACACCTCCTTTTTCACAGCCGGTGATGTCTGACCGCTGGCCCGGTGTAGGGTCGACTGCATAGTCCGCCCCGCCTCGTAGGCTTGCGTAACTGAAAACCAAACAAAAACAAGAAGCGTGAGTACATTATTACAGCTTCACAACATGTGCAACCGCACGTATCTTTTGTAACAATTGGAGGACCAACGCCCCACTCGTTTCACTTGCTCAACATTAAGACCCCTGGCTGTAGCTTCCGTAGCAGCCCCTATCCGAAAGGAATGGGTCCCAAATTCGCCCGGGTTCAAGCCCGCAGCGGTAATTGACATCGCAAGCACCCGCTGAAACTGAAATTTCGTCAGTGGGGTGGCGTCAGCGTGTCTTAACAAAGTCCCCCCCCATGATGCCACCCTTCGTGCTAGGTAATCCTCTAAACACTTTACCGGACATATGGAGGACCCAGGAATCCTGCGTATGATGACGCAGTCACCCATCCCATCTTGATCAGTCTTGGATTTTACAAAGGAGACAGTCATTGTTTCTCCCCTGATCTGAACGTGTTCCTGGCACAAACCCCCTGCCACATCCAGTTTGTTCCTTGCGACTAGTTCGCTTACCCGCATTGCTCCGTGAAATGCTAGCGTAAAAGCGGCTCGGAACAGCACCGCCTCAAACTGAGATGAACATGTGGCCGGGAGTGTGGCCAACAACTGGGACAATCTATCCAAACCTATCGGGCGCCTTTCATCTACTCTGCGACCCTCAAGGCGTTGCCACCCACGCAGCGCTTTCTGTACAACGAAAGACGCTGTCGGGTCCTGGATAGCGTGTGCTCTGGCAACCAAGGAAATGCCAGCACGATGCCTCTGGGCCGTAGCCACTGATTTCCCAGCCCTACGTAAGGACATCAGGAAATTCACTACCCCTTCCTCGTGACCCCAAAGTCGCTCTCTATCACTCCCCAAAAAGGCTAAATAGGCCCGAAACGCCCCTTCGTATGCCTTCCTCGTCCTTGGTGCTAGACTCTCTCCCACGAGGTGACGAAGTTCGGGGCACCGAGAGACCAGAGAGCTTCGGGAAAGGGTGCCGGCTCTGGGTCCGCTGAGGGGAGGAAACCCGAAAAAGCCTGCATTTGAAAACGAGACAGTGCGTCAGCCGCCTGATTCATCACCCCTGGAACATGTTTTGCTCTGAATAGCACGTTCAATTGCATACATAGTAAAACAATTTCCTTAAGCAGTCTTAAAATCAGTTTACAACGTGCTGCCTGACTATTGATGCACTCGACCACGGTCATATTGTCAGACCAAAATATGACAGAGTGATCTTTGAACCCATCGGGCCATGTTCTCAAGGCCACCAAGATGGGAAACAGTTCCAGGAAAGCAATATTACTCGTCAGACCATTCTCATGCCACCATGTCGGCCATCTTTGTGCCGACCATTTCGTGCCGAAGATGGCGCCAAAACCTATGCTTCCTGCTGAATCTGTCCACAGCCCCAGCTCTTCAGAAGACACGGCTGGTTCATTCCAGACGATTCTACCATTGAAGTCCGCCAGAAATGCTAACCAAATACGCATGTCCTGGCGGATCTCGGCCGATAGTCTCGTGCGATGATGGCACTCTTTAAGGCCGACCATCGCTTGGGCAATTGAACGGGAAAAGGGGCGGGCCATTGGTATTACCCTCAGGGCAAAATTCAACTGTCCCACCAACTGCTGTAATTGTTGCAGCGTAACTTTTGATGCATTTATACACACTTGCAGCGCAGCCCTGAACTTCAACACTTTCTCAGCTGGCAAACGGAAACACCCTTCAATGGAGTCCAACTCGATCCCCAGAAACTCGAGGCAAGTCGTAGGACCCACTGTTTTACCCGGCGCCAATGGCACACCAAACTGTTTCATTAACACACAAAATTCGGCCAAGGCCCGGCCACATTCAAGATCCCCGGCTGCCCCAAGAAACAGAAAATCATCAAGGTAGTGCATTACATCTTGGAAACCTGTTTTCTTTGTGAAGACCCATTGTAGAAAACTACTGAATTTCTCGAAATAAGCACAGGATATAGAGCACCCCATTGGCATACACCTATCCATGTAATAACAACCCTGAAACATGAATCCTAGGAGACGCTGGTCGTCTGGGTGTACCGGGAGCAATCGGAACGCTGACTCGATATCTGACTTCGCCATCAGCGCCCCGGGCCCCAGGCGATTTAAAATGGCTACGGCCTCATCGAAGGATGCGTACCGCACCGAACACACTTCTGGATCGATTGCATCATTTACGGAAAGACCTCGTGGAGCTGATAAATTATGAATCAGTCGGAACTCACCGGGGTCTTTCTTGGGGACTACCCCTAAGGGAGAACAAACAAAATTCTGGACCGGGGGTACACTAAACGGGCCGGCGACCCGACCTCGAGTCACCTCTTTCCGGATCTTATCCTGTACTACGGTCGTATGCTGCAGGACGGAAAGTTGATTTTTACACTTTTCCACACCCTGAAAGTCCCCTACCGGGATGCGGAAACCATACGAAAAACCGTTCCGCAGCACCCCAGCAGAAGTACGATCCGGGTATTCACTGAGCCAGGGAATCATCGCCAGGGTATCAATTGGGGTAGGTAAAGGCGCCCCTCGGACTATATTAGACCTGTTTGGCACCTCCTCTCCCCCCATTATCACCCGTTCTGGCTCTGCACGAGGACTCAGGATGGGACGACCCACAACTACTACATTCATGTTTGAATTTACACGATCCCTGGGGTCTAGTACATTTACCTCTGTTGTAATTAAAGCAGAAACCCCTTTTCCCGGTATTGCCGGCAGGTTTCGAGTAATCGTCGGCACCCGTACCTGATCGAAAGGGCGTCCCCGCATATTGCCGGGAGGATTCGCCAACATTACTTCCCACCAACGGCATTTTCAACATTCCTGACTCCTTCATTTTATCCCAAGTCAAGGAATCATAACAATCCCAGGTTAAACTTTTATTATGCTCTTTTTCCTTTCTGAACAGATTATCGTAACAGAACCAATGATTACCCTGGTGCGATGTCGAGTACCCCATGATTCGTGATTGATAGATTGGGAACTCGGAAAGCAACTCAGGTCTACGTTCCCCCAAGATTGATGTAAAGATTCCCCAAGCATTGCCCCAATTGCCGATATTCTCATTCACTTTAAAGGCGGCCATTTTTGCGCGCCAAACACTCGGATGCATGAGATCCTTCTGACTCTTTACATGCTCTACCTCATAATGATCAACAAGCAGTGAGAAAATGTTCACATACTCCCCCGCCCAAATCTTTTCCTTAATTGCCAAAGGAACATGTTGCCCCAACTTTTCTCTCCGAGAGGGTGTTGACTCATCCCTCGCGATCGGCAATGGCCGCTTACCTGCACCTGACGCTGCCTCTGTGGTCGCAATCGTCCCTGGTGTCTTGTCCCCTACTGCAGCCGGCACGGGCACCTTGGCTGCTTCCCGTTTCTCACGCAATTGCTTTATCAGCGCCTGCGCATCGACAGCCGTGGCGCCCTCGTTACCTTTACCCAACCACGCTGCCAATTGTGCTGCCAGCTCGGGCGGCATATCATCCTCGGACACGGGGGTGACCACAACGGGAATTGGATTCCCCTCCTCCGGCACGGGAGTTGGAGCCTCGAGCGGGGCACTGGGACCCGGGATGTCTTCACCCGCTGCCCCCCTCCTGGGCCTCTTGTTTTTCCCTCCCGGGGCTGCTCCCGCCAAAGGACGTTTTGGACCCCCTTCCTCATTCTTGTCCACCCGCTTCTTTAGCTCGGACATCTCCTTCATGAGAACACGCAGCATCTGGTCAGTAGTCATGCGCTTTCCCACCTTCTTCGGCATTCTCCAACAAAGTAACTGTAAAACAAACAAGAACGATTAAAACGCTCAAAATTGGCTCTTCGTTCCGTCTCGAGCTCACGTGCAGCGAGGAGGTGCAGCTTCAGAGCACAGGAACAAGAGGATGTCTTCCGGTCTTGCGTCCCTTTTTATCCATCTTCAGGGCGGGCGTAAACCCGCCCCTGCCTGCCCCGAGGGCGTGGCCAGCCGCGTCCGTGTCTAGGCCAGCCCACTCTAGGGCGGGAAAAAGCGCGCCCCGGCTACGCCGCTTCGGGCATACCAGCCGAGACGCGCCTCCCGCCCAAAATGGCTTCCCGGGGGGATCGAGGCACTCTGCCATACGTTCGGGGGGACCGAGTGGTCGCCCCTTTCCATTTGCTGTGCCAAAGGAGTATTTTTTACATGGATCACCCCTTGAAAGAGTTGTTTGGCAAATTTTACAGGTTACTTTTGCAGCATTAACCTGTTTTTGACCTTCTGGAAAAGTGAAAAACTTCCAAATTAGAGCTTCTTTCCTCTTCTTTGGAGGATCTTCACGAATGAAATCTCCCTCTGAAGAACTGCTGGAAGTTGACTCCATTGCTCTTATTATGGTGATCTTCCTTGTATTTGAGTAGATTCTCACAACAAAAGCTTCTTCTTAGAAAGTCAAAGTTGAATAATTATAATGAGACGGAACTTTCAACACTCGCAATAGGAAAAGTTACGAACCAATCAAATCTCTACTTTTAAAGTCACATGGCTTTGCGTACGCTTATGATGCGCTTGTGTAATATAGGATTATTAAAATTATTTTTTAAAAATCATAGTTATCCCAAATGTCTGCCCTTAGTATCTACATTAAATACATAAATAAATCTTTTAAACCAATTTCGAAACATTGCCCCCTTTCGCGTACTGAACTCCGTACATGACGTCACACCGAAGCTTCAATGCGACGCGTAACGTCAAAGTATATTCGTACTGTATGCACGGGTACACTCTAAGTATGATAAGCAGTACAAACTATGGTGCGATCACCCTCTCAGTGACAAATCAGAGCTCAGGGCGCGCTAAGAAGAATGATTAGAAGTGCTGACTCATGGCAGATCCAATTCTGGGCCTGCCTCTGCGTACATTATAACACCGCCCCCCTCTCTCTCTGTTGTTAATTGTTGGTGCACACACTCATACTTGCACATGCGCGGTGCACGCCCGCCCACACTACCCACATGCCACCACCAAGCATGCTTGCTTTCATTTAGCCTAGAAACCAATACTTTAGCCAATGTGATCTCCCCCAGGGCCATCAATCCTATAGACCGCGAAAACTCTACCAATGACGACCCTGGGCTTGGTTTGGTCAGCCCCCGCGGTTCCCATATAAAGCGGGCACTGATGTGAGCACGCTCTCTTTTGCCAGCCTCTGCTGCGATGTCAAACAGACTGTCGAAAACACCCCAGACTCAGCAAAACCACAGTATTTCAAGACACAACAAAAGACGACAGAAACAAAGGTAAGAGAAGACGCCACAACATCAGCCTCCACTGTAAATTGTATATGCATAATACTATTTTTTTATCCTTCATATGGCTTTCCTACCCCTCAATGGTTTTAAATTGTACTTACATAATTGAAATATTTCTTATAAGTCACGAGGTCCTATACACCTCCAATCTTAAAAATTGTGCATGCATAAATTTCTGTGTAGTATTTCTTAACTGCGCCACGTGCTTAGGCCTCTATTATTATTTGTGCGTCCATGATAGTATCTTTTTTTCTGCGTCACAACGCCGCCCCAGGCCTTTATTAACTTATTGATCTTCCTTTGTTTGCTGGAGCTGCAACAGTCTTAACTACGGAATATTAAGAACCCACATTAAAATTCACTTTAGATAGTAGTTACGCAACTTAGTTTCAATGACTAATCAAAATCTCCTTTTGTTCCCTTCACCAAACATCGTTCAGAAGCAACTACAGCCTATCGAGCAACAGCAATGGAATTCTCTGCAACTTATTGAATATACTTTGACGTATAGAAGGAGAGTTCAAGTGGAGTGGTGAACTACGGTGGCCGCACTCTTTATACAAGGTAAGCACAGCAGTCTAGATCTACAAAGCCTGCATAGCAATGCATTAGAAATAAGTTGCCATAACGGGCGTCAGTAACGCAGTAGGCACTTTCATATAGACACCACTTGAATGCGACACTATAACAAGTAAAATGTACCAGGTACACTGCACTCGTAAAACTGTAGTGTAACTTTTATTTATGAAAGGAGAGAGAGCCATATTATCAATCCTTGGCAACAGAATTATCGCCACTTTATCGTCAGGAAAGTGGTGATAATGGGTTTGATAATATACTCTATGGAATTCCAATCGAAGCTCATGTTAGATATGAAGGACATCTGACATGAGCTTCAATTGGAATTCCATAGAGAATACTATAAAACCCATTATCGCCACTTTAGCCACACTTCTCCTGCAGATAAAGTGGCAATTATTTTTGTTGTCCAAGCTTGATATTATGGCTCAGAGTACGTAGTGTACAGCAGCTTCTCTGTAAAATGTATAATTACCTCCAAGCAGTGACAACAGATAGGTTACAACAGTCTGACAAACAGATCATCAACCATATTACGCCACTTTTGAGTCACTTTTAACATAGGTAAAGTGATGCAAAGAGCTAGTAAATCTACGTCTGGTTCAACAAAAAATCTCAACTCCAGACTCTGCGACTCAGTTTTAATGTTATTTTCTCTCTCTCTTACTCTCTGTGACATCATTTCTCTTTCTCTCTTAAACTTAGACACTGCTGTCTGCTTGGACTTGTAGAAGATCTGCTCAACTTAAGTTGTTAACTCCACTTCCTAATGTGTTTGGCGCAAAGTTTACACAAACGGTAAGCACAGAGGCCTAGATCTACAAATATAGGAATACATTAGAAATAATTCGGCATAACAGGCGTCAGTAACGCAGTGGGCACCTCCATATAGACACTACTTGAACGCGGCACTATAACAAGTAAAATGCACTAGGTACACTGCACTCGTAAAACTGTAGTGTTAGCTTTATTTCTGAAACGAGAGAGGGCCATATTATCAACCCTTGGCGACAAAATTTTCGCCACTTTATCGGCAGCAAACTAACGCTAAAGTGGCCATAATAGGTTTGATAATATGCTCTATGGAATTTCAATCGAAGCTCATGTTAGATGTGAAGGACATCTGACATGAGCTTCGATTTGAATTCCATAGAGCATATTATCAAACCCATTATCGCCTCTTTAGCGACACTTTCCTGCTGATAAAGTGGCAATAATTTTTGTCGCCCAGGCTTGATATTATGGCCCAGAGTGCGTAGTGTACAGCAGCTTCTCTGTAAAATGTATAATTACCTCTGAGCAGTGACAACAGATAGGTTACAACAGCCTGACAAACAGATAATCAACCTTATTACGCCACTTTTGAGTCACTTTCAACATGGGTAAAGTTATGCAAAGAGCTAGTAAATCTACGTCTGGTTCAACAAAAAATCTCAACTCCAGACTCTGCAACACAGTTTTAATGTTTTCTCTCTCTCTCACTCTCTGTGACATCATTTCTCTATCTCTCTTAAACTTAGACACTGCTGTCTGCTTGGACGTCCAGAAGATCAGCCCACCTGAAGTTGTCCATCCCAGTGCCTGCAGTGTTTGGCCGCAAGCTTTATACAACGGTAAGCACACAGGCCTAGATCTACAAATCCTTCATAGAAATGCATTAGAAATAAGTCGCCATAACGTGCATCAGTAACGCAGTAGGCACTTCCATATAGACACCACTTGATTGCGGCACTATAACAGAACAGGAATATATGAGTCACACTGCATATGTAAAACTGTAGAGTTACCACAACTTGTAATGCTTCAGCTCATTTACTCACATCTACATAATTCTAAACTCGAATTTTCTTTTTTCTTTTGCAGATTACCAATCGGACACCTTTTGGAATCCATTTCAAAATTTCTTTATAACATTTTTTAACTTATTTTGCCAGTTATAATATTGTTATAATTGAGCTTCGTTTATATTTATTGTTTAATAAAAGTTAATAAAAAGAAACTACATACTTCTTTTATTTTGTGGGGGAGGGGTATGACGGTCCACAATAAAAATAATGTTGAAATACTATAGTAAGATATTCAAGACTAGGATTGAAAACTACTGAGTTCTAACTAACTGGTATAATAAATACAATGGTGAGAAACTACTAAAATGGCGGTGGACGGAGTACGTAATCAACTTTTGGCGCCTCAGCACTACCTTTCAAACTAATACATAAATAATATGACTATTAATTTTGTACAAAAATACAGCACCGGATGAATCACATGAACCGGGAAAAGAAAGCAACAGATTTATTAACTGATATAAAGAAAGGTTTGCTCGTTGAACTTGAAGAAAAAAACGTGATCTTCGAAACGACGCTGATCATGCGAAGAGAGTATAACCGCTACACCAAAAAAAGGAAAGCTTTACATACAAAAAGCGATACATTATCACTGCTTTTATCGACAGAAAACTGTTAATAAAGCAGCGATAATGTGCTTGATAATATGCCCTTGTAACTTCCCATAGCAGACCCGGTTCAGATCCTAACCTAGGCTGCTATGGTTATTCACAAGTACATATTATCAAGCCCATTATCTCCGCTTTATTGGCAGTTTCCTGCATGCGACAATAATGTATTGCATTTTGTTGATAATATGGACCATTGCTTTTTTTTGACCAGTAAACTTAGGTGCATATTATCAAGGACCGGTGTTAAAATTATTGCTGTTTTATTGGCAAGAAACTGCTGATAAAACGGCGATAATGAGCTTCATAATACGGCCTTGTTATTTCCCATAGAAACCTATGATAACACCAGAACATAGGCTTCTATGGGATTTAACAAGGACGTATTATCAAGCACACCTTCCCAACATTAATAAAAAACTCCAGACAATGCAGATACCCGGACCTGGAAGGTTATTTTACATATCACTGCCCCAGAAATGTGGCGTTCCCCGCAACGTGTACGGTGTCAGAGAGAGAGAGCTCAAAACATATTATTTTTAAAAAAGACCCGAGGGGTGCTGCTCTCCAAAACTGCCGGAGTAGGACCATAACCCGCCCGCATTCTTCAAAATAAAACCAGAGGAGTGCCGTTCCCTAGTGCTCGGGGAACCTTACAAGCCCCCATTATGCAGAAAAATTGCCCCCGTAATTTACCCCCCCCCCGGGACCTAATGAATAAAACGGACTTCTACTTTTTTTTCACCTTTTCCACTACGTACAAGTACTGCACGAGTACCCCGCCTTTTTTTATTCTTTTTTTAAATAAAATTGACCCTAAAGATCCATGCACCACCCCTGACCAAGACTATAGGCTCAGAATGTTTCTACCCTGCCCCTTTTCCTTATTTCTTAACTTTGTTTTACTGTTTTCTTGTGACAAACAACATGGCTGCCAATACTTCCTGGTTTGGAGTATTGACAGCCAATCAGCATGCAGCTCCTGCTCGTAATTGTAGGTATTTACATACGCGTACGCCGCGATTTTTCTTTAAAAAAATCAAATAAAAAATAGAGCCTAAACATTCATATTCGACCCCCTAAGCAAGTCTAGAGGGTCAGAAAATCTCTACCCTACCCCCTTCCCTCATTTCTCAACCTTGTTTTACTGTTTTCTTGTGACTCGGTTCTAGCGAGGCATAAGATGGCCTCCGACACTTCCTGGTTTCAAGTGTAGACAGACAGTTCACAGGCAATCAGCATGCAGCTCGAGCTCGTAATTAAACAGATTTCAGTACGCGTTCTGAACTCCGACTCTAGATATCGCTATGATTTTACTTGCAATTTTCTCAGAAACTACGAAAAGGATTTACACTATTTAACAAAAAGCACAATCTGCGAACAGAGCTCTACCTCTCTGCCAAATTTCATGTAATTCCGTTCAGCCGTTCGGGCTGTAGCCCTGGCTAAAGGTCCCTACAGAAAATTGCATGGGGAAAACACATTTTGGGACCCCCTTTTTTTCTCAGCCCCCGCTTGACGAATCACCACCAAACTTTCAGGGAAGGAGCAGAACTGAGCAGGCAATTTTCTTAGAGAAATTCGCAAAGATTTGTCCACCGCCGCCAAAGTTATTCCAAATAGAATGTTGTGGATTTCCTATGGAAACTAGGTCCTAACTATAACTACCTACTGGTGATCGCCAGTAGGTAATATAAATATATAATTATATATATATATACATATATTTATATTTATATATATATATATTCACTGAAAAAACCATAGGTTTCACACCAGTTATAGTTAGCTGGAAATTTTACTGATATAAAACCATTGAAATTCCCACGTTATAGTTAGTCGGACTCACTATAACTTGCGCGTGCAATGCACTGCTGATGACATCACATATTACATCACTCATGACATGGTCAGTGACATCACTCATGACATCACTGATGACACCATCCAGTGAATATGTGTCTTTCTGAAAAATAAATATTAGTGAGTTATGTTTAAAAATTTAAATACATATATTAGTGTTTCACTTTGTGTATAAGTGGCTACATGTGTTGATAAGTAGCAACATGCGTATGTATATGGGTTATTTGATATTATTATTAGTATCAGTATGAGTGTCTATATGGTTTGGTGGGGGTATTACTTAGCACATAGATGCATGAGTGACTGACTCTTTGTTTGTATGTGTTTTGAAGACAACATATGTACAGGACTGTATGGGTGGATGAGTGTCTATATGTGTTTGTTAGTGAGTGAATGACTGTCTCACTAGTGTCTTTATCAGTAACTACATATGTTTTAATCTAGTATATGTGAATATTGATGTATATAAGTGAGTATATGTGAGAGTAAGAGATTGTAAGAGTTCCTGTTTAAATAAGTATGTGTTTCTATAAGTGATTGTTTAAGAGAATAAATATGTGTAATTTTAAATAGAAGTAAGGTGGAAGTGTGTGTATAACTCTATATTCAAATAAATGGATGTCCAATAGTTTATTTGCACGTGTGAATATGTGTGTGAGTAACTTTTGGATGAATGTCGGTGTGTAACAGGATGTATAGGTGTATCACTTCATATGATGAGTGAGTATATGTATGAGTGACTATATAGAACTGTTGGTGAATGAGTGGATGTGTATATAGATAGTGGAATTACTGAATTGCTTGTTGTAACTGATATAGGTATCTCCATTTTTTTAAAAATTTCAGTTTCTATTTTTGAATATGTGTCTCAAGGGTTACATTATAGTGAAAGGAGGTCTGTCACTATGTCACAAGGATGGTGTCATGAGTGATGTCACTGACCATGTCATGAGTGATGTAATATGTGATGTCATCAGCAGTGCATTGCACGCGCAAGTTATAGTGAGTCCGACTAACTATAACGTGGGAATTTCAATGGTTTTATATCAGTAAAATTTCCAGCTAACTATAACTGGTGTGAAACCTATGGTTTTTTCAGTGAATTTAATAGGTTTTTTAAATGCTAATTCCTAACTATAACTGGTGTGAAACCTATGGTTTTTTCAGTGAATTTCATAGGTTTTTTAAATGCTAATTCCTAACTATAACTGGTGTGAAACCTATGGTTTTTTCAGTGAATTTCATAGGTTTTTTTAATGCTAATTCCTAACTTTTTATTCATACTCATACCTATGTGTTTTTTAGTGAATTGCTAAAGTATGTTTTTGTAAAAATGAACACTATAATGTATATTGAGATAATATTTTTAATTTAAAATATTTTTTTTTATATTTCGCTTTCGGTGCGCGCACCGGTGCGCGTACCGTCAGCGCACTAACAAAAAAAAAGAAAAAAAAAATGAAGGAGGGACTGTGTAATAGATAGTAAGACAGATAAAAAGTGTAAAAGGAAGTAACTGAGAAAAGAAAAATGAATAAGGGAGCAAAAGAAAGAAGAAATAGGAAGAAGACTAAAGCAGAGGTTAAGGGAGATTGTAAATGGATGTTGAAAGTAAAAAGAAGGACAGTTAAGTATGGGAATGTCAGGTAGTGACGGAATCAGAGGAAAAGAATAGCAGTGATTGAGGGCAAGTAAATATCAGTGAATATAAGTAAAGAGGGGTGAAAGAGGGTACATGTAAGTGAATAAGGGTAACACATGGGGAGTAATAGAGACAAAGAAGAGAGAGAGTAAAAGAAGGACTGTCACAAAGGGACTAAGTGAACCAGTAAAAAAGGTAAGTGAAGGAGTGTGCATAGGCAGAAGTACTGAAAGAAATTGAATGTGGTCGGAAGTAAACATGGAACAAAAGAATAAGTGAGGGAAGCAAAGTAAGGAAATAGGGGTGCGGTAGGGTGACAGAAAAATAGTGAAAATAAAACAAAAGGTGATAACAAAAAAGATTTTGTAAACACACTTACCATATAATCAATGCAAACTTGTATCTATGAAAGATAAAAGAAAAAACACGTTATAATTTCTTAAAAATATATAATAAAATAGAAGCAACAGTTCATGAGGTTTAAAAATCTACAAAAGTTTACTAAGAAATGATGCAATAGTGAAGGATACAAAAACAGAAAGAAAGTAATGTAGAAAGAGAAAAAAAAAGGAAAAAGAAATAGAAAGAGAACAAATTCCTAAAGGTAAATAAGATACTAAAAGAATGTAAGATATCAAATCAAAATCAGTAAAGATAAGAAAATAAAAGAAAAATGAGTGAAAAGGAGAGAAGTCTGATTGAGAAACTATAAATAAAAAAGAGGAATAGAAGATGATTGAGAGTGAGTGAAGTAAAGTAACAGAGTGAAGGGATGAAAGGAATGAAGTTAGTATAGAACGATGGATAAAACAGGAGTGAGAGAGTAAGTACACAGAAAGACAAAAGGAAGAACTAAGTGAACTACAGTACAATGGATGCGAAAGAAAAAAAATGGAGAAAAAGAAAGAGAGGGTTAGGAAACTAAAGCAGTGGTACTGTGAGAATATGTAAAAGATAAAAAGTGGTGGAAGGAACAGAGGAAATGCAGACAGTTCCTATTAGATTAAGAAGTTGTGAATGAAGTGCACTAAAGAAACAGCGATGAAAAAAGAGTGTTAATTAGTAAAGAGAGGTAAATAAGGGTGAAAAAGAAAATGAGTATAAGACAATGTGAACACAATATAAATTACACAATGCAAACTACACAATAACTTCTACAATATGTTACATTATTTATTTTTGCTGTTCTCAGAATATATTGAATTTCACTTAAATTAGTGAGATCAAAGTCTTCATCATATAACAGCGGGAAAAAAAAAACACAATCTAAAAGATTGTGTTTAAAAAAACCCATTCAAACATACATCTCATATAAGTACACTAATCTTTGATTCACTTACTTTTCCGTGAGACCAAATTGCAGATAGTGAAGGTCCTTTTGGTGGAAAAAAGTCTGCTGTGCTCTATAACTTCCATTTCATCGACTTCCTATGAAAAAAGATCTAACAACATCATATGTTACACTTTCCTCACGGCCAATTTGTGTCAGATATATCAGTATTTTTTACTTTGAGATCCACTTAAAGTATCTACATGAGATTGCAGATAGTGAAGGTCCTTTTGGTGAAAAAAAGTCTGCTGTGCTCTATAACTTCGATTTCATCAACTTCCTATGAAAAAAGATCTAACAACATCATATCTTACATTTTCCTCACGGCCAATTTGTGTCAGATATATCAGTATTTTTTACTTTGAGATCCACTTAAAGTATCTACATGAGATAAATAATTTAAAATATTAGATTAACTAACTAACTAACTAACTTTTATTAACTATTCCCGTCTTCAAAGGCCAATTCCCTTTACTAAAACTTTGGTTTTAAAAACACTAGATAAGAATTTGTAGAGTCATAAGGCAAACGTTGTTTATAAGTTAAATGAGAATCATTGCAGTAACTCCATCCATTTTCAGATTTTAAGTAGCATGTATAATGTCCTGAGGTGGTCGAAGATCCATCATGATAAATAATAGCTTCAGTTGTAAAGGTCCTTCCAGAAATTGATAACTGAGAAGCCACAAAATTTTTGATAGAAGTTGTCAATTTAGTTCCATCAGGTCTACATCGTTGGAAAACTAAAATAATATACTGCCCATACCTTTGTATAAATAATGTGGACAGCATTGTACAGTTACATTGGGTACACACCATATTATGATCTGCTGCTTTAACTAGATTTTTAAAAGACACTGATTTACAGTCTGGTAAAGTCAAATATATAAATCTTTCAGTGTCTATTGTAGTAGTACTTGATAAACTACAATTGTGGCAGTCATGCTGCCATTGATAAGAAAGACTGAAAAGATTATCTACATCTACACCTTCATCTTCCAAAACACCAAACATATACATTAAAAATTCCTGACAATCCTGCTGAATGTTCTGTGCAAATTTATCTTGACCAGAACACAAATCTAAAATATTTCGAATTTCTGTTACACTTTCTATTTGTGCTGTAACACTGCTACATTTCTGAAACACAGAATTCAATAAACCACACAATCTTTGATCCCGATTTTCAACAATCTGTTCTTGTAAACTTTTAAGAAAAAAAACAACATTAACCACTACATTAGCATAGCAGTTGACACCAGAACTGTTTTCAAACTGAAATCCAACAACATTTTCTCCACAATTCTTTTTCTTCCTGTTTTCAATTACAGTTTTCTCTACTTTTTGTCTTTTTGCAACTACCTCACTACAATTATCCTCATTTCTTCTTTTTCGGCCTACCACACGTTTTTCAAACAGAGGATATTGAGGCAAATGTGGAGCATACTCTCTTCTTAACCTATTGTATTCTTTAACACAATCTAGATCGGCAGAAATCTTTGTCTCATCACACGCAATCAAGTACAATCCTGATAAAGTTCTGACTCGAGATAATGCCACATATGCCATACCCTCTTTAAACACAGATCTTCCAATGTTCACCAATGCACTATCTACACTTAAACCTTGAGATTTATGAATTGTCACCGCATACGCCAAACAAACAGGAAACTGTTTTCGGCGAACATATAAGTCTTTTACAAGTAAAAATCTAGCAGAACAACGACTTATTTGTTGTACTTGTTCAATGCCATCAAATTTTATTTTTAAAAATTCAATTCCATCTCTATTTCTGTAATTCACAAAATCAACAACATAACCCATTGCTCCATTTACCAGACCGCTTTCAACATTTAAATTCCTTCTCAAAATGATACGACAATTTAAACACACATTCAGAGTCTTCTCAAAACCAGCTGTTTTTGAAATACTTTTCTCCAATGAATGCAATTTAGTTTTCAAATTTTCTGACAAAACAATTGTTGCACCCATATGCTCTATTTTATCTATTGCTTCCAGTTTCACAATCTCTTCATTTTCTAAGTCTAACATTTTTTGGTTGAAGATGGAACATTCTTGCAGAGTTGGCATCAAACATATCCCAGATTTCTTCTCAGTCATTTTTTTAAAAATATTCTCTGGAAGAATGTTTTCATTTGGATACAAATTTGAAATTAATCGACTATGCAAAGCTTTTTTCCCTTTCTCAGTCATTTTTCCAATTCTTACATCTTGTAGAATATTTTTATAATCTTCATCCTTGGCCTGTCGCATATTTTGAAGCAGTTCAGCATATTTAAAATTTAGCCATATATTAACATTTCCAATGCTTCCAAGGGACTTCCTGGTATCTTCATGCGTGAGCATTTTAAACACTGGTTGTCCTTTTACTGGAGTCAACTGCAATAGATCTCCAAAAACAATAATGTGTTTTCCTCCAAATAACACATCATAGTCTGTTTTAAGAATTTCTTGCATTCTCAAATGCACAAAAGCAAGCATTAGATTTGAGACCATGCTTACTTCATCTATGATAAGAAGTTTCATTTTCTTCAAGACTCTTGAAACTTCAGAACACGCATCTCCAGATAGCTTGTTGTAATGCAATTTATTATCATGTTCAACTGGCAGCATCAATAAACGATGTAGAGTAATCCCTTTAATGTTATGTGCTGCCAGACCAGTTGGAGCAGTTACAACACAAGACAGTGGTGAATCAGTCCTTTTCTGCAGATAACTTGCAACGGCTTTAATTAGAAAACTTTTTCCTGTCCCCGCTTCTCCACTTACATACAGTCGGACAGGGTCAAATAATATACATGAGCACTCTTTTTTCTCATGTCTGAATCCATGTTCAATCTGCTCTGTGACTTCATCATATATCTTTTTCTGCTCAATGTTTAGTTGCGTTACCAAATCTTCTAAGTTAACTCCATCCTCTTGAGCTTGTTCCATAGCTCTTTCCACCTCATCCATGGCAGTGGCAGCTTCATTTTGGATAATTGGTCCTCCTAGTGGATCCTGGCTCAATGAAGTAGAACTCTGACTATCTTGAGAACTGTTTCTAGCTATCTCTTCAGCAATTGTGGTTTCTTGCTCCATTTCTTCATTCAACATTTGCAGATAAATTAGAAAAATAGGACATTCTATGGTATCCTTAGTTGCATTAAAAGAGTCTTCATAACAGAGAAAATCTCCAAGTAGTTCCTCTTCTGTACGCCATGGCTTAAAGAGTTGCAAAAGAGCTAAATAGTAAAATTCTCTTTTGTCTGGAACTTCACAACTCAATTTTCGATGATTAATCAAATGGCCTTTTTTCTGCTTCACTAGACATCCTTCATAGCCAATGAGTGCATATTTTCCATTATTGATATCTTCTGTGATGTTCCTCTTATAACTGTAGTTTTGAAGAACTTCATACAAACATGTGTTCTCAAGGTGAGTACTTCTATTTGGATAGTATGTATCCAACATATTTGTCTTCAAAATATCTGTACTGTTTGGTTCTTTTTCCGCCAAATATTCAATTTCTTGTACAGATTTCAAAACTCGGTTTCGTGTTGCAGCAAGACCAAGACTCACCCAAATGATTGTTCTTGATTTGGCATAGAGACTTGCTGATGATAACCGATCAGAACATTCATATGCTCCAATTTCTCGATGCGACAACATCTTCAGACTGAAACTGTATAATTTCTTGCTTAGACTCTTTTCATGTGAAATGTCCTCCCACATTTCCTTCAGTTCTGTCTTTTCTTTTTTGGTGATGTAAGATGTCACATATCGAGCCACTGCAATAGAGTTGTCAGCAACGAACTGAATATCCATGTTAGCATTCCACATGGACAAAATCACTGGGTTGTAATCGTTGATGTACTTAGATTCTTCATTTCTTTTCAAATTATATGTGTTTTTGGGAGATTTTCTCGTCACAGTATGTCGTAGAGATGACATCAAATTATTTACTCTTCCCTTAGAAATCACTGGTCGAGGAAATGCAAAACGACATTTCGTGTAGTACTTTTCCTTGTTTTTAAATTTTCGACGACAATACTTTCCACAACGATGAGATTGAAAACGTAAAACTTGTTGCCTTAAATTGTTTTCTTCAGTAGATTTTGGAACAGCACATGTTGAATACTCTTCAATGAAACTCATCACTGTTTCATCTGAATCTGATCCAAATTTGGGTGCATCTTTAATCCACAACAACATATGTATATGAGGAGCACCTCTCGCTTGATATTCCTTCCTCCAAAAGAAATCCAAAACCTCTCCAAGGGGAGGATTTTTTTTGTTGGTAATAAAAGACATCATAGCTTCAAATCTATGATTAAAATATCTGCAAACATTCACTGGATCTAAAGAACACAGTTCTCCTGGTGTTTTCAATTCTATATTTGGTATGTTTTCATTTGCCTCTCGTAGAAATTGAAGTAAATCGTCCCATGCATACTCAGCACAGCTAAGAGTGAGGAACCATGTAGGAGTTCCTAAGTTTCTTAGCATACATTTCAATTCTCCATGACGACGAAACCAATACTCGTTGGTTCCACGTTGACATGCCATGAGATTGATTAGCTGAGATTCCAAAATACTGTCTTGCAGATTAACTTTCTCCATAAAGTCCCTTGCACATACATTTTGCAAATGAGGTCCACTTTTTAATATATGATTAACTGCATAAGAAAGCCCAGACAAATCACTTTCAAACAGTAGATGAAATAAATATGGAATGCATTGACGAAACCTTGGATCTTCTGCATATAATCTTAGAGTCCGGTATTCAGCTGCAGGAATTTGAACTGGTCGATCATCATATCGTCCACCACAACCTGTTGGAAATAATTGTGGAAAACAACGAGCTTCCAAACTTTCTTCCCATACACTAATGGGACTTCCTTTTGCTGCCTTCATTTGAAACAAGTCAATTGCATTTCCCATTACTTCTTTGGAATGCAAAGGATGAACAGTATAATGTTCATATATTTCTTCAGTTCTAGACACATCAACTTTTTCAATTTGACCAACTGAAGAATCACTATCTTCTTCTGTAGCTGTTTCCTCTACTCCAACACTTACATGTTTGTAGTACTCATTGTTTTTAACTAAATACAACATTGCCTTCTTGACTTTTTTAACATCCACTAAATCTTGCCAAATTTTCTTACTCTTTGTTGGAACCCCATTAACTAGAATAACTAAAGGATCTTCTTCTACTCTTTCTACACCAATTGTATTAATATTTTTCTTTACATCTAGAGGCAAATAAACAACTCTTCCCTTTAATCCTCTCAGTAAATCTGATGGAGGCAATTTCCCTGTCTTAGGCTCCATGCGTACAATAGCCTGAAAAGGATGGACACATTGAATCAAAATAGATTCATAAGTATTTAGATCCATCAATTCAGAAGGAATATCTATCAACTGAAGATTATTATAAACTGCTCTTGCAGGCATTCTATTTTCATTTAATTTTTTCAAACAATAAGTGCAAATACGCTGATCCAAACTCAAATCAAAAGAATTCTCCACCAACAAATAACTTACAAAATCCTCCCATTCACTATTATTTTCCAATTCACTTTTTGCATATAAATCAACTAACCTAGTCTGAATTTTATAATGAGTCCGTCGACAACACACACAAGTTACATTAGGCCTCTCACTTGATTTCACCTTAAACTTGATAATTTCCTCATCAAACTTTTCAATACTTGAAATTTGTCCATTATCTTCTGCATTACCATCCATTACTATATCTATTTCTACACTGTCCTCTTTGTTCCCAAAATAACAAAACTCAATTTCTTCACAAATAGTCTTCACATCCACTTCAGATCCATGCAAAAGAGCACTATTTAACTGTTTAAGCTTAAGTGCAGGACTTTTTGCATAATACAACTTCCTCACTAATTTCCTTACGTTATTATGATGCACTGCTAACATCCTAAAATGATGAAAAACACTCCGACAAACTTTTCTAGAAAGACATGCTAGTGAATGCCCTTGCAAACCTGTGCTTTCTCTCACTCTGCAAGGATCTAACTCTTGCAGGATCTTCATTTTTTGTTTGAGACTTTTTTTACTATATGTACGTAAGAAATTTCGAAGCAAATCAATTGATTCCTGTCGCACACTACAAATACTACTGCATTTCCATGTGTACACTGGACCCTTAGTACGTCTCCCTAAAACTTCATCAGCTAACACCTCTTCTGCATCTCTAGATACAAGTTTCTCTTTTTCCATCACACAACTATCTTTCACCTCATATGCACGACCACTGGTGTCAACTGCATGCACCAAATCATTTTCCTGAAAGTAACTCTCCTCATTAAAAAAAGGCTCAGAACTTGAACTATGCATCCATTCACCAGAAAATACTTCACAAAAATTACTCCGATTAATAATTCTTTTCCATCTACTGTTCGATTTGAAAACATCCATTGCCTTATTAAGTATCCTAATTCTATTGATTATTAAAATAAATAATTTTTTCTTAACTTCAAAAGCCTGATCAACAATCTTTTCTACACTTTTCTTTTTCTTGTAAAAAGCAGCTTTTAGTTTACTTTTCTTTTCATTTTTTAGCAAATTTAAAACTACCCTATTGCGAAACATTCGCCTACGAATGTCCCTAAAAACATTTACCCTTCTATTGCTAACCATTCTCTTCTCTCCTGGTCCAATGGAAACATTTTTTGTGGGCTTCTCTTTCCTTTTTAGATTTGTTGACTTTTTCTGTATATTCACATTAGCAATTTCATTTTTTTTCCTACGACATATGTTGCGAAGAAAAGACTTAATTGGCTTACCAGAAGCTTTTCTGGTGTTTTTTGAAGTAGTTGTTGAAGAGGATTCCATAAACTCTGTTGTTGATGTTCTCCTTTTCCGTATGGTATTTTTGATATTTCTTTGCCTTGAAGGCATTTTTGCTTCCTTTTCAGAAGTTGATTTGAATCTGTTGTTCTGTTAAAAAAACACATGAAAGACCACTATTAGCAAACAACAAAGTAATGTTAAAAAGCAAACAATATAAACAATAAATTGCAACATATTTAAGTTTATACAATAGCAACTCATGGCTTTATTTTTAAAGGCCTTGCGCCACCAGTGCGTCACTTATTACCCATGTTTAAAGTCAAGCATCAGCTGCACATGGCATTCATAAATAAGGGCCAAATGCAAATACCAATCAATTGCACCCAAAAATCGATTTTTCAATAACATGTAAGAAACACTGCGCAAAACCTAAGTACAACCACTCAATATCATCAAACAAAGTCAGGGTCTGATTTATAAACGCCTTGCGCCACCAGTGCGTCACTTATTACCCATGTTTAAAGTTTTGCATCGGCTGCACATGGCAATCATAAATAAGGGCCAAATACATATACCAATCAATTGCACCCAAAAATCGATTTTTGAATAACATGTAAGAAACACTGTGCAGAACCTATGTACAACCAATCAATATCATCAAACAAAGTCAGGGCCTTATTTATGAAAGCCTTGCGCCACCAGTGTGTCACTTATTACCCATGTTTAAAGTCATGCATCAGTTGCACATGGCAATCATAAATAAGGGCCAAATACATATACCAATCAATTGCACCCCAAAATCGATTTTTGAATAACATGTAAGAAACACGGCGCAGAACCTATGTACAACCAATCAATATCATCAAACAAAGTCAGGGCCTTATTTATGAAAGCCTTGCGCCACCAGTGTGTCACTTATTACCCATGTTTAAAGTTTTGCATCAGCTGCACATGGCAATCATAAATAAGGGCCAAATACATATACCAATCAATTGCACCCAAAAATCGATTTTTAAATAACATGTAAGAAACACGGCGCAGAACCTATGTACAACCAATCAATATCATCAAACAAAGTCAGGGCCTTATTTATGAAAGCCTTGCGCCACCAGTGCGTCACTTATTACCCATGTTTAAAGTCATGCATCAGCTGCACATGGCATTCATAAATAAGGGCCAAATACATATACCAATCAATTGCACCCAAAAATCGATTTTTGAATAACATGTAAGGAACACTGCGCAAAACCTAAGTACAACCACTCAATATCATCAAACAAAGTCAGGGCCTTATTTATGAAAGCCTTGCGCCACCAGTGCGTCACGTATTACCCATGTTTAAAGTCATGCATCAGCTGCACATGGCAATCATAAATAAGGGCCAAATACATATACCAATCAATTGCACCCAAAAATCGATTTTTGAATAACATGTAAGAAACACTGTGCAGAACCTATGTACAACCAATCAATATCATCAAACAAAGTCAGGGCCTTATTTATGAAAGCCTTGCGCCACCAGTGCGTCACTTATTACCCATGTTTAAAGTCATGCATCAGCTGCACATGGCATTCATAAATAAGGGCCAAATACATATACCAATCAATTGCACCCAAAAATCGATTTTTGAATAACATGTAAGGAACACTGCACAGAACCTAAGTACAACCACTCAATATCATCAAACAAAGTCAGGGCCTTATTTATGAAAGCCTTGCGCCACCAGTGCGTCACTTATTACCCATGTTTAAAGTCATGCATCAGCTGCACATGGCATTCATAAATAAGGGCCAAATACATATACCAATCAATTGCACCCAAAAATCGATTTTTGAATAACATGTAAAGAACACTGCGCAGAACCTAAGTACAACCACTCAATATCATCAAACAAAGTCAGGGCCTTATTTATGAAAGCCTTGCGCCACCAGTGCGTCACTTATTACCCATGTTTAAAGTCATGCATCAGCTGCACATGGCAATCATAAATAAGGGCAAAATACATATACCAATCAATTGCACCCAAAAATCGATTTTTGAATAACATGTAAGGAACACTGCACAGAACCTAAGTACAACCACTCAATATCATCAAACAAAGTCAGGGCCTTATTTATGAAAGCCTTGCGCCACCAGTGCGTCACTTATTACCCATGTTTAAAGTCATGCATCAGCTGCACATGGCAATCATAAATAAGGGCAAAATACATATACCAATCAATTGCACCCAAAAATCGATTTTTGAATAACATGTAAAGAACACTGCGCAGAACCTAAGTACAACCACTCAATATCATCAAACAAAGTCAGGGCCTTATTTATGAAAGCCTTGCGCCACCAGTGCGTCACTTATTACCCATGTTTAAAGTCATGCATCAGCTGCACATGGCAATCATAAATAAGGGCAAAATACATATACCAATCAATTGCACCCAAAAATCGATTTTTGAATAACATGTAAGGAACACTGCACAGAACCTAAGTACAACCACTCAATATCATCAAACAAAGTCAGGGCCTTATTTATGAAAGCCTTGCGCCACCAGTGCGTCACTTATTACCCATGTTTAAAGTCATGCATCAGCTGCACATGGCATTCATAAATAAGGGCCAAATACATATACCAATCAATTGCACCCAAAAATCGATTTTTGAATAACATGTAAAGAACACTGCGCAGAACCTAAGTACAACCACTCAATATCATCAAACAAAGTCAGGGCCTTATTTATGAAAGCCTTGCGCCACCAGTGCGTCACTTATTACCCATGTTTAAAGTCATGCATCAGCTGCACATGGCAATCATAAATAAGGGCAAAATACATATACCAATCAATTGCACCCAAAAATCGATTTTTGAATAACATGTAAAGAACACTGCACAGAACCTAAGTACAACCACTCAATATCATCAAACAAAGTCAGGGCCTTATTTATGAAAGCCTTGCGCCACCAGTGCGTCACTTATTACCCATGTTTAAAGTCATGCATCAGCTGCACATGGCAATCATAAATAAGGGCAAAATACATATACCAATCAATTGCACCCAAAAATCGATTTTTGAATAACATGTAAGGAACACTGCACAGAACCTAAGTACAACCACTCAATATCATCAAACAAAGTCAGGGCCTTATTTATGAAAGCCTTGCGCCACCAGTGCGTCACTTATTACCCATGTTTAAAGTCATGCATCAGCTGCACATGGCATTCATAAATAAGGGCCAAATACATATACCAATCAATTGCACCCAAAAATCGATTTTTGAATAACATGTAAAGAACACTGCGCAGAACCTAAGTACAACCACTCAATATCATCAAACAAAGTCAGGGCCTCATTTATAAAGGCCTGGCGCCACCAGTGCATCACTTATTACCCATGTTTAAAGTGATGCATCAACTGCACATGGCAATCATAAAAAAGGCCAAATAAAAATACCATTCATTTGCACCCAAAATCGATTTTTAAATAACATGTAAAAAACACTGCGCAGGACTTATATACTAACATACAATTTCACTTCTAAAACAAAACTATCTGCTTCCAAATATTCTCCATAGAGCAAATAAATCTCTATCTAAATTAAATGAATCATTACTTACCTTTACAAATGCTTTTGGAGATTGAAAACAGTGTCAGACACACACACCAATTTTTCTTTAACAGAGGAAAAGGTGTGCTCTCAATACACTGAAACCAAGACTGGCATAGAAAATCTCTATCTTTGTACACATATGCCTTAATTCAACCAATGAAAACTCTTCCCTCACTATTTTCAAACCAACACCCATCCCCCTCTCAAACCTTTCTATCTGTTACCATAGCAACTCCCTCCTAACTGAACTGTAAGGTTCAAAAGTTTATCTTACAATGTTGCAAATTAACTCAGCAAGGATGTTTGACCTGTCAATACAGCAGCCTATACAGGGTATTTTTGCTTTTGGTGACTTTTTTTAAACCATTCAAATTGCTTCTTTCACACAACATAACCATACACCCTAACTTTCAGTTTTCAACTATCTGAATCCACCAATCATTGCTTGTGATTCAAGAGCACAGAAACTCCACAATTATTTTTTTGTGAACTCCTACTGTTCCAACTGCCATTTCATTCCCACACTTCATCTGACTGGACCAGATCCTTCTCACATCATGTACTCTGTTTGGGTTATTGGACATAGCTACATCCACTGGGCTCAAAGGTATGCAGCTAGCAGAAATTTTCATAACCTTGATTTATCAAATGTGGAAATCAAGTGGATTGGCCACAGAGGATTAAAATGTCACCAATTGATACCATTGGTGAAAACCTTTTTGCATCTGCCAGAACCTGACCTTATAATTGTGCACTGTGGTGGAAACGATCTAGGCACATTAACTGGGGTAGGTCTGGAAATGCTATTAAAGGACACCTTTCATCAATTGATGATACTTTTTCCCCACACTGCCTTGGTATATTCCAATATATGCCAAAGACAGAAATGGAACTGGTCCAACCAATTTGGTCCACAATTTGAGAAAGCACGGAAACATGTAAATAAATCTGTTTCTGCTTACATGAGAGACTATGGAATGGGTTCATTATACAATAATAACTTGCGTTACAACATGCAAGACATCTACAGAGGAGATGGAGTGCACTTCTCAGATGAGGGGAATAGAATATTCCTCCTGAATTTAAGAATGTGTATTGGAACCTACTTGTAGGTACCTAAATCAACCACAGAACCCAAAAGCTCTTTTCAGAGCTACCCTAACTCTGATCATTCAAAGCGTTTATTTTTTTCTAACTTTTTTCACTATTTTTCACCAAAGTACGCTTTCGGGTACGCTTAAAGGTGCGCGCACCAGGCGCTACCCCCGCGAAAAATTAAAGAATTTTTTTTTTTTTTTTTACGTTTATGAGCCTCCTAAGCCCCCCTCAGAAAACCTAGAGGGTCAAGAAGTCTCTACAGTTCCCCCTTCTATCCATTCCGAACATTGTTTACCCTCCATCTTGTGTCTCGATTGTTCCGAAACACAAAATGGAGGACTCCCGTAACGCTGCCAGTGCGCGTAAAGGAGCGCGCACCCCTAAGCGCTCGTTAAAAAAAGGTGGGAAAGCAATTTACAAAAAAACCACTGGAGACACTTTCATCAAATATAGAATAGGCCCTACTACATAGCAGTCCCTACCATTTGCCCAAATTTGGTGAAATTCCATTGAGACATTTAGGCTACAGGCCTGTCTAAATATCCTGAGGTAAATTACATGACAAAAACACACTTGTAATGTTAGAATTTACAACCAATTAAAAAGTATCTCTCATTTTCTACGATTATTTCCTGACGTTTGATTGGTTAAGTACAACAATATATATAAAAGAAGAGAGGGAAACACAGCCATTTTGACTACTGCTTCCTGAAGTACACTTGAAAACAAATTTCACTGACAACTTCAACTAATTTCTCTAAGGTAACTTCTAATTATGGAAGTATATTGTACACGTTAAGTTTATTTCTTAAAAAATATTCTGTTAGTGATATGCTATCCCTCTTTAATAGTTAGAGATAGAGATAGACTTCTCTGTAATAGTTATGGATTGAGTTAGGCTTCTCTGGTATACTAGCTCTACTAATATAGTTAATTTATATGCAATTTTCAGAAAGAAAATGGAAGGAGAAAATAAGGCAAATGATACTTCTATCAAAGTAAAGGTGGAAAAACCAGAAGATGAAAAAAAAGAAGTTGATTTCATGGATGACTCTTTGGATGAACAGTTTATAGAATGTTTGGAAGAAATTGAATCATGTACATATAATTATGAGGAAATTCCGGACAATATTATGTTAGAAATTTTATTAAATTATGAAAAAGAATCAGAGGAATAAATTTATCTTTAATAATTTCAATTGTTTCAGACAATATTCTTTTTTATATGTAATTCATGAAGTATTACCAAAAATGTTTAAAATATAAAGTGAGACTTATAGTATACTGTTCAACTATTTTTCTGTTACATAGTAAGTTTACTCATAGTTACTACCTTTCTCCCACTATATTATCTCATATGAATATTTTTCACCTCATTTTCATAAGTGAACAGGATAGACTACTCATGATCCCCTAGAAATTCTCAGGGAGTGCTTAAAAGATCTGTTTCTCCTTTCCAGACAGACTATATTATGAATTCCATATACCACAAAAAATACAATAACAACATGCAAGATGTCTACAAAGAAGATGGTGAACATTAAATTTAAGTCTCTTCATTAGTACCTACATGTAGGTACTTACATAAAATAAAAAAATTTAAAAAAAACAATTAATAAACATACAATTTTTTGAAGTGATTATTTTTCCATAGTACCCTCCTCGATACGCTCCCCGGTGCGCGCACCAGGCGCTCCCCCCGCGAAAATCGAAAAAAAAAAAATTTTTTTGGAGGCCCCGCGGGACCCTTTAATGGCCCCCATATCAAACCTAGGGGGTCAGGGGGGGTCTACCCTGCCCCCTTATGGTCAATTCCACCCTTTGTTTTTGCCACCTCTTATGACTAGATTTTACCGATAGACAAGATGGCGGCCGCTCCGGACTGTTTAGAATGTTTACAGACAACTGAGAGCCAATCAGCTTTCTGCGCGCAAGTCGCGTGTCGCGCCGGGAGCGCTCACCGGTGCGCGCACCGGAGAGCGCCTATAGATATATATATTTTTTTGAACGTTAATTTCTCAAAATCCACTGAAGCACATATCTTGAGACATAGCAAAGGCACATCGGGCTACCAGTCCCTACAATTTTGCCAAGTTTGGTGGAAATCCATTCAGCCGTTCGAGCTAAAAGTGAAATCGACCGCCCTATGGAAATTAACATGGGGAAAACGCGTTTTGGGACCCCCCTTTTATCTCGGCCCCCGCTTGACGAATCCCCCCCAAACTTTCAGGGAAGGACCGGACCGCCATGAGACCGTTTTCCTGAAAATTTCAGGCACATTCGTCAACCGGCGCCAAAGTTATTCAAAATAGAATGTTGAGATTTAACATTGAAAATTATCCTAACTATAACTACCTACTGGCGACCGCCAGTAGGTAATATATATATATATATATATATATATATATATATATATATATATATATATATATATATATATATATATATATATACAATCCTCAAAATGCCCTAAGCATTGAAAAGGCACACAGCATTGCTCTGACATCCAGCCTAATCATGCTGCCTGCTTACGTTCTCTGTCATCCGGTTAGTTATGCCACAGTGTTTCAGGGCCAACAGCCCCTTCTTCCTGGGCACGAAATAGCCCTCCTTGCTGCCTGCATGCAAAACTTCATCCCCCTTAATGCACCGAGGGACAGTGCATCAATAACGTGGCCACAAGAGACGGGGATGAGGTGCAATAAAGCTGTTAACAATCAATGCAGGTCTCAGGAGTGCAATGTTCAGTAGGGTGTGGAAATCATATTGGGAAAACAACAATGCGCTGTATTGCGGCTTTTCAATAATGTAATGCGGAGTAATGTTTATTTATAATGCAGTGTTCACTTTTATCACGGATAGTGTCACTTTGTTAGAGGAAATTTAATATTATGAGGGAGGGCGTGTTCTCTCTCTGTGTGCAGAACAAAATGAACGTTTAATTGGCTGAGGTGTTCCAACAACAAGCTTAATGTTCATTGGCTGCGAACCATTGAAATAGAAGTGTTGCCTGCCATCCCCTTCCCCTCCACAGAGTTGCAAGGACATCTAATTGGTTTGCATGTTCCAAGGAGCACCTGCCAGAGCTTAATGTTGATAACCATTAAAAGTAGAAGTGTTGCCAGTCATTCGCATCCCCTCCGCGGAGTAGTAGGGACATCTGATTGGCTAACGTGTTCCAAGCAGGACCTTCCCAAGCTTATTGTTGATTGGCTGTAAACCACTGAAAGTAGAAGTGTTGTCAGCGATTCCCTCCCCCTCCGCTGAGTATCAGGGACACCTCATTGGGTAAGGTGTTCCAAGCAGGACCTTCCCAAGCTTAATGTTCATTGGCTGTGAAGCATTAGAAGTAGAAGTGATGGCAGCCATTCCATCCCCTTCTGTGGAACACCATGGACATTTTATTGACTAAAGTGTTCCGAGTAGAAGTTTGCTCCTTATTGGGTGGGAACGGTTCACTGTTGTCATCCATTTTGTGATGCACTTCAAAGGAGTTCGGGAAAATAAAGTAGTAGAGGGGAGGGTAGGAACACTATTTGCTCTTTACAGTGGTCACAAGGTGGTGGACAGGCACTGTGTAGGTAAAAATATGTTTTTATATATTTTACGGGCCATTAATATAATTTGCGTGGGGCCTACAAATCACGTCGGGAAAATAACAGTGTGTTGCGGTCTTCTTTTTATATGTCAGCGGGTGGGATACTTCACAGGAGCAGTATTTACTTATAATGTGGTGGTTACTTTTCTGACAGGACGTGCTACATCTTTGGAGCAAATATTATATTATGGAAGAGGGGGCTGAAAAAGAAAGCGCGCTGTTGTGGTCTTCATTTAAAAAGGGTTCTGAGTAAGCTACTTCTCTGGAGCAATGTTTACTTATAATGTATAGTTATAGTGCTGTGCTTACTTCTGTCGCGGGTAGTGCTATTACCTTGCAATAAAATAGTAAGTGTGATTGTGCTGCAAAAAATTAAGTCTAGATTTGAAACAGTTTTTACTAAGCAATCACAACTATACTTTCTTAAGAAACTGTAGCTGTATATATCAGAGGGGTGACAAATAAAAATGTAATTTATAAAATATCCCTTAAGTGTGGTCACATCCTCCTATTTTTTGGTCGACTATAGTTTGTAAAAGTGTTGCCCCATATTTTTGTTAATATAAGAGGGCATCAGTTACTTTTAGATAAAGTAGAAAAGAAGTACTACAAGAAACACTCCTGCACTATGTCATCTCAGGTCACAACAACAATAACAAGTAAAAAACAGTTAAACACAAATGATGCATATTACCTACAAATGTACACTTCATCAAAACATTAAATAAAGCTCTATGTATACTGGTTTTTTTTTAGGGACTACTATTTTATAAAATATTAGCAGTGTTGCAATCTGTGAGGTAGTAAGTTATCAACCGAAATAACTGTAGTAAATGTTGTTAATATCTCACAGAGATAGATCTCCAACCCCTCTGAAGTACTTATAAGTTCACAGTATTAAAATATACACGGTGACTTTATAGTATTCCATAGGAGAAAAAGAATAAGGAGCACAACAAAAACATTTATTTTTACAATCTCTATTCTGTAGAAGCCAGGAAAGGTTTGTGGTATTGCTTAGCGGTCGCTCACTGCTCTGCTAATAGGTCAGGTACTCCTTTAAGAATATATAGGAAAGTAGTTATATACATAATACTATTCCTATATATTCTATAGGGAGAAATAGAATAGGAACCACAACAAAGAAAAAGAGAAATATGAAAATATCAATTAAGAAATGTAGGGTTTATCAAAGGCATTCAGTAAAAAAGTATCTATGTGAACAATCTTTTTTTAAACTGCAATTTCGAAAAAATTTCTCACTTCAAAAATACCTAATCAAGTAAGTTATAAAAGTCAGTAAGCTGTATTTCAGATGGTTTACTCCTGGCGGCGACAAATCTCCACTTCCTCTTGTGTGAAAATATGACACTCTACTACAATATAAAGAGCTTCACTGATGCCACACAAAAAAGGAAAAGGAAAAAAAAGTCATCTACATAACACAAGATTAATAACAAAATATTTTTCAGCTGTGAAAATGTTTAAAGATTTTTTTTCTGGAACTTCGAAATCTTTTGTCTTCACGCTGACAGCTCATAAAATTCTCTCAGAATAATGACTGTGAATCTTATAATATACACATTCTTGGTATATGATCAAAGGGGGGAAATTGAGAAGGAAAGAGAAGCTGTTCACATTACATATGAGTCTTTAGTCTTCGCATCAACAGGTCACCAACACCTCTGACGTTTGCTATTCTGTGATTATTACAATGTCACAGTATATAACCTCAAATGAGCTAGGAAAGGAACAGTGTTTCCTCTATTCTGGGTGTTTCGCAATACAAGCTGCTGACTTTAGATCTAAATGGCAAAAACAACCAATGAGTTTTTTTTCGTAATAAAAATCTTTAAATATTCACAAATAGCTACGTTTTTTGAATATCTACTATGCCATAATCAAACAACTTACAACTTTGTAATATGTTTTGTTGTCGCAAAAAAAAATCTGATGCTAGAAAAGGGAACCTGCATCACAGAATGGACACGTGTAAATAACTCACAAAAATGAAACTTTTTTTTGGTTATTGAGTAGTCTATGGAAGGAAGATGCGGCTCCGCCCATTTAGATGCCACGTTTTACAGTTGACACGTGCTCCCGTTTTCACTGTTTCACTTGTGCATGAGTTGGGAAAATTTACAAAATGTGAAGCTGTAAAGGTTTCCCTTTTGATCCTCAAAAGTATAAGTTCCTTAATATGTACATACGTTGGAGAGCTTGAACACTGTTACCCGGAAAACCGTGCCATTTCCTTTCTTGTGACTAAAAACATCTATTAACATCTATAATTGCCGTAAGTCTAAATAAAAGATATGAAAAAAAGATCTTTCAGAATAGAAGAAAAAAAAAGTATGTGCTACTATTTCTCATCACTATGGTTTTAAATTTAAAAAGAAAGCATTTGTAAAGCGTACAGGTACTCCCACAAACATATGCCTGTCCTCCAGGGCTTTGGGAAGATTAAGCATGGTGTTGCCCATAGTGACATATTGGTGGGCTAATGTGCTGCTGGAGCCTGAAATCGAACTGTGAGCGCTGTTGTTCGAAGTCAGGTATCATAGCTGCTGCATCACACTTTTCCACACTTATATGTTAATTTCTGCTAATTAAGTTTTGAGCATTGTTACATTATACCTTATAACAGACTACTGTTACAGTTAGTTTTTCACTACAAAAAGTATGCACATCTTTTTAAAATGTACTTAAAAACAATAGAGGTTTCAGGGACATTGTAGTTAGAAATTAGCATTTATAAAACTTTTGAAATTCACTGAAAAAAACATAGATTTTACAGACGTTATAGTTAGAAATTAGCATTTAAAAAACCTTTGAAATTCACTGAAAAAAACATAGATTTTACAGACGTTATAGTTAGAAATTTGCATTTAAAAATCCTTAGAAATTCATTAAAAAACATAAGTTTCAGGGACGTTATAGTTAGCTGGATATTTCACTCTTACATATATATATATTTCACTCATACAAAACCATAGAAATTCCCGCCCCCGCGCCCCCACAATGCACTCCTCATGAAGTCACATATTACATCATTCATGGCATGGTCAGTGACATCACTGATTACATCACTGATGAAATGCAGGAGCACACACTGTGATGGGCAGTAAGGAGTGCACATTGTGTTGTGCAGTGCTGGAGCACCACTATGACGTGCAGTGCAGGAGCGCATACTAAAGCACATTTCCGAAGAGCAGACACAAGCGAATGAACTACAATCTTAAGCTCTTTATGGTGAGAGGTTGCCAGCTCAGGATAGGGCTTGACAGCTTGTGCAACAACTAACTGTGTAACCTCAGTGACTCCAAACAAAAGTGCACAACAAGGTGGCAGTTCCAACTTCTGCCTTACAAGTGGCCCTGTGGTTGCCTTGTTTACGATCTATATAACTGTTTATTATTGTATGTGCGTGTTATTGTGTAAGGTGCGTATGTACCGATCTATGCCAATTGACACCTTATCCCAGTATCTGAGCTGTTCTTGAGCTGTTCTACCTAAATACACGAGTGCCATTGTATCATTCCTCTATCAGATCTGCCCCACACCTGACGCCCTCATGGAACAACCCCCACTCTGAGGTCTCATGTGACAATCCTAGGGGGACACAGGTGGATTCAACGCTGCCAGCTTTTTACTGAAACAAGTACAGAGCTCAGTTTTTGTGTTTGAAGCAACACTGTGAGAGTGTTGTGTGTATGTGCATGTGTGGGGGGCATCATTTTGTTTCTAAGAGTGGGGGCACCACTGCACTGCCTCCAGCACACTTTCAAACAGACACCTTGGAACTCTC
This sequence comes from Lissotriton vulgaris, assembly GCF_964263255.1. Classification (NCBI taxonomy): domain Eukaryota; kingdom Metazoa; phylum Chordata; class Amphibia; order Caudata; family Salamandridae; genus Lissotriton; species Lissotriton vulgaris. The sequence continues at coordinate 759,672,316 of NC_141689.1, read as the reverse complement.
TAGCGCTGCCCCAAAGTGGCCATTTCACTGGGCTGTGTCTCCAATATCCGGGCAGAGGAACCAAAGGCAAGGGCCTGGTAGAAAACACCCATACAAAGTGTAAAAAGGAAGAATTATACTGAAAAAAAGAATGCGAGGAAAAATCCAGAAGAGCCAACAGTAAATGAAATAAAACAAAGCACAATACTATTACAGAATTGTTTCAGGATGCCTGGGAACAGTTCTAATACAGAGAGGTTCATACTTCTGCAATAAAATCTAATATTACAATATTCAGATGCCATCACTCATATGCCAGTATAAGGGAGTGCCAGGGCACATGCATGGTAAGGCGCAGAAACAATCTTCTAGATAGAGAACACAAGAAAGCATCTGAAGAAAAAAAATAATAGTTTTATGAAAAAGTTGGACACTCAGCCAATCAACTCGGCAAAACTTTTGCCACAGAAAGGAAAATGTGATTCCAAAAATATGCAATCCAATACCTAATCCTCATGGAAGTGCAGCATTGTGTTTTTCATTTTTGTCTTTTAATTCAGATTAGAAACCTCCTGTATCCTTTCTTTGGAGTGGTGTTGGTGAAGTGCAGTGTTTTCAGCCAAATCTTTCGGTCTGTAAAAGAGCTTCTCTTTCAAGTGAAATTTTCAAATTCTCCTAATAGTTTCAAGGATCTGTTTGAGGAAGAAAACTTCTAAAAAATGGCTAACATAAGCCCAGATATTGGAATATTTTTTCAGCTATATATTTTACATCCACCAAGCAACGAAAATACATTTGGACCAATATAGGGACATTATTTGTAACAAGTGTATGAATAAACCCAGATGAACAGATTGAATACTTTAGTGCCGACATGTTATCGTTAGCAGAGCATATATGACCGATGACACAATCTAGAATCAGTTTAGAGAGGAAATCTACTGATCTATTGTGAGCTTAACTCACTGTGCTTATTTCTTCTTCTGTGTTCTGCTTATTGTTAGGCACCGTTGTTTGCCAATACACACTAAAAATGGACTAGCAGGCTTATTCATAAAGCTAAATTGCACTCGCAAAGGGCCAGATTCTGAGAATCTGGCCCTTTGCGAGTGCAATTTTTGCATTTGGGATTCATCATCCCAAATGCAAAATTTGCTAATTAAGAATTCGCACATTTGCGAGGAATTGCATTTAAGGAATCTCTATTTGAGATTCATTAAATGCAATTCATGATTAATTTTAAAATTGCGAAATCGCAATTTTTGGACGCTATTTACCGCGAGGTCAAACCTTGTGGTAAATAGCGTAAATCGCAATTTTTGGACGCTATTTACCGCGAGGTTGTGGTAAATAGCGTAAATTGCAATTTTTGGACGCTATTTACCGCGAGGTCAAACCTCGTGGTAAATAGCGTAAACTTAGAAAAATGCTTTTAAAAGCATTTTTCTAAGTTGCATGTTACACACACACATGTCCTTTGGACATGTGTGTGCGCAACACCAATGTAGATTGCATTACAGGGGTGCTACAGGGTGTCCTTTAGACACCCCTGGCACCCTTGGAATCGCTTTCTTATTTGCGATTAACTAATTGCTAATCGCAAATAAGGAATGACTCCCCATTCATTCCTATGGGCCTTTAGGCCCATAGGAATGAATGGGGAGTTATTTCTTATTTGCGATTAGCAATTAGCTAATCGCAAATAAGGAATCAGTAGGAATCGCAAATTCTATTGCGATTCCTACATGAATCCCGATTTGCGAGTCCTTAATAGCGATTCCTTAATATTCGCTATTAAGGACCATGATGAATGCCCCCTTAGGTGTCCTAAATCAGCATAGCAGCTATATTGGAATGCTTCAATGCATAAAGATTATTATTGGCACTCAAATAAATGAGGTGCCATCATAATAACAATTGCTATACTGAAGTACGCAATTATCACAAGCTCACAAACTTTACATGAGTCTCCATTGGTAAAAAACTGGCAGCAGAATAATGGGCCCAATGGGGTAATATCTGTATTTGGGTAGATATGTGTCAAATTGTTCCATTTCCTCATTTATCCTGATGCCAATGGTTTGACCAATGGAGAGAATGAGTTTGTAATGAACTAATTTTAATATTGGAAATTAGCTCTTTAACAGTTTTTTGGCATTTTTTCTGTGATATTTAACAACCATGTGTCTTACTCAGTACAGATTGATGTATAATGTTCACTAAATTGCACTGAATGGAAGTTGTTTATTTCTTTTTTTAATTGATAGATTTGATCATCATGTTATATTTTGGTTTGCATGGTGCAGCTGTAAATTCGCTCAGCAAAGTTAACATGTGCCTACGCCCACTGGCGCATAATTCAGTAAAGCAATTGTTATTACGATGGCACTTCATTTAGTTGAGTGGCAATAGTATTCTTCATGTTCCAATGTGGCGCTATGAGGATTTAGGGCACTTGGTCTATTTTCAGTGTTTGCACAACATAGTAAATAGGAAGTGCTTTCTGTAAGCCAATATATTTATAAAACCTATTTAAACTTTACAGAAACACAGTCGCTTTATGATGTCATCAGTGATGTCATTTGAGATGTCATCAGTTATGTCATCAGTAATGTCACTGACCATGTCATGAATGATGTAATATGTGACGTCATCAGCAGTGTATTGCGGTGGCGTGGGTTATAGTTAGCTCAACTAGCTATAACGGCCGAATGTCTATGATTTTGTACAAGTGAAATGTGCAACTAACTATAACATCCCTGAAAATTATGTTTTTTTTCAGTGAATTTCAAAGGTTTTTTAAATGCTAAGTTGTAACTATACCGTCATGAAACCTATGTTTTTTTCACTGAATTTCAAAGGTTTTTTTAAATGATAATTTGTAACTATAACTAAAATCATTCCTCGATGTCCGTGCTGACTACTGCTTTCGATCTACTCTGCGGATGGCAGGCCTCACAATACATATCGAGTCACAATTGCAGATGCCGCAGTCCAATAGGCAAGAGACATTGCTCCCAGTGCGGCCTGCCCGGACCATGCATCTTCGCTGGCTGCGCACAACCCGAATGCTTCTAATGCCCCTATCTCACTGCAGCAAAACTCATGGACCCTTTATGATACATTATTTTGTGTATAATTTCACATCTGGTGCCCCTACCTCAGTGTATCACAAGTCATGGACCCTTTACGATAGAATCTTTTGTGTATTATTTCACATCTGGTGCCCCTACCTTAGTGCAGCACAAATTATTGACCCTTTATTTTTGAATCCCTGTGTCTGATCCAATGATTACTGTTGTACTTGTTGCCAGCACCAAACATTCCCGGAGGAATGGCTTACACTCACCCCACACGCATCCAACTCAGACGTCACTGGACATGTGACCCTGTATATCAAAAGGAGTTGAGGGCACGTGCCCGGACCCAGTACCACTATCTATCTGTCTTTGTGTGTTCATTATGTATGAAACATACTGCCCCTGGGACCTACCAAATTACATTGTGCTCTGGACAGCGTATGCAACCAACTTACCTTTAACAGTAGGAGAAAACTTTGATTATGTAACTTTGTCTCGGTCATTGTGCATGTAGGTACGTAGAGCCTCGATGATTAGAGTACTGCAAGGAGAGATATAGAAAGTTTATGAGTGTCTGTGGATTGGCGGAGAGATTGTTCAGTACATATGTTGCGCAGCCTAATTCCGACAATGAGCTTGTCTCTAATTGGCTGCCCTCCATGTGCCAAAACCTGAAATTCAGGCTTTGTATAGCCCTGTATTGCTACAGCTGCAATACTCTACTGAATGTGCAATAAACATTCAAATCCACACAGTTGTGTCATCTCCACCATCTTTCTTGTGTGGAACTATAGATGAATGTAGGGTCAGTGATTCCCCCTACCTTCCATGTTGGCCATGTTTTGGGACTTGGCTCACAGAGTGACACATTGACACTTGCCACCCGGGTGATGGCAGTACCTGATTTTTTAAGCATTCCTAGCCCAAAGCCAACCAAAAAGTAGCCCAATATTGCTACTTTAAGGAAGGAGGGGCAGGGACATCGCCAAGCAGGCAGTGAATCCATTGGAATTGATGTTGCAGCAGGCTGCCAAGTAAATATTTGTCTAATTAAGGGCTTTGACATACTACTTTGCTGGAGCGCTGTATATAAATTTATAATCTGGCAACTAGCACACACCAAAGGTTTACAGCACAACCTGGAAAAATATAGCCCAATTGTGCGTGATCTAGCCCAATCTGGCAACAGTGTGGCATCAGTTGATTTCTCATACAGCTCACAATGGAGCCACACCCATAGCTCTGGAGTCATTCTTCTCAGCCTCACACCGGACTGACTTCCGCCAGGTGGTCTATAGATAAGCATTCCTGCTATGCTGAGTGTGGGAGTGATAGTAACCTTAAAGGAGATAGCTTCAAGCACATCTTTGGTTACTAGTTTTATGTGTGATATTTCCCACTTCTTTTTGACAATGACAGCTAGGCCACCTCCCGTTCTGTTCTCATCTCTCTTTTCCACCACTATTTTCGACATGTGGTCACATACACACATCTGTGTTCGTGGAAGTTGGACCATTGACTGTTGGACAGCCATTCAGAACAGCCCTCCATCTGAGCATTCCAGAGCTGAATAGATAGTTAATTAATAAGTAATGACTTATGACAGCCCTGTTTAGTGGCAAAAGTATTGGCAAAATCTTAATAACCATGTGCGTTGAAGTGTGAATTTACTTGACAATGTTCACTGCCATTATTGGGTGAATCTTTAAATTCACCTATACAAATAAAGACATGCACAACGTACATGATGTCTTGTTAGTATGACAACTATGTTTCCAAGCCAGCGACAATACAGTTACTTCGCTTGAGGCGAGTGTATTGTACACATAGCCAGTAGGAGCCCCAGAGCACTTTATAATGAAATATAAATTTAAAAAAACAAGAACTTTTTATTTTTGGAACGTTGAAATGAGCAGCGTAGTTTTTCTATGTGAGGCAACGTCCTAAATAGTGTCTTACAGAAAGTTTTATAATTATCTGATATGCATTAATTAGTGTAAAGTTTCACACTAGATAAACGCTTTAGAAAAAAGTGCTCTGTTCACATATTGTAAACATTGCTATAAAACAAAGTAAATCACTTTCCTTTGGTTTAAGGCACATACTTATATGCCTTGATTACTTTCATGAATTGCCACAATTATCAATGTCAACATTTTTGTTTCTTAGCTCGCATCGTTTGAAATGATTAAAGATGGAAACCTAACATCAATGAAAACGATTAATTAAGATTTTTCAATGAGTAGGTGTGATTGTGTATTTTACGAACCAACCTAATAATACTCATGGTGGTTGACAAAATACAAATGCATTTGGTAAAAGTCGATGTGCAATCTGCAACCACTTTTAATAAATGCGTTTTTAATACATGAGGCCCTAGGGTGGTTGTACACCATCTGGAGGCGCTTCTTCAATGGGCTTTAAAGATTCAGAAATATGCCCAGATTTGTGAGGGACAGTTTAAGTCAGCGGAGTCTCTCATGATCTTTAAATATGGGGAGACTTCAGCCCTTTTGGACACCCCCTTTTTATTTTTACTGTTATTATAAGAAGAGAAATTCAAGTGTAACTGCATACAATTTAAAATAAAAAAGTAAACTGAACAGAGAGCATGGAGTGGCTAGACACCGCTCCATGATAATTCTGACATACCCTATTACATTATACCCTTTCTATTGTAGATTTTGAAGTAAACTGATTAAGAAAAGTAATATGTAATGTGTCATCACCGTTTCTGTTGGAATGGTTCTAGTCTGAGTTTCCAATGAGTAATTGACTGTTCTGATTATAGCTCATAACAACGATAAAGCATTTCCTGCCACTTTTGAGCATGTGAAGGATCTGTTCTGTCCCAAATGGAAGAGCCATCGTTAAATCAGAAACAGTGAGCACATTGAAAATCAAGGGTTTATGCTCCGAAACGACTGGGATATCAGATTCAGGTCTAATTTTTTTATTAAGAACTGGCTATGGATGATAAGTAGACGGAGAAATGTAACTCATTTGAATAAAAATCTCTTTCCAAAATTTAGATAGATATTTACATGAAGGAAACATGTGGAGATGATTAGCATCTACATCCACACACCTAAGTTCCTGTTTGAAAAGCCTCTGAGTCAATATATGGTAGATATAGTAGAGGATGAAAGGTCTGATTGTGAAGAACTGACAGGTTTTAGGAAATGCTTACAGGCCTTCAATCTAGTGTACTCTATCCAAATCTGAAGTGATATTATCTCTTTGAGTATAAGACAATCAGAAACACAGCCTGCTCTCTTGTACTAATTGACGTCTACATGTAACTCTGCTCAAACCAGTGACTCGCAATACCAGGTGATGAACAATGAAATAAGACTCTCATAAAAAACTGTTTGAAAGCCCTCTGTCTTCAAAATATTGAACCATGCCCAACAAAATATTCACGTAGTTTTAAATGTACTTTATTTAAAAAACGCAAGGATGTCTGATTTTTTCCAAGAGAGATGAGATACTCGAGTTTGATTCTGAAGAAAATGTATGGAACAGTATGGAGTACTATTGAGAATCAAAGCGTTAGTCATTGATTTTGAGCTAAAGAAGTTTCCCTACCCCATCTCTAAATCCTCATATGTAATCTTGACTATGCTGATGTGTTCCTAGTAGATGGACCAATAGAAGGCTGACTTGCTCTCTAAAGTCACATCTGGGAAAAGTAGGACTTGGACACCAGGGCCCATATTTATCATTTTCACACAGTACAACATAGTAAGCTACCATGATATGCTGAGCTGTTTGAAATGGAAAGGGCAGGAAAGCGCTGTATTTAACATCATATCGTGCATTCTTGTCCTTTCCTAGCACTGGCGCACTTTTGGCTGCCTAGTGCCAATGCAGGCCCCCTTGCGTCATTGTGCAAGAGTGCCTGCATGGGACGGAGGATTGTTTTTGTGCAGGAAGGGACACCTTCCAGCACAAAAACAGTCCTGAGAGGCATTTCCCTCTTTCTATGTGTGCTGCAGAATGCAGCACACATATAAAGGAAAAAGCGAGGAGAAATAAAGATATTTCTCTGTCACGCCTCACCTCGGAAGGCGTAGCTTTTTGACGCATTCCCAGGTACACCACTAATGATAAATCTGGGATTGCGCCATAATCTATGGAACGCATGTTTGGGGCAGAGAATTGCAAAGTAACAATTTTCGCTACCTTGCATTACTCCAGATTTATCAAAGCATGCATGGCCATGCAAGGTGGCCTTGCTAAATTTCACTTAAGTTTTTGGTCGCCCCTGCGTCTTCTTGTGTGGCGCATGGGTGACGTAAAATGCATCCACAAGGGAGAATCTAAATGAAAACTGACTAGGTAGAAGCTTGAAGTAGGTTCAGATATGAAAACAAGTCACAAAGAGGGTAATTACTATAGAAGACACAACTAGAAGGCAATGCATATACAAGTAAAGAAACAATAGAAAATTGATAGGAAAGTACAAAAGAAAAGAATGCGCTAACTACCATAATTGGTTGAATGTATGCTCTCTGGGTAGTTATCTATCAGTAATAGAAAATAGATTAAAATAAGGAAACGAGCATGTGTTCTCACAGAATTTTGGGAGACATCTAGAAGCACCTATTGAAAAAGAATGTTAGATGAATCTATGTGCATGAAGAATAATGACTGAACGCAGTATATCTTCAAAACACAAATATAGGAGGAGTGTCACCTTTTTCGTCAAGCGATAGGATATCTTAAGACTGCCTGGAAATATAATAGAAGAAAGAATATAGTCTTTATATGTTTCATCGTGTTCTCTTACGGGTTTTAATCACTTAAGGCAATGAGTAATATCTTCTTGTCTTCCTTTTCCAGATTCAGGAGACCAGAGGCTACCGTGGAGGAAGCATGCCCTTCTGAGGAAGAAGAAAAGCCAAAGGTAAGTGCTCACAGGTAGTATCAATAGTGCAAAGGGGAATGGATTTGTGAGGGAGTACACCTGGTTGTATTCAACACTTCTGTCCCGTCACCATGTGCATAGTAAAGAAACATAAGGTCATTTGACTCGTGACCGCCTTATTCCTCACTCGGTTCGAGTATCTATTCAGGTAAGTTTCAATCGTTTATAATAAAAGTAAAAACAATGAAGGTCACGTAATTACTATGGAATTGCTCAACTATTTTTGGCTTCAGCATGTGACCTGCAAGTTAATGTAAAATGTTCTCACATTGGCTCCTTAGGCTGGAGACCCTGCAATCTCCTGTACCCCAGTGTCCTCCCAATGAGCCGCCTCCCATTACTCCCCAGCAAGCGAGCATGTAGCTCTGCTAGCCTCGCTCCTCCTTGAACGTGGTGGGGTGTCTCGTGAGGGTGGTGACCTTTCGGCTTTCTCCCTTCTTCGGCAAGCTTGCCCTTCTCCACCACAGCACGGAGTCCACATGATTTAGCTTCTTGTGCCCCTCATGACATCTCCCCTCTCGTCCCTGCATTCAGATCTCCTGCTTCGACTCAGAATTCTTCATCTGATGCGTGGCGCCCCACATTGAAGAACTGGGGTAAATAGGTTTCCTCCTTCCAGGTCCAAAGTCAGGGACACCCCCCCACCCCCCACCCCTCGTCTCCCCCGGTTTAGTTGCAGACGTTTTAAAAGCACAGGATTCCCAGGCAGCTCACGAAAGTGGGAAAAAGTACATCTTGTGATGTTGGAATAGAGGCAGAGGACCAAGATTTTGATTCGCCCATCCCCTCCTCCACATCACAAAGAGGTCATAAGTAAAAGAGGATCGAACTCAGACACAGGGCTCAAGAAAGGCAGGATAGGGTTCTGGAATCTAACAACTATGAAGTTGGGGAAGCCTGACATAATACTGAAAGAACAGACAAAACAACCTAACTAATGAACTAGGAAAAGAAGATAGACACCGGAAATTGGGAAAGACAAATATGAAGAGCAAGAAAGCTGGAATATGGAAATCTGGATTACAAACATTATCTGGACTGGAGCTAATCAAAGAGTATACAGAACATTGGAATACATGGCAAGGAATCTGAGTCCAAGACCAGAAGTATGCAGATTGAAAAAATGAACCGCGGTGTACAGGACACAGAATCTGCATAGAAACAGGAACAAGACAGGGAGAATAGCATAACGCAGAACTCTATAATACAGCACAAAGGTACATGATCAGAAAACTGGAAAAGGATAGAGACAGATGAACTATGAAAGGGGCAGAAGAGCTATGACACTAAATAAAAAAGAGCAGTAACACATGGGGAACATCTAACAAAGAATATGCATGGCACACAGAAACTAGAAACAGACTTTCAAGCACAACAGCAAGTCATGCTGGGTTTGTTCAGAATGTCAGTGGTGAGACAGTTGCTACGACCCCGAGCACTAAGGTCAAACACAAGAGATATAGCTGACAGCTCAGGGGAGGAATTTAGGCGCATAGAGAGATGCAAGAGACATCAATTAACCAGGTGTCGAAAATAAGAGTTTTACTTCAATAGGAAAGGCTACACTGGGACTTGGCTTAGCAAAGACTAATGAAGCCAGAAGGTTTAAGTAGCAAAATAGGAACATTTGAAATGAAGAGAGGATCAGAAAAGAGAAATAACAAAGTATTTAAAACATATATTTATGAGTCAGAGAATCAAAGAATCATACTAAGAAAGGGAAACCGTAATAAGAAAGAGGGCTTCACCTCAAGGGCCTGATTTGGACAGGCTTTGAGGACAGAAATAACTATTTGGAAAATAATGCAAAATGGTGGTGTGGAAAACAGGGCTAAAATTAGATATGATTTAAGGTTTACAGTGGGCCAGAGAGTATTGTGTTAAAAACGTGGAAGCCCATGTGAGTGCCATTTTATGATAGGTTGGCAGACTCCTGACACCTAGGTCTGGGGGTTATCTGGCAGGGGTATTCTTTCAAATTCAAAGTGATGCCATCAGATTCCTTCCCCTTCATACTGACTTCTTGCCGATAGAAGCATTTAAAGCAGTTGGGTCTGCGCCAGTGTGTTGCATAGTAAGTGGACAAGACTTCTGTGATCCAGGTCCCTTCAGCAGAGGGTTACTCGTGAACGGTACACTCCAAAATGCAGTCTTGAATGGATCATTCATTTTCTCTCCCCAAATAATTCCTTATAGCTGTTGACCTTCAGGATACTTACCTCCATTTGGCTGGCCATCCAGATCATCAGGGGTTCACAAGGGTCTGTATTGAAGAGTACCATTGGCAGCGCTGAGTATTATCTCTTGGCTCAAATACTCTCTCAGGGCCTGACTCACAAATGTAAATTTACACCTTTGTGTAAGTTTATGTTTGTTCAGGAATTCACAAACTCTCACTTATTAGTAGTATTATTAGTGCAGAGGCTCCACAGTCAGGGCGGAGAACTTCACACATAAAAACATACAACATGCCTATCTTTTATGTGAAGAGTTCTCGCCCCAACTACGGAGCCTCCACAGTCGTAAACCTACTATTAAATCGGAGTTTGTGAATTCCACTTTGAATCGAATGTAAAGTTACACAAACTTGTAAATGTACCATTGCGAATCAGGCCTGCAGTGTTTTTCAAGGTCCTTCATCCTTCTGTGATGATTCTATGCCAGTGGGGAATTTTAGTCCTACCATAACAAGACAATTCGTCAATTTTGATGACCACATCAGGCACTAGAGTAGTGTACCAGCTCCTTGCTCACCACAGCTTTCTGATCAACCAGAAGAAATCTATTTTCTGATTACTCCCCAAGATCTTAAATTCATTGCAGCAATTGTTTGTGTATGTCTCATTTACATATCTGAGGTTATCCTGAGTTTATAATTTCTGGTGCTGGTCTGTGGCTCTAGACAATGCACCAGCAATGGAATTGATCCCAGTCGATAGAAACATTGTGAGTCTCAGCTTGGGGCAGACCAAGGATGATATAGACACTTTATAATTCAGAGTGTAATCATGTTTGAATTTTCTGTTATTTGCATCCTGGTTACCTCCTCTTTGCCTGCTTCAGGGACACAGAACACTGAAGGACTTATGACTCCCAGAAGTCTCAACAGACCGCAGAGCACTGGACCCTGCCTGACACCAGCTTGAGGGAGACATAGCACGCAGTACCCTTCCCAGAGGAGCTAGAGGCTGCTGTACTGACCTGAGGAACTCTCCTAATAGTTTGAAGGTAAAATATTTGACTGGGATGGGCCAGCTTGGTGTATCCAAATGCCACACTGTCTGGTGCTTTAAGTAAAATGAAAAAGGTGGGTGGTCTCTCCAAGGGACGAGGCCAAAGACATGTAAGTAGAAATAATTTCCAAGAAGTGACATATGTAGTTAAGGGTGTGGCTTAAAACATATCAACTAAAGTTCTTTGTTTTCCCATAGCGTGACATTTAACCAGTCTTTTGGTTCCTCACTATGAGCTTTGTTTTATTACATCCATACATATTACACAATAACTTAAATGCTCTTAATAGAAGCCAGGACTATTGGCTTTGCAATTGCTTGTTAGCAATATCAGATAAGTGAGTGAGAGCAAAAATGTTGTTGGACTACAGGAATTGTAAATATTTTAATTATAAAAATATGAGACTGTGAATAAAAAAATACTAAATACTGTATAATGAGGTTTGGGCACCTCCCCATTACGGTACATTCGTTCTCTCTGTTCAACCTTGAAGCACTTTTTGTCCCCACATATTTGTAAAATCAACACTAGCATATCTCACACCACATCTCTTACATCTTCAATACCCTCTTTTACACTATTTTCTCATACTTTTTTTCTTTTTTAATAAAGTTTTATATAGCGTGAACTTGAACCGAATTGTGTAACAGAGTGCTTTACATAGCACCAGTTGCCTTACATTAGGACACATTCATTTTTGTTAGGCACTGGGAGATTAAGTGATTTGCCCAGAATAACAGGATGTTCAGCGTCATTGCCGAGACTCAAACCCATTTCCCCAGATTCGAGTTTGACCGCCCTAGTTGTTAGGCCAACTCCTCGCCCCAATGTACCTTGTACCATCTCCTTGACTACTCCATTCCCCAAATACACAGCAGCCACTCACCTGTACCTGAACACAACAGCCTGGAAAACACAAATACTGTTAGGGAATACAAGAGTAACTAAAACATGTGAAATGTAAATAGGAACTACATTGCTGAGAACCTTTAACTTAATGGTTGTTATAGTCATTGTTCAGAAATCATTGTGCCTGTGAAGTCAAGGATATGAGTGTAGGACCCAGTAGAGACCAGTTCCAAAGTCAGTTTTAAATTACATCCAGGTCTCAGGTGCGAAAGTATCTGCATAAACAGCACTTTATTTTTTCTAGGTGCTTTTTGCCTGAAAGCTTACAAACTTCATATCTCGGATCCTGCTCCCTATTTTAATGTTCTTGGGTGCATATTTATGAGTCCATTGCGCTTCCAAAGCATCGATTTCTGTGATGCTCCGGTAGTGCAAATCACAAATTGATATTTATGAAGTCACGCAAAGCCACTTTGCCTGGCTTTGAATGGCCTCGTAGATGTAGAGTAAGGCAAGGCAGCTCATATCGCTGTGTTGCCTTACTCTGCTCTATGGAGGCATTCCTTGGGTGTTGAAGTGGGTGTTCCCACAAAACACCCATGGATTTTGATGCTTACCCAGATGTACAAAACCATGTAAACCTAGGGATGCACCGAAATCTAACACCTCCTCAGGGGAGGCATCACGAGGAGAAAGAACAATTTATCCTGTTTTTTTCCTCTTTCTATGTGTGCTGGAAAAACCCTCCCACAGTTGTTTTTGTGCAAGAAGAAGCATGATGGTGCAAGGGCGCCTGCATTGGCACTACGTTCCCAAAATGGCGATAGCGTGGGGGGAAAAGGCAAGAATACCCTGTATTAGATAAATAGGGTGCACCCTATTTATCTAATACAAGGCATTCTTGCCATTCCTGCCCTTTCACTTTGATGTAGGTCAGCATAGCAAGGTGACTTGCTGCCCTTCCCTACACCAAATCCCCATAAATGAAGCCCTTAGTGTCTAATTGGTCATTAATTTTAATCTCTAAAAGGGATGTTTCCTGAGATGCATATTCAAGAAACTGGTTCAGAGATTTGGCCTGTGTAGCAATGGCTGCAACCTTTCTAGACAAAGAATAGGTCAGACCTTTAACCTCCTGGTCGGAGTGCCTGCTCTCGCCTGCGTAGCTCCACCGTTAAGGCCCCGTGCTTAGAGCCAGCTTCAGCCCTTCAGGTAGGTGTTGGCGGTCCTCCACCCACTGGCTCCTGCCAGCGCCTCATCTCTGGTAGTCTAGTGGAAGAGCACCCTGCTCTTCTGCTATTCCACTCTGTTCTGTGTCATTTTTCCTGTCTTTTTCTTTTTTTCTCTTGTTTTTGCCTCTTTTGCTGTGCCTTTTTTCTCTATTTTGCCTCTTTTACTTTGCCTTTTCCTCTCATGTGCCTCTTTTCTTTGCCTTTTTTCCTCTCTTGCACCTCTTTCTCTCTGCCTTTTTCCTCTGTTGTGCCTCTTTTCTTTGCCTTTTTTCCTCTGTTGTGCTTTTTTCTCTCTGCCTTTTTTCTCTTGTTTTTGCCTCTTTCTCTCTGCCTTTTTCCTCGATTGTGCCTCTTTCTCTTTGCCTGTTCGCTTTGTGTCTCTTTTCTCTCTATTTTTCCTCTTGCCCTCCCTCTTCCCACACTCCCCGCCGCTGCTGCCCCCACTGCCCCTCCCCCTAGCATCTTGTTCCAGCTCCCACCTCCCAGCTGACCACCCCCAAACCCTACGTAATGGTGGCTGCTGTCCTGCAAGAAGCGCAAGACCTATCATCTCCTGGTCGGAGTCACTGCTCTCACCCCATGCAGCTCCACCATTAAGGCTCTGCCCTTAGCGCCTGCTTGAGCCCTTCAGATAGGGGCTTGAGGCTCTCCTCACCTGCAGGGTCCTGCATGTGCCTCTTCCCTGGTGGTCTAGTGGAGGAGCACTCTGCTTTTCTGCTATTCCTCTCTGTCTTGTGTCATTTTTCTCATGTTTGCCTTTTTTCTCTCTTGTTTTGCCTCTTTCTCTCTACCTTTTTTCTCTATTGTGTCTCTTTGCCTTTTTTCCACTGTTGTGCCTCTATCTCTGCCTTTTTCCTCTTTTGTGCCTCTTTTTCTTTGCCTTTTTTCCTCCGTTGTCACTCCTTCTCTCTGCCTTTTTTCTCTAGTTTTTGCCTCTTTTTCACTTTCTTTTTCCTCTGTTGTGCCTCTTTTTATTTGCCTTTTTTCCTCTGTTGTGCCTCTTTCTCGCTACCTTTTCTTCTAGTTTTTACCTCTTTGTCTCTGCTTTTTCCCTCTATTGTACCTCTTTCTCTTTGCCTGGTCACTTTCTGTCTCTTTTCTCTCTGTTATTTCCTTTTGCCCTCCCTGATCCCTCTTCCCTCGCTCCCCACCACTGCCGCCCCAAGACCCCTCCACCCTAACATGTTGTTCCTGCCTCCCAGCTGATCCAGGCGTGCCAAAGCCAAGCTTGTCCATGACACGACCAGTGGCAGGGACCCGGGTCTCCTGACCCCCTGCCGCTACGACCCCAGAATTTTTCACGCACTCAACCCTGGACACAACAACCACTGCCAGCTCTTGACGCTGAGCAACACTCAAGGCCGATCTACTACTGACACTGCCGCCACACCTTCACCCACCTCTGGACCCAAGCAGTAGCCTCCAGCCCACCGGACGCCAGTACACATAAACCATTGGACTGCATCCTTCTCAATGTACCCTCCCTGCACAGACATGCAGTAGAAATCTGGGACTTCCTCAACACCCACACACCCGACGTCACCTTCCTCACAGAGTCCCGGACCGACGCCAGCTCCACACCCAACATTGCGACCGCCATCCCCGACGGATACAAGATCCTGAGAAAAGATCACCCCAACTGCCCAGGAGGAGACCTCGCTATCATCCACAAAGGTTCCCTATGACTGACAGCCACATACTTGGGTGACGCCTCAATCCCCATGGAACACATCCAATTTCAGATCCAGCCCAAACCCAGAATGACGCTCTGTGGAAACTCACCTGCAGACGGCCTGGACCCCACACCCCCTCCACCAATGATATTGCTGACCATATTACACCCTTCGCCTTTTTGGGCTACATACTACTCTGGGACCGGAACTTCCACCTGGACAATGACAGTGATACCAACACCACCACCCTCCTGGAGAACCTCACCAACATATAACTGAAGCAACTTGTCACTACCCCCACTCCCACAGCGGGACACATACAACAATTGCTTCAGCTGCACCATGTAACTGCTCTGGACCGACTGCCACTGCATCCATTTCTCCTTTACGAAACCCACCGCGCCCAAGCACACGCACTGCCTCCCTCGCAGAAGCTGGAACAAAGTCTCCGAAGAACTTCTCACCTCCGTCTCACCTGCACTCCGGCCCTTAATACGACAGATGCCAACACAGAGGCAAGCTACCTCCGCCAATGGATCGCCAACTGCACCAACACTGTCGCCCCTATTCAGAACACCATGAGATGCCAGAACAAGAATTCCAACTGGTTCACCACAGAACTCTGAGAATCCAAGCGCTCTGGCTGACAACTGGTGAAGGCGTGGTGAAACAGCAAAACCCCGGAAGCATATGCCACCTACAAAACAGCCATCACAGCACACCACCAACTCATCAAATCAACAAAGAAAAACTTCATCCAAGACAAAATCCTTGCCATAGCCCACAACTTAAAGGAACTCTTTGCCACCATACAGGGATTCGCCAAACCAAACAGCGAAACAACCAATGTCCCTCCCGACCAAGACCAATGCAACAAACTCAGCTCCTTCTTCCACATCAAGATCAAGACATTCTATGATAACTTTGACGGTCGAGACTATGGTACTGCCTCAACTCCCACTCCCAACAACACCACCCAACAGACCCTTCACACCTGGACCCCTCCCACCACAAGAGACACCTTAAAGATAATGAAGAGCAGTCATTCTGGAGCACCTTCTGACCACTGCCTGCCACACATCTTCCACTGCCATCCCACCGAAGCTATGCCAAACTATCAACTGTGTTCTCGACACAGCCACGTTTCCCAACAACTGGAAGTAAGCCAAAGTCAACTTCCTCCTAAAGAAGCCCTCCCCAGATCCGACGGACCCCAAGAATTTTGGCCCATATCACTGCTTTCTTTTGCCACCAAAGTCAGAAAGGCCATCCACACCCAGCTAGCACACGTCATTGAAACCCACGGCATCCTGGACCCCTCTCAATCTGGATTTTGCAGCTACCATAGCACCAAGAGCGCCCTCCTCTCCTCACTGACCACATCCACGCCCTCCTCGACCAAAGTCACATGGCAGCCCTCCTCCTCCTAGACCTATGAGCAGCCTTCGACACCGTCTCCCACCGCACACTAGCCACCAAACACCACAACGTCGGCATCCAAGGAAAGGTCTTAGACTGGTTATGTCCTTTCCTATCAGGCAGAACACAGAGAATTAGAGCCCTACCCTTCCTCACAGACCGACAAATATCAAATGTACCCAAGGATCCTCCCTCAGCCCCACACTCTTCAACGTCTACATGGCCCCCCACACAACTATCGTTACCTACACTGATGACAATCAGCTCATACTCTCCCTCACCAAGGGACCCGACATCACCAGGCACAACTTCCAAGAAGGGATGTAAACCATTGTGACCTGGATGAGCAACAGCTGATTGAAGCTCAACTCTGAGAAAACAGACGTCCTCATCCTTGGCTTCACCCCCTCGGGATGAGACAACACCTGGTGGCCACCCGCACTCGGAAACCCACCCACCCCAATGGACCACGCACGCAACCTCAGCATCATACTCCACTTTTCACATACCATGAACCACCAAATCAATGCTGTATCATCCACATGCTTCAACACCCTCTGCATACTTTGCAAGACGTTCACTTGGATCCCCCAACTCCAGGAAAACAGTCACCCATGTACTCATCACCAGCAGACTGGACTATAGCAACGCCCTCTACACCCGAATCAACAGAATCCTCCTACCCAAGCTCCAGACCGCCCAGAACACCTAGGCCAGACTTATCCATGATATCCCATGACACAACTACATCACCAAACACCTCTGCAACCTCCACTGGCTCTCCTTCGAAAAAAGAATAACTGCAAGCAGCAAACACTTAAATCCCTCCATAACACTGGACTGGACCCCAATACCTCAACGACTGAACCTCCTTCCACGTCCCCAAGAGAAACCTCCGCACAGCCAACCTCACCCTAGCCACCGTCCTTTGTTTCTACAGGACCACAGCTTGTGAAAGATCCTTCACCTACCTCGAAGCCAAGACCTGGAACAATTCAGAATGGTCCTCAAGACCAGGCTCTTCGAATGACCCTAACGGAGCTGCTCATTCTCCCACACCGTGCCTTAAGACCCTTGTGGGTGAGTAGTGCACTCTACAAAAGATTGATTGATAATATTCAGGCAACAAGGTATTTATTAAAGAGTTTATAATTCATCATTAACCCCTTGGCCGCTGCGGTAATTCCGCCGCAGCGCTTGAGGGTGAGGAGGAGCGCGGCACCGCCATGCTTGTGACGGAACCACGCCATCATGAGCCACGGGCGAGCTGTGCTAATCATGGCGTGGTTCCGTCACGACTCCGCCCACTCACTAATTTGCCTGCACAGGCGGGGAATCAGTGCCACGTGGGTGGAGCGGCCACAGCATGACGGAACCACGCTGTCATAAGCACACGCTGCCAGTGGCTCATGACAGCATCGTTCCTTCCTGAGCAGGGAATGTTGGGAGCTCTATTGAAAACAATGGAGTGCTCTGGGCTTATAATGGCTGGTATAAGCCTGGAGCTCCAACATTCCAATGTTTCTTTGTTCACAGCTATGGCTGTGAACAAAGGCTTCAGGGAGCCTGAGGCGGTTCCAAAGGCGATTCCAATCCCCTCACGCTTCCATAAGTCTTTGTTTTTTTTGTTACAACATTCTGTCCTCTAGTGACAGAATGTTCTAATAGCCTTATAGCCCTTCGTAGATGGGCTATACCGGTATTAAAGTCCCTCTCCCTTGTTAAAGGCCCTCGCCTTCGGCTCGGGGCCTTTAACGCTGGAGAGGGCCTTTAATAGCCGGTATAGCCCTCTACAGCGAGCTATAAGGCTATATTATTACCATAGTACATCACAAATGACTTGTGAAAATTTTTCTTCTTGCCTCACACATTTCCTTCAAGAACCAACGTACAGTAGTGTAGGAAATGGCCACCAATGCATAATACACCCCCCCACACAGATGATTTTTGCCCTTTCTGCAACGTGAAAAGTAAACCCTTTTGACAGGTGAAAATCTTCCTTTTAAATATTAATCAGTCATTACCTCCTCGTTAGTCTTCCTCGCCACATGACTTACATAGTGAGCTTCAGCTCCACACCAGAACCCTCCAAAGCAAAAAGTTAGCCTCCCATGCCTCCCATCCCCTCCCAAGATGGCCGACCCATTACCACCTGACCTCTATAAGAGGCGGGCTGGCCCAACACATCAGATTACCGGTAAGTAACCGGGGCATTCCTTTGTAAGTCTTGTTGTCTCACAAGACAAGGTTTGTTGTATTTAAAAGTAATAGAATGCAGAGACTTAAAGTTAACATATCCCTACAGTTACTACAGACCAAAGGAAGGCTGGCTGCCAAATAGAGAAACACTGGGACGTTATAGTAAATACAAATTCTGCTATCTCTGGAAAGGTAAAGATGCCTTCAAGGGACTTTGTTCAATCTAAGTTTTGTTATTTAAAATTAATATGAGAAGAACCAATTTATCGTCCTTACAATGAGTGAATCAAAACTGATCAAATTGTGTTGTCAACATGAAACATATAAACAAAGACACAGGGTGTATACGAAAAAAGTGTTTTTATCAAATAATTCATTAAGAAAAATCAGCTTCATATACAGACAAATAAGCGAATAAGATTTTAGGACTGTGGGTACACATAAAAATAAATTGCTAAGTGACTCAACAGAACCTAAAAGACACCTATCCCAAAACACATTGAGTAAAACAAAGAAAGGAATGAAGTGCAAAGTCGACGTTTCGGTTTCTTAGCAGTTATTTGATGAAACCATCCTCAGGACTGTAATCAGTTCAGATCTGTATAGAAATATTGTAGTCTGCAAGTTAAAAGATATTTACAGTTACAATATTACATTGGCTATATTCAACACACCCTGGTGACAAAACAATTACACTAAACTGTAGCGACAAAAGACATTATATTTACAACATGTACGTGAACATAAAGTTCATGCTTCTAAAGACAATATCACTTTGTGGTTCATTAATTTAAAAGACAACAAGCATTGCATTGGTTTAATCTGTCCACAATAAACATTTACTTCTCATGTTCTATTTGTAGTAAAATCAAAAACATTCTAGAACCATTTTGTGTTCAAACAAACCATTTAACTCTTGGGTTGAAAGACCTATATTACATCAGGGTCATTGTGTCCATATCAAACAAATGGGCGCATACATTAAATCATTGCTATGACGACTTCATAGTTGCAAATCTATATGTTCAGCATTAATGCGAAATCATTCAGTTAAAGAAATTATATATAGGATGTTATATGAAACCCTTTATGAATCAGTAGTGGTGTCCATCTATTAGTCTAGGTCTGTATGCTTTGTAAATACCTGTTTGCGGATTATCGTCATCCGCAAGAAGATCTTGGAAGGATCACAGTATCCTAGGGACCTGACTGGAAATTAAGAACTTATATTTTAGATCTGTGTATTAGTGGTCACAAGAAAAAAACCTATTTAGATGTTAAAGGACATACCTATCGAATGCGGAGATCGCTCATCCAAGTGGGATGTAGCGTCTGAACTTCACTCACATAGGGTTCACGTATTCATACACAGTAGAATTCATCTAGAAAAAGTAATGGTAAATATTTTCACGATGTATTCAGTTTTTATAGAGAGAGCCCATTGCTACTTAGAGGTAGATCTTACCCAGTGTATGTTAGGTGAATTATTATCAAATTTCTGAGACAAATCAGGGGTCGATGCACATAATTTCCGCTTAAACGAGCCTGTGAGCAGTCAGAGATCCTGCAGTGTCTGTCAGAGGGTACAAGAAAGGGTGCACATTAGATGCTAAAGTTTCTTAAATCTATTGGCATTATAATACTTGTAATAGCCTGTGGAGCATCCCACGATATACACTAGTCTTAGGTTTAAGCTTTAGGTGGGTCACTATCATTTGTGCTGCGCAGACAGTATTTTAAGCGGGAGCGACCTAGTTGTAGGCGCATATAGGTACGAAATTATGTACACGCTGCTCACGTTGTGTTCATTAATCCCAGCAAAACGCTATCAAAAATGCAAGCACGCGTTACTAACGTTGTGTGCGTTTGTGGCAATTGGACGCTTTTAAAATTATGGGCAACTTAATGCACAGAAGTTAAAATAAAAATGAAACTGGGCAGCCTGACCACAAGCAAATTTCAATTACAAAAGGCGACAAATTTCGTCTGCTACCTTACTCTATAAAGAGCGCAGCATAGTTTTAAGCGCATTTAGTTTCAGCTGGGCGGCCGTATGATTCTTACCTTAAGATGCAGCGAGGTGAAGTCAATAACGCGTGTCATCAAAGTGAAGCCACGGTTTGTTATCGGTCTCGCTGACATTTAAAGTGAGTGTTTGGAGATCGAAATGGGACTAAGTGTTTGGAAATCGAAATGGGACTAAGTGTTTGGAAATCGAAAAGGGACTAAGTTTGTCAGCCATTTTGAACTAGTCAAATGAATGCTGAGGACATATATGTGTCACGTTGGAATAAAACAAGGGAAATTATTCTGGAATTACTCATAGAACTATTTATAGAACATATTTCTATACAGATCTGAACTGATTACAGTCCTGAGGATGGTTTCATCAAATAACTGCTAAGAAACCGAAACGTCGACTTTGCACTTCATCCCTTGCTTTGTTTTACTCAATGTGTTTTGGGATAGGTGTCTTTTAGGTTCTGTTGAGTCACTTAGCAATTTATTTTTATGTGTACCCACAGTCCTAAAATCATATTCGCTTATTTGTCTGTATATGAAGCTGATTTTTCTTAATGAATTATTTGATAAAAACACTTTTTTCGTATACACCCTGTGTCTTTGTTTATATGTTTCATGTTGACAACACAATTTGATCAGTTTTGATTCACTCATTGTAAGGACGATAAATTGGTTCTTCTCATATTAATTTTAAATAACAAAACTTAGATTGAACAAAGTCCCTTGAAGGCATCTTTACCTTTCTATATTTACTTACCCAAGCCCTCAAGGGTATTCCGGGTTGCTCACTTCCTTAATAAGTATCTCTGGAAAGGAGCACCTAGAGAAATGAATACAAATCTTTTTTTAAGATTTAATAAACACCCAATGAAATGGTACTACAAAGTGTTTTTTTGAGCATATACTCCTTCTTCTTGGTGTTTTAGTTCCTCTGGTAGGAAGACTAGTTGGCATTTTTCAAGGAACTTAATTCACTTCAAAGGACATTCCCCTTTCACAAATAGATGTCATTTTACATCAGGGCAGCTCACATCTTTGGTTCTCCCACTGAGGCAGGTGCCAAGTAGAGTGAGGGGAGTGTTGCCCCCAGGAATGGTTTAAAGGAACCAGTGAGGAGGGGCTGTTGCTCACCCGGGACACACCTCCGGGAGGGCACACGGGCTCTGCGAAAAGGAAGAAAAGTGTCATTATTTTGAATTTTGAGAGTCAGGCATACTGTGGAATTTTTTGCTGTATGGCAGGCAGGAACTGTAAAGAAAATTGGTAGCATTATCTCTGGGAACATTTACTCCATTGGTTAGGGAGGGATCAGGAGTTACCACACCTACCAGCTAGTGCCAGGCATAAATATGGCATCTCCGGGCACCCTCTCAAGAACACTGCTTGACCTGAGGGAGAACAGAAGAGGACTGGACCAGACCTGCTGTATGTGACCTGAGAGGATCCTGGAAGGACTGGGCCTGATCCTTCTTGTACCAAAGACAAAACCTAGACTGAAAGGTTCAGTTTGCGAGTCTACTGTTTAGCTACAGGACTAAGAATATCTACAAGAGGCCTTTCCCTACAGCTCTCAGCTCATTAGTACCTTCTGGACCTGACCTGGACCCTGCTGTTGGCTACAGGTGGAATGAGTCCTCACCCCCAAGTGTTATTTCCTGAGGTCCTAGAAACCTGGCATGGTCTGGCCATACTTCTCCTCCCACACCTGAAAATCTAGGACTTTAAAACTGTTTAGACTTCAAGACCTCTGGAGGACTAGGACCAATCAGCACATTCAATCTGCCCAGATAATCCCAAAGCGCGTTCCTGGTAGGCCAAAGAAACAGATCTCCTATTCAGAAAAAGTTAAGAACCTAGGGGTGTGGCTCGATCCCAAACTTACTTTAATTCATCACACAAATGCTATTGTCTCAGCTAGCCATTTTCTTATTAAAAAGATCAGAAAAATCCTCCCATACATCCCAGTAGATGCCAGAAAAACCGTTGTTACAGCTTTGATCCAGTCCAAACTGGACTATTGCAGCGGATTCTAGATAACGCCCAAAAAACTCGGCTGCCAGATTGCTTCTAAAAATCCCCAGAACTCACTCAGTCCCCGCCGAAATCTGCAAGTTGCACTGGCTCCCGGTGGCGCAACGGATTAAATTCAAGGCTCTGTCCATAGCCTACAAGGCCCTTAACAACAAAGGGCCGACCTTTTTTCAAAACCTGTTCTCCTGGTATGAACCCACCAGGAATCTTCGGTCCTCGGGCTCTAAACTACTCCAGGTACCAATAACCCGCACTGTGCAATGGGGTGGGCGCAGTTTCCATTTTTTCACCTTCAAACTTTGGAACACGCTCCCTCTTGAGCTCAGAAATTCTTCCTCTCTCATCAGCTATCGGAAAGGCTTGAAAACCTGCCTATTCTAGAACAAGCCGACAGTGCATTCTTCCTCACCCGTAAATAGCGCCAAGACACCTACGGGTATACGCGCGCTCTACAAATTTTAGTAACATAACATAACATAACATAACATAACAGAAAGCCCGTGGAGCTTTGGTTCAATGTCTGTTGTTTGCTTTTGCAGGGCGCAACTCTCATCAGCCCTTCTGCACCTGTCACACGGTATCAATAACAACAAACCAACAGAAAACTTTGAATCTAGGGAAGAACGATAAAAAGTACTAAACACTTCACATTTTCCTTGAAAATGTATTTGAGTCAAGGTCACCTTGACATCCAACAGTTTGCTGAATAAAGGTAAAAACAAGGTTTCGTTTTCCCTTGATTCTTGATTGAATCCATCAAAAGCAAATATTGCCTGTGTAGAAGTCACAGACCATAAAACAAGAATGAAAGCGCACTATGCATCGCCTTTTTTCTCTGCTCCATGTCAAAATGAAAAATGGTGTCACAGGTACCACCTTTGACTGATTGCTTATCAAAAAAAAAATGAAGCATGTAAAATGTAATTGATATTTTTGAACCAAAGTCATTAGACACGTTTCATTCCATCATTCTTGGAACGCGTGGAAAATAATCCAACCAGTGAGATTAATATTATCAAAATTCTTAGCATGTATTGATTGACTTTTCCATTTTTCCGAAGAATAAAAGTGTAATGTGTAATAATGAATGACTACCCTGGTACAGACAGAATATTTTCTGAGCTATTAATTATGAAAGGATTTCCTATGTTTTCCAAATATTATGTGGGACAAAATGTAACCCATGCTGAACTAACAGTGTAACTCAAATAAATGTTAATCTATCTTCTATTTTTTTTTACATAAATATGTAACTCGGAAAAAAACTGGGATTAGTTTTTACCTACATTAAAAATGACCTTGCCACAAAAAATAAAACAGATGTAAACACAGCTGTGCTCTAGGATAACTGTTTCTTTGTGAATACACCTGCAGGTATACATTATTTCCAGTTACCGCGCTATAAAATGCAAATCAGAGTAATATAATGGACGTTTTCTCTTGAATAATGGGCAAGCCATAATTGAAAATACACAGCTCAGGCCTTTTCCCCTTTATTAGAAAGCGGGCCTGAGACTAACAGCGACCACATTCATTAAATATGATATGCTAATGTGTGGAACGTCACTGCACTGGCATGACTTGCCTCCCCGATCAGCATGTGTGATCCGTCATTATTACTGTTAGCTTCAGGCAGCGAACAGAAGCCTGTGATACCCTTGTCTGAGCCGCGTGGCTTGTTTATTGTTGCAGCGTCGCTGCACTATTTAAAATAGAGTGCGCTGAAGAGGAGATTGCCAAGAAATGCTATCAGACGCAGCACCAGTGAAGGCCGGCGTTATAAATCACTCCGCGAGTCCAGAGCGTGATCCGGCACGGCGATCTGATCAGCATATCCACAAAACAATGTATTTTCTCAAGCCTGACAGTCCAACCTCATAGTATGCCTGGAAACCCACAGTGGTTCTAAAATATGACGCCTGTTGCAGGAATTGGATTCAGGTTGTCGGTGATACCCAGCAGTCTCCTCGGCAGGATGGCTATCACAAGAAATGATGGACTTAACACAAAATAAATATTCTGTGGGTATTTTGAACAGAATATACTCCAGAGATAAAACGCATGGCTGCTTTAAGTCACAGCGCCTTTGTTGTTTGATTTTCAGGAAAATTTGATGTTACAAAAACATGTTTTTTGTTGTAGACGGTTGGATTGGGTGGTTTACTGTTCAGCGGTGGGGACTGCACAAAGGGAGTTAAGGGCCAGATGTACCAAAATAGTTATTTGCGATTCTCTAATTGCGAATCACAAGGATTCGCAATTAGGGGATATCGCAAAATGCCATGTAAGATTTATAGTACACCTTTTGCGATTTCTAGGGGGTTGCAAATGACCTACCTCATGACTAATAATGAGGTAGGTCGCAATTTGCGACCCCTTAGGAATCGCAAAAATCACCGGATGGTGGCCTGTTGAGATCAGCAGACCACCATGTCCGTGATTGTTTTTTTTTGTAAAGCAGCCCGTTTTCTTTAAAGGAAAACGAGATGCTTTACAAAACGAAAAATGAAAAAAGGTCCTTTTTAAAAAGCAGGCCGTGGTCCATGGGACCACTGCCTGGACCACAAATTTGTAAATGGGTTACTACCTACTTGAAGTAGATGGTAACATGCAAATATTTTACGACCGCAAATGCGGTCACAAAACATTCATACATACCAATGCGATTCGGTATTAGGAATAGACGCCCTAAACACAACCCTTCCTAATGCCGAATCGCAAACCCATTTTGCGACTCGGTAACAGGGTACCGAATCGCAAAATTAGGTTTCCTGTATCGGAAAAGCAACTTTTGGGTTCGTAAATGGGCAGATTCGCAGAATCTGCCCGTTTGAGAATGCAAAAATGCTTGATACATCTGCCCCTATAATTGTTCGTCAGTATTTAACAATCCATGCAAACAGGATTAAAAAATCTGGTTTACGATCATTTTATGCTTTCCTAACAATTGGAAAAAAAAATCATTTGACAGGGTACATTGCAACGCAAGGATATGAATATCTGTGGCTTGAGAAGTGCATGATCAAATCGCAGACAAGATTCAAGGAAGCAAAGAGCATGCTGCCAAGGAATAAATCAAGGTACCGACATAGGGAGATGGCTTCCGGACTGTGAAATGCATTTCAGTAGCACAAGCTACAATACTGGTAATGAAATAGAGAATATCCCCAGTGCTAAAATGTTATTGTTCCATTTTCCAATGTTCTGACATCTCTCACGGAGAATAATAGAAAGGGCTGAAAAAATGAGGTTGCTGTATGTCACGGGTCTGACTGTCAAGAGACATCTGAATTTAAAGACTGGTGGTGCGCCACCCCCCTTTCACCTTGCGTCTTGTCTCAACAGCCGCAGACTTCTACGTGGCATGAGGAAGAAGGAGACCCCGACACGGAATGGCCATCAGGTGTGAATGTATACGGCTCCTTTAAGGCCGACGGCTGGGATTGTGGAGTCACGCCCCTAGTGACGACAAAAGCAGGAAGCACGGCATCGAGGACGGACGGTGTTTTCCCCGAGGAGGAGATCGAGGAGGAGAGTAGCACGGAACCAAGTCCAGGAAGAGAAGCAGACGGAAACGACAAGCCAGGAGGCCAACGGTCGGACGAGTCGCCCTGCCACGCGCCCACGGGAGGAGCGTGGCTTAAAGAGGTACGGGGCCGGGTCGCGGGTTGGGTTGGGAGGCGGAGACAGCCCCCGGCGTAACACTTCCTGCAACCAAACCCTTACCTGAGCACGAGCACCTTCCGTCACTCCCATAGTTAATTGGAGCACTTCACGGGGTTTGCGTGTCCCTCACTCCCGGTCCTTGTATATGTCCACCCAGAGTGCAGGCAGTAATTCGCCTTCTCTTGATTTCCTTTTCTTTCCGGTACCACGTGGAATCCTGTTGTTGAGACGTATCAAGATAAAGACTTCCACGACCAGAAGGCACCGCGGCATTCAGCGAAACCCAGAGACTAAAGACTACTTACCTGTTCATGAAGAAAACGTATATATCAATAAAGCCCTCCTTAAAACCTTTAATCAAGGACCCAGTGTTTCTCTTTGAGCCGGCCCCTCCCGCTCCAGTGGTCGAACCTCCAATCCTTCCTGAGCCCCCGGGACATTTGGTGTCAGAAGTGGGATCTGCTTCATCATCCATCAGAGAGATCAAGATGGAGACCCTGATCGACCACCTCATAAAAGGGCAGGAGAAGTTAGGATGGGCCGTGGAGAACCAGCTGTCCATTGCTCAAGCGGACCGAGAACTTTTTACTAAAACAATGACCGCACACGTAGAGGGTCTTAAGTCCATACCCTCTGTCCAACAGGCGGCCACGGGAGAAGGACGGGTACACACGCCACATCCGTCAGGGATGGCCCTCCAAAAATATGTACCCGGTGAGGATCCTGACGCCTTTTTGGTAAACTTTGAAAGGGCGGCTCGGGCTATGAGCTGGCCCGAAGAAAAATGGCCGTTCTTTCTCGCCCCTCTCCTGACTGCCGAAGCCCAATCTGCATATCAAGCGGCGAATCCCCTGGGGACAACCCCATATGCGACTATTAAAATGGTCATATTGGACCATCTAGGGTTGGACCAGGAGGCCTATAGGGTCCGTTTCCGAAAAGAAAAAGGGGTTCCTGGGGAAAACCCGAAAACACTGTTCTTCAGGCTAAAAATGGCGGCTGACAAATGGCTTCGCCCTGATGTATGTACCAAGGAAGAAATACTGAATAAAATCTATGTAGAGCAGTTTATGGAGGCGTTACCATATGCGACCCAGCGTTGGCTCAAACAGCATGTAGGCCTGACAGTAGAACAAGCCATTGAGATGGCATCCCAATATGCCAGGGCCCAACCCAAGTCTATACCGTGGGAGCCAGAAAAAAACTCCAAAGGTACTCCTATCATCAAAACGGACAAAAGGCCAAAACCAGTACTCGAGGCTCCCCGACCCTACAGACCTCCCGGTATGATGGTTCCTCCAACAAAAGGACCCCAGTGTTTCGAATGTGGCGAGTGGGGCCACATCGCCAGGATGTGTCCCAAAAGGAAGAGCCATGAGGAACCCATGGAGGTGGGGTACCTGCCCCGGACTGTGATGTATTCCGCCGAAATGGGCAGCACGTTTTACGTGAGTATAAAGATGAATGGGTTCCAATTGAAAGCATTGTTAGACTCAGGGTGCAGGCAATCTGTGGTACAATCCAGGTTCGTAACCCCGGATCAGATGAATCATAAAACTCCCGTATATATCAGGTGCGTCCATGGAGACGTGAAGCCTTACCCCATGGCCTCCATCACTCTAACACCGCAGGATAGGGACCCCTGTACGGTTAGCGTAGGGGTAGTTGATTCCCTGCCTGAAGATATGATCCTGGGGACCGACAATCCAGAATTCCTGTCCCTATTTAAGGAACACCTTTCCACAACCAGGAGTGGGGTGCATATACCATCCTACCTGTCCCCCGAACCCTGGGTTATTGATCGCAGTTTCAGATTTGCCCAGACTGAAGACAGATCCCTTTTCAACGCCTGGGAAATCGCCCATAGCTCAGACAATCAGACCTCTCCAGTATTTCCCCGCTTTTTGATCAAAAACGATTTGTTATACAGACAAGCCAACCAAGAAGCAGAGATGCAGCTATTGGTTCCCCAGTCTTTCAGAGAACAAGTGCTATTCTTTGCACATGCCCACTTGATGGCAGGACATGCCGGCAAGGAAAAAACCACTGACTGTATCCTGCGCAACTTCTATTGGCCGGGTATTTACAAAGATGTTCAAGAATTCTGTGCCCGGTGCGAGGTCTGTCAACGTAGAAACACACAGCGCCCTCCGGCTGCCCCCCTACAAAGGATGCCCTTAATTGGTGTCCCCTTCGAGCGAGTGGGCATGGATCTGATAGGGCCCCTACCAAAGACGGGAAGAGGCTTTCTATATGCTTTGGTAATCGTGGACTATGCCACTCGATTTGTGGAGGCTTTTCCCTTAAAGAACACTACCACAGCGGCCATCGCTGAAAAATTTGTGGAACTTTTCAGCAGGGTAGGTTTTCCTAAAGAAGTATTGACCGACCAGGGGACTCCCTTCACCTCAAAATTAATGAAGGAGGTGTGTGCCTCATTGGACATAAAACACTTGAAAACCTCGGTGTATCACCCCCAAACTGATGGTTTGGTGGAAAGATACAACCAGACTCTGAAGCAAACACTAAAGAAAATGCTGACGGCGGAAGGGCCCGCCTGGGATCGGCTCCTACCTATCGCCCTTTATGTGATAAGAGCCCAAAAGCAAAGCAGCCTAGGATGCTCATCGTTTGAGTTACTGTATGGGAGGATGCCCCGGAGTCTCCTAGACATCACCAAAGAGATGTGGGAAAACGAAACGTCCCAGGAGCAAAAATCCATGTTGGAATATACCTCTCAGCTCCGAACTAGACTTGGTAAATTAAGAGAACTCGCCTATACATCCATGGAGCATCAACATGAGAGATACAAGAAATCTTATGACAAAGGTAAAAGATTAAGATCCCTGGACGTAGGAAAATGGGCTCTAGTGCTACTGCCTTCCATCAGTACTAAGAATAAGCATGAGTGGCAAGGCCCATATCAGATCACGGAAAAAATCGGAAACACTACCTATAGACTCCGATTAACCCCTCACAAAACACAAATCTACCACATCAATCTCTTGAAAGAGTGGTTGGGACCCCTACCCCGGGTGGGACAATTCGTAGGGCAGATGGATGTCCGACATGACTCTACTCTAGAACAGTTGGTGGTGAACCCCGAGCTGACTCCCCAGGAAAAGCAGGAGTTAACAGAGACTCTAACCCCGTATACAGCAGTGTTTTCCGACTTACCAGGAAGGACGGAGTTAGCAGAGCACTGCATCGAAACTCTACCGGGGGAAGTGGTAAAACAAAGACCATATAGAATTCCCGCAGCAAGAAAAGAGATTGTACGGAAAGAAGTGCAGGACATGCTCGAATTGGGAGTCATACGACCTTCACAGAGTCCTTGGTCATCCCCGATTGTTCTAATTCCTAAACCTGATGGCACAAAAAGGTTTTGTATGGACTTTCGTGCATTAAATGCTGTCTCGCAGTTTGATACGTATCCGATTCCTCGAGTCGATGACTTGATTGAAAAAATTGGAGACGCCAAATTTATCACCACCATTGACCTCACGAAGGGGTATTGGCAGGTCCCCCTTCGGGAGGAGGATAGAAAGAAAACAGCGTTTGTAACCGATGAAGGTGCTTTTGAGTTCACCGTCCTGCCTTTCGGATTACACGGCGCCCCGGCAACATTTCAGCGCCTGATGAACAAAGTCTTACAACCTTATTCACACTTTAGTTCAGCTTACTTGGATGACATAGTCATTTACAGTCAGAACTGGAAGGAACATTTGAGACACTTACAAACCATTCTGGAAGCCCTACAAACAGCAGGTCTACACATCAATGCAAGAAAATCGCGAGCAGCTTTTCAAAGTGTGAAATACCTGGGCTACGTGTTGGGTGAAGGAACCATCGCTCCCCAAAGCGAAAAAGTAAGAGCGATAGCAGCAGTTCCGTTCCCCAATAACAAAAGGGACCTTAGAGCCTTTCTTGGCCTGGTGGGTTATTACAGGCGCTTTATTCCAGGCTTTGCAGAGTTAGCAGCCCCCTTAACCAATCTGCTCCGCAAAGACGTCAAGGCCCAGGAATTTAGTAACCCATCGAGAGAGGCCTCACAGGCTTTTCACCGTCTTAAGTCCACGATGACAACGGCTCCTGTTTTGATATCACCGGATCACAGCAAACCATTTGTGTTGTCCACGGACGCTTCTAATCAAGGGATAGGTGCGGTACTATCACAAGTCAAAGAGGGCGTTGAACATCCGATCCTATACGTCAGTAGGAAATTGTTCCCCAGGGAGTGCCGATACTCTACCATCGAAAAGGAGGCCTTGGCAATCAAATGGGCAATTGACAAATTGCATTACTACCTGGAGGGCAAGCCCTTTGTTCTACATACAGACCACGCTCCCCTGAAATGGATGCACCAAAACAGTAGCCACAACCCCCGGGTGTTGCGATGGTTTCTGTCCTTACAACCCTATGCATTTACTGTACAACACCGCAAAGGAAGAGACAATGCAAATGCAGACTTTTTATCCCGGGTGTTTCCTCTCCCCGATCGGGAGATGCCAGGGGGGGAGGTGTGTCACGGGTCTGACTGTCAAGAGACATCTGAATTTAAAGACTGGTGGTGCGCCACCCCCCTTTCACCTTGCGTCTTGTCTCAACAGCCGCAGACTTCTACGTGGCATGAGGAAGAAGGAGACCCCGACACGGAATGGCCATCAGGTGTGAATGTATACGGCTCCTTTAAGGCCGACGGCTGGGATTGTGGAGTCACGCCCCTAGTGACGACAAAAGCAGGAAGCACGGCATCGAGGACGGACGGTGTTTTCCCCGAGGAGGAGATCGAGGAGGAGAGTAGCACGGAACCAAGTCCAGGAAGAGAAGCAGACGGAAACGACAAGCCAGGAGGCCAACGGTCGGACGAGTCGCCCTGCCACGCGCCCACGGGAGGAGCGTGGCTTAAAGAGGTACGGGGCCGGGTCGCGGGTTGGGTTGGGAGGCGGAGACAGCCCCCGGCGTAACACTTCCTGCAACCAAACCCTTACCTGAGCACGAGCACCTTCCGTCACTCCCATAGTTAATTGGAGCACTTCACGGGGTTTGCGTGTCCCTCACTCCCGGTCCTTGTATATGTCCACCCAGAGTGCAGGCAGTAATTCGCCTTCTCTTGATTTCCTTTTCTTTCCGGTACCACGTGGAATCCTGTTGTTGAGACGTATCAAGATAAAGACTTCCACGACCAGAAGGCACCGCGGCATTCAGCGAAACCCAGAGACTAAAGACTACTTACCTGTTCATGAAGAAAACGTATATATCAATAAAGCCCTCCTTAAAACCTTTAATCAAGGACCCAGTGTTTCTCTTTGAGCCGGCCCCTCCCGCTCCAGTGGTCGAACCTCCAATCCTTCCTGAGCCCCCGGGACACTGTACTACATGTGTTAAAGTTGCCTATTGCAGTGAGAAGTCTACTCTATAGGTTTTAAAATTGGCTATTAAAGGAGAACGTATTGTGAAGAAATGCAAACAAACCTAATCCATCCATCCATCCATCCATCCATCCATCCATCCATCCATCTATCCATCCATCCATCCATCCATCCATCCATCCATCCATCCACCCACCCAACCCACCCACAACATGTTGTGGCAGCCATTCGAGGCTTCAGGGACAATGTGCCTAATGAAATACAGTTTAGGAAAAGCCTGCTTTTAAGGATCACAAAAAGGAACACATATGTAGGATGTTAAGATATTTTAGTCACAATATAAATCGAGTTGCAGTGTGTTCTAAGATTATGTGATTTTACCTTGTGATAAATGCTGGTCCTCTGCTGGAATTTAATGAACCATGTTTGAGAGAAAAAGAATTGTCCTCATGACTTAGTATTGGAGGTTATTGAAGATTCTCGAGAATATAAAATGAGAACACATGATCCTTATCTTCCTAAAGTCTGACATTCTAAGTTAAACATGTACTTCCACAGGATGCTTTTCACAGGATAAAAGCACCCCAGAACCCACCACAATTCCTAAAATTAGTATGGTACCAACAGCAAACGATTTATATTGTGACTAAAATCTTTAAACATCCTTTATATGAGTTCCTTTTAGTGACCCTAAAAACCTGTTATTCAATACAATACCTTTCAACAGACACCATCTCCCAGGTTTCTGTAATGACTGCATCAACATGTCATACATATTGCAGCCCGCAAATCAAAGGAGGTCCCAGGGAAATGGCCCTGCCCCCACACAGTGCTTGGGGTCTGGGTGTTCTCACTTTGCCCTTTATATACTGTTTCAGTGGATTTTCAGGATGCAGGGACCATGTCCCTCAGTGCTGTAATGGCTATTTATTTATTTTATTTATCTTGTATAGCGCAAACAGCTACCCAACAAAGGGTTTCCCGGCGCTGTGATTCAGTAGTAGTTGATTGGACGACTGACTTAGATGGTGAATAGCCAGGTTTTTAAGGCCTTTCTGAATTTAACATAATTCACCTCTGAGCGCAGAGCTTGTGGCATAGTGTTCCACAAAGAGGGACCAAGGTAGGCGAAGGATTTGCCGCCCATACGTGATAGTTTTATTTTAGGAACAACAAACGTATTAGCTGTTGCAAATCTCAGAGTCCTAGATGGATGGTAACAATGTACCAGATTTTGTAGGTACTTAGGGGCTTTATTTGTAGAGATCTTATGCATGAAGCATAAGGACTTGAATTTAATTCTGTTCTCTATTTTTAGCCAGTGCAGCTCACGTATAAATTTGGTGGTGGATGAATGGATAGGAATTTTACCTAGCAGTCTCGCGGCTGCATTCTGAACAGTTTGCCGTTTGCGGAGTGTGGCTTTGTTAGCCCCTAAATATAATGCGTTAGCGTAATCTAACCTTGATGTTATTAAGGCATTAATGACAGTTTTTTTAGTGTGGTCTGGTAGCATCCAACAAATTTTCTTTAACCACTTCAAGATGACAAAGCAGGTGGCCGATGTCTTGACAGTTTGCTGGTGCATACTGAGTGTGTCATTTACAATGAAGCCTGGATTACGGCCTGGGTAGTCGGAGTTGGAGGAGAGCATATTACAGAAGGCCAATATATCACAACATATTATTCGTTTTGTGGCCAGGCCAATGAGGGTTGCCTAGCCCTATCTTTACATCTGAAAATGCAGATTTCACTTTCTTTATAAACCCTACATGACGTCCTGAGCAGTGCCGGCTCGTGTAGGGCGTTCAACCGGGCGGTGACCTGGGGCGCGGGAGGGGCAGGGTGGGAGGGGGTGGTGTAAAATAGGGGAAGTGGACGATTACAGGTAAGTAAAGTAAAAAATCAATAAAACGGATTTCGTTGCGCGTGCTGCAACGCCAAATGCGATGCAGCGCGGACAAAAAAAATCGTTTTATTTATTTTTGACATTACTTACCTGTAATCGTCCGTTTCCCGCATTTCACAGCCCCCACCCTGCCCCTCCTCCGCCCCACGTCACCGCCCAGTGGAGCGCCCTACATGAGCCGGCACTGCTCCTGAGCATGTCTTTGAATGCTAATTTCTCAAAAATGGTTACATGGATTTACACCAAATAACAAAAAGCACACTTTCTGAGAAAAGATCTAACTTTTTGCCAAATTTGAAGGTGCATGTCAGCATGTTTTATTGTCAGTTAAATCCTCAGTGTTCTACTACAGCCTAACCACAGTGTTTTAATGACCAACTAGAGCAGTAGCATTCTGTATTTATGGCACACCTGAACACCATGTAGGTGGAATCAAGGCTGTAAAACTGAAACCATTTGCTACAGAGGATACTGCAGTAGAAGAAAAAATGCAGGTTCTTTTTATACTAGAAGTTATAGTAAGTGCTTTAGAAAGCTACATTTAGAACACATTTTCTAAGAGTTCTCATTTATTTTATTCATCCATTTTAGTAAAAGACTCTGGAATGCATAGTACAACATGCACTTCCAATACCAGCAGCAGCCTATCAGTTAACTCTCTAGTAACCAATTGCAGCTTCTCACACTTGTTTCATAAGTGACCAGATCACTAAAATTCTGTATTTACGACAGAGGTGAGGCACATCTGACGCTATCTTAATAGAATTGAAGCTGTGAAACCAGAAGCATTTCCTTTAGACATTTACAAAATCAGGGAGTTCTTTTTCTCATATGCATATGATTAGGGATCTAGAAAGGTAAAAAGAGGTCTCACATATCTTCTTGAACCATTTCAATAAAACATTCTGACATGCCCAGTCATAAATGTAACTCCAACAAAGGCAGCAGCGTGTCAGGGTGTGCACAACAAAAAAGGGGGTTTGACTGTCTACAGGGGATTAGGTGGATGTCTGAAGGCCATGTACATCTGTGCAGTTGGCTGCAAAATGGGGGGTTGGGTGCAGGTCCTTGCCACAGACAGGGGGAAGGTTTGCCACCCATAGGAGAATGGGTACAGGTCACCTACTGGGGAATGAACATCAGGGCTGAACAGTGGACAGGCACAGCAACCAACTTCGCCTCATCATGGATATGTTGCTCGAGAGGGGCTGGGAAAAGGGCCTGTCTAAAGGCCAGGCCTGTCTTCCGACAACCTACTTGGCATGTCCAAAAGAATAATCAGCTGGGGAGCCGGCTAAATATGTTCAATAAACCGTAGAAATTCTCTGTAAATAAAAGGTTAACGTGACATTATAGTTAAGTATGGCAATTACATCTTCGCTTATATGTAAAAAACCCTAGAAATTCACTGAAAATCCAATGATTAAAGTGGTAGTTATCCTTAGGTAATGAAATAGCACAAACAATAATATAAAAAAAAACTGAAAATCATCAGTTATAGTTTACTGAATTAACGATAATGTGTGCTTCCGTCATGCACTGCTTATTCTATTCTATTCTATTCTAGTAGCACATATATAGCGCATGGCTACCCCCAGACATTCCAGCGCTGTTAGTGCCGCAATAAAGGAATTACAAGACCGCACCACAGGAATTACAAGCACAGGTTACCAAAGACCAGGTTTTTGAAGAATTGCAGAAGGAACGCTTCTTTTCAATAAAATGAAGAGAGGGGGAGGCTATTCCTCAATTTCGATACATTAAAGGAAAATGATTTTCCTCCCCCTTTTTCTCTCCTGATGATCGGGATAGTAGTCAAATGGGCATTAGGGGGCACCGAGATCTGCCAGGACTATAAAGGGGAGAGCAGAGACTGAGAGGTCAGTGCCCCTTTATCACAGGCAATGCAGAGTGATTTAAATTTTACCCTCTTTGCCACTGGAAGCCAATGCAGGAGACATAGGGCTAGTTGTTCAGATTGGTTTCTTGGAATGTTATATAGGGTTTGTGTGGCAGAGTTCTAGACCACTTTAATTTCTTTACAGTAGCTTTAGGCGCACACAGATCAAGTGAATTACCAAATTCCAAGCGAGAGAGGATCAGTGCTTGGACAAGCAATCTTTTTGAGGTAAAGGGAAGGAGGGGAAGAACTTTACCCAGCATCCTCAATTGTCACACAGATGTCAGCTAATGTAATGGCTTGGGAGTCGAATTTAAAAGAGACTCATCCAGCCACATGGCTCCTGATAGAAAAGGCGATTTCCGGTTGGCTAAGGCTTACGCCAAAACCAGACAGAAACCACCACACTAGTCAGGGCAAGGGAGTCTCACGCCAAGATAACCCCTGCTCACCCCCTTGGTAGCTTGGCACGAGCAGTCAGGCTAATCCCGGAGGCAATGTGTAAAGCATTTGCACACGCACACAGCAACAACATCCCAGGCACACTACAAAAGAAACTCCACACAAGGTTATATAAAAATAACTTTTGTATTCTCAAAACACATCAGATAGTAATCACACAATCATATACATTGTGCCAACTGGCACAGGCAATATTTACAAGGGATTATTTACACAGGACAGGGCCACGGGGGCCACTGTCGGGATCAACACTTAGCAGAAATTGGTACAAGAACATAGATCATAAACCTATAACCAGTAACTACTGGTAATCACTATACTCCATCTCAACCTGTAACATAAACTACATTATGTACAGTCACCTCAGGCATGAATTACATTCTGCGACAACCTCACCAGCATAAACACATTATGCAAACTCTCACTAGTCTAAACACATTAGACCCTGCCTCCTAAGAATAACTCACACTTAGGGGCGTAAAGCACAGAGTGAAATATCATCTCAATAGCATAAACCATAATATGCTACACAACCTCATAATCATAAACCACAGTTTAGAGGTATAAAACACTGGGTGCGCAAAACAAACTAAATGCATTACATTGCCTAGCACCACATCAATCTAGCACATAAATCATATTAGGGCCTTGCGCCCTATCTACATACCTGCCCCCATGGCCAACTGGCCATCCCAAGAAGGGGCTCAAATGCCTGTGTCCAGAATGTCAGGGCGTGCTGCCAAAGTAGTGCCAGTCAAGGGTGCACCATCTGCGCAAGCCTAAATGTTGCAGCTGCCCACTACTTGCTGGGCAGCTGAGGACAAGAACAAGGCCTAAACGCTGCGGCTGGCACTAAGTGCTGCGCAGCTGTGGAAGGCCAAGGTAGGGGCGAATGGAGTGCCACTCACGCCTAAGTTCACCCAGAACAGGTCCCTTGAAAGAAAAGCCTAAACGGTGCAGCTGCCCACTACTTGCTGGGCAGCTGGGGAAAAAAACTGCGACATGGGCCTTCACTAGCCCCTCAGGACAAGGACTGAGCCATCTGGCTCTGGAAATACATGTAGCGCACTTTTGGAGACTTCTAGGCTTTGGTAAGACCAGTGCACCGCCTTGGAGCCCTCTGGCTCTGAAACAAGATATGCCCCAGGGAGCCATGTAGGCTCTGAACATAATGGGGTTTTTGTTGGAGCCCTCAGGCTCTAGACAACAATGGGGGCAGGGGAGCCACCTATGCTCCTGAAGAAAACATGCCCCCTGTCGTTGGAGCCGCCCTCTAGCAAGTGGGGGCCACCGGGTGCCGACAATGCACCCCGATATGGCAATGGAACTAGGGGAATTAGTGTGGCCGATAGACAGGCCCACGGGGGCAACGGGAAGGCTGGAGCCCTCTCAGCTCTGACCAATGGGGGCCGAACGTTGGAGCGGCCCACTGACAGACGGGCCGCTCTGACTTGGCACCTTACACTGGTGCCCCACAAGAGAGCCTGCTCCCTTCGGGAGCAGGGGCGCCCGGTAGCTTGGTCCCCTGCCCAGCCCTTACTCACTGGGCTCCGGCACCGGGGCTCCTCTCAGGATGAGGCAGCACTTCTCTCTCCCTGTTGGCGGCCCGGGGCTCTCCATAACTCACCGGAGCGCCGGGCCGCGAGAGGACATCTCTACGCCGGCTGTTGGTTTCCTCACAGCTTCCTCGGGACTCGGCCATACTTCCGCTTCCTTCCTGCGGCCCCACCCACAACCAGGCAGGCCGCGGGCAGCTGCAATCTGGGCATCTGGATGAGGGGTAGGCTCACTCGGTAGGAAACATAACCGGCGGGGTAGGAAGGAAGCGGAAGTATGGCCGAGTCCTATCTGGAACACCCAACACACATGACCCAAACAAATCCAACTCATGTGCAGGTCCTATGCTCACTGCACTTACTGGCCTCAGGGAGATTTCAAGGGGTGATAGCAGTGGCAGGTGGGTCTCTCGGAGCTGCCTGTCGCGCTTCTTCCATACATTCCTAGATGCAATGGTACAGAGGCTACGACATCACATACAATTCCCCAGCACACAACAGGCATTACATGAAACAAAACTGGACTTTTACCAGATTGCTCAATTCTCCCACGTAATTGGCTGCATAGATGGGACCCCTGTGGCCCTCACACCCCCATCAACCAATGAATATGTATTTAGAAAACGTAAATCATACAATTGCCTAAACATTCAGGTCATCTGCAATGCCAAACATATCATCAATGATATAGTAGCTAAATACCAAGGCAGTACAACTCTTTTATCTTTAGACATAGTGGGATATACAGACGTCTCAATGCTGGTGAGTTTGGTGAGGGCTACCTGCAAGTAAATGCATGTCAAACATTCCCAACATACAGTACATCACTGGGGTGGGGGACATTGACTCACCTCTTGTTTTCATTCCTGCAGGAGACAGTGCATATGCAGTGCTGAACTTCAGCCTGACACAATACCTAAATCCAGCCAATGCAAGGGAGTGGAGATATAACTGTGCACACAAATCTATGTGCTGTGTAATAGAGCGGACATTTGGAATCCTGAAGACCCGGTCCCGCTGCCTGCATAAAAGCGAAGAAGCGCTCCAATACAGCCCTGAGACCTGATGCAAGTTTGTGGCTAGCTGTACAATGCTCCACAATATAGCTATGAAAAACGGCATCCCAGTAGAACTGGCTGATACTGATACTTCTGATAGTGAGGGCCCGGGTCCCCCTGGCAGACCAGCAGTTGAAATGGGGCAGCTGCCGGATGACAGAAATGGGATGAGATCACACAGAACTACTTCTAGGTGAGTAATAATGACATGACGCAAAATATATTTTGTTGCAGGTCTGTGTTCATTCAAACCTTAGCTGCAGGAGAATATTACATCACACAGTCTGACAGAATCCATGAGTGTAGCTATACGTAGCACATGTTATATCCGCAGTGCATTTATACAAGTCAGGAGTCCTGTTTGAATGGGCTGCTTCACACATTTGCTTGACTCAGTGATAGCAGTTCATCTCCTCCAGGAAGGGACTGCTGCTGCCCGCTCTGGGAGCTGACTTCCCTCCCTTGACTCCTCTGGTGTTGCACCCTGTCTCCCACTGCGCTGTCTTGTTTCAGGCACTGGTGGGGTAATGCTGCCCCTGTTGGACAACTCCTCACTCTCCCCTGAGCCCCGGAGTGGTGTGCCACCTGTGTTGGCTGTCTGCAGTTGTTCCACAGCGGAGGTGACCTGCACTAGGCCTTTTGCCACATCCTAGCTGCAGTGGACCATCTCCACTTGCATGTTCATGGTGAGACGTGACAGCTGGCTCGTGGCAGTGCACAGGTGGTTCACCGCCTTGGTATAGGTGTGCAAACTGGCTGTCCGAAAGTTGGCTCACCCTGCGCCTGGCTGCCTGGTCCTTCTTCAATGTGGCACACAGTTCTCGTATAGCACCTGCCATGTCCATTATGCCATCCGCATGTAACGTAGGCTGTTGTTCACTGAGACCAACTGCTTAAAGGAACGCATTGATTTCTTTTGCAGGCGCTATATCTTCAGCATGTTGCCCTCCAGTCCAGCAAACACTGTGGCTTCATCATCTGCGGCAGCGCTGGTGCTCGTCCTTGGCCTGTGTCTCACAAATACTTGCTCTCTATGTTGCAGTGTGTGCTGTTCTAGGTCCTGTTTGGCATGCTGTCCTGACTCAGCCTGAGCATCATCCTCCCCCTGTGGACTGTGTTTCTGCCTCAAGAAGGGGAAGTGGGGCCACAATGGTGCACTTTCTCGGTGGGACAGGTGTGGTCTCTGTGGTGTCATCAGGGCCCCCCTGCCCTGCCTGCCCATCCAAATGTTTCACCTACTCAACTCCTGCACTGTCATCCTGTGTCCCCGGTTGTGCTATGGATGAGAAGGCACCTTTGATTTTGTATATAAAAAGAACAATGGTTCACAGGTGGCCTAACTAGGTCCAGATACACAAAGAAAAAGTTATTTTATCTAGATAGTGAATTAAGTAGGGAGCAAAGCATGTAGGGCAAAACTGTGTATGTTTAATCATTATAATTGAATGTTGGCATTACACAAGTAGCTTCAGGTGCTCACATGAGTGAAAAAAGTGCGTGCCATGACTGAATGAGAGTAAAAATAGACAAATATCACAGACAACAAAAGAAATCCACAACGATATATACAATGGGAGGATTTTCATTTGGGGATCAACGACGTTTTGATCTTTACTGAGTCCTGATCATCATCAGGACAGGGTGAGCAGTCAGAAACTAGAGCAAGAATTGAGCGTATATTAGCACTGTGCCCTACAGGACATTTAATTATTACAGTGCCAGTATGCTCCCAGTGCCAGAGTAATAACAGTTGGCATGCATTTAGATTGGTATAGAGGTTTAATTACATAAATCATCCCAGGTTACAGGAAGGGAGTGCAGCTAATGCATGCAGTAGCGCTTGCGCTGTGTTGCGTACCTGCACTTACTATTTAAGGAAGCAGGTAATTGGAGAGGATGAGTGTTTAGTTCACTCTCTGTAGGTTCAGTCTCTTCATGGCCAGGTTAAAGTTTTCTCTCGAGTGGAAAGAGGATCTGGGGTGGGCAAGACAAGAAATTAATCCACTTGGCCGTAGCTAGAGATTCTAGTCTGGGTATTAACGGTATGAGGTAGCATCTTACTTGCGGGTCAATTGGAGAAGATGGTCCTCTTCATCTAATATATTGGTCCGGGTGCTTGTTAAAACTTAGGCTAGAAGCGATTAATTATACAGTGTACAAACTTGGTACCAGTTAAGTGAGAGATGTAAAATAAAGTAAAATAAAAATGCTTTCTTGGCTGTATATTGCAAAGAGTGTGCATAATTATTGAAGGTGGGAAGGGCTGTGCAAGTCGGGTCCTAAAAACAAGGTGCAGAGATTATTTCTACAGCCAGGATACACCCACTGGTACATCATCATTTAGGTCCGCTAGCAGTTTAGGGTACACAGACGCTATTCCACCTGGGCACCTAACCGTAAGTGAAAGCATGGGGTCAAGTGGGGCATAAACATAATTACCAATGAGGATCTTGGACTTGTGCCTTGGGTCGGGATCTGTAATTCAAACGGCGGGAGTTACAAAGTGAAAGGGTAGAGCTCAGTCTACCTTGTGGCCAAGAAGCAGATTCTGTAGTGCAGGCGCTGACACTTACTAAATCGTCAAGAGTGTCCTGGTTGCCAAACAACATGGACAACAAAAACCAAAAAGGAAATTACAAAACTAACCTTCTTAATAACAGGCCTACATTCCTTAAAAAACCATCTCTTCTAGCAATAAAATCGAGCATTATGGCCAGTTAAGAGGCATACACTACCTAGTTGAAATCATGGAGAAATATGTGGTCAAAGAACCCCACCAATATATCTAAAAAAAGAGTCTATGGAACCATTAGCAATATAGTTTCAGGCCTGAAAACAGCAGTCAAACTGCTGTTCATTATATTGTTGATGATGTTGTCTAGATAACTAACTTTACTAGACCTCTTAACCGCATTCAACACGTTTGACTAGGAACTCCTCCTTAATACTCTAGCTTTGCCTTTTGGTGTCATGGAAACTCTCTTGGGATAGTTAACATCTTACTTAGGTGCTGCAAAATGGTCAAGGTTAACAACAACTGCTCGGACCGCATAACCACCTCCAGCCGCGGTCGGTAGTGGGATGACCTGCACTGCGGTGATTTAGGGAGGGGCAGGGCTGGGGCTAGTAATGTATGGATTATGGAGTTTACAGATAAGTTAACATATAAATAAATAAAACGAATTTTGTTGCGTGCACTGAATTGCATTTTACCATTTTATTTAAGCTACTTTTACCCACCATACAGGCCACAAACTTCCCATCCCACCATCAGGGGATGGGAAGGAGACCTGTACTTAATAATTTTGTACCATTTAATCGAGGACCACAATGGATTAAACAACCTAGCTTTATTATCCCTACTGAAAATAGATTCAGCCCCCTAGAAGGTGTGGACTGACTAAATGGAGTCTCCCTACTCAATAAGGAGAATAAATCCCCTGTATCCCTGGAGCAGGTGAATAAGGGCAAAAGGTTATATCCCCGCAATAAGGAGTGTCTAGCTAGTAGGAGTTTGAGCGGCTCCAGTAGTAGCACCAATCCCAATGGAGTTTGTGCCCAGTTAGAAAATGTTGAATACCTTTCAACTATAGGGCTAATTGTGAGGGCAGATACTGGTCTGATAATAGCTCCAACAAAGTCGCCCACCTTTGTGTCGTCTAAAATCTATACACATGACTGGCAGGCAACACTGGTCCTGTGCTGGAATGTGGCAGGTATTAATAATAAATTAGGTGACCCTGACTGGGCATCCTTTATTAGTCAATTCGAGGTCTACATGTTCCAGGAAATGTGGGCACGTGAGGCGATAACTAATCCTGGTTATGCAAATTCTAGTATCTCAGCAATATCAGGGAGTGTAGGGAGACCGTCTGGAGGGCTTCTGACCTGGATAGGTGTACACCTAGGTTGTAAGGCTGTACAAATTGAAACAAGCTCTATAGACATTCTATGTGTCCAACTGCAATTCCCCTCCAAGCCTCCCGTTGTTTTAATAAACTTATATTCGAGGCCGTCCCCTAGGGGTAAAGAGTCTAATACGGTAGAGGTTTTATCTACATTTTTATGTTCTATAGATCCAACCAAATTGTTATTGTTGGAGGGGACTTCAACTGTCAGTTTGAGCCACTTCAGGGTCTTTCTTTTGAAAGTATACACGATGAGGATAATTCTCTGGCAATTCCGGAATCCAGATGTCCAATAGTAAAAAATTGGTCTCCCTTGGTAATCCAGATGAACTGCCTCGTTTTAAAACACTCATTAAGAGAGTGTAATGGGAGATCACGCTCTGACTCATCAAATGGTTACACTTTTTATAGTAAGGATCGTGGGTTTTTATTAGATTACATCTTAATTGATTCAAATTCCTGGGACAGGATGATTGATTTAAATATTGTTACACGACTGGATAGCGACCATCATGCCCTAACAATAGAATTAAAAGTTTTAAATTTACAAAATACCTCCCCAGCTAACCCTATTGATTCTAGGCTGACCATCTCAAATTGTAGAAGGAGAGGACGGTGGACCGATTTCCTTCAATCACAGGATAAGATGAGTAACTTGTATGATGCTCTAAATCCTGTGTTTGAAGAGGTGCCGACCCAATATCTACAAAGTAGGGATGACCTAGAGTTGGAAGTGGTTGAGATGAATTTTTCTAAACTAAGGGAAGTTTCATTGAATTTCTTCTATCCTAATATGTCCCCCAGACCGGCCAGGTCACCAACCCATCCGTGGTATAACAGTCAATGTCATAAGGCCAAAAGGACACTTTTAGTATCTATTAAAGCTAATAATCGCCATTATATAAAAACTACAAGAAAGGCATATAAATTAATAGTTCAAGAAGCCAAACAGCGGCGGGAAAGGGAAAACTGGGATATATTGAAAACTGCTCTGGGGGATAGAGACATGAGGATGTTTTGGGGTATTGTAAACTCAGGCTCTTCTACCCCCAAATCTGTGGTTGAACTGAACCTGGATGAAGAGGTATGGCGGGAGCACTTTGAAGTCCTTTATGCTGAGGAAAAGAAGCCTGAGGGAGACTTAACTGGTTGTTGCTATATGGAAGTGGAAGTGGATCGCATTGTAAGCAGCAGAGAACAGGATGCATATTCAGATAGTGGTTTAAGCACATCCATAAGGATAAAGGAAATTGAGGGTGCATTGTTAAAAATAGCACCGGGTAAAGCTCCAGGTTTGGATAAGATCCCTGGGGACCTATATAGGAGCGAACCAGCCATCTGGATCACGTATTTTTGTGTCCATTTTAACGCTATAATGCAGGGCATGAAGATACCCTCTAGCTGGCTGGGTGCGGAGATAATACCGATTTTTAAAAAAAGTTCCCCACTCTTACCAACTAATTACAGACCTATTAGCTTAATAGATATCTCCCAAAAATGATTTGCACGCGTCTTGCTGGCCAGGTTACAATCCTGGATGGAAGAAAAAGGGGGTATTGTCATCCCTCCAGGCAGGGTTCAGGGAAAAGTTGTCGACCCTGGACCAAGTAATAAGACTACAGCTCTTGCACTGGAAGACCTGGGTTGGCATTCAATCTGGTGCTACAGGAAAAGCTAGGGTCAGTTCTTAGTGAGAACGGGGTCCCGGTGTATCTAATCTAACTTCCCAAGAGATTGCAAGAAGATAACTATGCACAAATAAGATATGGAAGGGATGGAAAACTTATGGCTCCCATATTGGTTAAACGTGGCGTACGTCAGGGATGTGTGCTCACACCCATGTTGTTTAGTCTTTATATCAATGGGCTGATTGATGCCTTGGAAACAGAAAAAGACCTTAATGCCCCTAAGTTAGCGTCCCGCAGAATTTCAGCAATGATGTTTGCCGATGACACTCTTTTATGGGGATATAGAGGGTTTTAGATAAATTTGAGTTGTTCTGTAAGGAAAAAGGTTTAGAAGTAAACCTACAGAAAACCAAATTTATGGCGTTTAATAGCCCTAAAAGTACTTGCCCAAACCCCCTACTAAATGTGAAACCCCTGGAAAGAGTCTCATCTTTTATTTATTAAGGCCTTACCATTACTGAAGATCTGGATTGGGGGGCTCACATCACTAAGTCGACATTAAAATTAGCGCAATCGACAGGCGGCATCATGAAGGTCTTTAGTAGATCTAGTAAGAGAGCAGTCAGCCCAGCACTAGAAATCTATAAGGCCCAAGCCCGAGGCGGCGCACTATATGGCGCCGAATTATGGGGACATTCCAAACTTGAAACCCTATCAAAGGTAGAAAAT
The DNA here is from genome assembly GCF_964263255.1 of Lissotriton vulgaris. Lineage (NCBI taxonomy): Eukaryota > Metazoa > Chordata > Amphibia > Caudata > Salamandridae > Lissotriton > Lissotriton vulgaris. The sequence continues at coordinate 759,627,480 of NC_141689.1, read as the reverse complement.
CAATACCACAAACAGCTGTTCAGATTACCAACGAGTACCCCACTGATCCCGTTGCGATTAGACACGGGATTAATGGCGATTGCAGATATATTGAGTTTTAGACCTTTATTGTTTTGGCGTCGCCTATGGTCTACTCCTGAACTTCTGTCTTATAGGGCAGAGTTACTTGATGTTATGTCAGTACAGGGTGCAGTTAAACTCTCTTGGTTTGCCCATATCAAATTTTTACTGACTAACATGGGCCTGGGCGATTGCTGGGCTGAACCAGATCGTGCCTGTCACCAAATCACAAGGAAACAAATGAAGGTCCATTATGAAGAGTATAGAAGGGCCCAACTTTATTCCTGCCCCAAGACGGGCAAATTATCTCTAGCATTCTTAGAAGTAAAAGATGCTGCCCGCTTTGAGTCAATATTAGATCTCATTAAACCATTGGAGGCAAGAAAGCTTTTTTTACAATTTAGGTTTGGGGTCCTTCCGCTCCGATCTCAGTATTCCGATTATGTTCTCAGTTGCCGGATTTCTGTTTTCCATGTGGTGTACTAGAAGGGTTTTATTGAAATCATCCAAGGAGGCTTAGGTTTTGCTATAAGGATTGAATTTATTTTTATTAATTCAGCATTATGCTGCCCATGATTAAGTCTATTTTGTTTTATTGGACCCAGCTCTTCTTATGAAATTCTCCTGTTTTTAATTACATTATTTATTTATTGCACTATGTACTTTCCGATATTAAATTGTATTTTTCGCCTAGCTTCAGCACCTTCAAATGATATTTCTTTTCCTATCATGTATGAAGACAGTTAGATTATATATTTAGGTGAACTGTGTCTTCTTAATGTTCCAAATCGTTATTTGTATGCATTTATGTATGTTACAGATGATTTTAGGAATTGTACTTTTTTAGGTCATATTGATCGAAATAAAGTTTTTCTGAACTGAACTATTCAGGTGCAAGGAAAATCTCCTCCCACCACTCTAAATGCAGGCCAGTCCCATTCAGGTGCTAGTGAAAACTCCTCCTACTCCTCTGAATTCAGCCCAGGGCTATTTAGCTCAGCCCTGACTCATTCATGAAAGGCAGGACCACCCCGTGGCTGTCTGAGAGAATGCACATCCCCAGCCCATGTCACTACAAAACCAGACAGTCAATACACAAACAGGCAGGGGCACGCAGAATGGTTAAACAAGAAAACGCCTACTTTCTAAAAGTGGCATTTTCAAATACACAATTAAAAAAAATCTTTACTAAAAGATGTGTTATTATGAGTTCAGAGAGGCTAAACTTTATTTCTCTATTGTGCCCCAATGGGAAGTTTATTCATAAGATGTTATATAGAAACTCACATTCTATCCTATGGGGCAAGATAGCCTTTCAATACTGGAAAACAAAATTGACTGTATTTCACTATCAGGACATGTCACACACACCAGTACCTTTCCTATCTTTCAAATACACTGTACCCTGCCCAGGGGGGTACATTGAACCTACCATAGGGGTGCCTTACATGTAAGAAAATGGAAGGTTAGGGCATGGCAAGTGGGTTCCCTAGCCAAGTCGACATGGCAGTTAACAACTGCGCATAAACACTACAATGGCAGGTCTGAGTTACCTTTTCAGAGTTACTCATGTGGGTGGCACAATCAGTGCTGCAGGCCCATTAGCAGCATTTGATTTACAGGCCCTGGCACACTTCACTCCACTTTACTAAGGACTTACCAGTAAATCAAATATGCCAATCAGAGAGAACCAATTGCAACAACAATTTACACAGAGAGCATATGTATTTTAGCACTGATTAGCAGTGGTAAAGTGCCCAGAGTCCTATAGTCAACAACAACAGGTGAGGATAAAATAGGAGGAAAAACCAAAAAATCTGAGGGATAACCCGGTAAATAGGGCCAAATCCAACAATACCTCCAAAAAAGGCTGACCTTCTACCACCCAGCCAGGTCGCTGAGGTCAGAATCCTTGTTTCTTGCTGCGGTGCCTCGTGTTAAGAGAGCACGTATTGGAGGCCGCTCTTTTAGATTATTGGCGCCCCAGTTGTGGAATAAGCTGCCAGTGGCCCTGCGCAGCACCCCAAACTTGTTGGCTTTTAGGAAGGGGCTCAAAACCTGGCTTTTTACTGCTTAGTTTTTTTTCTGGGCTTTTCTGGTTCCCTTCTCTCTGTTCTTTATTTGTTTTTTCCTGTTATGTTATGAGATTGGTGTGCAATTCAAAGCGTCGGGACACTCTTGCGAGTAGCCGTACGCTATATAAAACAAGGTATAACATAACATAACATAACATAACAATAATCAGATGTCTCTCGGTCATGGCCAATTACTTTGTGTCCATCATTCTGGAAACATATGGAAGGAGGGAATTGTATGGATTGTGTCTTATTGGTGGGGAATGTGTCCCTTAAAGCATGACATCACATGAGGACAGTAAGCCAACACATATGCACCATGGTGCAAGGGTGGGTGTTGTCACTAGTCACTCTCATGTGATGTTGCATATGTGGACACACCATGGATGTGCTGTATGTCAATTGAAAGGCCTATTCCACCTCTTCACTTTAAAGCAGGTTGGCTCAGCCATTTTACATCTATTGCTGCCTAATCGCACCACTTGCTACATGAGCTCCTGTGTGTGCATTCAAAAGTGTCAAAGACCACCACAAATGCAGTACCTAGTAAAATGATGTGTTCAAATACCCTGTTTAAGCAAGGCAATTTGTGTGTCTAGTCTGTGCTTCACATGTAAATCCCATGGTCATGCAGCATGAGATGTATCCCAGACCTGCAAAATGGAAAAATATTGTCATATATGACCCTCCCAGGATCATCTCTAACATGCGATATTATGTCACTCATCATTGGCATACATCACATCCTATGTGCACACCGTTGTTTTGTGCACATATCACTATAGCATTCATCCAAGGATGCAGACTGTGGAGCAAGGTGCAATCTTGTGCACAAACTACATGTCCCAAAACAGCTAACAATACAGTTCTCGTCAAAATAATGTGCCTGTCTTAGAGCAATGCTGCACCGGTTCTGGCAGCACAGCCACCAAACCCTAGACACTGAATCATGTGGAAGATATAGCCAACACTGTCCACAAGCAATGTGACACGGATGTGTAGTTAGTCTGCCAGTTGCACTGTACAGCACAAGATTGACACATATCTCTAACCCTTGTTTACTGTCACCGTTATGGACACTGCACTGCAAACTATCATGTCCCACATTGATATCCACTTACTATCCTTCTCATGGAGGAAGACATTGAACAACATTGATTCCAACTCTCAATGCAAAATATGTGTGAATTTAAGTGAAACACATCACCCGCTTCTGTTACAAGCTGTCAAATCAGACAGGTATCAGTTCACGAATGGCAATAGTAACCAATAATAGATACAATAGATCAATGAGACATGTATCTATTCATTGGCAAATAAACTCTCCTTACTGGTTACAAATCATCTTCTGCATGGCAATGACACTCACCAAAATGACATACAGTAAGTGAATCACAGAGGACAGGACACTTGTTTATCTAGCACAGTGTCAGCCATTTCAAATCCCTACTTGTGTGTATGCCACACAATGCCATAGCATGTCTATTACATTAAACAATATGTATGAGTCAATCAGGGCACATAACAGATTGGAAATGAATGCTGGGCCATCCCTTGTCATGACTTAACTAGTACAACATCTCCTTTCTTTGCAGCAGACCAAGGATATGCTCTAATGCAGTGGGTCATGATACCTCTGAAGATCCCACAAACAGAAGCCCAGAGGACCAAGAAGCACCAGGTCCATCACTGAGTGGATATTTGGAGTATTAAAATCCAGCTTCCAGAGCCTTGACACATTAAAATTATATTGGTGTGCTGCAGATTGCACATGTGAATCAGGGCAAATTTGTCATGGGCTGATGAAAATGGTGATCAGAAAGTTCCAGACAAAGAGGTGGAGGAAGATTAGGGGCATCTATTTGTTCATCCATCTGTAAATATATTTTTTATTTCTTTTATTTATTTGCAAAGTTTTATATAGAGCTGGCTAGACCCGGAGGTATCAGAGCACTTTACATGAGGATCAGCGAGTTACAAGTTACATGATTACATCAATGACAGGATCCAAGTATAGACATAGGAAAAAAACATGATATTATACAATAATATGAGTTATTAGGCCGTAGCATTGCCAAGACACATGTCTTATGGGGAATGAAAGGAAGAGGGGAAATGGTAAACAGGGGTAAGGAATGGAGATAGAGTCAGTTAGACCGGCAAGGGGGAAAAGTGCTTCAGGGGGACCAAAGCTGTCAAACTAGTCAAAGTGAAAGGCAGAAAAAAAAACCTGAGTATCAGTGAAAGTATATGAAGGGAGGGGTGTGGCAGACCATAGTGGGGGGTGGACTAGTAGAAAAGGTCAGTCAGGCAAACAAGGAGCAGACCACTAGCAAAGAGGATAGGTCGAAACTGCCATGATGGAGGACCCACAAAAGCCGATAATATTATCCCAAAATGGCGGGATATACAAAATTTAAAAAAAAAACAATAAAGGGGTGGCAGCCAAAGAATCACAGAGGGAGGAGGCGGGAGAGGGAAGGAAACACAAAGGTATGATGAGGAAAACAATGTACGAAGTACGGATGGGTAGGTAAAGGCCAAGGGGGTGAACCAGAGCCAAACTCCCCTATAGCTGCATAGGACAGCTTCACTGGGCTTCGGCCAGGGTTGCCCGGGCTCCTTGGTAAGTACAGAGAGTATAGTTTCCGCCCAGGGGGCATCGTCATAGTTCCATCGAAAGCACCGGTCCCGGTGTTACTGGAAAGCGCTATCCTCCTCGACCTCCAGCGCGCCCCCAAGTCAAGAGTGGTGAGAAGAAATTTGGAAGGGACTCTTTCAAAGTCTGCAGATGCATCATGGGTGTCTGTCATATTGTTAATAGCATTCACATGCAGCACCCAAGTTGTAATTTGAGATTACTACAGCTCCCAATAAAACGAATTTTGTTGCGTGCACTGAATTGCATTTTACCATTTTATGTAAGCTACTTTTACCCACCATACAGGCCACAAACTTCCCATCCCACCATCAGGGGATGGGAAGGAGACCTGTACTTAATAATTTTGTACCATTTCATCGAGGACCACAATGGATTAACCAACCTAGCTTTATTATCCCTACTGAAAATAGATTCAGCCCCCTAGAAGGTGTGGACTGACTAAATGGAGTCTCCCTACTCAATAAGGAGAATAAATCCCCTGTATCCCTGGAGCAGGTGAATAAGGGCAAAAGGTTATATCCCCGCAATAAGGAGTGTCTAGCTAGTAGGAGTTTGAGCGGCTCCAGTAGTAGCACCAATCCCAATGGAGTTTGTGCCTAGTTAGAAAATGTTGAATACCTTTCAACTATAGGGCTAATTGTGAGGGCAGATACTGGTCTGATAATAGCTCCAACAAAGTCGCCCACCTTTGTGTCGTCTAAAATCTATACACATGACTGGCAGGCAACACTGGTCCTGTCCTGGAATGTGGCAGGTATTAATAATAAATTAGGTGACCCTGACTGGGCATCCTTTATTAGTCAATTCGAGGTCTACATGTTCCAGGAAATGTGGGCACGTGAGGCGATAACTAATCCTGGTTATGCAAATTCTAGTATCTCAGCAATATCAGGGAGTGTAGGGAGACCGTCTGGAGGGCTTCTGACCTGGATAGGTGTACACCTAGGTTGTAAGGCTGTACAAATTGAAACAAGCTCTATAGACATTCTATGTGTCCAACTGCAATTCCCCTCCAAGCCTCCCGTTGTTTTAATAAACTTATATTCGAGGCCGTCCCCTAGGGGTAAAGAGTCTAATACGGTAGAGGTTTTATCTACATTTTTATGTTCTATAGATCCAACCAAATTGTTATTGTTGGAGGGGACTTCAACTGTCAGTTTGAGCCACTTCAGGGTCTTTCTTTTGAAAGTATACACGATGAGGATAATTCTCTGGCAATTCCGGAATCCAGATGTCCAATAGTAAAAAATTGGTCTCCCTTGGTAATCCAGATGAACTGCCTCGTTTTAAAACACTCATTAAGAGCGTGTAATGGGAGATCACGCTCTGACTCATCAAATGGTTACACTTTTTATAGTAAGGATCGTGGGTTTTTATTAGATTACATCTTAATTGATTCAAATTCCTGGGACAGGATGATTGATTTAAATATTATTACACGACTGGATAGCGACCATCATGCCCTAACAATAGAATTAAAAGTTTTAAATTTACAAAATACCTCCCCAGCTAACCCTATTGATTCTAGGATGACCATCTCAAATTGTAGAAAGAGAGGACGGTGGACCGATTTCCTTCAATCACAGGATAAGATGAGTAACTTGTATGATGCTCTAAATCCTGTGTTTGAAGAGGTGCCGACCCAATATCTACAAAGTAGGGATGACCTAGAGTTGGAAGTGGTTGAGATGAATTTTTCTAAACTAAGGGAAGTTTCATTGAATTTCTTCTATCCTAATATGTCCCCCAGACCGGCCAGGTCACCAACCCATCCGTGGTATAACAGTCAATGTCATAAGGCCAAAAGGGCACTTTTAGTATCTATTAAAGCTAATAATCGCCATTATATAAAAACTACAAGAAAGGCATATAAATTAATAGTTCAAGAAGCCAAACAGCGGCGGGAAAGGGAAAACTGGGATATATTGAAAACTGCTCTGGGGGATAGAGACATGAGGATGTTTTGGGGTATTGTAAATTCAGGCTCTTCTACCCCCAAATCTGCGGTTGAACTGAACCTGGATGAAGAGGTATGGAGGGAGCACTTTGAAGTCCTTTATGCTGAGGAAAAGAAGCCTGAGGTAGACTTAACTGGTTGTTGCTATATGGAAGTGGAAGTGGATCGCATTGTAAGCAGCAGAGAACAGGATGCATATTCAGATAGTGGTTTAAGCACATCCATAAGGATAAAGGAAATTGAGGGTGCATTGTTAAAAATAGCACCGGGTAAAGCTCCAGGTTTGGATAAGATCCCTGGGGACCTATATAGGAGCGAACCAGCCATCTGGATCACGTATTTTTGTGTCCATTTTAACGCTATAATGCAGGGCATGAAGATACCCTCTAGCTGGCTGGGTGCGGAGATAATACCGATTTTTAAAAAAGGTTCCCCACTCTTACCAACTAATTACAGACCTATTAGCTTAATAGATATCTCCCAAAAATGATTTGCACGCGTCTTGCTGGCCAGGTTACAATCCTGGATGGAAGAAAAAGGGGGTATTGTCATCCCTCCAGGCAGGGTTCAGGGAAAAGTTGTCGACCCTGGACCAAGTACTAAGACTACAGCTCTTGCACTGGAAGACCTGGGTCGGCATTCAATCTGGTGCTACAGGAAAAGCTAGGGTCAGTTCTTAGTGAGAACGGGGTCCCGGTGTATCTAATCTAACTTCCCAAGAGATTGCAAGAAGATAACTATGCACAAATAAGATATGGAAGGGATGGAAAACTTATGGCTCCCATATTGGTTAAACGTGGCGTACGTCAGGGATGTGTGCTCACACCCATGTTGGTTAGTCTTTATATCAATGGGCTGATTGATGCCTTGGCAACAGAAAAAGACCTTGATGCCCCTAAGTTAGCGTCCCGCAGAATTTCAGCAATGATGTTTGCCGATGACACTCTTTTGGCATCTACATCTTATATGGGGATATAGAGGGTTTTAGATAAATTTGAGTTGTTCTGTAAGGAAAAAGGTTTAGAAATAAACCTACAGAAAACCAAATTTATGGCGTTTAATAGCCCTAAAAGTACTTGCCCAAACCCCCTACTAAATGTGAAACCCCTGGAAAGAGTCTCATCTTTTATTTATTAAGGCCTTACCATTACTGAAGATCTGGATTGGGGGGCTCACAACACTAAGTCGACATTAAAATTAGCGCAATCGACAGGCGGCATCATGAAGGTCTTTAGTAGATCTAGTAAGAGAGCAGTCAGCCCAGCACTAGAAATCTATAAGGCCCAAGCCCGAGGCGGCGCACTATATGGCGCCGAGTTATGGGGACATTCCAAACTTGAAACCCTATCAAAGGTAGAAAATCAATACCACAAACAGCTGTTCAGATTACCAACGAGTACCCCACTGATCCCGTTGCGATTAGACACAGGATTAATGGCGATTGTAGATATGTTGAGTTTTAGACCTTTATTGTTTGGCGTCGCCTATGGTCTACTCCTAAACTTCTGTCTTATAGGGCAGAGTTACTTGATGTTATGTCAGTACAGGGTGCAGTTAAACTCTCTTGGTTTGCCCATATCAAATTTTTACTGACTAATATGGGCCTGGGCGATTGCTGGGCTGAACCAGATCGTGCCTGTCACCAAATCACAAGGAAACAAATGAAGGTCCATTATGAAGAGTATAGAAGGGCCCAACTTTATTCCTGCCCCAAGACGGGCAAATTATCTCTAGCATTCTTAGAAGTAAAAGATGCTGCCTGCTTTGAGTCAATATTAGATCTCATTAAACCATTGGAGGCAAGAAAGCTTTTTTTACAATTTAGGTTTGGGGTCCTTCCGCTCCGATCTCAGTATTCCGATTATGTTCTCAGTTGCCGGATTTCTGTTTTCCATGTGGTGTACTAGAAGGGTTTTATTGAAATCATCCAAGGAGGCTTAGGTTTTGCTATAAGGATTGAATTTATTTTTATTAATTCAGCATTATGCTGCCCATGATTAAGTCTATTTTGTTTTATTGGACCCAGCTCTTCTTATGAAATTCTCCTGTTTTTAATTACATTATTTATTTATTGCACTATGTACTTTCCGATATTAAATTGTATTTTTCGCCTAGCTTCAGCACCTTCAAATGATATTTCTTTTCCTATCATGTATGAAGACAGTTAGATTATATATTTAGGTGAACTGTGTCTTCTTAATGTTCCAAATCGTTATTTGTATGCATTTATGTATGTTACAGATGATTTTAGGAATTGTACTTTTTTAGGTCATATTGATCGAAATAAAGTTTTTCTGAACTGAACTATTCAGGTGCAAGGAAAATCTCCTCCCACCACTCTAAATGCAAGCCAGTCCTATTCAGGTGCTAGTGAAAACTCCTCCTACTCCTCTGAATTCAGCCCAGGTCTATTTAGCTCAGCCCTGACTCATTCATGAAAGGCAGGACCACCCCGTGGCTGTCTGAGAGAATGCACATCCCCAGCCCATGTCACTACAAAACCAGACAGTCAATACACAAACAGGCAGGGGCACGCAGAATGGTTAAACAAGAAAACGCCTACTTTCTAAAAGTGGCATTTTCAAATACACAATTAAAAAAAATCTTTACTAAAAGATGTGTTATTATGAGTTCAGAGAGTCTAAACTTTATTTCTCTATTGTGCCCCAATGGGAAGTTTATTCATAAGATGTTATATAGAAACTCACATTCTATCCTATGGGGCAAGATAGCCTTTCAATACTGGAAAACAAAATTGACTGTATTTCACTATCAGGACATGTCACACACACCAGTACATTTCCTATCTTTTAAATACACTGTACCCTGCCCAGGGGGGTACATTGAACCTACCATAGAGGTGCCTTACATGTAAGAAAATGGAAGGTTAGGGCATGGCAAGTGGGTTCCCTAGCCAAGTCGACATGGCAGTTAACAACTGCGCATAAACACTACAATGGCAGGTCTGAGTTACCTTTTCAGAGTTACTCATGTGGGTGGCACAATCAGTGCTGCAGGCCGATTAGCAGCATTTGATTTACAGGCCCTGGCACACTTCACTCCACTTTACTAAGGACTTACCAGTAAATCAAATATGCCAATCAGAGAGAACCAATTGCAACAACAATTTACACAGAGAGCATATGTATTTTAGCACTGATTAGCAGTGGTAAAGTGCCCAGAGTCCTATAGTCAACAACAACAACAGGTGAGGATAAAATAGGAGGAAAAACCAAAAAAATTTGGGGGATAACCCGGTAAATAGGGCCAAATCCAAAAATACCTCCAAAAAAGGCTGACCTTCTACCACCCAGCCAGGTCGCTGAGGTCAGAATCCTTGTTTCTTGCTGCGGTGCCTCGTGTTAAGAGAGCACGTATTGGAGGCTGCTCTTTTAGATTAATGGCGCCCCAGTTGTGGAATAAGCTGCCAGTGGCCCTGCGCAGCACCCCAAACTTGTTGATTTTAGGAAGGGGCTCAAAACCTGGCTTTTTACTGCTTAGTTTTTTTCTGGGCTTTTCTGGTTCCCTTCTCTCTGTTCTTTATTTGTTTTTTCATGTTATGTTATGAGATTGGTGTGCAATTCAAAGCGTCGGGACACTCTTGCGAGTAGCCGTACGCTATATAAAACAAGGTATAACATAACATAACATAACATAACATAACATAACATAACATAACATAACATAACAATAATCAGATGTCTCTCGGTCATGGCCAATTACTTTGTGTCCATCATTCTGGAAACATATGGAAGGAGGGAATTGTATGGATTGTGTCTTATTGGTGGGGAATGTGTCCCTTAAAGCATGACATCACATGAGGACAGTAAGCCAACACATATGCACCATGGTGCAAGGGTGGGTGTTGTCACTAGTCACTATCATGTGATGTTGCATATGTGGACACACCATGGATGTGCTGTATGTCAATTGAAAGGCCTATTCCACCTCTTCACTTTGATGCAGGTTGGCTCAGCCATTTTACATCTATTGCTGCCTAATCGCACCACTTGCTACATGAGCTCCTGTGTGTGCATTCAAAAGTGTCAAAGACCACCACAAATGCAGTATCTAGTAAAATGATGTGTTCAAATACCCTGTTTAAGCAAGGCAATTTGTGTGTCTAGTCTGTGTTTCACATGTAAATCCCATGGTCATGCAGCATGAGATGTATCCCAGACCTGCAAAATGGAAAAATATTGTCATATATGACCCTCCCAGGATCATCTCTAACATGCAATATTATGTCACTCATCATTGGCATACATCACATCCTATGTGCACACCGTTGTTTTGTGCACATATCACTATAGCATTCATCCAAGGATGCAGACTGTGGAGCAAGGTGCAATCTTGTGCACAAACTACATGTCCCAAAACAGCTAACAATACAGTTCTCGTCAAAATAATGTGCCTGTCTTAGAGCAATGCTGCACCGGTTCTGGAAGCACAGCCACCAAACCCTAGACACTGAATCATGTGGAAGATATAGCCAACACTGTCCACAAGCAATGTGACACGGATGTGTAGTTAGTCTGCCAGTTGCACTGTACAGCACAAGATTGACACATATCTCTAACCCTTGTTTACTGTCACCGTTATGGACACTGCACTGCAAACTATCATGTCCCACATTGATATCCACTTACTATCCTTCTCATAGAGGAAGACATTGAACAACATTGATTCCAACTCTCAATGCAAAATATGTGTGAATTTAAGTGAAACACATCACCCGCTTCTGTTACATGCTGTCAAATCAGACAGGTATCAGTTCACGAATGGCAATAGTAACCAATAATAGATACAATAGATCAATGAGACATGTATCTATTCAATGGCAAATAGACTCTCCTTACTGGTTACAAATCATCTTCTGCATGGCAATGACACTCACCAAAATGACATACAGTAAGTGAATCACAGAGGACAGGACACTTGTTTATCTAGCACAGTGTCAGCCATTTCAAATCCCTACTTGTGTGTATGCCACACAATGCCATAGCATGTCTATTACATTAAACAATATGTATGAGTCAATCAGGGCACATACCAGATTGGAAATGAATGCTGGGCCATCCCTTGTCATGACTTAACTAGTACAACATCTCCTTTCTTTGCAGCAGACCAAGGATATGCTCTAATGCAGTGGGCCATGATACTTCTGAAGATCCCACAAACAGAAGCCCAGAGGACCAAGAAGCACCAGGTCCATCACTGAGCGGATATTTGGAGTATTAAAATCCAGCTTCCAGAGCCTTGACACATTAAAATTATATTGGTGTGCTGCAGATTGCACAACATGTGAATCAGGGCAAATTTGTCATGGGCTGATGAAAATGGTGATCAGAAAGTTCCAGACAAAGAGGTGGAGGAAGATAAGGGGCATCTATTTGTTCATCTATCTGTAAATATATTTTTTATTTCTTTTATTTATTTGCAAAGTTTTATATAGAGCTGGCTAGACCCGGAGGTATCAGAGCACTTTACTTGAGGATCAGCGAGTTACAAGTTACATGATTACATCAATGACAGGATCCAAGTATAGACATAGGAAAAAAACATGATATTATACAATAATATGAGTTATTAGGCCGTAGCATTGCCAAGACACATGTCTTATGGGGAATGAAAGGAAGAGGGGAAATGGTAAACAGGGGTAAGGAATGGAGATAGAGTCAGTTAGACCGGCAAGGGGGAAAAGTGCTTCAGGGGGACCAAAGCTGTCAAACTAGTCAAAGTGAAAGGCAGAAAAAAAAACCTGAGTATCAGTGAAAGTATATGAAGGGAGGGGTGTGGCAGACCATAGTGGGGGGTGGACTAGTAGAAAAGGTCAGTCAGGCGAACAAGGAGCAGACCACTAGCAAAGAGGATAGGTCGAAACTGCCATGATGGAGGACCCACAAACGCCGATAATATTATCCCAAAATGGCGGGATATACAACATTTAAAAAAAAACAATAAAGGGGTGGCAGCCAAAGAATCACAGAGGGAGGAGGCGGGAGAGGGAAGGAAACACAAAGGGATGATGAGGAAAACAATGTCCGAAGTACGGATGGGTAGGTAAAGGCCAAGGGGGTGAACCAGAGCCAAACTCCCCTATAGCTGCATAGGACAGCTTCACTGGGCTTCGGCCAGGGTTGCCCGGGCTCCTTGGTAAGTACAGAGAGTATAGTTTCCGCCCAGGGGGCATCATCATAGTTCCATCGAAAGCACCGGTCCCGGTGTTACTGGAAAGCGCCATCCTCCTCGACCTCCAGCGCGCCCCCAAGTCAAGAGTGGTGAGAAGAAATTTGGAAGGGACTCTTTCAAAGTCTGCAGATGCATCATGGGTGTCTGTCATATTGTTAATAGCATTCACGTGCAGCACCCAAGTTGTAATTTGAGATTACTACAGCTCCCAGGAGATTTGCACAAGCTCTGTATTTGCGATGATCTCCCGTGGTATAGTCGCGATGGCCCTCTGCGAGTGTTCTCACTTTAGGGATCGTTAGCATCCTCCATATTAGAGACAGACAACAGTCAGGCTATGATGCGCCAGTTGTGAAGTACTAAGGTGCTTCACTCTGTACTTCACTCTGAACGTGATAGCCCTTGGTTGGTGATCATGCTTATATAGTGGTTTAGATATAGAATTACGTTGCTCCTTTTTTAGTGGACTCGCTTTAAAAGATCAATTTTGTTAGCAACCCCCATTTTAGGATCAGGCAGATAGTCAAGCAATGAGGCCTCATTTGACTTATATTAAGAATTCTACACTCCACAAATAACTCATGACCTTCCAAATAACTCATGACCTTACTTGTAAGGACACCACCGATAGTCTGTAGGCTGCGGCTTCAGACTTAAAACATCGGTATCTCCTCAGCACCATTAGACTGAATTCGGTTCAGCGCTGAGGCAGGAGAGACCCGGCTCTGCGTCCAACAAGGAGCGCGTGTCGTCTGATCTCAATAGGCTTGAAATGTGCCCTGCATCAAGACGAAGTCATGTATCGTCGTTGCTGCCTTATTCGTGAGCATTTACCACAGATTTATTTCGGTGAAGTTGTTTTCCTGCAAGGAGGTTCAGGCTCAAGCCTCCATCTTCCTCGGCTCCAAACCACGTGTGTCATATATATGTAAATATGTTTCTGTGCACAACCACTGTGTATGCATTTTGATTCCATAGTCACAGTAAACACCTAAAGATTTACATTAGATCTGCTACTAATAGTCACACAGATAATGTATGTAGCTATATGTAGCAAACACCATTGAACATAATCTGGTAAAATTGTGTGCATGCCAACTACCTGTGGCAGATAGTCCTCTATTGCCAGCCACAACGAACATGGTATGGTAAAGTAGATAGTGTGCAATGACTGTGTTTGTGTCTCTCCTGCTGCTAGTCACTTGAAGGGCCTCGAACCTATGGGCAATAGTAGGAGGGCAATCATAATATGATGATTGGGAAGTTTTCTGAATATTACGTGCATGGGAACACATATGATACAATAATAACTGTATCCACATGTGAAATCTGTTAGGTGATCTCCTACCACACATACAAATGCTACAAACTATACTTTGCCAGTGCAACAGTTTGGCATGTGAAAACCCACTCCTATGCAGAAGCAACACCTCCTTGATGCAGAGCATAGGTATGGTGGGTCTGCCCAGCCTTACTATTAGCAATATGTAGGAGTTTTCACCAAACACACAACAGAGCAGACCAGGTCTGGAAAAGGTGTGTAGCTGTACTGGCGAAAGTGCAACAGTGGATGCATGTATGAACGCATGCTGTTGAAAAACACTGGCTAGATAAATCCCATCAGACCACCCTTATGGTGGAATGTACGTCATGTGGGATGTTGCTGATCATTCCATATCACAACCGACCTTGTAGTGCCGATGTGGAAATGGATGTCAAGAATCCAGCCGTGATGTCCATCATAAAGTGGTATTTACTAAAGTGCAGTGCTCAAGTGACAGTGATGAAATAAAATTGACTACACAGACGCTGTAAAATGTTAAAACCGCAATCCATGTGTCAAAGGTTAAAAACACGCCGAGTAGTAAGACTACCCCATGGCGTTGTGCAGGACGGTCGACATGTTTCAGCCTGTGGGGCATTGCTCTGGCTTTCTTCAGGACCATAGACAGAAAGGCTACTGCAACTATGAATGATGTGTTAAGTGAAAAAAACAAAGAATGTACTAAGAAAAAAGTTACATATCTACCAGGAACCTTCACATTTGAATGCCCACTGGAAGGAGAGAAGAACATCTTCTTCCTAGAAAACAAAAATGTTTTGCAAAAACACCATATTACACACATACATCCACATGAGTACACAAAGACCGTACAGACAAAACACACCTGCATGAATGATTTGCATTCAGTGTTATATGAAAAGCATAATAGCTTTATCACCACGAGGCATTTCCTCACGGTGCTACTTACCCAGCTTTGTGTGGGTGAAGACCTCACCTCACCCGGCCACCGCTTGGGAGTATGAGGCCCCGCTCTACACTGTAGAAAAAAAGACACCATGAGCACACAACTCTACAGTATCCAAGCCAATTGCTCTACACAACAACCCAACAGACGTGTGATAGTACCCCAACTGTTCAACCTTAAGCAAACCTACATTAATGTTTATAAGACGCTTGGAAAACACACATGCTGTAGTATTTTTCTTGTCATAGGACACAGAAAAAATACTTATGTTAACCTCTGAATGTATTCTTAATAACTCATAAAAACCTGCCTTGAATCACAGTATATAATTATTGGTAGCAGGTCCTAATGAATGCCCCAGAAATAGTAATTGGGACTGTCCATAGTAAAGGGCTATTCAAATGCCCAGCAACATAAAGTAACAAAGTCCTCGATAAGCCCCAGAGTCTAAGGGGCTTGAGGGGCCGTCCAAAACTCATCAGCACGAGTTTACTCAACTACGCCACTCAATAGGGGCTAACTGATTGCGAGAAAAAACCAACAGGAGACTCACCTGCCCATCGGTGCCCCCGATGGTGAACCGAGCGGAAGTGGAGGTGTTAGTCAAATCGCCCATCACCCTTTTGTAGCCGCCGGTAATTGAATAATGAGGCAAAATGGGCATTGAGATTCAACAAACTGAGCATTCAGGCGGATGGGCAAGATGGCGGCGTTAGGCTAGACGCCGGTAGCAGCTCCGGATGGGACATGCAGCATGCATTGAAACACTCATGGAGATGAACGTTTTTAAAACCGAAGGATAACTTGCCAGAGTACTAGCTGTTCGGTATGCGGCAAAAGCGACAGATAACCTTACCAGTCGGGGATCTCTCCTCTGCAGGAACAGGAACGCCGCATAAGCACACGCTTCTTGCTTCCGTGGTCGGGTTTGCCGTGCTCAAGCTGCTAATCGGCAATCACCGAACTACGCGTGCACTGCGCTCCCTCTGCTGGCTGGCTGTAGCAGTGAACTCTGCAGTGAACTCCGCGACAAACCCCAAGGAATCCGTGATTGAGACGGATCATCAGCAACGTGACCAGAGTGAGTCTGCCTCGCTAATACTAATGGACCCAAAAAATGCAGCAGCGGTAGCCTCGGCAGCAGCTAAGACGAGAGCTGCACGCCAGGCGCTGCAAGATCAGGAAATGAAGCGGGGCAACACCAGCGGGGGAGTGCAAGGGCAAGGAGCACAGACAGAATCAACAGTAACAGCGCCGGAAAAAACAGCTGAGAAAACACCGGCCCGGAGGAGGACCTCCTCTAATAAATCAGCATCAATGTCCCAGCCTACTAAAAATGCCTCAGGAAATATTACAACTGTGGCTACAATGTTTCGGGCCGCTAATCAAAGAACGATGGCTAAAGACATACGACAAAACACTGAGAGTAATGGAAAACAACAAGCTGCTCCCCCCATTGAAAATGGCAATGCATCAGCAGATTTTGGGGGTAAGGGAAGTGATAATGCAGCAACAGAAATATTGGTCACAACATGCCCTGCGGCACCAATACAGGCAGCTGATAATGAAGTAACGAGCCAAATGGAAGTACAGGTGGTGCAGGAGATGCTACTGGAGACAAATAGAGCGGCTGTCTCGGTGACCAGTGGTGTAGCCGAGAGACTCAGTCCTGCTGCGGGGCAGGTAAGCCTCCTTATCCCTACTACTTCTGTAACTGCATCTGTATTGGATAATTCTGGTACCAACAGCCAGGCGAGTACAGATAACCCTATCGAGAACTTTGCGGATAAAAATAGTCTAGTGAATCAAGAGGTGGGCAGGAATAATAACTGCAATGCACAAAGTATATCCACAAATAAGAACATCAAACAACATGTCCATCAACAAAAGTATACAGATCCTCCGACTTGCACTGAGAGCACTGAAAGCAGTACGAACAAAGAGATTGCTGGCCAGGCGGTCAATCGGACTCCCTCCGTGAATAATATAGAGACATACATTAATCCATCACCAGAGATTGAAGCAACAACTATACAAGTAAAGCCACCCTACGATGCAACCCATATAACACAAGGGGGGCCAGTTTAGGATCTGAGACGAGGGAAGGGGAGACCCTAGAGCCTACGGGAATATTCAACCCTGACCTAGAAATCCCACAAACCAGCTCTACAATAGACTTGCACCCTGTTGATGCTATAGAGGTATTAGAGATTGACAAAGACATAACTGACTTCTACTCTTTCTCTGAGGATATCAGTTGGTCAGGAGATACTGATGAACTAGACGAAGTTGATGACCTGGAGAACGAATCAGATTCCAACCTCAGTTCAGATCTCGAACTTAATCCACCAAAAGAGCAACGTGACAATAAAAAAGAACAATACTTAAAAAGAAAAAATCTGGACATCACGGAGCTAATGAACTATCATGGGACTATACCCCAACAGTTTTGGCATTGAACCAAAGCCACTCCCCTAATCCAAGAACCCAAAGACCAAATCTAGAGCAAAATGAAAATAAAGAGACTCTGGAGGCCTCAGGAACTACTCTAACGCAAGTTATGGAGACAGTGTTACAGGCCATAGCATCACATCGGGAGGAAACCTCTAAAGATAGCCGCAAAGCACGGGCTGGGTTACAAAAGGTTCAAGGGGTGGTTCGTAAACTGTCAAAAACTATGGGAGCATTTACTGAAAGGTTAAATGATATAGAGGACCGTATTGTGGTCAACGAGACAGAGGCTGCAGCTACAAATGAGCGACTAGAAGCCACCGAAGCACAGGTTCATGACATGAGGTGGAAGCTCGAAGATTATGAGAATAGACTCCGGAGAAACAATCTACGAGTACTGGGAATTCCAGAAAAAATGGAAGGCGAGGATTGTCGCGCCTATATAATACAATTGTTCCGAGACACCCTCCCTGAATTAAATACCTGGGATTGGGGATACGAGGTGCAGAGAGCACATAGGGTTCCAATAACCTTAAAACCCACGGCACCTACAGGCAAATATCCTCGCGCAATTTTGGTATACTTCGGAAATTTCCTACTTCGCCAGGCCATTGCGGAAAAAGTTACTCCTGATAAGCACCGCAAAAAGGACTCAATCTCATACTTCGTGCGCCCTGACTTTTGTCATTGGACTGTAGAAAGGAGGTGGCGGCTCAGACAACTCATCAAACCCTTTCAGGAAAAAAAAGCAACTGTATATTTGAACAATCCCGCAAAGCTAAAAGTGATACATTTGGGACAAACAAGGTTTTTTACATCTCAAGTAAAGGACAAGGAATATCTAGAGAGTCTATGAGAGTTTATGAAAGAACAACTAAATCCACATAAGAACAGTCAGGAAAGTTAGCTGATATAAAATAGAGATGGAAATACACTGAAGCCACAGATTTTACACGGACTAATATACATCAGTTAATGTTGATGCAATTGAAAATAAGCGGCGGCACTCTAAAATAGGAAAACACAATCTTATTTCCTAATCAAGTCGTAATCACTGAATCTTCTATCTCTTTTTTCTTTTCTTTTTATTTCCCATTTCCATTCTATTATACTTATTATCCTATTATTTTTTTTTTTTCCTTGCTTAAAGATGTTCATAATAGATAAATATCGCTTTTTTCTTTTCTTTCTGTTTCCGGTAATGGTAACTACTGCACTTTAAATTGCATGCTGCACTAGTCCTGTTCGGAGCAGGCTAAATCCATCACTGTAGACTCTGATGGAGTCTCAATGCCTACTCTGGGAGGGCAAGGGGTGGGGAAGGAGAAGAGGTGAAATGAAGGTGGAGGGTGGTAAACAGGGTGCACTTCGTGCACCCTGTTTTGGGGGGGGAGAGCAAAAAAACAAACAAAAGGGCAAATTGACACATGAAAGGGAACGTAGGCTGATGAATAATGATCCAAAAACAGAAGTACCAAATGGGTAGATTAAATATAGGATGTTGGAATGTGGCAGGTTTAAACGACAGAGGCAAGAGAGCCCAATTTTGCCAAATAATTGCCCAGAGCACTTGTGATATCATCTGTTTACAAGAAACCCATATTCCATTCGGGGAGATTAAACAATTAAAAATACCTGGATATCAAATATTAATTACAACAACTCAAACCACAAGAACTAGGGGTGTCATAATTTTAGCAAGAACCAGGTTAGGCAGTCCGGTACGTAAGAAATCCGATGATCACGGACGGTGGGTCATTGTCCAATTAGAACTCGGTATTACAATTTGCTCAATATATGGCCCTAATCTTGACGACCCCACTCTATTTGTCGAAATAGAAATGGAATTAACATCATGGCCAAGTACCTTGATCCTTTGTGGTGATTTTAATTTGACATTTAACCAAAACCTGTCCCCTCTGAATCAGTATAAATATTCGGGTCGGAAACCCAGGGTGTTCAGGGCAGTATCAAATTTAATTCAAACCCACAACCTTCAGGATATATGGCTGCTTAAAAAGGGTAAAGATCCCGGATACACCTATTTTTCTTACCCACACCGAAAATATGTCCGTATCGATTATTTTTTTGCAACTCCAGACATTGCTCCGAATACCCTGATTGTTAAAGACCCGAAAACAATATCCGACCATAATGCTATATATATCACAACGGAAATACTGGGATTTAACCGGGCCCACACACAATGGACATTTGATAGGAAACTATTAGTTAATCAGGAATATATATCTCACATAACCCAATGGACAAAGAAATTCTTTGATACAAATCAATATAGTGCTTCACGATTTAGCGTTTGGGACTGCTATAAGGCGGCACTAAGGGGGGAGACCGCCACATTCGTTGCCACCCGTAAGAAAGAACAAATGAAAACTCATAACCAACTAATAAATGAATTAACTTATTTAGAATATAAACATGCTAATCAAATACAACATAGTGAACATGCCGAGGATACCCTAAGAAAGATACTAGTGCTCAAGGCAGAGCTAAATAACGATTTAACTACTAAAGCCGCTGAAATCTTCCAAGCCCATCGAAAGAAATCCTATGAGGTGGGGGAAAATGTTGGGAAACATCTTGCCCTAAAAACACGGCAGCCTCAATCCTATAACACAATAAAAAGTATTAAATACGGTGGTCACGAATTTACTACTCAAAAAGAAATCGCTAATTGTTTTAAAGAATATTACCAAAAATTATATCAAAATGAGGATGTACATACGGCCCAAGAGACTAGTGAGTTTTTAGTCAACTGGCTTAGTGAAAACAGTATGTTACAAACTGTCGATGACGATGTAAGGAATGAACTCGATAAAGAGATCACTAAAACAGAGGTTGAGTTGGCAATAGCAGAATTAGCCGCAGGGAAGGCAGCAGGGCCTGACAAGATACCTCTAGACCTATACAAAATACTAGGCAAGACTATAACCCCATTTCTTCATGATTTATTCTTAGGCATCCAGTGGCATGGAAAAACCCCAGAATCATGGCGACAAACAAACATAGCAGTTTTCGGGAAAAAGGACAAACCCCCTGAATTAACCACATCATACAGACCAATCTCACTGATTAATTCAGATTCTAAAACCTATGCAAAAATACTGGCTAACAGACTTGGCAAATATATTGAACAGTTAGTATCCCCCTGGCAACATGGGTTTATACCAGGCAAAAGCACCACTGATCACATACGCCGAGTAATAGCACTCTTTGATATAATGAAGATAGAACAAGGTCAAATGTCTTTGATTTTATTAGACGCCGAAAAGGCGTTTGACCGGGTCTCATGGCAGTATCTGTGGGAGCTTTTAGCCCTTAACAATATCGGCCCGGCGTTCATAAAGTCACTGAAAGCCTTATACGCAGAACCTAAAGCCATTTTTGGGAACTGGACTGGAGTACTCCCTCTGGCCCCTCTACCGATACCCTGGTCTGACCATTTCGTGATTCCGATGCAAATACAGATCCCTGCTACTGAACTCAGCTCTGATACTGCTTATCGCTATCAATGTAGAAAATGGAAAAATTTCTCCCTTGACTCTTTTATTAAGAAATTTGATAACGCTGGACCTCCTGGAGGGTCTGATTGTGAAACAGCTTATAGTCAGCTACAAAAATGCATCACAACTGCTTTAGATAGCACTGCCCCGATTCGTATGCTGACTAACATCAAGAGAGCCAATAAAGCTAATCCGTGGTTCACTCACGAACTACGTCTAGCCAAATCCGCTTGTAAAAAACTTGAGCGGACATGGCGTATCAATTTTTGCCCAAAAACTAAAACCCTTTACAAAGAAGCGCAAAAAAACTATTATAGAATGATCCGAGCCTCCAAAGCATCCCACTATAACATTCGCATTATAGAAGCAGAGAATTCCTCGAAGGAGCTTTTTAAGATCTTTAAAGAAATCTCTGTAACCGCCTCTAACAATACTTCCCTTAATGATTCAGTTGATACTTGCAATAAGATCGCTAAGTATTTTTCCGGCAAGATCACTGACATCTATGCCAACTTTTCGGGCAACATAAAAACAGGACATGACTTTGCTGAGAGTGATGATGCCGCTCCCACAGATTTATGCCTGCGTAATTTCACGGTCCCTTCCCTGGAAATCTTTGTAAAAATCTGCCAAAGTATTAAATCTGGTTCCCCTCGGGATCCGGCTCCTCCCAAAATAATAGCTGCTAGTCTGGCTGTTTTGGAGCCCCACCTTAGGCACGTGCTACAAATTTCCTTTTCTACAGCCTGTCTGCCTGAAGACTGGAAAAAAGCAATCGTACTTCCAATAAAGAAAAAGCCCAATGTGAGTCAGGATACCCTAGACAATTTAAGACCTATATCTCTGCTACCTTACCTAGCCAAAGTCGCAGAGAAAATAGCAAATATTCAACTCATGGCCTATCTCGAATCCCAAAATGCTTTACACAGCTCTCAGTCTGGTTTTAGATCAGGCTATTCAACAGAGACAGTGCTCCTGAGAGCGACTGAAACTTTACGGGAAGGCGCAGATGAGGGTAAGACCATGGCACTCATTATGCTGGACCTCAGTGCTGCGTTTGACACTGTAGCACACTTCATCTTGCTACAGTGTCTAAACAAAGCTGGGGTCACCGGGAAGGCACTGGGCTGGCTGAAAGCTTTCCTAACCAACCGGAGCTTTCAGGTTCAGAGAGGCAATTTTTTCTCGGACAGCATAGCGTTAGAACAGGGGGTACCTCAGGGCTCTGCCCTGAGTCCCACCCTGTTCAACCTGTATATGGCCCCACTGGCAGGGGTGGTCCAATCGTACGGCGTAGAGCTAGTCTCTTACGCCGACGATACTCAACTGCTGATCTCCCTGTCCCAAGTTCCCTCCTTGGCTGCTGAAAATTTTAAAACCTGCATGAGCAATCTTGCAGATTGGATGACCCAACATTGCCTCAAACTTAACGGCTCGAAGACTGAGGTGTTGATAATTGGAGGCAAGGACACTAGCTGGACCAAGGAGTGGTGGCCATCCTGTCTGGGGCCTCTGCCTACTCCCGGCAGAGAAGCAAAGAATTTAGGTGTCTGGGTGGATACCAAACTCTCCTTTGACAGCCATGTAAATAAAATTGTAGGGAAGTGCTTTGGGGTCATGAAAACTCTCAACCGTACCCTGGACCTTCTCCCTTTGGAGGCCAGGCGTACCTTGACTCAGGCCCTAGTAACCTCTCGCATGGACTATGGCAATGTACTTCTTCTTGGTACTTCGGAAAAGAACATCAGGAGACTGCAGGTACTACAAAACTCGGCAGCACGGCTAGTATTGAGATTACCCAGAAGAGTTGCTTCTAAATCCACCTTGGCAACCCTTCATTGGCTGCCCATCAGGAAGAGAATTCTTTTTAAAGCCCTTCTTTTATGCTTTAGAATTATCTCTCACAGTGCACCGTCCTACTTGTCTGACCTAGCTGTCCCATACGAGCCTAACAGAGCACTTCGCTCGATGGGAAAGGGCCTCCTCATGATCCCCCGTATAAAAAAATCCAGAATGGGAGGTCGGTCTTTTCGTTCCCTGGCAGCAACCAAATGGAACACCCTTCCCATCAATATTAGGTTAGCAAAAAATGAAGCCACCTTCAGGAAACTTCTAAAAACGCACCTATTTGCCCTTCAGGCTCTTCCCCTCCTCTGATCTCTGACTCTATTCCTCAGCGCGGGGATACGCCGGGAGGCGTCACCATGCGCTCTACAAACCCCTTTATTATTATTATTATTATTATTATTAAAGTCCTGACGGGAGGTAGCGAGTCTGAAAATATAGACATTCAGAGAGGGACTCGACAAGGGTGTCCGTGTTCACCACTTTTATTTGCCTTATATATTAATCCCTTAATCATTAAATTGTTAACATCACCAAGGATAACACCAGTCAAGACTAGAATATATAATACTAAAATACTCGCCTATGCCGATGACGTAGCAATTATAACAACTAATCCTACAGAGGCTATAGAGGAAATAGAAGTAGTTACTAAAATATTTGGCCAGTATTCAGGGTACTCACTAAATAAAGACAAAACGATGGTTGTCTGTACCGATAACACGCCGTATATAAGTCAACATAGAGTTGGATGTGCAAAATATCTAGGGGTCAACATCTCACCAAACACTAAGGAAATGATTACACTTAATTATGACCCTGTAATCACAAAAATAAAAAAAGATCTTGTCAGGGTCAATAACCTTCATTTATCCATAATTGGCAGAACTAACTATATTAAAATGACAATCTTTCCAAAATTACTATACTTATTTCGCGCAATTCCCTTCCTTATTGATAACACCTATATTAAGAAGATAGACCAAGTAATAACATCATTTATTTGGAATTATGGGAAGACAGGACGAGCTATAAATAAATTAGTGTCACCTACATCCCGAGGCGGATTAGCAGTTCCAAACTTAACCTATTATATGTGGGCCGCCATACTGCAGCAGATGTCCTTCATAACCACGTCTAAACTTGCAGATCGAATAAGATCTCCTCATGACATTCCCTCTATCTACGAACTCACATTAGGAGATACAGCGCGCGGACTACTGCTAAGACAACTCGAGCCATCATACTATAAAAAGATTAAATTTAAAATAGTGACAGACGCATTAAAAATATGGACCAAAGTTACTAGAGCACTGTCAATACCTAAATACACCAAATATACACCTTTATGGCGTAGCTCTATAATCCCGCAATATCTTAATGATAATATTACTAAGCGCTGGGAAAATTTAGGCATCGTTACTATTGGCGACTTTCTAAACTCAGATGGTAGAGTCACTTTCAACGAGTTAAGCCTTAAATATCAGATTTACCCCACAGATTACTTTAAATTCATTCAAATTTCCACATCACTCAGACAACACGCCACAAATTTAAACTTACAGCCGCTAACATTATTAGACCTGATGCAAAAAATAACTGTCAGAATTAGTGATATTTACGGGATCCTTATAAACAATCACCCAGATGACCTAGAGAAAATAGAGGAAAGTTGGGCTAACAAATTAAATAATTCCAATGTGGATATAGATATGGTGCTACAATTATCCTCTAAAGTCATACTCGCAAGTAACCTAAAAGCCCAAATTTACAAAACGACTTGTAATCTATACTATACACCGGCTAAATTGTTCTCATGGGGTAAGGCAAGCCATGACAAATGTCCTAGATGCGCGCTCGGTCCCGCAAATTTAATACATATGTTCTACGATTGCCCGAAACTCGAACAACTAAATGAGAGTATATGTAAATTTTGGGCTGAAATCTTAGGTCGGGAGATCCAAATATCAGCTACCCTGGTTGTATTGGGTTATGATGGTTCTTTTGAACTTAATAACTCAGAAATATATACAACTTATCTGTGCACAGCTATATACAGAATTATGCTAGCAGCCCGATGGAAGGATACAGAGGTACCAACATTCCAGGGTTGGATGAATAGACTCCTTGCTATATACAAGCTAGAAACCGCAATATATAAAACTAGAGGGAAAAAATCTAGAGCTAAAGGAGAATCGATCTGGGCTCCTATAGCTAGTTGGTATAATCAGCAAAGAGCCTGATTTTAAACCCACTTGAACCTTGTAGGAATATCTGTCAAATTTATATAGAAGTATGGAAGAAGATAATGAGGGTATAGTGCATGTCGAATATCTACTTCAAAACTGTGTTGTGCTTTAATTTTTATATATCATTATACCTGTCACATACAATACAACACAAAGATAATCTGTACTACTAATTGTATTTAATATATTATGTACAGCCTTTTATACGTTCCTTTATAATTTTGTAAAAATCCCACTATACTAGAATGACGATACTATATTTGTTAATTATTATTTACTGTTGTAAATTTAAAGTTTGCTCAAAAAAAAAAAAAAAAAGAGATTCAACAAACTGTGGGCGACAGCGTAAAAAAAGAGACACTGCTCTTGCGCACATGCGCAGTGACACTAATCCACCGAGAGATGACGTGTAGTTCGTGTTGTCACTACTTGTTTAACAAACGGAAAGGGGATTTGTGAAAGCTTTCATCCTAAGAGTGCGAGAGGGTAGAGAGAGACCAGAATCTCATGGGAATGCTGCTCAATTGTAAGCACGTATAATGAGTATAGTGGTCGCTTAGGTCTCAAATCCACCGTGGATTCATGTGCATGCCCGGTTAGGAGACACTGTGCTTGTGTCATGCGCCCGATGAGAATAACTGAATAGAACTAGAAAGGAGCGTAATAGACTCCCAAACTTAAATCTCCCAAGTCGGGAACCAAATGTATACCATGAACCTTAAAGCTAACTTGCAACAATCTCATAAAATTTAAGAAGAATGTTTAATGGTCATTTGCATTGTGGAAATGCCCAAACTTAGTTTCTAGAGAAGGTTAGTTCTAACTATTCTCTCGATATTTATTAACACAGGGACGGTTTAACTAAGGTATCTCGACTTAAATGCTCATTATAAGGAAAGACTGTGCCCCGAAGTGGAAATAATTAATCCATAAAGAGTCACTCTATGGTAAAGTGTGACATCCACTTCAAACTGCTTATTATAAGGAAGGACTGTGCCTCAGAGTGGAAACTAATAGTTAGACCATAAAGAGTCGCTATATGGTGAAGCGTGATATGACCCTTTTGAAGGATCATTATGTTTATGATTTAAGGAAGTTGTTATTATCTCAAGTGTCCGAGAAGGTAGGTGTTGGACTGGGTGGACAGAAGGGAAGCACACACAATTATGTTAGGTGAGCTTTGCTTTCCGTTTGTTAAACAAGTAGTGACAACACGAACTACACGTCATCTCTCGGTGGATTAGTGTCACTGCGCATGTGCGCAAGAGCAGTGTCTCTTTTTTTACGCTGTCGCCCACAGTTTGTTGAATCTCAACGCCCATTTTGCCTCATTATTCAATTACCGGCGGTTACAAAAGGGTGATGTGCGATTTGACTAACAACTCCACTTCCGCTCGGTTCACCATCGGGGGCACCGACGGGCAGATGAGTCTCCTGTTGGTTTTTTCTCGCAATCAGTTAGCCCCTATTGAGTGGCGTAGTTGAGTAAACTCGTGCTGATGAGTTTTTGACGGCCCCTCAAGCCCATTAGACTCTGGGGCTTATCGAGGACTTTGTTACTTTATGTTGCTGGGCATTCGAATAGCCCTTTACTATGGACAGTCCCAATTACTATTTCTGGGACATTCATTAGGACCTGCTACCAATAATTATATACTGTGATTCAAGGCAGGTTTTTATGAGTTATAAGAATACATTCAGAGGTTAACATAAGTATTTTTTCTGTGTCCTATGACAAGAAAAATACTACAGCATGTGTGTTTTCCAAGCGTCTTATGGACATTAATGTAGGTTTGCTTATGGTTGAACAGTTAGGGTACTATCACACGTCTGTTGGGTTGTTGTGTAGAGCAATTGGCTTGGATACTGTAGAGTTGTGTGCTCATGGTGTCCTTTTTTCTACACTGTAGAGCGGGGCCTCATACTCCCGAGCGGTCGCCGGGTGAGGTGAGGTCTTCACCCACACAAAGCTGGGTAAGTAGCACCGTGAGGAAATGCCTCGTGGTGATAAAGCTATTATGATTTTCATATAACGCTGAATGCAAATCATTCATGCAGGTGTGTTTTGTCTGTACGGTCTTTGTGTACTCATGTGGATGTATGTGTGTAATATGTTGTTTTTGCAAAAAATTTTTGTTTTCTAGGAAGAAGATGTTCTTCTCTCCTTCCAGTGGGCATTCAAATGTGAAGGTTCCTGGTAGATATGTAACTTTTTTCTTAGTACATTCTTTGTTTTTTTCACTTAACACATCATTCATAGTTGCAGTAGCCTTTCTGTCTATGGTCCTGAAGAAAGCCGGGGCAATGCCCCACAGGCTGAAACATGTCGACCGTCCTGCACAACGCCATGGGGTAGTCTTACTACTCGGCGTGTTTTTAACCTTTGACACATGGATTGCGGTTTGAACATTTTACAGCGTCTGTGTAGTCAATTTTATTTCATCACTGTCACTTGAGCACTGCACTTTAGTAAATACCACTTTATGATGGACATCACGGCTGGATTCTTGACATCCATTTCCACATCGGCACTACAAGGTCGGTTGTGATATGGAATGATCAGCAACATCCCACATGACGTAAATTCCACCATAAGGGTGGTCTGATGGGATTTATCTTGCCAGTGTTTTTCAACAGCATGCGTTCATACATGCATCCACTGTTGCACTTTCGCCAGTACAGCTACACACCTTTTCCAGACCTGGTCTGCTCTGTTGTGTGTTTGATATCTTACAGTAGGGGAACAAGCAGACAGGTCACTAAATATTCCCCTTGACCCTCCACATACATGTTTTTGTTTTTTAGTATGGAGTTTTCACCAAGACATGCATGGTGATCTGCCAAAGCAAAATCAGCATGACTGAGGAGCATGGTGGCCCTTAATGATGACACTGTAACTTTCCTATGGGGTATGGCTCTTAGATATGAATGGAAAATACACAAAAACATCGAATGGCACGATCCATACATCCCCTTCAAGGTGGATGCAGCCACTGTGCTGTTTGGCTGTAGACTAAGCTCTCATACATGTGGGTGCAGTGGCCCCATGGCAGTGGTAGTCGTTTGCATCTGGGGGAAACTAATACAATGTCAATTGGTGTTAAGACATATTTATCACACAGGGCACCTCTGGTAAGGTTGGCCTATGTGCTGCCACAGTGGGGAATATGGATAAGGAAATGGTGCAGTGTGGCACAGTTGCAAATTTAGCTGTGCTGTACCATGTCCAAAATGCAGGAATGCACCATATTTACAAGAATACTGTCACCCCTCTTTTTTACCTAGTGAGGTCGGAAAAATTGCTGACTAGTGGTAATGCAGACACCCTTTCGCCATGGTGCAAGGTTGGCTGCGTAGCATGGATGTTTTGTTCATGCACATAAACTATCATTAATGATGTCTTGCTCATCCTTTGTCTGATGCAGAATGCTGCATACAGAGAAATTGCAAAAACAAAGAGACATTAAGTATGTCTCCTCATTGTCTCAATTGAACGCCTGCTTTAGCATGGCATCAGTTATTTTGCGCTGTCTCGGATTTGCACATCATTTTACATATGGGGGTAGCATAAAAAAGTAATGGGTGTAGTTGAAAACCTCCCACAGCAATACCCATTGCATGGCACTTTCATACAGATACCTGCATGAAAGAGTGCCAAATTGGCAAAGCAGTGTAAAGCCATGCACATTTCTGACCAGCATTAACTCACACATATGTTCACTGTCAACACACATGCTAAACACATTTGAAGACTGTAAACAGGTCCACTCCGCTATGCACACCCAATACTGCAATCCCTGTATGTCATTACATGCATTGCACATTCCTATACTTTAAAAAACACATGATTTACCTATTGCATCCCCCAAATATGCCACATTACCATCAAGCGTGATTTCCAACTGCAGCGTCAGCTCAAAAATTACGCCTATGCGTACACAAAAATACATTTTGCCTTGTTACAAATCGACATAACAATGTTCACAATAGGTACTCTGTGCTTATCACTGTCTGACTACATACCTCTGCATGCAACACAAATTACACAAATTGGCTTTGCATGGCCTCATGGAGGTGTTGGTGAGGGCTGACCTACTGGAGCTGTGCTAACATATGTAATTTCAGTTGTACATGTCAAGTGTACATGGCAAATAACAAAACGTGAAAGGAGGGCCTAAGGGATATTTAAAGACCATCCTAGGTAGTATCCCTTATGGAATTGAAGAAACAACAAGAAAAACCTAGGGGTCTAGTAGGAAAATAACATAGAAATTCCTATTTGTTTAAACCTACATCTAGCTCAGTACAAATGGTAGGAATTGAGACTAAAAAGTTCTCACAGGACACGAAAAGTCTCAAGTGTGGACCACCAGTGATTGTAGATCAATAGAACCTTATGTAGGATTCCCATCAAAGACTTGTAATGATCAATGTTATCATTTGGTCATCCTTCGGGTCGTGTGTCTCTAGAACATTGAACATTACGAAAGCCAGCATCCAAAATCTCTGCGCGACAACTTGCCATTTGGGCAGTTTCTCCGGCTGCGGCGTAACTGTTCCACCCTGGAGACCTTCTCACATCATGCATCTCATCTGTCAGATGAATTGGTAGAGAGACATTACCCTAAGAAACTTATCAAGCGCTCTCTTAAGCGTGCCACCAATAACAACCAGGAGGCACTTTTAGAGCCTAAGACTGCTAAGCCCCCCTTGGGCCGTCTTACATTTGTAAGTACTTTTAATAGCAGGTCCAACTGTGTTCAAAACACCATCAGATGACATTGGCGGGTTTTGAATGTAAGAATGAGAAAATCGAATATCCTTTATTCGCTTTTAAACGTTCAGGCAATTTACGTGACCAACTGGTACACACGCGCCCCAAAGAATCACCCAGAAGAGAGATTGGGACACTATGGGATCTCCCAGCTGTGACCAGACATCACCCATGTGGGGCATGCTCGGTTTGCTCACAGACATGCAAGACAACTAGTATCGATATTGGTACTACCCGGCCATGGGAGCTAAGACACTTTACGAATTGCAACAGCACCAACCTTATTTACCAACTGACTTGCCCATGCAATCTAATAGAAGTTGAAGGCTATTTATAGCATTGCGAAATTTCATCTACATAGGTCCCGTAATCATGCCCTTTGGTATGCGTGTGTCTTTTGTTTACTGCATGTTTGACCCAGCCTACAACTTATTGATTTATTCTGCCAGTATATTGCTAGACAATATGCATTACTTGACTACAATCATTCCAGATTTTTATCCCGAGTAACATTCAGCTGTTAGTTCCTGCATTCCCTGGGTTTGATTACACTTTCTGTTTTTTAACACCTTTTTTCCACATAATATGTAGGAACTCTGTAGTTCATGAATCATCATGTAAGCCATACTTTCTATAAATCATCTCTTGAACTATCAGGATGTGTATAAATATTCATATGTATACACTTACTTATGTGTAAATACATAGTTCTAAATTTCGTGTTTACAATATCCCTTAACAAGGTTGTTGCCCGGCGCTTTGCTCCATTCTTAGTATGCCGCCGCGACCCACGGAACTACAAACGTCAATAATATGACGTCATTTAGTAGTCCCGTAGACATCGCATGAGGGCTCATCTCTCTACATGTCTCTTTAAATGTGCATCACTTGTGTTTGCTTCTCTTCGGGTCGTTGGCCAATCATATGCTTGGCAGTGTAGAGTCACGAGTTAAACTAAGACTCCATCTGCTTAGCGCCTGCGCGATCCGTCGGAACTACTGACGTCCATGATATGACAAGTGTAGCAGGACTATTACACCATAATCCTCTCACCCTGGGCACAAGTTGGGGCTGAAACTTCAGCAAATCATGTTCAAACTTTTCTGTTTAAATAATATCAACTTTAATTCCAAATGTAGTTTTATTGCGCTTTTCCAAATAAGTTCCTCATGTTTTTTTCACATGTTAATGCGGAAACATTTTTGCCAAACTTTAAATTCTCCAATGCATTTCGGTGCCCCATGCACCTTCATCAGGGAAATCTGAAATCATACAAATAAGGCATCTTATATACTGTACATTTCATATTAATACATAATACTGGTAATTGCATATTAATGAAAGTTCGTATCTAGTCCTATTAGGTATTCACCTCAACCTTCGTACATTTATTAAAGTCAAAGTTCGCACTTCATATACAATGTCGGTTTATACTCTAACCATGTGAAAAAGTTGCTACAATCAATAGTTCAAAAGTAAATGCAAACGAACTGTTGAAACTGATAAAACTAAGGTGGTTACGCTCTGGATATCCCTATGAGGTTGATTCTCAGTTTAATGCTAGTATCTAGCCAATTCACTGCCGCTATGTCGCTGGCATCAAAACTCTCACCTTTCAACCCCCTTGCGGTTAACATACCGTTTAAATGTAATTACAAGCGTCCAACGTTCCAAACATTTACCGGACCCACCGGTCCTTAACTTAAGTTCAATCGCTGTCACCCATGCGGAAGACACGGGACTGTTAGTTACGGAAGCCTGGATTGGCCTAGTTTTTACGTGCTGCCGTAATCTGCGCATGCGCATTGTCTTACGTGTCTCTTGGGCATTTTTTAACAACTTTGTAACAACTTTATAGATACTGACATTGCCTTTAATAATGCTGCAATGTTTACCAAATAACCTAGCGCAAATTTACTCGCCAGCGTCATGGAGAATGCTGTACTAGCGTTTACTACATGGATATTAACAAGAGTAGTCAAAAATATCATTATTTATCCAAAGGAGTCTATTAGGTGCAAGGTATAGCATTCAGTTATAGTTAATACTCTATTTCAAAGGTAACAAAGAAATTCGGTCCGATCATTCAACCCATGTGGTTTCAAACTCTGCAAAAGATAAATCCAATAGCTTTCTTGTTTAAGTAAGTTTTTTTGTTGATAGAGCCTTCTATATGAGTCACTATCTCAAGTATGCATGCTCGCAACTGACTTATGTGATGGTGCTCTTCTTTGAAATGGGTTGCCACAGTATATTTCACGGATTCCATTCTTATATTGCTCTTATGTTAATCGCGTTTTCAGTTTCCTCTCCGTATGGCCAACGTGCAACTAAAACAGCAAGGTGAGTTAATGTTACACTTAAAAAGCATTATAGCGTGTTTCGGATAACAACAGGGTTTTAAGTCTTTGGGTTACATCTCAAAAGATTTTGTTAGCCGACAGTTAAGCTGGACATTATTGGGGTTGAAGCAAAGCTTAAGGGCCTGCCTACAGGACCGGATGCCATGATACCAGGAAAAAGGACGTAACAAAGTGCATCTTATGTCTTTTAAATTGGGGCAGTTGCAGATAACGTGAGTGATGTCTTCCTTCTCACTTCCACATAGACAACAAGTCAAAGTGCCTTCCGTCGTTTCCCATGTTGGAAAGTGGGGTTTGATCGCAATTACCCCCAGGCGCAACCTTAGGAAGTTTTTCTTCCTGCGTATCTTGATTCCGGTGCTCAACTAATAAGTGTTGCAAAATATGGCATTGTGAAATGTCACAATGTGCATCTTAGGTATGCAAGGGACATGTCTGAATGGCATCTGGCGCTGTGCTGCATTGACATGTACAGAACTGACCTTACAAAGGCCTCAGGTAGAAAAGATGTGTGACATCTACAGGGGACTCATTTCCTCGTGTCTGCTTTGGTATGTCTCTACAAAATAAAACGGTGCCCCAATACCCTGAGCTGAAGCCAGGTGAGGAGAAGCACGCCCCTCCAACGTCAAAAGTGAGCTGGAGGGCTTCCCACTAGTTTATGTTGGGTAACATTGAATTAACGAATATATGAGCTGTGATGAGTAGTACAGCGTTTTGCTGATAACTTATATAAAACTGTTATCTCTACCTTGTTATCTGTGTCTTGTCTGTGTTCCTGTTTGATCTGATATCTCTTGCGTTTGGACAACTTCCAGTACATAGGAGGAGTGGAAAGACATATCAGGTGATATAATAATCATTTAATTTTGTGTTTTTCACTAAGATTATTAGCAGTAGCAAAGTTAACACGGTCCTGACGAAAGCAGTAGATACCATTTGGATAAAAAAAAACTGCTGAAACATGTTAACCTAAAGTATACCATCCAGTAGCTATTTGTTGAAACTACTGTCTCTTTGCACTAAGTTTTTTAATATTGGCAGTGGTATGCTACCAAATAAGTTTTTTAGCGTCCACTCTCCAATTTTAATATAGCACACTTCTATCACTCACACTTTTCTTTTTGATGCACTGCTTTCAGTTACTCGCACTTGCCACCTGGAAAGTGATCTAGGGCCATATGTATGAAGCTAATTTTCAGTCGCAAACGCTGCAAATCTGTAAAAATAGCGTTTGCGACTGAAAATGAGCAATTCCCAATGTATGAAGCCAAAATTGCTCGCAAATCAAGGAATCTCAAAAATAGCGATTCCCAAAATTTGCGAGATCCAGAAATTTGGGAAATTCATAGCGATTCCCAAATCTGCGATTATCCCATATTGCGATATTCGCAAATGAGGAAATCGCAATTACAAATTCGCAATGGTATGTATCAAAAATTCGCAAATTGCAAATAGACGAAATTCGCTTTTTTAGAAATCGCAATTACCACAAAGTGGGAGCAGGTGGTAACCAGGTGCAAAGTATTTAAGGAAGCCCACAATGCAACACACTCTTTTCCACAATGTCTGGGCTCTACGTGATAGCGAGGAGGCGAAAATTGAGAGCTCTGGCGCAGAGGAGGAGACGACAGGAGAGGGTATTCCATGCGCGCACCACCATCTACCAGTGCACTGAGGAGGACATCTATACCCACTACAGACTGGAGGAAGACAGCATACTAGATTTAATAGAAGAACTCAGACCCTATCTAGAACACCCTACATGCAGGACACAAGCCATACCCACACTCATCCAGGTCCTGTGTTCACTACACCTGCTGGTCTCAGGTAGTTTTCAGGGGGTGATAGCCACAGTAGGAGGGGTGTCACAAAGTGCCAAGTAGCGCTTTTTCCAAGCGTTCCTCGATGCATGACACAGAGGATGCAACACCACATACACTTCCCCAGCACCCCACATGAACTAGCACAGACCAAGCAGGACTTTTACAACATCGCCCAATTCCCCCACGTCATAGGATGCATAGATGGGACACATGTTACAATATCCCCCCCTCAAACAATGAGTACGTATACGGGAACCGGAAATGCTACCTCTCACTAAATATACAGGTGGTGTGTGATGCCAAAACATCACCATTGACATAGTGGCAAAGTATCCGGGAAGCACACATGACGCGTTAATGTTCCGTCACAGTGGGCTGTACCGTAGACTCTCAAGAGGTGATTTTGGCGAGAGATACCTACTAGGTAAATGCTCACATTCATAGGGCACATTGCAACTGACTAGCACGTGCATTCCAGTGACTAACCGTTTACATTTCCAACCACAGGTGACAGTGCTTATGCAGTACGTGATTTCATCATGACACCCTACATCAATCCTGCTAATGCTGGGGAGCGGCGCTACAACCAGGCACACATTTCAACCCAAGGCGTCATTGAGAGAACATTTGGCATATTGAAGAGAAGAGTCCGGTGCATCCACAAAAGTGGAGGAGCGCTCCAATACAGCCCCGAAACTTGCTGCAAAATTGTCGTAGCATGTGCCATGCTGCACAATATCGCTACCAGGAAAGGCACACCGGTGGAGTTGAGCGAATCTGAGTCCTCTGACTTGGAGGGCCTGGACCTGGACACATGGCAGCTGGCGTAGCTGGTGCTGCAGCTGGCCGCCAGAGGCGTGATGAGATTACGCGCAACTACCTCTAGGTGAGCAATATTCACACAATCACAACTTAAATCTTTGCAACTGTGTTTTAATAGCGACAGCAACAATGCCACACATCCTTACATGCAAGTACATACACTTCCAATGTAATGTACATGTTTTATTCACAGTGCAACTAAGTAAGTGGAGTGTCTGCAAAGTCAACACTGTAGTTGTCCATATGTGGCCCCTGCTAATCATTGTCATTTGGCTGCACATTTTAATGGTGTGTAGCAGGCCTGTTGCTCCTGCCACTGCAGCGACTCTCTACGGGGGGTGGAGCTACGCACTGACTGGGAGTCCTCCTCACTTGGAGTCAGTACACCAGGGCCTGTGGTACGTCGGGCACGCAGTTCATCCACAGCAGATGTGGACTGCACAGCGACAGTGGCGATGTCCTGTATGCCGTGTGAGAACTCACGCTGAGTTGCAATGGTGCCCCTGGACAGAATAGTGGTTGATGAGGCCAGGCGGTTGATTGCGTGCATGTACCGGTCCATGCGGACCAGCTCTCTGCGCCTAGCAGCGCGCCCGGCACGCAACTCCTCATGAAGCACTTGAACAGCACCCCTCACTTTTTCCCGTATGCCCCTGAGCCCTGCCCTCATTTCTAAGCATGGGCTGAAAATTCGTTCCGCTCGCGGAATTTGCGGATTTTCCGCGATTTCTCTGTAAAATCCGCGAATCAGCGGGGACGAATTTTCAGCCAAGCACTTACAGGGTTACAGCAGCAGGTGCAAAAGTTGAAGCTAATTTTTGTAACCTTTTACAAAAGGGTTACAAAGAAATTAACTTCAACTTGGGCACCTGCTGCTGTAAGCCTGTAAGTGCTTCCTGGCGCCTCGTTGCCTACTTGCAACTATTCTCTGACCCTGCTCTGACCCTTGAAGCAGGGTCAGAGAATAGTTACAAGTAGGCAATGAGGCGCCTGTCACGAAAATTAAACCTCAACAGGAAGCACTGACAGATATAAAAACAAGCATTTGCAATGCAATAGGTCACGCATTAGCTTGTCTCCTTTCTGGTGAAGAATTGGCTTGGTAGTTTAGTCTGCCCTGTTCCCATGATGCACTGGGCCAGGGACAGACTGATTTGCATATAGCCAGGTTCTGAGCTGGGATGGGGCAGTGAGATAAATAACGGTGATGGATCAAGCCCTGATCTTTGGACTGGGTAAGAGTGGTCTGTTTAACTCAGACACTCTGTTCATCACCACCCCCCCTTTTTGTAAATCTGCCCTCATTTCTAAGCATGGGCTGAAAATTCGTTCCGCTTGCGGAATTTGCGGATTTTCCGCGATTTCTCTGTAAAATCCGCGAATCAGCGGGGACAAATTTTCAGCCAAGCACTTACAGGGTTACAGCAGCAGGTGCAAAAGTTGAAGCTAATTTTTGTAACCTTTTACAAAAGGGTTACAAAGAAATTAACTTCAACTTGGGCACCTGCTGCTGTAAGCCTGTAAGTGCTTCCTGGCGCCTCGTTGCCTACTTGCAACTATTCTCTGACCCTGCTCTGACCCTTGAAGCAGGGTCAGAGAATAGTTACAAGTAGGCAATGAGGCGCCTGTCACGAAAATTAAACCTCAACAGGAAGCACTGACAGATATAAAAACAAGCATTTGCAATGCAATAGGTCACGCATTAGGAAAAGTTTGAGCTCTTGGTCTTGTAAATGACAATTTTTTTTATTTATGTGTTGGTTTTGATAATAGCTAAATTAATAGCTTTGTCATTTACAATGCTATATAGTTATAACTTTCTCAAATGTGGCACCTATAGCTGTATTGATATTACAAATTACAATGGCTTTTAATGTTTTTAAATAATTAATACTTAAATAAAAGTGATTTTAATTTATAATGGCAATAGCTTAAACTTTTGTAAATAACTTTTGTGAAGATTATGTTCAGTGTATTTTATTGTGACGAAAATCCAAGAACAGAAGTGAAATATTAACATCTTTTTGTGACATTTGTAATAAAGTTTGAAACATTGAGAGAACATATTTGAACCAGTTATTGTTGAATGGTTGCACAGATTAATGCTGGGGTGGCACTGAGTGGTGCTGTGGTGGTGCTGAGTGGTGATGTGGTGATGCTGAGTGGTGCTGTGGTGGTGCTGAGTGATACTGGGATGATGCTGAGTGATGCTGGGGTGGTGCTGAGTGGTTCTGTGGTGGTGCTGAGTGATGCTCTGGTGGTGCTGAGTGATGCTGTGGTGGTGCTGAGTGGTGCTGAGTGATAATGTGGTGGTGCTGAGTGATGCTGTGGTGGTGCTGAGTGATGCTGTGGTGGCGATGAGTGGTGCTGTGGTGGTGCTGATTGGTGCTGTGGTGGTGCTGAGTGATGCTGTGGTGGAGCTGAGTGATGCTGTGGTGGTGCTGAGTGGTGCTGTGGTGGTGCTGAGTGATAATGTGGTGGCACTGAGTGATGCTGTGGTGGCGCTGAGTGATGCTGTGGTGGTGCTGAGGGATAATGTGGTGGTGCTGAGTGATAATGTGGTGGTGCTGAGTGATGCTGGGGTAGCGCTGAGTGATGATGTGGTGATGCAGAGGGTAGAAAGGCACACAAAGCAGTCTAACAAAGGGCAGAAGGGCAGAAGGGCAGAAAAACAAGGGAAAAAACGAGTCTAACAGAGGGCAGAAGGGCACAAAAAAACTAGTCTAACGGGGCAGAAAGGAACAAAAACGAGTCTAACAGAGGGCAGAAGGGCACAAAAACCAGTGTAACGGAGGACAGAAGGGCAGAAAAACAAGGGAAAAAACAAGTCTAACAGAGGGCAGAAGGGCACAAAAAAACTAGTCTAACGGGGCAGAAAGGAACAAAAACGAGTCTAACAGAGGGCAGAAGGGCACAAAAAAAGAGTCTAACAGAGGGCAGAAGGGCACAAAAACAAGGGAATAACAGAGGGCAGAAGGGCACAAAAAACGAGTCTAACAGAGGGCAGAATGGCAAAAAAACAAGGGAAAAATGAGTCTAACAGAGGGCAGAAGGGCACAAAAAACGAGTCTAACAGGGGGCAGAAGGGCAGAAAAACAAGGGAAAAACGAGTCTAACAGGGCAGAAGGGCAGAAAAACAAGGGAAAAACGAGTCTAACAGAGTGCAGAAGGGCACAAAAAACGAGTCTAACAGGGGCAGAATGAATCCCGCCCTGCGAGTTTGTCCACGAAGATGCCACCTTTTTGTGCAATACCTCTACTTAACTGGAGTACTTTCTACTGTCTAATCAGTAAGTGCTCCCTCATTGGCCAAATGTATAGGGGCAGATTTACAATAACTGGCGAATCCCCAGGGATGCGCCAGTTATTGTGCGCCACTGCTCCGCCACCCATGGTGCGTCGCATTTACAATGCGGCGCACCATGTGGTAAAAACGTCACAGATGCGTCACGCATCTGTGCCGTAAAAGCAGCGCATTCCTGGAGCTGCGTCGCGATTGCAACGCAGCTCCAGCAATGCTCTGGGGGGCCCTATCTCCCCAATGCTGCATCAAGCCTTGCGCCTGCTTCAAGCAGGCGCAGGGTTTTGACGCAGCATTGGCCTAAAAGTGACTGAGTGAATACTTGCAGATTTCACTCAGCCACTTTTAGGAGGCGTTCCTGCGCAGGAACGCCCTCCCCTGCGCCGAAACGCCTCCTGATGGCGCAGGGCTTTACAACGTGACGAATCTCACAGATGCGTCACGTTGTCAAAAAAACCCAGCACCATGGCGCATCTTTTGTGCTGCCGCTGTGTCACAAAAGGTCTTGGTGGAGGGTAAGAGTGGTGAACGAGAGGGTGGCAGTGATGAACCAGAGGGTGGCAGTGGTGAACCAGAGGGTGCTATGCCCATACACGATGGCATGGGTAACTTCGCCATCAAGTGGCCCGCGAACACGCAAAAAGCCCCGCGAACAAACAAAAAACCCTGCGAACATGCAAAAAACCCCGCGAACATGCAAAAACCCCAACATCCGCAAATTCGCACAAATTCGCGGATTTTGGCGATTGCCAATTCGATTTTGCGTGAATTTGCAGAACGCGAATTCGCAAATTTCGCCCATACTTACTCATTTCACACTGTAACGCCTTCATGTATTTGGCTTGTAGGCACTGCACCTGGAGCATATTAAATTCCAGCCCTGCGAAAACCGACTCTTCCTGCTGATCAATGGAGCTGCTGGCCGAGCGGGGTCTACGCCTGCCTGTGCCCTGTGGACCCTGGCTGTGTTGTGGCCTTGACTCCTGCTGCGAACCTATGGCATCAGACTGAACATTGTTATTGTTGTCCTCATCATCGTCCTCCATGACTGCCAATGGCCTCACAATCCTCCTCCTGGGTCTCTTTGGTGGTATGACAGGGCTGTCCTCCCCATCTGTTTCCTGCTCCTGCCCTGCGTCTCCTGAGTCTGGAGGTTCTGTCTCTCTTCCACTGGCTGTGGGCGTATCAGTTACAGGTGCTGTGGATAGAACAGCACACATTAATTTAATTTACTTATTTTCAATGTGAAAAATAAAAATTTCACAGTTTACCTTACTTTACTTTTGTTATTCCCCTTTCCTGACCTGCACATGTGAAAATTGCCTAGAGTGGCTGCTTCTCACAACATTTAATTTTCATGTGACTACATCTCCCACAATGGATTGATGTGACTGCCTCTGTACTTGCTCTAGCGTGACATGTGGTTCCCCTAATCCCTAGCTTGCTGCAGGGGGTGGTGGGGGGTTTGGGGTGTAATGGCATGCCTCTTACCTGGTCTGGTAGCTGGTTGGTCTGAGCTGTCTAGCACAGACACCCCCGCCACACTCTCTGGAGCCAATCTTCCCTCTACATGTTCCTCAAGTAGTGTTAAATCAGGTACATTGGAGGTCCCGCCTCCGGTGAGTTGTGACTGCTCCAGCCTGGATGCCAATTTTTTTTTTGAGCGCTGGCGCAGGTCATACCAGCGCTTGCGCAGTACCTCCACACTCCTGTGTGTGACTCCCAGGGCGTTGACTTTCGCCTGTATGCCTACCCAGATGCATCTTTTCCTTACCTCAGGCACCTTGATTGAGCTCTTACCAAACAACAAATCATGGTTTGGCACCATCTCAGTAATGAGTGTTTCAAGTTCAGCTTCAGAGAACTTCATCTTTCTCTTTCTGGAAGTTTCTCCATCCTGCTTCTCCTACTGGGTTGCGGGCAGTTCCTTGTTCCCACTCTCAGCCATGGCTCCTCAGTAGCAATCCTCACTCTCCCACTCTCTGACAAACAATACTGTTGCAGCATGGGTAGTCAGTCACTTCGTGGATGGTGATGTCATCAAACTGCATCAAGATTGCGATTGGCTGATTTCCCAAAAATCGCAATTATACGATTCTTCCTGTTAAGGAATCGCAAAAATGCGATTTTTCACATTTAAGGAATAGCAATTGTGTTTCTCGCAATTAGTTAGCGTTTTTTTTCTGAATTGCTAAATATTTGCTATTATGTTGGTACATTCCGATTTGCGATTCAGAATCTGCGATTCGGTAAAAATCGCAAATTCCGAATCGCAAATCGGAATCTTCATACATATGCCCCCTAGTCCTATTACACACTGGGCTATACACTCTTTCTTTTGAAGGTGGTGGCAACGTGAGTTCTCCACTCTGTGAAGTGGCCACGATGATGAAAACGGCGGCATAGAGCATGTAACTGATGGAAACACTTCACAGTGTGAAGTATCCTGCTGTATTCCATTTTTATAGGATAGATGTATTTCAGGTCTAAATCGACACAGTGGACTGGTCCGCCATGGACCTACAACAGGCCTGGTAGGAAAGGTGTCATATGTGTCTGCGTGATGTGTTTTACATATTCAGCATCCATTTTTACATATGAGGAATGCCATGTTGTTAGTATAGTTAGCAATGTCTTATGCTATTGTTCGTTGGCATTTACGTTATGCCACATTCTGACACAAGACATTTGGCATGATTGGGGCATGTAGCTGTGGAATAAGCCATTTGCAATGATGGCCATTGCAGGATGTAGAAGGCACACTACTGTTCTGTGAGGTCGCGATGTGTACCATACCATGGGTACTAAGCTGCATTTTAGACAAGCATTACCTGTACTGACATGGTCTTACATAGATATGGCAGGAAGCTGCGATTGCACCGTGCAATATTTAGCATGCCTCTGAGTTTAGGCATCAGTGCATCTGAGTTGATGTATTTTGAGCATGTGTTTGGTCTCTCCAAGCTGCAATAGAATACTGGCTGTAGGGCTGCTACCTCGATGTTGTGCACAAAACGGTGTCTCATTTGATATGTACCTGTAGCTAGTTGCCCTGTTACTGACACCTTTAAATTTTACCTTTAACAGACAAAATGACATGCGAGCAGTTGCACGCTCACAACCTCTGGAAGGAAAGTTACCTACATGTCAGGAGAGTGGCCAAAGCCTACCAGGCAATGAAAAGCTGTTATGAGGAGAAGGCGTTGTGGAAATGAAGCAGCTTCCTTCAGGGGCAGAGATACCAAGGAAGGGCAAGGAATAAGCAAGGAACCTGTCCCAATTGCATCTGGAAAGCAAAACTCAAGACCACCCACCCCTACATCACAGCACACAGGAGGGCCAAAGTAATTGGGCATAAAAATGAAAAAGGACCTCTCGGACCTTAAATTAAGAGTGGGCGTGCAGGAGCACAAAATGGACAGGGCATTCACAATGCTGGAGGAAATAAAGCAGGCACTGTCAAAACCTTGGTGTTATGTCCGTCACAGGGAGCCCACCTACCGTTCACCCAGAACCTGGTTTGAATATTTGTTTCATTGATGGGTTTTTAGATTTGTATTTATTATTTAGAGTACGGCTAGTTCAGTGTTCGGAATGTTTGTTGATTTTTTAGGGGTGAGTTAGATTTAAGTATTTAGGAATTTATTGTTACTTGGGGGGTTGTTGGGTTGATGTGTTCATATATGTGTGTTAATAAAAAAATTTAAAAAAAACAAATACAAAAGGTTTTCAAAAATAACAAAAATATATATAATTGTTTAAGACTGTATGAGTAGTTGATGTTTAGGTGTAGTTTCTGTTCTCCTTGGGTGTATATGTCTCTTAAGGGATGTGGGGTAATGAAGCTTATTATGTTGTGATAAATGTGTAGTGTTAGATAGTATATAGCTATAGGTAGATTTGGGTAGTAGCTTTTTGTACTTTAGCTTTAGCAGTTATGTTTTTATCTCACTGTTGACATTAAATGTCATTGTTTGCAACATACAGGCGAATGTCATGATTTACTCCGTGGGAGTTAGCATGTGTAATTTTATGTACATGCATTTATCTTTGCTAGCAGTGTTTACATTATGTGTGAGTAGGTGTCTTACCTATGAACAGGGATCTGTCTGGTTGGCTATGACTTTACATCTTCTGAGTATCAGACATTATTGAGAAGTGGGCGAGACAATAGCGACAGAAAATGTAGATAGTGCAAATCATGTGTTTACATACAATATCTGTGTGTGCTTACATCATGCAACATGCCTTGGAGTGATGTTGTGGTCTAAAGCATTTGGCCAATAAGCATGTTTTTGGACTCGCACACGGATTGCTGATCCATGCCGACTTACACTTGCAACATATAATTGTCAGCCCAATTTTCTGTGGTTGCAAGTAATCATGATTGGTCTTGTCACTTGTGGGGGTGACTGTGAGAAGTTGGCCTGATATATAGTGCTCACTATTCTAGTGATCACTGTGTATCATACCAAACGACCCTTATTGATGATTGGTTGTAAGTCAACCTTAAAGACCAGCTATCCTAGTAGCATGGACAAGAGCAGTCTTTAGGCTAAACTCTAGAGGGCGTGTTAAGCCAGCTGTTATACCATCACATATACCCCTTGAACACCAAGTGAAAGGACACCACACAAGTTGTTATGAAAATAAAAGGATATTTATTTATAACAAGTCTACCCTGAACTCTTTATGAGTCAGGGAGCTAAGCACACAACAAAACTCTTACAAAAATACTTTAAGTTGCACAATTTACACAATTGCCCGAGGGGCACGAAAAACCATATACACTAAAAGTGGAATGCTAAATACTAGCAGGTAAGTAACAAGATCCAGAGGCTTCAGGATCGCTAGGACTACCCTACTGAACC
Organism: Lissotriton vulgaris; assembly: GCF_964263255.1. Taxonomy (NCBI): domain Eukaryota; kingdom Metazoa; phylum Chordata; class Amphibia; order Caudata; family Salamandridae; genus Lissotriton; species Lissotriton vulgaris. Next base: position 759,584,259 of record NC_141689.1, on the reverse strand, counting down.
CTAAGGTTAGGAGCAGGAGGCCTAGGGACATCGGGTGCAGAGTGTGCACTCTCACGCGGGATGCGGGACAAAGTCTATGGATGCTAGTATTTCCAAAGTTACAGTTATCGGACGAATCCGACTAGATAGACTGAACACAACAAAGGATCTGGACACTTGGATAGTGAACCTACGTTGGAGCACCGAAATGCTCAGGTTACCTAGCCCAGGGGCTGCGGCTGCATAGGGTTCAAAAGACGTCGGGAATCCTCGTTGAAATCTATGGAGCCTGAAAGAAGAAGTTGCTGGCAGGCGACCAGTGAAGATATTCGGAGGGATCCAAGCCTGGATCGATGATGGAGACGACCTGAAAGCAGAAGGGACTCAGTTCTTAATCACTAGCCAGTGATTAGATGGGCACCAGGATGGCACCGGATGAAGTCACCTCGACTAGGTGAGTGGGCGACGCTGGACTCTGCTGTCTCTGGGACCAGGAGGCGTTGTTGGCGACCAGGACGGAGGTGGGAGCTGTCCCACGAAGGTGTCTGCTGTCGGCGATGCTGGACCCAGGATTGGGGCAACAAACCTTGGCAAAGTCAAGCTCACGCGGTGGAGTCAAGATGGCGTCTGGAGTGGACCAGGAGGGTCCGGGGTGCTCCTCTCTTGGAAGGGAGCAAGGGCCAGTCTGGAGCAATCAGACCAGTGATGCAATTGTCGTGGTTCGTCGTCAGGAGGGCCAATAGCCAGCAGGCAAGTGACCGGACAACGCGGTGAGCAGCAAAGAGCAGAAGGGCCCCATGCAGATCTCGTGGATGCTGGGGGGCTGGACTTCGGTGCTGGAGCTGCTCAGGGTTAGGGCTTCTCAAACCCCAAAGCACTCACTCGAGGATCCCTCGGCGGTCGTGCTGGATAAGCGTCGTGCAGTTTTGAAGATGGCCGGTCCCTTCAGGTCTCATCACACCCACGAGTCTCAGCTGGGCTGATGATGCAGGTAGAGGTCAGAGATGCCAGGGAATCAGGGTCTCGTCGAGCTGGGCAGTCTTGATCCGGAGGATGGACTTACAGCAAACCGCAAGCGCTTAGATGGTGCCTGCTGGTGCAGGGTGGCTACTCCTTAGCCACAAGGGAGAGTCTTCAGAAATGTTCAAGAGTTCTTTCGTGGAAAGTAGTCAAGATTCAGAATTATCTAATTTGGGAAGGGGGCCTGCTCCTACCTTTATTCTAAAAAAAGGGGGCTGGCACGCGACAAGGTCCTGCCCATGGGTGGGACCAGGAGGGGCGTGGTTACACCCCTCTCCCTTGTCCGGACTTTCCCCAGCTCAGGGGCTGGTGTGCCCCTGGAACTGGTTCAAGCCGGCATATGCACAGTGAGCACCGGGGTGCCACTTGCAATCACCTTCCTCTCAGCCCTGCCTACCTGGGATACACAAAACCCTGTCTGGGATGGTGCTAGCACCGCCCCTGACAGGAAACCCTTTGTCCAAGCTCTCCTCGCTGGAAGGACTCCCAGCACCAGGAGGTCAGACTTGTGTCTGTGGTGGCAGCATCCATTTTGTGGAGCTGACGCTGTGTTAAGCTTTAACTGGGGTTCACAGTTACATACATGTCGTGTCCCTCTAGAAGGGTGGAATGCTAACCCCGTCGCCAGAATTAGCAAAGGGTTAGTATTCCAATTCGTATGACACCTTACTCAACATGTTTTGATAAAGCGATACCAAAGTTGGCAAATAACCGCGAGGATTATAAGGCCCTTTAGAGTATATGGTACGCGTCATCATGGAACAGCTATTAGGACTTGGTTCCGCAAGCTGCAAACGGGCTCAGTTCATGCCAGAGCACCATCTCACATAATTCCAAGCACTCTGCCTTCAGGATTGATAAGGCCTGCCATAGGAGTGACTGATAGGAATACATGTGTCCATTTTAGGTTTAGATATAGGAACACTATATCTAAAGCAAAGGGTGTTTACACCACCTTGCCCCAGCTGTCGTGCAGCCAGTTGTGTCAGATTTGGATGGCCAGCCAGGGGTGGCATAATATATGCTGCAGCCCCTGGTAGGTCCTGGGTGCACCTATGCCCTGGGTACCTAAGGTACACTGTACAGGGGCTGATAAGGTGACTCAGTATCCAATTAGATATGTACCTAAGGTACATGGAATCCATTTTACAGAGAGAGCAGTAGGCCTGGGGCCCTGAATAGCAGGGTCCCAGGTCAACTAAGTCGGAAAACCAGCAAAACACCAGGCAAAAAGTTGGGGGCAACCATAGTCAGATATCCACCTTCCTACAGTGACTTAATTCACCCTTACCATTGAATGCATGACATAAGTATAACTTAATGCTTGCCTACTTGAATAAGCACTTCCTAGTCATCACACTAACATGTTTACAAGTTATGTTAGAATGCCTAGTATTGTCCCTGACACCACAAAAATACAAATGTCCCTTTGGTTAATAGATGGTGTATTTGCTTCACAGAATGTGAAACGGTCAACCAGGTCCTGACTCCTACAGACAGACAATACACAAGTGGGTCTAAGTGCATTTATTTATATGTGTATATTTTGAAGTGGCTCACATGTAATGTTTCTTGGACAACAACCCCAAATGTTTAGAGCCAGTAGATGTCCAAACAGAGTACATGTGGGAAACATGTCATGAGGCGTGGGGAGGAGTGGAGTAATTCATTCAGAAGTATAACCACAATCTCATTAGGGATGCTAGGCCACATTGACAGTCCATAAATGGTTAAGGTGAACAGTGTGAAGTCTAAATTAGGACATTAATAGCAGATGTTCCCTGGCAGGTTAATTAGCACAGGGCTAAGGAAAAACTGGGTATATGTCACAGATGCATGCTACCGCATACTTATTAGTCTGGAAGAGGTACCGTCCATGTCTTCCTCCCCTGATGTGTGCAGTGTCTTCCTTGATGGTGGTGTTGTAGATGCGGCAGCTGACGGAGGGAAACATACTTCAGGGGCAGAAGTTGTGAATCCTGTGCCTGCAGCAGCCTTCATCTGTGCCAACACATGAGGCAGCACAGCAGCGAGGAGGATCTGATGGTTTTTGCAACACAGCAGCAATGTTGCGGTGGCAGGCAGCCATGGCAGCAAAGTGGGAATCCTGCTTTAGCTCCATGGACACCAACATGTTTCTTATTGCCCCCATCTGGTTGACCACCTTGCTGGTGCCACTTTGGCAGGGCATTCATTGATGCCTCTGCCTCCTGATACCAGTGATGTCAGCCTTGGACTACTGGAGACCATGGAGCAGAAAGCAGGTGCAGCTGATGGATGTGACTGTGGCACCAACAGACTTCCTCTAGGGTGGCCGCCACAGTCTCCATCACCACCGCACCTGCCTTTCTAACTCCCGCTGGATGTTGGAAGGTAATATGAGGGTCCTTGGAGTCCAGGGTTCTGGGTCGAGTGAGAGGTGGTGAATATTAGTTGTTAGGTGAGGGATGTGGAGAGGCCACAACACTGCTGACCCCCCCGTGTCCAGAGATAGTATTCAAATGAAGTCCAGGAGTTCTTGGAGGTTGTCCTGGTTGATAGGTTGCAGTTTGTCATCATTGCTGAAACCCAGGACAGTGATCTGGCCAGGAGGTGAGGGTTCATCCTCTATAATGAGATGGGAAAATGTTATTGCTGATGTCTCTTGGATGTTATTAAGTTTTAACGGGGTTAACCCATCAAACCAACCGACCTGGGTCAAGATAACAGAATGTTCAGGAAATGGTCGTGGTAGTTTTTAAACATGTGAAGATAGACAATTCACCACAAAATCAAATCGCATTCTATTCAACCGAAAAAAGAATTTATTTACATAAGAGAAACATTCATTATATGCTTTTTTGATTCAAAGCATTAATGTTACTCGATGTATTAACTTTGATATCTTCTTAGTACATGTGATATTTACAGTGCTCACAGTGTGACATGGAAGAGGAAGGTTTTTTGGGAATGGGGGTGAATAGATCAGTGAGGGACAGGGTAAAGGTATAGTGACATAGGCACATTTACATTAATATACAGTGAAACCTTTACATCCAAGTTTCGGTATGTAGTTCCAATATAGTTATAACACATAAGTACCATGAATTTGACTTGTTCTGCTCCTATGGGTTTGAGGGTGTGTGGTAGTCTACGTTTCGACCCCTATATGAAGGAGGGTGATTTTTCCTCAATGTGGGGTCTTCGTCAGGACGGGGTTGTGTAGAGAGCACTTATGGTTAGATGTGCCAATCAATGGATGATCCTTGTGGGCATTCAATAGCTCCTTGGTATTTTACTTCTAATAGGTCATCTGGGGTAATGAATCTCCCGGTTTGTGTTGGTCTTCTGGGGTAATGAATCTCCTGATGCGTGTTGCAATTAGTCAACCGGACACAGTCTCATTTGTGTCTTCGGTACGACTGGCTTTTGATGTAGGATAGCACAGCTAGAAGGCTAGCGACAATGCCCTTTTCCAATAAAATATCAAAATGCCCAAGAGCCATTCATTGATGTAATGTCAAACCGTAGATGAGACAGGTGCCTATCTTTTGTCCTGCAGACAGTTCCTCAGAGTGCAGGGACATAGCCGAGTGGACTGCACAACAATACATAGTTCCCCACATTGGCCCTTGTTGGGACTTACCCTGTTGCTGAGGTAGTTCGTCATAGGCAGCACTGCCCTGTCTTGCAACTCCAACCACAACTCCTCAGAGATAACTGCGGACACCAGCTCTTCCAGAGGATCCAGCTTGTCCTGGGGCACTGGACTGCCACCTCCTGTCTGCAATACTGTCTTGAGATTGTTTGCCAGTTTCTTCTTAGATTTGCACTTAGAATCGTGTCAGTGCTTGTTACTGTCAATCACTGTCCTCTTGATTTCGGCAGAACAATTTACCTTGCTCACTATGGACTGCCATATTGTCTTTTTCCTTACAAATAACATTTTGGAGCTGATGAAGAGCTGGTGTAGATACTCCATCACCTCCCTGATCAGTATCTCATTTTCCTTCTGAATAACATACACTTACTCTTCCTCTTTCCCTGGGACTCTCGCTGGTAGTGTAGTTGTTGGGGTTGTTGTCCTGTGCTCACTCCTGGCTGCTCCACTACTTAATTGCTGCTTTCAGGTAAGTGTATCTTTTTTGTTTTCCAAATAGTGGCGTTTTGTGTTTTTTTTACTCACTTTTTGCAGAAAAATGACGTTAGCTGGCATGTATTTTCTAGCTGCTAATTGGGCGCGCGTCGCTTTTTGTACCATAGCGTGACTTATTTTACAACTTCAGCAAATCAAAATGGAGAGAGAGGACTAGATAAGCTAGTCCGGATCCCCTGGTTTATATGTAATATCAAAAAAGGACTAGCTTAGTTGTGTTTAGGGAGACTCAGTGTGTACGTATGTCGGCAAACCAATTGGTTTGATTGTGAAGCCCTCACCCACCAACCTAGTTGGTGGCATGCTTCATCATCGGGCCCACCACAGTGACACCGAATGTGCCCCGGGTGTGCTTCGACTCCAGATTACTGAGGAGCTGGTATACTTGCTGAGTGTGCTGTGTTGGGGGTGTGAAATTGATTTAAAAGCTATGCAGTGGGTCCCAGTTCCCGAGGGTATATGGATAACTTTGATGTCTGGGCCCCTGCTAGCAGATAAAAAGGCAAACGGACGCAATGGAGTGAGTTATGGGCTCCCACGTCCTATGTGGTCCACATGTTTCAGCCAGGCCTTTTATTTACATCTGGCTTTCCTCAGGACCAATGAGTATGTGTGGTTGAAAAAATAAATTATATTAAGTGATTGGTGTTGTTAATAAAAGTGTCACACTCGCTAAGGCGCTATACGTGTGTAGAGGGGGATTCCCTCTGCTTTACTGTACACATAACATAAAGACACAAACAGACATACAAGGTAGAGTCAATGAGAAAGGTATTCATATAACACAACATGATGCCGGCTGCTAAGGTGTGTGAACGACCTAGACCGGCAGGTCGAACGTGGCCATGTGGGTTACATGGCAAGAGTGAATATATAGCGTTTAAAACGGGGTGGGGGTGGTGGGCTAAACAGCGAGGTAAGCATAGGGTGAGATGCAGGTAAGTATTATACATTTTCCTCACACTTGCTGTTTGCTGTTAAAGCTTCCTGGGTCACCTAGCAGGGGGAGAAGACCCTAAATATTTTGAGAGGCATAGGTTAGAACCGACCCTGTAGGGAGAAAGATACTGCTGCTTACCTAGATAGTAGCGGTGAATCAACCTGTTTACTCACGGAATTGACGATCTGCGAGCTCCCTAGACCTGTAGTCCTGCTGCGGTGTCCCGAGTGAAAGTGTGTTTTCCTCGGTCGGGTATATATAGCCCCTTTGATTCGCAGCACCTGTGGCAGGGTAGGAAAGAGTGGGCGCGGTCCCGCAGAAAGCGTCCAGTCATCTGCTGTACAGCGCATGTGTGCGCGATCAGCGAGGGTTCAGCGCATGCGCGGAGACAGTGTTGATCGTGGAAGTCAGCGCATGCGTACTGCGTGCTAGTAGGGCGCTGTGAAGGCGCATGCGTGGTGGCAGCGCAGGGTCAATGATGGCTAAGTGTTGATGCCATATTGCGATTACAAAGGGAAAGTAAGGAAAGGAATTAAAAGAACTACAGAATGGGGACAGACCAAGAGTCATAACGGGTCTGGGGATTCAAACGAATGAGTCAGAGTGTTCTGTCGACATGTAGCTGATTAGGTTGTAAGCAACTTCCATCGGATGGAATAGTTAAGCCCACTTATGTGTGTTGAAAGGCGGTATATCCAACGTTGTTCTTTGGTGAGGAGGGCTTTCTCATTGCAATTTTCAAATTGTTCAATCACAGTCCATGTAAAATCATTTGGGGTGTGATTGTGGGTGAGAAAGTGTTCAGTAAGTTTGCTTATGTTTTTGCCGCAGCGCATGGTGCTTCTGTGCTCAGTCATTCTTGTTCTCACTTTTCTGGTGGTCATGCCGATGTATCTGAGGCCACATCGGCATGTGATGAGGTATACAAGGTTGGATGAATTACAATTTGTGAACTGGCGCTGAGTCCAGGTTTTTCCATTTTCTAGGGCCAGTGTCTTGGAGGGGGAGGTCAGGTGACAGACACTACAGTTGTTACATGGTTGGTGGCCAGTCATATTTGGTAGGCCCCAGGCGTTCAGGATCGTGTTGTCTGTGGGTCGGGGGTCTGTTCTAGGTCTCGTGGACACCAATTGGTCTTTAAGATTCTTCGCCCTTTTATAAGCGAAGCGTGGGGTCTCCCACTCTCTTGCCCCTGAATTAATGATTTTCCAATTCTTTCGGATTATGTTGGACACTTGGTTTGAGGCAGTGTTGTAGGTGGTAACACATGTTAGGATGGCAGTTTCAGGTGGTTTAATGATGGTAGTCAGTCAGTCAGTCAAAAAACTTTATTCGGTTAATTAAAACCATAAAAGCAGTGCATGGTACATAGAATCAAATTAAAAGAATACTATTAAACAAATGTAAAGGATTGATTGCTACTCCTTCATAAAACACAATAAACAATTACTTTAAAAAAGGGATTGATAGATGTAGGGAACACCTATATCAGCATGTTAGAAACATTTTCGCCAAGCTTTATACAGAAAAATCAGATTTGGTGATTAAGTCGTGCGGCAGCTCTTAGTTTGTTATGTCTGGCGGCTGCTACTAGAAAACAGGCTACACCATATGCGACCGGCACCGAGTTCAACATCTGGAGGTATAATAGAGCTGGCCGTACCTGGACGAAATTCAAATGTTTCAAGATGGGAACAAGAAATTTTTTCCGCGGCACCAGGTAGTGCTCACAGAACATAACCAGGTGCAGAGTGTCCTGTGTGGAAAAACAGTCACATGTAGAAGGGGGAAAATTTTCTGGGGTACCCCATTCTGTGTGCGAGCCAAGGATAAGGTGGATCAAGTTGAATCTGAACCTTGTGAGCAGGAAGCGATGGTAAGGCTTTGTAACGTATTTTAAATAGGGTTCCATAGCTGTAGTTGTGGCAAGTTGAAAAAGTAATCTCACCGTAGGTTTACAGAGTTCGACCGATTCTCTTTCACATTCCAACAAAGTTCGAAAGTGCTGCTTCGCCCACTTTACATCCTCTTTTTTAAGGTTTTGCGGTAGAGAGTACATTTCCGGGCGCCCTAGCCTCGCGCATGCCGCTCTAACATACGCCAGCCATGGTATAGTGTGGGCTTTGTCCAGAGACATACAATCTTTAAGGATGCAGTGATTCACACTGATTTCCTCATTTGTCCAGGTTTTAAATCCAGCAGAGTACTGGGGACATTTTTAGAAGATCAGAGACATATCCCATACCAATTTCATTGTGGATTGAATGTGTGGGAGAAGATTTCGGGAGTGACAGCAGGGCCCGTATAAAATTGTTTTCAGCAATTTGTATTCCTGGGGTTGGAACGTAGCCCCAAATGTCTGCCCCATAGGATGCGATTGCCACACATTTGGCTCTGTAAATCCTGGTCATGGCTTCCATAGGTTTCGATCCCAGTCTTTTGGAGAAACTCAGAAGTGCTGTAGTAGATCTACTAACTCAATTTTCCTTAAGTTTTATTTGTGGCTTCCAAGTTCCTCTCTCGTCAAAAGTGACGCCCAGGTAGCAGAAGGAAGGAACCCTCGAGAATGGTGAGTTGTTAGAGCTGAAGGATCTAATCTTCATATTTTTCTTTCGTGAGCCTACGACCATAACATGGGATTTGGCAGTGTTAATTTTTAGGTTGAGGGCTTCCATGAAGAGGCCAAAATGGTCCAAAAGTCTTTGCAGGCCTATACCAGTCCGCGCTATAAGAACAGCGTCATCCGCGTATAGGAGGACCGGGATAGGTATCCCCCCCATACGCGGCATGTCCAGGGTGGCTGAGTTCAAGGATTTCCCCAAGGCATTGATGTACAGTGTAAAGAGGAGAGGGGCCAGGATGCACCCTTGTCTGACCCCTCTCCCTGATCTGAACTTTGCTGTACACCTTCCATCCCTCGTTGCCCTAACGGAGGCAAGCAAATTTAAATGAAGGTCATGCAAAAAGCTAACCAAGGTAGTGTCCAAACCCAAATTTTGTAAAATAGACCATAATTTTGAACGATTGACCAAATCAAAGGCAGAAGATAAATCCATAAACCCCAAATAAAGAAGCCCCCCCTTCACCACAGTATATTTGCTAATGATTAGATGAAGGTTTAAGCATTGATCAATTGTCCCTCTGTGTGCCCTGAAGCCATACTGCAAATCTGAAAGGATCCCGCTCTTCACCAGCCAATCCTCCAGTCTGTGCAAGATGACTCTGCCTAAGATCTTAACGGCAGAGTCCAACAGGGAGATGGGTCTATAGCAGGCCGGGTCCCCCCTATTCCCTTTCTTGAATATAGGCACAATTATAGAGGTGGACCAAGAAGGAGGGAAGCCAGCTGTGGGGATCGCATTAAAAACATTGGTTAAAATCTTTGACCAAAATTGTGGGTACTGTATATAGAGATCTGCGGGTACCCCATTGGGTCCTGGGGCCTTGTGTTTACTAGTATCTCTTATCGCCCTTTCGACCTCCATGGTATTGAACTCCATAACCGAGTTAGATGGATCATGGGTATTAACAGGTGAGGCAGGGACTGTAGATTCATAGTTTTTGCCAAAATGGGCTAGCCATCTGTTGTCCTCTATGACACAGTCTCAGTCCGATGTCCCCTTATCAGAGAAAAAGGGCTGATTTACAATAGCCCAAAACTTTTTACTGTCTCTCAGCACATCCACAGATAGAAGGCTATCCCAAGCTTTCTCCTTGATTTGGGTTTTGCGCTTATGGACTACAGTTTTATATTCCTTCCTTAACTTGGCCACTATTAGCCTGTCTCTGGGTTTTTGTTTAATGGCTTTCAACAGGGCGCTATGTATCCTCGAGCATTCCTTGTTGAACCATTTATGGGTCTTCGTTTTCCCTTGCCCAACTGACCTTCGTTCCAAGTTCTTGCTGATCCTTAAACAAATCTCCTCATATGCGACCAAAACCTCGGGGCCCTCGGCGGTTGGATCCAAACACACTGCCATGTTTGCCTCAGACTCTTGGGCAAGTGAATGAAAGAATTCGTCCGGGACAATCATCTCCCATTTTAGGCGCCTTCCCTGATCTTTGGACACCAGATCCTTTGGAGCTGCCACTCCTAACGGGCTTCCGGTCCGAAAGCAGTCTAGGTCCAAGGTCAGGACTGGATAATGATCACTTGAAATAACATCGACCACACTGTACTCACGTGCCTTTGCCAGGGCCCCATTTGAAACAAAAATATAGTCTATAACGGTGTTGGCATCTCTCCCAACAAAAGTTGGGGCTCTAGGCTCGCTAATGCCTTGGTCACAATCGTAGAGGTTTAAATTAGCTAGAAGGGACTCTAGGTACTCGCCTTCGGTAGTGTGCTCAAAGTGAGGGATTGCTTCAGGTGGTATGCCCCCATATCTATCATTAAAACAACCATCCTCACAAGGGTGAATATTAAAATCCCCCAGAATAACCAGTTCTGGGACGGTAGTGCAATCAAGCCTATAGACTGACAGAAAATTTAGCAATGAAATCAAATGTTCGTTCACGGTGGCGGACTCCTTTGAATTATAAAAATTAATCAGCAGGAAAGTCTTTGAGTCAGGGAGGGTCCACTCCACCGCAAGCATATTGATTAATGCGGTATCTAATTTTTTAAAGACCCCTGCTATCCAAAGAACACAATGTGAGTAAGCCACCCTTTGCTCTCCCTCTTACACCTGGTACTGCCGGTATAGAAAAGCTACAGAAACCATCCAGGGAGAAACTGGGTGTGGTATCCCATGTTTCTTGGAGTCCTAGAATATGATGTTGTTTAATGAATCCTTGCCATGTTGGGTCTAGAGCCTTTGCATTTAATCCCGCCACATTCCAGGTAAGGACTTTACATAATGCTAAGTCTGTGTTAGGGGTAATGGACATACCCACGCCCCGATTCTCATTCACCGTCAAGCTATTTCCAGGTGTGGGGGATGAATTAACTATGGTCGGGTCCGCTGTAGCGGCATCCATGCAAGAACAGGTTGGGCTAGCACAGGCGCTCTGTTCCCCTCGGAAGCCCTGAGTATGTCAGTCTACCCAATCTGTAGTTGACAAACAATCAAAGCGATTTGCTATGGGGAAGTGCAAGGGATTAGATGGGCCATTTAGCGGCTGCTGGTAGTAATAAGGTTGGATGAGATGGGAACCATGAAAGGGGCCGCCTTGACGTGGTCTACCTCCTCTACTCCTCACCAGGTTCCATCCCCCATCCCAGCCCTCGTCCCTGGCAGGGGGTTGTGTGTCCCAGGGGAAGTTAGGCCTCTGTCTGGGTATGCGGTCGTGTGAACCTTTAAGCCAGCTCCAGCGATTATCCGCTTGATTGTGTGGGAGATAAAAATACGAAAGAGGTCTGGCGGTCACCGTACTCGCCTGATATCTTGGGGCCCCGCTATTGCAGATAAAATCCACAACCTCCGGATTCTCAAAAGTAACCACCTCACAGTCCCCTTGCAAATTTTTTCTGTTGCCTCCTACCCAAGGTGCCCTCTCTATCATTAAGATGTTGGTAGGTATGTTTGGCGGAAGAGGATAATTGTTCGCTAGCCAGTGGCATACTTTGTTTTTAAGAGCCTGATAGGATTCTTCTTCTGGCGACCGAATTTCAGTGACTCCAGTAAGGATGACCACGTAGGGCGCGGCATCTGGGGGGAGGTGAATATTTCTACGCGCCATATCCTTAGCTTTATCCTGTGTATCAAGTTTGGGGGCCTGAGGTAAACCATCACTTGGTGTCGGCTGGGGAGTTGGAGGGTGGGGGGTTATATTGTTTTTAGAAGAGGTCAAAGTTGTATCTATTTTCTTAATTTGCTCTACTACAGGGGGTTTGGAGCCAGCCTGATTTGGGGTGTTACTGGGTTTCTTAACCATCGTTTTATTGGTCTCCAACACTTTGTTAGCTACCACTGGGGTCTTTGCAGGTTTAGTTAGATTAGTAACCTGGGTAGGTTTATTATTTAAAGTGAAACTAGGAGCACTTATGTCCTTATGTATATTTTTTAGGACCGTTTCCAAGCAGCGTAATCTTGCCTCTATGGGTTCTAATAATGCTTTTAGCATGTTAAGGATTACTGTGTTATTTGTGCTTGAGCCGTTCTCCTCCTGTGGTGGTGTTATTATTGGGTTACCTGTGGATCCACTAAGTTGCAATATTTCTTCCAGACTTTGGTCAATTATGGTGTCGTCTGGGAGACTCATCAGTAAACCTGGGTTGTTGGGAAGTGAGGCCTCTATGGAGCTAGGTAGAACGACTAGGGGTTTTCCAGTGTTGGGGGGATTGGGCAAGGTAATGGCCTTCTTTCCTTTCACAATAGATGAGGTATTGGTTTTGCGTTTTTGCTTGGGGATTGCCCCTTCTATCCGGGCCCTTTCTTTTATGATGGCGGTAGAATTACCAATGTTTGACTCACTACATTGCGTTCCACTCTCAGTCAAGATGTTGAGATTGGGTGAAGCCTCCAGGTCTTGAACACTATTTGAGGCATCCAAGTCCCCGTTACCTCCGGGATGATGTACTAGTACCTGTACGTCTGGTCGGGAATCAGATTTTGGTGTCTGAGCCTGGGCAATGAGGCCAAGGGAAGAACGCTTGGCCATGGCCAGGTCTTGAGAGACTCTCCTGTCCATAAGTATTATCCCTTCATCGATAAGTGCGTGTGTACGGGTGATGAAGTTGTCCAGGGTCCCTGTAAGCTTTTTAGCTCCTGCAGCGGCCATGCTTCTCGTTTCACGGCAGGACATAACCCGTGTATTCAGGATGAAAAAGAGACGGATTGAGAGCTATGTATGCCCAACCAGGATTTCTGGCCCAGTCCAGTCTCCTCAGGCCTCTGAGGGCCACAGAGGGCCCGCCCTTTGCCCGGGCTTAGCCCCGGGCGCTCCGGCGCGCTCCCGCGCAGCGGAGTGCGCCGCTTCTTAAAGGCGTCAGTAAATGGGCAGGGCGGTCAGGGAGAGCGGGCCAGGTGACTTGGCCTCGGGATTGCCGGGACTCCTGGGAGAGCGAGTCCCGGTCCCAGCGCTCGCAGCCCTGTCACTCACACACTCACCCAGCAGGGGCCAACACTTGGATGGGCAGCCTCGGCGAAGCGGGACCCGCGGAGCGGGTTCCGCGAGTTGCAGGTAAATCCTTCCCTTAGACGGTGGCAAATCCTTCCTTTAGCAGCAGGGCAAAAGTCTGTGTGGCGTCCTGGTTTGCAGCTCAGGCGGAGTCCTTTTCAACAGTTATGCTGGGCGGGGCGGTCAGGGAGAGCGGGCCAGGTGACTTGGCCTTGGGATTGCCGGGACTCCTGGGAGAGCGAGTCCCGGTCCCAGTGCTCGCAGCCCTGTCACTCACACACTCACCCAGCAGGGGCCAACACTTGGATGGGCAGCCTCGGCGAAGCGGGACCCGCGGAGTGGGATCCGCGAGTTGCAGGTAAATCCTTCCCTTAGACGGTGGCAAATCCTTCCTTTAGCAGCAGGGCAAAAGTCTGTGTGGCGTCCCGGTTTGCAGCTCAGGCGGAGTCCTTTTCAACAGTTATGCTGGGCGGGGCGGTCAGGGAGAGCGGGCCAGGTGACTTGGCCTCGGGATTGCCGGGACTCCTGGGAGAGCGAGTCCCGGTCCCAGCGCTCGCAGCCCTGTCACTCACACACTCACCCAGCAGGGGCCAACACTTGGATGGGCAGCCTCGGCGAAGCGGGACCCGCGGAGCGGGTTCCGCGAGTTGCAGGTAAATCCTTCCCTTAGACGGTGGCAAATCCTTCCTTTAGCAGCAGGGCAAAAGTCTGTGTGGCGTCCAGGAGTGCCTCTCTGTTTTGATTGCGTGCCCTTTTGCAGGTTTTGGAAATAATTCTGGTGGGGTAGCCGCGTGCCTCAAGTTTGTGGACTAATGCTTTGGACTGTGATTTGTAATCCTGAATCTTACTGCAATTGCGTCGTATGCGTAAGAATTGGCCAAAGGGTAAGTTTTCCCTAAGTGGCCTCGGGTGAAAACTGTCAAATCTCAGCAATGAATTCCGTGAGGTTGGCTTGTAATGTGTGGTAGTTGTCAGGCCATTCTGTTCTGCTCTGATGTTGAGGTCCAGGAAGGCGAGTTCAGTGGGGCTGCTGGTGCAGGTAAACCGGAGGTAGGTGTCACAGTTGTTGATCCATGTTAGGAAGTGTTTCAATGTGTCTTCATTTCCCTCCCAGATGATAAAAATGTCATCGATATAGTGACGCCAGGTTATGATGTTGGCTGAGTAGGGGTTGGTAGGGGCCTCGATGTGGGTTCGTTCAAAATGATGAACGTAGAGTCCTGCCACGCTCGGGGCAAAAACACTCCCCATAGAGGTTTCGTTTGTCTGAAGGAAGAATTTGCCTTCATATTCGAAATAGGGATTGGTGTCAGTACAACGCGTTATTTTACAACGTATTCCGTTACAACGCGATTTTTACAACGCAAAAACCATTACAATGCATGCCATTACAACGCATGGCATTACATAGCAGATACTTTTACAACGCATGCCATTACATCGTAAGTATAGGTAAGTATATCTTTTTAAAAAAAATGTAATAAAGTTAATTAAATTAATTTAAATTAATAAAAAGTAATATAACATTTTTAAAACAGTAATTAATTTAATTATAGTAATTTAATTAATATTAAAATTGATATTAATTTAATATATTTAAAATAATATAATTAATGAAATATAAAAAAATTATAAATAGTAAATAATATAATGTAATTAATTACAATAAATATTATTATAATTTAATTAAATTATAAATAATACATAATATAATTATATTTAATATAATTAAAAGAATTTAATTAATTAAACATTTTTAAATAATATAATTTAATTATAATCGTTTATTAATACAATTAAATAAATAATTGTAAATATAGCTATTAATGTAATTAAATTAAATAAAATTAATTTAATTAATTTAATTTATATAAAGTCGTAATACCCCTGTACCCCAAAAAACAAACCCAGCCCTAAAACCTAAAAACACCCCTGTACCCCAAAACGCAAACCCTGCCCTAAAACCTAAAAACACCCCTGTACCCCAAAACCCTAACCCTACCCTAAAACCTAAAAACACCCCTGTACCCCAAAACCCAAACCCTGCCCTAAAACCTAAAAACACCCCTGTACCCCAAAACCCAAACCCTGCCCTAAAACCTAAAAACACCCCTGTACCCCAAAACCCAAACCCTGCCCTAAAACCTAAAAACACCCCTGTACCCCAAAACCCAAACCCTGCCCTAAAACCTAAAAACACCCCTGTACCCCAAAACCCAAACACTGCCCTAAAACCTAAAAACACCCCTGTACCCCAAATCCCAAACCCTGCCCTAAAACCTAAAAACACCCCTGTACCCCAAAACCCAAACCCTACCCTAAAACCTAAAAACACCCCTGTACCCCAAAACCCAAACCCTGCCCTAAAACCTAAAAACACCCCTGTACCCCAAAACCCAAACCCTACCCTAAAACCTAAAAACACCCCTGTACCCCAAAACCCAAACCCTGCCCTAAAACCTAAAAACTCCCCTGTACCCCAAAACCCAAACCCTGCCCTAAAACCTAAAAACACCCCTGTACCCCAAAACCCAAACACTGCCCTAAAACCTAAAAACACCCCTGTACCCCAAAACCCAAACCCTGCCCTAAAACCTAAAAACACCCCTGTACCCCAAAACCCAAACCCTGCCCTAAAACCTAAAAACACCCCTGTACCCCAAAAACCCAAACCCTACCCTAAAACCTAAAAACACCCCTGTACCCCAAAACCCAAACCCTGCCCTAAAACCTAAAAACACCCCTGTACCCCAAAACGCAAACCCTACCCTAAAACCTAAAAACACCCCTGTACCCCAAAACCCAAACCCTGCCCTAAAACCTAAAAACACCCCTGTACCCCAAAACCCAAACCCTACTCTAAAACCTAAAAACACCCCTGTACCCCAAAACCCAAACCCTGCCCTAAAACCTAAAAACACCCCTGTACCCCAAAACCCAAACCCTGCCCTAAAACCTAAAAACACCCCTGTACCCCAAAACCCAAACCCTGCCCTAAAACCTAAAAACACCCCTGTGACGTAATTGGCCCGTTCGCATTAGCGATTAGCTGAACCTACACGTTGTCCTCCTTAACTTGGCTATATATGACAAACGCCATTTTGAATGTTACAGCGGCCATTTTAGATCATGAGCGGCCTCGTGGCCGACGTGCCCTTTAGTCCGTTGTCCGTTCCACTGACCACGCTTATCTGCCCAGCAACAGGCTATTTTTAGTACTGGTCAAGCCGCACATGCGCAGTTCCCACTGACCCGTAAACCTTCAGGAATGTGCACCAAACTGACCAGCGGAGTTGTGCCCCCTCCAATGAGCTGGCAGTATTCCAAAACATGACCATATATGTCTCGAAAATGTGTCTTAAACTTGTGCCGCCTATCTTTTATTGCCCCAAAACTGTATATAATATGAGGTTGCACCGATGTTCGGTGTGATACCTCTAGCATTACCGAAGGGTGCTGTTTGAGTGTACCACCACCCCATGGGGTTTTAATAAACTTGTTCTTTGCATTTTACAGTTTCCGTGCCAACAGTTCTTGAGTGTGAGTGGGTTATCTCCGGAGCGTGTAGGCCTTGGGAACCCCTAAATACTTCAATTGGCGACCACGAAGGGACTCATCGGCGACTCGGATGCCCGAAGGAAAGGTCGTGACGAAGGCTTGGAAACCCGCCATGGGCGCGCGCTGCCACGAGTGACCCGAGTCTTGGCTGCCACGGTGTTTTTTCCTTTCCTTCCGATCTGACCTTCCAGGTGGCGCCGGTCTCCGACTGAGTCTTTGAAGTGTCTGCATCGCTGCGAAAGTGCCGTTTGGCTGATTTGGCTTACAAGACCTTGGCAGTTGGAATCTGGACAGTTGGGAATTTGGTAAGCTTTGTGTTCGGTAAGGTAGTCTTCGGACGCTTACTGAAGTTCTGCGATTTGTGTTCGGTAAGGTAGTCTTCGGACGCTTACTGAAAATCTGTGCTTTGTGATCGGTGAGGTAGTCTTCGGACGCTTGCCGAGTTCTAGGAACTTTGATTTGAGTTAGCTAACA
This sequence comes from Lissotriton vulgaris, assembly GCF_964263255.1. Lineage (NCBI taxonomy): Eukaryota > Metazoa > Chordata > Amphibia > Caudata > Salamandridae > Lissotriton > Lissotriton vulgaris. The sequence goes on along the minus strand of NC_141689.1, from coordinate 759,567,091 downwards.
TTGTGAATTTGTGATCTTTGAACTTATATGTGTAGTGCACTTCACATAGGCAGGCATGTAGAGATGTTTCTCTAACTTTCTTTTTTTCCTTTGAGCGGCACGATCGTGTGGAGAACTGTAAGTGCCATTTATCCGGTGTCACGCTTTCGTGATACTTTTGAACATGCCTGTTTTCAGTACACTCCGAGGAATGTGTTGTTTAGGAGAAGGTGCCTCAATTAGGTTAGCGGAATCACAGCCGGCTCCCCAGAGGGAACTCCAAATAGGGATATGTATGTAAAGTTCGGCCTTCCCCCTATTATGTACAGTAAATTATGGCATAAATACACCAAAGCCGATCCCGAGTTGCAATGGCCCCTACATGGGTCGTACGATTTGAGTAAAATACAATTTGTAGAGCAATGTATGTTTCAACGCAGGTCTAGACAAAACATGTTTGATTGCGTGCGAATGTGGGAGAAAGCGGCGTGTGAGCGAATAAAGCGTGAGGTTGCCTTGGCGGACAAAGAGCAGCGCAAGGCTGCTCGGGATAAGGCTTTACAGCTTGAGGAAAAGGAGGCTCAGGAGAAGAAAGAAAGGGAGGAACGGGAACGTAATTTGCAAACGACTGGTCAATTTCCTATTCGCCGACCGCTTTACCCTGTCCTTAATAATGAAATTGATGATTTTTCTTTGTTAGATCGGTCACCGCCTCCGTACGTTACGCCGACGGCTCCAGCTGTGGATTCCGATGATGGCGGACAGGATAAGTCGGGCAAGAAGGGTGTATCTGCTCTCAGGTTTTCTGCGGAGAGGTCCTCTCATTTACGTAGTTGGGCTCGCAAAGTGAATAAGCGTACTGTTACTCAGGATCAATTGATATCAGAGAAAACAGGGTGGACGGATCTTGAATTGATGTATTTTCTGTCTTCCTTGGCTGATGAGGTTGTGAGCGCATATCGTGACCTTTTGGATACGTTAGAGCCCAAAGTATTGTCAGTGTATCGTGAAAATTTGACTAAAGGTGATTTTGATCTTTCAGATGTCAATGACCTGTTTGCACAATTGATCAAGCTGCGGGATGAGACAACTCGATTGCGGGAGGAGCGGAAAAGGAAACAAAAGGAGTCTGACTTGGAGCATGATGGGCAGGCCAGAGGGTGTTCTCTCCGTGGTTCAGATAAGAGTTCTGCGTTGCATGTTATGCCTATGCGTGAAGCTGCGCCTTTGTATGTTCCGCCGAGGGGGGAAGGTACGGATGAGGATAAATTGTCAAAGGATGCGAAAGGGTATTTTGTGTATAACTGGGTTTACACTCCATGGAATAGAGCAGATGTCATGGCATTGAAAAATTCTTTACCTGATCTTCGGAAGAATCCAGCGGCTTTTTATGAAGGGGTGGAGGGGGCTATATCGTCTTGTGTGATGACTCTCGTGGACATAGATTTATTTTTTGGCTTAATATTACCACCTGATATGTGGCGGCAGATTCGTAAAAATAATGATGAAACGATATTGGGGGGGACATGGAAGGAAATAAATGCTGCAGATTTAGATAGGGAACTAGCATGTAAGCCTTGTCAGCTAATCCTAGATCTCCCGGCAGCTATCTTACATAAATTAAAAACGCTCGTTCCCTCCAAAAAGATTGATTGGACCATGTTAACGTCGTGCAAGCAGAAACCCGATGAAACGGTTTCAGATTTCTTTACACGCTTTGAGGAGGCATTTCATGATTATAGTGGTCAATCTTTAACAGACGATACGGGTCGGCATTTGTTTGTAGATAAGTATGTAGCTAATCTCCTACCAGAGATTGCAAAGCGATTGAAGTCGAGTGAAAGTTCCTGGGCCACGGCGACCCCTGCGTCCTTGTTAACTATGGCTCAGTATTATGAGCGGCAGGAAATGGAGGCTAAAGAAAGTGTAGAGAAAAAGGCGAAGGAATTGAAAACGAAGGTGATGTTGGCGCAGGTTCGGGGAACACAGGGTAGAGGGAATGATAGAGGTAGACGAGGTGGAGGAAACGCATCGTATGGTCGTACGGACATTGCGGAGGATCAGTGTGCTTATTGTAAGGAGTTTGGGCATTGGGCCGAAGATTGTCCGGTACTTCGTGAACAGCGTAGTCAGCGTGGTCGAGGCAGTGGAAGGTCAAGAGGAGGTTATACTGGAACGAGAGGTGGCGGAGGTGATCGTAGACAGGTTGAGGAGAGGGGCCGTGGCCAGGACGAACGAAATACGTTTGATAGACGGAATCAATATCAGATTTTGGAAGGAGAGAATGTGGAACATCAGGATTATGTGCATGCATAGGATTGCGTAGGATGGGGTAAGGAATCAGTTGAAGTGCCGGTAGATCAGCAAGGTCCATATGTAACAGCGGGTATTTTGGGTTCTACTGATCAATTTTTAGTCGACACAGGAGCTACTCGTAGTGCTCTGTCGAAAAACTTGGTTCCGAGGGCTCCCCTGTCTGGCGAAATGATAACGTGTGTAGGGTTTGATGGCACACCCTCCCCCAGCCCATTGTCCAAGCCCCTTGCACTATGCATTGACAAATACTTTAGCTTTGGCCAATTTTTGTTATCACCCCATACCCCAGACAATATCCTGGGCATTGATTTGCTTAAATATTTTCGAGCAACGATACGCTGCGCTACAGGGGGAGTGCGGGTTATTCTGAATGACAACTACCCTGACCCTGATGATTGCCCTGACCCTGACAGATTTTATGCCATTCTAGACATCCCTGCTTTGGCCTCTTTGCCGCATACGTTGTGGGCGACCTCAGATACGGATGTGGGAGAGATGCGCATTCCACCAATACACATTACTGTAAAAGAGGGGGCCCCTCTACCACGAGTGCCACAGTATAAGATTTCGAAGGAAGGTGAAATTGCATTGACACATATTGTTCAGGATTTGATTTCTGCAGGGGTGGTGGAGGAGGTCCCTTATAATGTCTGTAACAGCCCTATTCTACCGATTCTTAAGAGAGACTCAGATGGCAAGATCTATCGGTTTATTATTGATTTGCGTGAAATAAATAAAATTGTCATTCCCCAATACCCAGTGGTGTCTGATATCACGACTTTGCTTACCTTGGTTCCACCGACGGCCACCACCTTTAGTGTCATTGACTTAAAGAATGCGTTCTTTTCCATCCCTGTTCACCCAGATAGTAGATATCTGTTTGGTTTTACGCTCAATAATAAATCGTATAGATTTTGTCGTGTTCCCCAAGGATATACTGAAAGCCCTAGCATCTACAGCCAGGCTTTGAAACGTCAACTAGATTCCTTTAAATTGCAGTCTGGCGTGGCGCTCATCCAGTACGTGGATGACCTTCTGCTTGCCGCCGACTCCTATGCACAATGTGAACAGAGTACGCTTGCGTTGCTTTCCTTTTTGGCACAAAACAACCACAAGGTTTCCAAGAAAAAGCTTCAATACTGTAGACCCCAGGTGACCTACCTCGGTCATCTGTTGTCTAAGGAGGGGCGGGCATTAACATCTGATCGAATTCAAACAATTTTAGACACACCAGTCCCCCGCACGCAGAGAGATGTGCGTGCCTTCATAGGGTTGACGTCCTTTTGTAGGCAATGGATCATGGGTTTTTCACATATCATAAAACCTTTGCTAGCATTACTGTCCAAAGCCACACCGATGCCTCTTGAGTGGACAGATGAATGTCAGAGAGCTTTTGAACAGTTGAGGCAGGCCCTTTGTTCCGCACCCGTGTTAGGGACACCAGACTACACGAAACTTTTCACATTGTACGTACACGAGAATGATGGGTGTGCGTTGTCAGTGTTAGTGCAGTTACACGGGGATAAGCAGAGACCATGTGCATACTTCTCTGCCATTTTGGATCCTGTAGCACGAGGGCTCCCTGGGTGTTTTCAAGCGGTAGCGGCAACAGCAGTAGCCATACGACAGAGTGAGGGCATAGTGTTATCACACAAATTGTTGGTGCTAGTCCCCCACGCGGTAGATGCCCTGTTAAACCAAACAAAGACCCAATACCTCACGAGTGCACGACTTACAGGATACGAGCTGACACTCTTAGCGCCACACATAACATTGAAAAGATGCGCTACTTTGAACCCTACCACCTTATTGCCCTATCCGGCCGAGGAGGGTCAGGAAGAAAAACATCATGATTGTGTTTTCCTGACTGAGGAACAGACAAAGGGTCGTGTCGATTTACAGGATGTGCCACTTCCTGATGTGGATGGGGAACTGTGGGTTGATGGATCGTGTTTGAGGTTGCCAGATGGTACGACTTCTGCAGCATATGCGATCACGACTCTTAAGACGGTGGTAGAAACAGCTAGAATACCACAAAAATCGGCTCAGATAGCTTTAACAAGAGCCTGCGAATTGAGTGCCGGATTATGTGTGAACATATACACGGACAGCCGGTATGCCTTTGGAGTGGCCCATGACTTCGGGCTCCTCTGGAGGGAACGTGGGTTTCTGACGTCACACGGGGAGCACATTATGCACGGAGAGTTAGTGCGTGATCTCCTAAATGCGTTGCTTTGCCCCAAGAAAGTAGCGATAGTGAAGTGCAGTGCCCATAAGAAGATTACGGATAAAGTGGGTCAAGGAAATGCCTTTGCAGACAGCATAGCAAGGCAGACGGCTATGTCCCGAACTAGCTCCCCTATGTACGTGGTACAATCACAGACTGAGAGATGGAGTGATGCTAGAGCAGAGATACGGGATATTCAAAAATCAGCCACAGAATCTGAACTTACGGCTTGGGCAGCAGATGGGGTACTAGATGACGAAGGTTGTTGGAGAAGTAAAGACATGGAGAAGTGGAAATTGCCTGCGGCTTACTTACAGGCGATGGTCCAGATGACTCATGGACTGGCCCATGTCGGAGCTCTTGCAATCACTCGTCTTTTAACACGAGTTTGGGAACATTCCGAGATTTCGAATACTGCAAAGAGAGTAGTGCAGACCTGCCTGGTATGCTTGCAACACAATCCTGGGAAGGGGACCCATACTCCGAAAGGAGGGTTCGTTCCACCTTCTGCACCGTTTGAAGTGCTTCAAATGGATTACATCCAACTCGAGCGCTGCAATAACCTGAAGTACGTCCTAGTGGTGGTGTGTGCTTTTAGCAAATGGGTTGAGGCCTACCCCACGAAAGACAATACGGCTTTGACAACAGCTAAGGTGTTGCTTAAGGAATTCTTTCCTCGCTTTGGAGTTTGCAGATTTTTGTGGAGCGATAATGGGCCCCATTTTGTTGGAAAGATTGTGGAATATGTACTGAAGGGGTTAGGGATTCAGCAAAAGTTCCACGCTGTATTCCACCCTCAGTCAGCAGGTTTGGTCGAGCGGTACAATGCCACCTTGAAGCTTAAGCTGGCCAAAATCGTGGCGTCTACATCGTTGAAGTGGCCAGATGCATTGCCGCTAGCACTACTATCTCTCAGATCAGTACCCCACTCACGAACTGGCCTTACGCCCTATGAGGTGGTGTTTGGCCGCCCTATGAATATCTGGGGGGTGCCCAAGCCGCGATTAATACATGATGTGCCTTGTGTTATGATGAATGATTATTTGGCACGATTAACAAATGATTTGCTCTCTATTCATCAACAGGTTCGAGAAGCGCTCCCTGATAACTCCACTGGAGAAGGCCACGATCTTCGCCCTGGGGACCATGTAATGGTCCGTTCGTTTGAAAGAGCAAGCAGTTTGGAGCCCAGGTGGAAGGGCCCCGAGCAGGTCCTCCTGGCAACCCGCACCGCAGTACGAGTGACGAACAGGAAGCGGTGGGTGCATTCGACACATTGTCGCCGTGTCTCTCCGGATCTGGTGACTCCTGCTGTGTTGACTGATTATAAGGAAATCTTGGAGAAAGAAAAGAGCCCAGCTGTGACGTCGGCCGAAGTGGAGGGAGCCTTCCCGGACCAATCTGCTACCGGAAGAGAGCGTTACGATCTACGTCCACGATAAGAAGATTTTTGTTCCTTTTTATGACTGGTTGGTTACCGCTCCAGGTTTGTGAAACGGAAACCGGGAATTCCAGGGGGGGGATCAGTTCTGCCAGAGTAGCGACACCCGTCTTGGCCCGGAGAAGAAAACAACGGCTACCTCGGAGTTCAGCACCGCATTTTTTCTTTTTTTTTTTAGGTATACACGCACGTGTATCTGAGACAATTTGTGAAAACATTGTGAACAATTTGTGCCACTTGAGACTTTGCACAAACTTTCTTGAACTATGGCACCAACGGCATCTCGTGATAAGAAAATATTGGGTGCCTTTCTCTTTGTCTTGACCATTGTGGTGATTGCTGTTATAGCCTGGGTAGTCGAACTTGTGGTGCCTGTACGTGAACATTTGCTGCCGACTACCCCGGCACCGTCTGAACATTTTCATTTTACATTGCCTTTCCATGAAGAGCGCCATCGCCAAACGTACTTAAATAACAGCTTCATTCAGATTCTTCACCACACGCATAATATGACCAATACCTCTAATTGCTGGGTGTGCGGAATGTTGCCTGGGCACCAGAAGAGAGGGGGCACCCCACTTATCCCACTCCCGTTTTCGCACAATGGGTCATGCAACGCCTGGTACACTCTCCTCTTTACTCTGAGATGGCCAACTAAAGGGGGGGTGCTTTTCCGTTTGAATAGAGTATGTTCCCATGACAAGGATGGGTTTCCCCGGGCTGAGGGTACACGTTTCGAATGGGAAGAATACAGGCCTGATAATGTATCTGCTCCACATGTATATAGCAATCAGCGAAATGTGAACGTATCTAGTGCCCATGTCATAAATGTCATTGCTACAAAAGCCGATTTATGTATTAGAAACAAGGGCACAATTGCAGTGGGGAAAAGTGAATGTAACATTACTCTCACGTTTGATAGCCCGAATGGCATCTCATTTGTTGCATCTCAAAACACCTATTTTATCTGTGGAACGAAGGGGTATCATCAGCTTCCAGTGGGGTGGTTGGGCACATGCTATGTATCGTTTGTGCTGCCTCCTGTATTCATTGCCCCTCCAATGTACCACAACGATTATACATTGTACCACGACTTCGTTTTGAACAGAGTTAAGCAAACTGTTGCCCTAGAGGACATTGATCAAACGGACACTGCATTACAACAGTATGTGGATTTTAATCTGGGACTATTCTCCTTTGTGGGGGCTGCATTGAACAGCCGGAAAATCAGACGGCTGACACGCGTTGTTGAGGCTGTTGCGAATGACACTGCTGTTGCCCTGGGGAATATTACCGAGGAACTACAGATTTCCAGAATTGTCACCCTCCAGAACAGAATGGTGTTGGATGTTGTTTTGGCTGATCGTGGGAGGGCATGCAGAATTATCGGAAGCAGCTGTTGCGTATACGTCCCGGACAATTCTCCATCTGTGTATGATGCTATTTCCAAACTACATAAGATAGCTGCTGAGATACACCCAGACAATGGGACTTGGACACTTTCAGGATGGTTCTGGTCCATGATTGCGACGTGGGGCTGGAAACTGTTGACAATTCTCTGCATACTTGTGGGAGCAATGTTTTTTATATGCTTGTGTATTCAATGTGGCCCTGCTTTATGTTCAATGTGTCTATCAGCTTGCTTACCATCAAGACGATTTCTTGCCCATGACAAAATGATGCTACACAAAGAGGTGACACAAATTATGTTAATTGACATCGAGGACGAACATCCTGACTATGTTCATTATGAGGTAGATTCAGCTAAACGCTAAAAGGGTCGTCTGTCGTAATTGGCCCGTTCGCATTAGCGATTAGCTGAACCTACACGTTGTCCTCCTTAACTTGGCTATATATGACAAACGCCATTTTGAATGTTACAGCGGCCATTTTAGATCATGAGCGGCCTCGTGGCCGACGTGCCCTTTAGTCCGTTGTCCGTTCCACTGACCACGCTTATCTGCCCAGCAACAGGCTATTTTTAGTACTGGTCAAGCCGCACATGCGCAGTTCCCACTGACCCGTAAACCTTCAGGAATGTGCACCAAACTGACCAGCGGAGTTGTGCCCCCTCCAATGAGCTGGCAGTATTCCAAAACATGACCATATATGTCTCAAAAATGTGTCTTAAACTTGTGCCGCCTATCTTTTATTGCCCCAAAACTGTATATAATATGAGGTTGCACCGATGTTCGGTGTGATACCTCTAGCATTACCGAAGGGTGCTGTTTGAGTGTACCACCACCCCATGGGGTTTTAATAAACTTGTTCTTTGCATTTTACAGTTTCCGTGCCAACAGTTCGTGAGTGTGAGTGGGTTATCTCCGGAGCGTGTAGGCCTTGGGAACCCCTAAATACTTCACCTGTACCCCAAAACCCAAACCCTGCCCTAAAACCTAAAAACACCCCTGTACCCCAAAACCCAAACACTGCCCTAAAACCTAAAAACACCCCTGTACCCCAAATCCCAAACCCTGCCCTAAAACCTAAAAACACCCCTGTACCCCAAAACCCAAACCCTACCCTAAAACCTAAAAACACCCCTGTACCCCAAAACCCAAACCCTGCCCTAAAACCTAAAAAAAACCCTGTACCCCAAAACCCAAACCCTACCCTAAAACCTAAAAACACCCCTGTACCCCAAAACCCAAACACTGCCCTAAAACCTAAAAACACCCCTGTACCCCAAAACCCAAACCCTGCCCTAAAACCTAAAAACACCCCTGTACCCCAAAAACCCAAACCCTGCCCTAAAACCTAAAAACACCCCTGTACCCCAAAACCCAAACCCTGCCCTAAAACCTAAAAACACCCCTGTACCCCAAAACCCAAACCCTACCCTAAAACCTAAAAACACCCCTGTACCCCAAAACCCAAACCCTGCCCTAAAACCTAAAAACACCCCTGTACCCCAAAACCCAAACCCTGCCCTAAAACCTAAAAACACCCCTGTACCCCAAAACCCAAACACTGCCCTAAAACCTAAAAATACCCAAACACCCCAAAACATATACATCAGTACCCCAAAACATATACTCCTATACTCATACTTATTTAAAAAAATACTTAAATTAATATATTTAATTTATAATATTTAAAAACGAAATAAATATTTTTTTATAATTAATAATAATTAAATCAATTATAAAATATTAAATAAAATAAAAAAAAATTAAATACTTACCAATACTTACGATGTAATGGTATGCGTTGTAATAGCATCTGCTATGTATTGCCATGCGTTGTAATGGCATGCATTGTAATGGTATTTGCGATGTAATAGCTGCGTTGTAACAGCATTACGTTGTAAAAGATGCGTTGTAGCAGTAACACACCTCGAAATAGTTGTCTTTTAAAGCCAGGGTGGCACAGTCAAGGATGAAGTGCCGGGGGGTGCGATGTTGCCAAGTGCTCTCCATCAGGACATCATGTAATACTTGTAAGGTAGCGTCCTGTGGTAGGCTTGTGTACAAGCTCTCTATGTTCAATCCGACAAGGAGTTGTGTTTCTGGGTTGAAGCTGATGTCTTTGATGATATTTAAGAGATGTTTTGTGTCCTGAATGTACTTAGGGCAAGTACAGTATTAAGTTCTGTATCTCGTTATATCATTATCCTGGCTGTCAAGTATAGTAGAGGTGTACTTGGCCCATTGTCCACCTCCAAATTAGGACAGGCCTCAGTACATCAGAGGCAAAAGTCCCTAAACCCTAAGATTGTCCCCAATAGCCCCTACTGGGCACAATCTTAGGGGATATGGACTTTTTCCTCTGATGCACTGAGGCCTGTCCTAATTTGGAGGTGGACAATGGGTCAAGCACACCTCTACTACACTTGAAAGCCAGGATAATGATATAACGAGGTCCAGAACTCAATACTGTACTTGCCCTAAGTTCTGCCCTCGAGCCATGGCAATTGATGGAAAGCGCTGTAGGATATGTAGATTTCAGTTCCAATTATTAGCACTAGAGTAATAAGTTCAGATTGTTCACAATATTACTTGTAAATAAGGATGGCAGATGCAAGAATGTGGGAATAGACCTTGACACTCTATTCCTAGATCAGTTGAGTGATCTGCAAGTATACAGAAAGCAAATAGCTTTCAGGAAAAAGGACAGAGAGATCCTTGTGAGTTAAATTATACATTATTAATTAGGTGGTAGAGAATAGATTATTTACTGTTGGGATGATGCCATGGTAGGAGTCCAGGAAGAGAGTGTTGTTTTTTTCCAGGCCTGATCTGCTCCTTAGCACAGATACACAATTTGTATGTCCCCAGTGTTTGACTTCTGTAGTTTCCCAGGGTCTATCTCTGCCACCAATTTCCTGAAGTACCAATGTCACGGACTCCAGTAGTCATTCCCATAGGGGGATTAAGGCTCGAAGAGGCCCTAACCTTGCCCTTCAGAAAGTGAAGTCTGACAAATATGAGAAGGTGAGAGAATTTGAGAGAGAGAAGTTGGGATTAAATAGAATAAGAAGAAAGGAGGCAGGAGGAAATTAAAAGAACACAAGAGAACTGGCGTAATCTCCAGGGAAGCACGAGGGAGGGGGAATGGAGGGTGGGAAGGGGGGGAGGTGGGCACTGGGTGGGGAGCATATGGGTAAAAAAACAAAAATACGACTGACTCACCAAATTAGGTTAAATCAGGTCATTGAAAAAGTCAAACTATATACTTAGGAAAGAATGCCACAGGCTAGATCAGTGCAGGATGTATATTTAAAGGACTTAACTTGGAATCTTAATGGTCTGAGGGTTAGACATAGAAGGGAGAGAATACTACAATATCTTAAAGATGCGCCCGAGCAAATTTTCATTCTCCAAGAGACCTATCTTACAGAAAAAGCGCTGAGGGAGTTTTGTAGGGGGAAAAAAATGGATACAAGATGTTATATGCACCAATCAGCAAGTAACCATAAGGGGGTTGCCATTTTAGTTAAAACAAATGCCGCCTTCATAGTGGAAGACTCTAAAGTCGATAATAAGGTTAGGTGGGCCATAGCGAAGATCAAGTTCCATACACATAAATTTACGGTTGCTGGGTACTATGGCCCAAACTTGGACGATCCGGTCCCGCTCAGAGAGATGGTGGAAGAACTCCTAGTTTTTAAAGACCCACTAATTTTAGCTGGGGACTTTAGTTTGGTCTTGGATCCCCTAATTGATAAAACATATAAGGATAAAATCCCACATAATTGTAAAATGAGATCTCTCTTAATGACCGCAATGGGCCAAATGAGTTGGCTGGACGTTTGGAGGAAAAAATGTGGGCTTAAAAAGGAATATACTTTTCATAACAAGAAGCTAGGACATAAATCCAGATTGGACTTCTTTCTGATTGCTGAAGAATTATTGGGTGTAGTGGAGGATGTCAAGCACTTAGGAGAGCACCTGCCAGACCATTCGGCTGCTCTAAGATGATGTGGTAAGAAAATTGTTAGATGAGTCGGTGAGATTCTTTGAGTTTAACTGCGGTACCTCTTCGATTGAAATCGTTTGGGACTCTTATAAAGCATATTTGAGAGGGATGATCACCGCTATTCAATCCACAAGACAGAAAAAGTTCAGGGCCAAAATAGCTGAAATCAAGGCAAAAATTGCCGAGCTAGAACATAACCTTACAGTACAGAGCCAACTAGCTAAGGCAAATATTCAAGGAGAGCTTTCAGCCTGCAAATTGCAACTATTAGAGATACTGGATGCTATAATCAGGAGGCAATGGCAGGCCAGCACCCTTGCACATTTCGAATATGGGGAAGCCAGTGGGAAGCTCCTAGCTTGGAAGACTAAAAAGGAGCAAAGCAGGAATAGGATTAAAAGAGTTTTGTCAGGAACTTCGGGTGAGATCTCAGAGAATGCAACCAATTTTGAGACAGCTTTTTTTAAACACTTTGAGCATGTATATAAAGAAGATTTATCTCCACAGGATAGCTCAATTTAAGCATGGCTCAAGTAATTTTCTCTGCTAAGAACTGACGAAGAGGCATCCAATAACTTAAATGGAAATATTACTTTGAACGAGGTGACTAGTGCAATAGAGTCGGGCAAAAGAGGCAAAGCGCCAGGTTCAGACGGGTTGCCAGCTGAACTATATAATGTCTTAGCACCATTTATTGTCCCCGTGCTTCATAGGCTTTTTTCTTCTATTTTTGAGGAGGGGGGGGAAATACCCTTGTCGTGGAATGAGGCAACAGTGGTCCTTATTCTCAAACCCTCTAAACCAGAGGGGCAATGTGATTCCTATAGACCTATCTCTCTGCTTAATCTTGACTATAAGATTCTTGCCAAGATTTTAGCAGAGAGATTGAATGGTGTAGTAGGTAGTCTTCTACATTGCAACCAGAAAGGGTTTTGGCAAAGGACGGAGCATACACGATCTGACTCATGCATTAGTAGTTGCTATAAACTTAGCATCTGTATATAAATTGCCAATGGCTATTATTACACTTGATGCTACTAAGGCATTTGACCGCGTAAACTGGGCCTATTTAGCTAGGGTGTTGGAAAGATGTAATATGGGTCAGAACATTTGTAGAGGTATTTCATCTTTCTATCATCACCCTACAGCTAGACTGTTAGTAAATGGCAACCTCTCGGCACCCTTATATATTAAAAGAGGGACAAGACAGGGTTGCCCCCTCTCACCTCTACTTTTAGATTTATATATTGAGCCCTTGGCAGAGAAAATAAGGCAGGATATGAATATACCGCCCTTCAAATGTAGAAACTGGGAAAAAAGGTGTCACCCTATGCCGACGATATGATGATTTATACCTCGGATCCAAAACTAGCGATACCATCAATTTATAGTGCAGCCTCAGAGTTTGGCCAGATTTCTGGATATGAGATTAATCAGTCGAAGTCTGAGTGTATGTCCTGGAACATAAACGCCCACCTTCCCATTCTTAAACAAGACATAAGATATTTGGGAATTTAAATCACTCAGGATATCGACCAGATGTCGGACAGAAATCTTGCCAAGATTGATAAAGAAATTACAGATTCTTTAAAGGGCTGGTCCCTTCTGCCCCTCACATTAATAGGAAGAGGGAGCATTGTCAAAATGATGCTCCTGCCTAAATTAATATTTTTGTTTCAGAACATTCCTCTAGTATTCAAAGAAGAGAAGCTAATAAAAATCCAATCTAAACTGAATTCTTTTGTATGGGCCTCTAAAGGTATACCAATTTCATGGAGGAAGTTGTGGAGGAAAAAAAGCAAAGGGGGATTGTGTGCACCAGACTTGAAGCTGTATGCCTGGGCTTTGTTACTTAAGGCAGGGAAAATGCTTTTTGACCAGCCAGATGGATCAGAGATGGGCGCAATGTTCAAGGTAATGCTGTCGGAAATTAAAGGGGGAAATTGCAGCTTTTTGTACAAGTTTGGAGACCCGCGTTTCTTCAAAAAGGTTCGACTAAAGTTGCTCAGAGATATGGCCTCCACATGGGCAAGATTAAGGAAATCTTTGAATATTGGATATTACAGTGCTCTGGCTCCCATTAGGGAGTCACCAGGCTCCCCAGAGTGGACCAAGGATGTCCTAGCAAAACCGCTGTGGAAAGCCAATATAAAACACTGGTTTTAGTTAATGCCCGAGGGTTCATTGCTACGATGGGATGAGATCTCCATTGTGACTGAGAGAAACTTATCTAAGCTTAAATACCTCCAAATTAACAGATGAAGTCATGCTATGGGCCCAGTAGGGGCACTAACAAATGATGGGGAGAAATTGCTTCAAGAAAAAAGCAATAAGGTAAAGACGGCAACTTTGAACTGGACTATCTTGAAAGCAGAGGATGGTAACTTAATTTTGCCTGCCCAGCCCTGGGGAGATTGTGTACCTGGACAGGATATAGAAGAAATATGGCAAATATCCTATGATTTATTACATACTACAGTATCTCCAGCCAATTTAAAACAGAATAATTTGTTCTCTCTTCACAGAGTATACTGGTCTCCAGCTAAGCTTTCAAAATTTTCGAAACATACTACTCCATGCTGCCCAAAGTGTCAGCAGGAAAAAGCAGATGATCTTCATATGTTTTTAATGTGCCCTGTTTTGCATAACGTCTGGAGGGCGGTATGTGAAGGTATGAAAGTCTTGTTTAAATTCGATATTCAGGTAAGCGTAATACTAATCTTTTTTGGCATTTTTCCTAATTATGAATCACTTCCTTGAGATGTTAGTAAGTTGTCGTAATATTTGATTATCCTTGTCCTTAGAGAAATGTGTAAACTATGGTTAAAAGACACTGCACCAATCTATTTAGATTGGATTAATGCAATTAAATATACAATGAACTTAGATAGGGTAAATTGGAAAAGAAAAAATCACTTCTGGACCCCCTGTATTGACTGGCTGGATAGCTGTGAGAAATAACCTCTTCTGTCCAATGATTATGCCTTTCTGTTGGATAAAGTACCCGCAGGATCAGTCCTATGGCTGGTAAGTTAGAAGAACTGAACTGACTATGCTTGAGGGTATCTGCGGAAAGTGCTACAATTAACATCTTCAGAGTCCATGATAGGCGAAGGTTTACATCTGCTGCGTAGTGGATGGCTTTGACAAAATGTACTCTGAGCATATCTTTGGCGTATGAGGACAAAAAAAAAAAGAGAATGGGCGGAATGGAAGAAATATAGACAAATACAAGAAAAGGAAAAAGAAAGAGAATTGAACAGAAAAAAGAATAGATGTAGAGAATGACAGACTCAGATTTCATGCAGAGAAAGCAACTTCAGTGAAAGGCAATTCCAATGGCAACTTGTAAGATTACATGTAAAGGCTCCAAATGAGTTGGGCTTATGGATGCAGAAGGCAGCCTTTAAAAGATGTGGAAACTGTGCTGATGAGTAATTTGCCTTTGGAAGAAATTGTTATCATTGGGAGAATGCCCAGGGCTGATCAAATTGAGAGAAAGACGGAAACACTTACGGTCTGGTCTGAAACCAGCTCAGTACTTTCTGGAGTTCAGACATAGCCAAAGAGCAGATGGTGTTCATTTGAGACTGGGATCCATGTTGAATTGTGCCTTTGGAATAAATGGGTGAGGAGGATGGAAGTGCAGGATTTTCATTACCTTAACCATTATAGGAAACAGAGAGATTCAAAAAGTAGTGTTGTGCCTCATATTGGCAATACCAGTCAGATCTGAAAGAAGGATCTAAAAAAATACACATTGTTGGCAGACAAACAAGTGGTGAGCTAACAAGGTAAACAATGGGACAGAACACTATGGCTCTAAGCAAGTGTGGGACAATGAACTCTCCATAGACTAGTTTCACACTGTACGGAAAGGCCAAATACCAAATGCAAGCTGTAAGGGAAAAATGTCCCTATCAGTCGCATATGAAGCCTATATGGCTTGAACCACATCAACTGTGTTGACCAGAGAACAAGATGCAAGCCAGGGGGATACTTTAACTATCCCAGATTTTCAGAGGTCATAGAATGAGGATACGTATATTAGGAGGGTCTCTGAGAAGGCTCAAACTATAGCAAAATTCATACTTTTCC
Organism: Lissotriton vulgaris; assembly: GCF_964263255.1. Lineage (NCBI taxonomy): Eukaryota > Metazoa > Chordata > Amphibia > Caudata > Salamandridae > Lissotriton > Lissotriton vulgaris. The sequence continues at coordinate 759,551,612 of NC_141689.1, read as the reverse complement.
CAGACAGAGATGAGGATGAGGGGCCTGAAGAGAACCACATATAGGTGTCGGGGTCACAAGGAAAGCCTCAGAATTGATAGCTGGTGGGGGTCTACCTGACAACATTTCTGCCTGTCACAAGTTGAGTGCAATTTACATGTGGGGCTCAGAATAAAGTCTAGTTACAGATCAGCAACGTTGTGGTTGCATTACAACATTATTTTGGCTGGGACAAGCTCATGAATACTGAGCTGGGAGCGTGATAGAGCGCGCAGGTCACCCGACTAATTTATTACCAAATATACACACTTGGGCCCATAATATATTTCAATACACTTTTATTTAATCGGGTAACCTACACTCTAAAACCAGTAACCCTATTCCTTTCTATTTATTTCCAATGTAACTGACTTACCAATCCTCGCCACAGGTACCTAAGATCACAATGGATCAAGGGGCTAGCTGTAAAATAAGTAGACAACACAATACAATATACAATTGAAATGTTTGTAGTCTTTTATAATAATCACAGACTCAGGAAGTTTTGAAAACCTTTATCTAATCATCATCATCATCATATGCCATGAGTAGAAGATTAATACAGACCAAACTATCTAGAACTAGAATTAGAAATATCGTATAGCTATGAATAAGGCAGAGAATCATTTAGAAATTAAAAATAAAGGCAAGGAGAAATATAAGGATATAAGGAACACGCTATTTTAGATCAACAGACTTTCACAACTTCACTAAAGGAGGGTAAAGAAAGGGAACATGCTAAATCAAAGTAAACTTTCGAAATTCTCTAACGGTTCAAAGGAAATGAAACTTATGCAATTTGATTTATCCAGATGTGCTTATTCTCTATGGGGAGGGTAAGAATGGAACATAAACTATATAAGAAAACGATTTAGCATTTGACTAAAGGTAGGTAAAAAAGTGGAACATGCTAATAGACAATTAATGCATGAAAATCTCATTTATAAAGGACAGGGGAGAAAAAGGAACATATGCAATTATGCTTTGCAATTATTCAAGAGTTAGGAATGCAAGTATAGATAAACAATTACCCACACAGACTTTATATTTACCTAGGATAGAGTGAAGACCAACCCTGGCCACGGGTCAGTTTGGAAAGACGGGAAAGGACCCTCAAGTACTTAGATGCCAGTAGGCGAGCAGGTACAGCTCATGGACAGTCAGGACAGGATAACTGCAAAATTTGGATCAGGACTGGGTTCACCAAAGGGTACGACCAACACATGCAGCTTCGGTTGCAATGCCTGCGCTACTCCCTCTCTGCAAGGAATCTGCCACTAACCCCGATTGGGTTTTCGAACCTCCCAGCAAAGTGCTTCACCAGCACTTTAAGTCTGCATAAACCCCGAATGGGTTTCTCGAACCTCCCAACATAGTGCTTTGCAGCTCTCTGAGTTCAGTCACCTATAGAGTGTGTTGGGTCAGTGACAGGTTAGCTATTCGGACAACTCGGGCAATTTCTCTAGCTAAACCTAGGCTAGTTATACTGTTTTTCGGGTCAGTGTACCACCCCCCAATGTTGCAAGTGTAAGTATCCCCAATTTTGATTGGACAAAGGAGGAGGTTAAGTCATCACACCACCTAAATGTTAGACTTTCTCAGGCTTAATATTCAGTTTTTGCACCCATCCCTTAAATTATAGTTTCCCATGACATATGTTTTACAGTGAACAATGGGGTATACAGCAGTTATTACAAATGTAACAAATTCTAGTACAGTTCAGCTTCTTCGGCTAGGTTGGAGTTCAGGTTCTTAGGAGCATCTTGGCCGTGGCTGCCAGCTGCCTGGGTTCCACTGCTGCATGGTTTTCTTTTCCCCCATCACGTAACTGGTACCATATGGGCTTCCAAAATGGGGTAGTAAGCACCTCCCAGGCCCAAAGAATACGATATATGAAAAGCAAGCGAAAACAATTTAGAAACACAGAATAAAAGATTTCACTGTGTATCATAAATTGCTATATTATATCCCTTACTTTATAATAACTATAGCGTTATGAGTAAGTACAGAACAAACAGGTTTGCAAAAGCGGCAATGCAAGCTCAGAGCATGTGAGAACACAAAGCGGCCATCTCAGCTGTATTACGCAAGAGCAACAAATTCCCATCAGAACTGCGAGTACGTCACGTCACATGGGTATGACCGACTCATGCGCAGACTAAATTCCCGCGTAGCAGCGACCATTTTAGAGGCAAGCGTATTAGATTTAGTAAACACATAGGCAAGCTTCACTGGGACACCCAACAATGTCATTTCAAGGGGCAAATTAATGACACAAACAGGTTGATTAGTTAATTAACATTATTTGAGATTCTTGATACAAGCAAGTCGCTTAGCGTGCAAATCTTTGCTCCATCAATCCCCTCTTTGATGATATTTACTATTATCACTATTAATGGAACCAGATGCCAACTTTTCACATTTCACCCATTTCAATCTCTTCAAACTTTCTATTTAGTTTCTTTTCTGCATCTTTATTAGGATGAGAATTTTTCATCTCTTTATAAATCTTGTTATTCAATTCTTCTAGCTCAAGTTCTTCAACATTTCGTTTCACTCCTCTTGTATTCACAGCATACTTCTTTTGGTGTTTTTGACATTTACAACAAATTAATATTATGAGCACAAATAAGCTTATTCCCGCTATTGGCATCAGTATTTTGCTCACAAGACTTCTACCTAAGCTAGAAAACCAACTACCTACAGAGGAGAGACTATCAGTTAGTCTCTTCCAGGCACTGTCAACCTCCAGTGGTTGGAGCTCTCTTTCCAAATTAGTAATGTTTCTCACATATTTCTTAATTCCAACACTTTTATCTGGAATGTAAGTGCAACAATGTTGTGCTTTCAACATTCTAAAGACTCCGCCCTCTTTTGCTAATAGGGGGTCAAGAACAAGTCTGTTTTGTAAAACCATAGATCTGATCGCAACCATTTCGGTATTGACTATCAGGAAACCCCCAGCAGTGCCAGTTGATAACCGATCTACTACTGTAGACAATTTACAAATTCTGGGTGTATTCAGAGCCACTCCCACTATAGGTATCATTGCACTAAATATATCACCTATTATTTCTCCTAAACTTTCTCTTTTACTACGCATTATTCCATTAGTGTTTTCAGTGCTTCCAGTGACATTCCCCATTTGGTATATCTTTGGAAAGACAATACCAAAATAACAGCTTTCGTACCAATGGTCGGGCAATTTGAAGTAAGCCTTGTTCCCACATATAAAATAAATTCCAGGACACACAGGCTCTGACCCATCTTTGAAACCCCAACCTCCAATTACCTTGTAATTGTGTTCGCATTCACTGGAACCAATGAATATGTTATTATAATAACTAGTCTTTTCTCTGTGAAGACAAAGTTTCCCTTTCTTTTTGAAATCCAGCAACAATGCAGCATTAGCTCCACCATTTGAGGTGCTATCTATATTTTCAGCCCACTTGGGAATTTTTCTTAGTCTTGTCCTTTGCTTTATTTTGGAAACTCTCTTTTCTTTTCTCTACCATATTTAGAAACGTCTTATCTTGCTCGTGTAATGTACAGGTCAAGTTATTTCTGTGTGCGTCATCTATACTTATTTTACCTATAGTTAGAAAATATTCTCCCATGTATTTTGCTACATCTCTAGTAGTATGTACAGGATTCAGATTTCTTCGCACAGGAAGTTCAGAAAATATCACATCTACGTTTGAGTGATAATACTGTAACAGTCCTCTTTTAAAGAATGAACTAGCTAAAATACTACAGGATATTCCATATGTTAGTGGCAAGTGATGGTAGGTCACACCCTCAGCTACTGAAGTAGGTAGCTTCATACATACGTAACAGTCTTCTATCTCCATTGCCTCTATGTACTGTACTAAAAGGTTTGCAAATACATTTAAATGAGTTTTGTTCTTGATTCTATGACAATGTAGTTCTTCCTCATCTGGGGTATCTAAAATCATTCTAGTTTGTTTAAGGCTAACTGCTTTCTCTAGTGTATCTACTCTTTGTGGTGCGTCCGCTGTTTTTTGCTCTTCTGTGTCATCTGTCACTTGTTTAGTAGGGTACAAATTAGTATCATTACTCATCGTGTAAGGAATAGTTATTGTTAGTCCTATCCATAATATCAGTACTAATGCTATACTACATAAACATACTTTGCAGCATGTTTTACAACAGTTTCGTCTTGGTCTTCCATTCACAGTGGAATCAGACATTTTGGCTCAAAAGAAGCTTCAACCCCTCTTTGTAACTTTACACAGGTTGCTTATACAGGGCAATCTTTCAGGTTGGTTGCACTTCTTCGTCAGTCTGATCAGCAATCAATTCTTCATCACTTTCGTCACTTATTTCAAGGTTTTCAAAGTCTTCCAACACCAGATAAGTCCATTCAGGACTCTGATACTTGTTGTTTAGTCTCTTTATTTGGGCATTTCTTCTCTTAGGTTTTGCTCCAGACTGGTCAGCTTTACTGGAGTCTTGATTTTCCTGCTCAAGTTCTTCTTCAATAGTTTTTAGTCTCAGTCTCAGTCTTTTGACAAATCTTGGTTCTCTATCTTTTTTCTTGAATCGTTTAACTGGCAATGTAATTTGGCTTTCTTTAAATGCTCTTTTATTCTCGTGCAGTTGTGGCACATTTGTTTCAGTGTCTTCTTCTTCCCTTCCTGCCTGACTAGTTCCAGGTCTTATGTCAGTTTCTTCTGCCTGTTCACTAAGCTGGCCTTGTTCAGGTATATGCTGGATTTGGCTTTGTTTTGTTTCAATTTCTTCTTCCTGAACACATTTATCTATTTCTATTTGATCCTGTTCAAGCACTTCGAACTTTTGATTTTCTTTCGCTTGAACTTCTGCTCTAATTTCTATCTGTCCCTTTTCAGGCTCAGGAGTTTTTAGAGGTTTTTCAATAACCTGCTCTGTCCCTACCTGGCCTTCCTCATCATCAGATTTGATTTGGATTTCGATGATCTGATTATCTCCTTCTATTCCTGTCTCGTCCTCACTATCCCACTCTCTATCTAAGTAGGTTTGTCTTCTTGTTCTAATTGGATCGAGTGTCAGAGCGATTACAGGGACCCAACCATCTTGACTGGAGTTTGGTTGTTCTTCTTCAGCTACTTCAGGACCAACTTCAGGAGACCCCTCAGCTACACAACCTTCAGCCTCAGTTTCTTCTTCTTCTGTCACTTTCTTTGTATGACTGGCATGGATCCACCGTGGCACACCTGCACACTTCACCGCTGTTGTGGTAACAAGAATCACCTGTCTTCTTTTTCCCCACTTCGGTGTAAGGCAACTCTTCCGAGTATGTTTCTTAATTACAACCCAATCATCAGGGTTCAGGTCATGGGCTGGAGTTGCTGGTCTGGCGACGGCGTCTTCTCCAATCTGGTGAGAGATAGAACGCACTTGGTCACCCAGTTGCTTGAAGTACTCTAGCACCAAATCATCAGATATGTTTATCAGTTTGTGTCCTGTCACCCATGCTTGCCGCATTGCTCTTTCCATCAGTATCTCGTGGGGACTCAAGCCTGTCTTCCGGTCTGGAATACTTCTAAGTCCCATCAGGACAAGGGGCAAAGCACCTGGCCACTCCATTTGAGTCGATTCACACATTTTTCCCAGTCTTGATTTGATTGTGCCATTCAGTTGTTCTACCACTGCAGAAGCCTCTGGGCGATATGCACAGTGTAGTTTTTGCGTGATTTTGAATGCTTCACAGATTTGTCCTATTATTTCGCTTTGAAAATGCCCACCTCTGTCTGATTCAATTGTGACTGGAAAACCGTACCTAGGTATCAGTTCCCTCAGTAACAATTTGGCTACAGTGATGCTGTCGTTCCTACGTGCAGGATAAGCTTCTACCCATTTTGAAAATAGGCAGACAATGACTAGGACGTACTTTATTCCTCGACAGGGGGGTAACTGAATAAAATCAATTTGTAATCTTAAGAAAGGACCTTCTGCTTTTCCAATTGTACCTGGTAAAACTACTGTTTTCTCTCCAGGATTAAATTGCTGTCATATTAAGCACCTCTGGCAGAGTGCCTCTGCTATGTTTCTGAATTTCGAATTGAACCATGTCTGTCTAAAAACAGGGATCATTGCATCTCTTCCTAAATCTCCGTGTATCAATCTAGCCATAGGAGCAAGCATGCAGTCTGGCAACACAGGCATATCATCAAGGTAAACAATGACACCATCCTCATTCCTCCTCCGACAACCACATTTTCTCCACCTTTCCTTTTCTTTTGGTTCTGCTGCATCCTGCAAATCTCTCAGTTCTTCCCATGTTTTTATGTCTTCAAACACCATAAGTTGGCAGCTGTTTCTGCCTACCACCAAATTTGTATTGATTGATATTTTGTATTGCGCACAATGTTGAGCCAGTTGGTCAGCATATCGATTACCTGCTGTCACTTTGTCATCGCCAGATTTGTGAGCAGCACACTTGACCACTGCCAATGCTTTTGGTAACTGGATTGCTTCCAGTAATTCTTGCACAAAATTTCCATTTCTGATAGGAGTACCTGAAGAAGTCAGGAACTCTCTTTGCAGCCACAATTGGCCAAAGTCATGCACAACCCCATACCCATACTGGCTATCAGTGTTTATGGTTATTTTTATGTTTTTCCCAAATTTACACAGCTTTTGCCAATGCAACCAATTCGGCTACTTGTGCAGACTTTACTCCATATAAATAGGCTTCTACTACTGGACCTCCTAAAGTGCACACCGCATAGGCAGCACTTAAGCCTCCGCTCTCATGTCTCATGCATGAGCCATCTACAAACAGCTTATAATCTTCATCAGTTAAAGGTACTGTTCTTATGTCAGGGCGGGGTTTTGTTCTGAAGTTGAACTCAGTCAGATCTAGGCAGTCATGCTCAACTTCTCCCCTCACTCCTGCTGTGAGTGAGTTTGGTAGGAGAGTGGCTGGATTCAAAATATTACATTGGGCAATGGTTACATTTCCTGCACCTACAAGAATTCTCTCATGCTTAGTCAGCCGACTAGGTGTGAGGTACTGAGTTTTAGTTCTGGTCAACAAAATTACAACTGCATGTGGAACATACACAGTTACAGGATGTCCCATAACAATGGACTCACTTTGTTCAAGACTCATGCAAGTTGCCGCTACTGCTTTCAGACATCCAGGTAATCCAGCAGCCACTGGATCTAAAGTAGAAGAAAAATATGCTACAGGACGTCTTGTTAAACCATGACTTTGGGTCAGGACTGAAAGTGCATAATTGTCTCGTGTGTCACAACACAGTGCAAACTCCTTTGAGTAATCAGGCATTCCCAATGCGGGAGCTGTACACAGACATTCTCGTAATTTCACAAAATCTGTCATGCTTTCATCATCCTATTCCACTGGGTCTTTTGCTCCTTTCTTTGTCATTTTTATCAATGGTCTTGCTGGGACTGCAACTCCCACAATCCACTGCTTACAGTATCCTACAACTCCAAGAAACATTCTGATTTCTTTCTGGGTATTTGGCAGATGCATGTTTCGAATTATCCTAATTCTTTCTGTGGTAACTTTCCTGATACCCTTCTCTACCTGGTGCCCCAGATATTTCCCTGAAGAGGTACAGAACTGTAGTTTGTCTGGTGACACTTTATGTCACCCTTCACCTAAATGGTTCAGTAAGGCAATGTTTTTTATTTTTTATTTTATTTTTTTAGAAGAATACAAGGGAACCCAGGGCGCAATAAGCTAAGGACCTTGGGTAGGTACTTATTTTCAAAAAACAAAGGTCCTTAGTAAAGAAGGGGACAATTCAGATAATGAATATAGACTAAATAGGACTATATTTTTAAGAATGCCCAGCCGGACACTTTAATTTCTTAATAACAATGATACAAAAAAGAGGGAATAAAACACAAAGTGTGATGAACGTGGGACACCAGCCGATGTCCGGCTAACACACTGGGGGAACAAAAACAGGGGAAGGGAATATTCAGGCAAAATCGGGTTATCTAACAATCAAAATCATAAGAAGATAATCCACAGTATACACATATGCATGTTCAATTTGTGTGTTAACTATGCATTTAGTGCATTTGTTGTCGACGACGTTTCGAACCTCACAAATTATTGGTTCATCCTCAGGACAGAAATGATTGCCTAAAGAGTTAACGATTAAGCTTAAAACCACTATATAGGGGTAAATATATTATACAGTAACAAGGAGAATAATAGTCATGGGAAGAAAATAGGGTAGTAGGAAAAAAGGAGACATAAAGAGTAAAACATGTCAATTAATCAGTCCCTTGTCTCAATTACATCAGTAGTACCACACTAATATCATGCCAAGGTGTTGGGGGCGGCAGGGTGCGGTACATGCCATTAACATGCAGGGAGCTTGCATATTGTTGAGCGAGGGATTCGCATTTATGAGGCTCGTAGTACAATCAGGCTAGCGGTAGTGGGAATAGTGCGGGGGTGTAGTGGGGTGGTTGATACGACGCGGCAGGTGCACGCAAATTGTGAGGTGCGTCTGGTTCAGGTGTGGTCGGCGCATTAACAGACACGAAGAATGGGTATTAATCGAACAGTGAAGAGTGAGGGAGTAAAAGATAACGAGTGTCGCTAGACGGGGGAGTCAAGGATAGAGACATGGCGTGGTTGACTGTGAAGGATAGCGAGCAACTAAGGGTGATGGATGCATCAGCTTACCAGTCGGGATAAGCTGAAAATCACTTAGCCAAGGGTGGGCAATATTTCAAGTGAATTTCTATAAAAAAACAGAAGATTGGGCACTTTATTCAAAATCCTATGTAATCGCCCAAATGCTGTCACCAGTGGGAGATAAAAACTTACCAAAGGATGGGGTCAGCGTAAATAGAGAGGAATCTGCAGGGGATTAAGGGAAGGTTAACTTATGGTGGCTGAAGCCGGAGGTATTTATGAGATAGCTGCCGCTGAGCAAACATGAGCTTACCCAAGGGAACGGTGCCTTGGTCCAGGGATCTGTGGGCAGGAAAAGATAAAGGCACTTAGTAATGAGGCCGAGGGATTCCAGCCAAGTGCAGCGCCGCATTTGAAAAAAGCTTACCGGGAATCAAAGAGGTGCAGGTCCACAATGGGGGTCCTTGCACGGCGTGAGGCAGCCTTCACGGAGAGAGGTGAACTCAAGGTGTCGGTATTGTCGAGCACGAATCTGGTCACGTGGGAAGGGTATCCAATGGGAGCGCGGCTGAAAGGGTCGGCCATTTTGGGTAGGGCACCGAGTGAGAGTGAGCAACACCGAAGAGGGGCAAGAAAGATAATATGCGGCGGCCCTTTTGGAAGTATTAAGGGCAAGAAGTCCCGGGAAATAAAAACATGCATAACGTGCTCGAAGGCTCGAGGGGTGAAAACCGTGTGATTAAAGAAGTGCCACAATTAGCCATCAAGCAGTGACATATGAAGTTGGATATGAAAGTAAACAAACACCATTTACAAATGTACTATTTACATAACATAAAAAATCAATGGAAGGAAGCCAGTCAAGATCATGTACTATCTTGCAAAAGGTCAAATATTTTATCCAGCCGCAACGTACAATCCAAGCCGCAGAGCAGGGCTGTGTTCTAGGTTAGGGAAGTCCAGTCCTCCGTACGATTCAACCCAGTGTGCAGGCTCTGAGTCTTGAGAATCCAGCGCAGCTCCTCTTTGTTAAGTAGCTGCTGTAAATTGCCTCCACGGTTAGGGAGTTTAATCACAGCAATGACAGTCCATTTGAAGTCCATTTTGGTGTGTGACAGTTCTGTGAAATGGTGAACAAGAGGTGCATTCAAAGTTCTGCAACGTATTCTGCTCCTGTGTTGGCACATTCTTGTGCGCACTTTCTGTGTTGTCTGCCCTATATAAATCATAGAACATGGACACACAATAGCATAAATGACATTTGTGCTGTTACAATTCGAGAAATCTCTGCGGGTATACTTAATGTCATTGTGCGTAAACTCCTTGCCTTCCATGGTGCTGTCACACATAGAGCAGTTTCCACATTTCACATGCCCTGTTAGCCTTGGGAGACCCCAAAGGTTGTCAATTGTTGCCACTTGAAGTGGAGCAGGTAATGCTGCGCGCACCAGATGGTCCCTTAAGTTCTTAGATTTTTTAAAGGCAAACATAGGTTTGTCCAGTTAGAGTTAGCTTGCATTCAACACTGGCCAGTGTTTTTTAATGCTTTTAGTGAGTGCGTTAGATGCTGGTGAAAAAGTAGTAACACAGACCAGTCGGTCCTGTGTTTTTTTAGGTTTATGCTCTAACAATACTTTCCTTGGGCAAAACCAGGCTCTTTTAAGTGAGGATCTTATAAGTCTACGTGGTTAGCCCCTGGCACTGAGTTTGGTGCTGAGTAATTTGGCCTCCTTGAAATAATCATCTTTTAGAAAGCAATTTCTCCTTAGCCTCAAAAATTGTGAGTAGGGGAGGGAATCACGGAGAGCTCTAGGATGGTTGCTCTTGTAACTTAACAAAGTATTGCGCTCCGTGGGCTTCCTGTAAAGGCTGGTGATTAGGAGTCCTTCTTTGTCCTGTATGGTGAGGTCTAAGAAGGGAATGCTAGAGTGGCTAGTGGTCAAGGTGTAAGTGAGCCCGCTACAATTACAATTTAACCAGTGTAAGAATTGGGGTAGCAAATCTTCAGAGTCACTCCAGATCATGAAGATGTCGTCAATATACCACTTCCATAGGGCAATGCCACTATGGAAGGGATTTGACGGGGCCAAGATACGGCCGCATTCAAGGCTGTCCATGTATAGTACCGCTAGATTGGGGGCAAAAAAATCCCCCATAGAGGTACCTTTGATCTGGCCATAGTATTGGCCATCAAACAAGAAATAATTTTTGGATAAACAAATCTCAAGGAATTGCAAGATAAACATTGTGGGTATACGATGCGGTCTGGGACGTGTGTTCAGAATGTCTTGAATGACCAACATTGAGTCGTTTTGTGGTATGTTGGTATACAGTGACTCAACGTCCAGAGTGCAAAGCACACTGGACGTGGAATCAAAGGGGCATTCTTCTATCAGATTGATCATATCCATACTATCCCGTATATAGCATTGGGTAGTAGGCACAAATTCCCTGATGAAATAGTCTACAAACAGACCCAGTGGTTCCAAAATTGAACCGCATTCCTGACACGATTGGTCGGCCCGGGGGATGTTCCATATTCTTATGCACCTTAGGTAGCGTATATATCACCGGAGTACGTGGGGATTTGGCATTCAAAAAAAGGTGTTCTCTTTTGCTGATGAAGCCAGAGGCAAGCCCTTCCTTGGTGACCAACTGTATCAATTTCTGTATCTCTGTGATAGGGTTTTTAGGAAGTTTCACATAGTGAGCAGGGTTGTTTAATTGTCGGAGGATTTCTGTCTTGTATGTGTCAAAATTTTGTAAGACAATTCCTCCGCCCTTATCTGCCGCCTTAATAACGAGTGCAGGATTGGATTTAAGGCTCAATATTGCTCTTTTTTCGTCTAACAAAATATTGTAAGGGATGAAAGAGTGGCGTTTCTCCAAAATTGAGAGGTCCTTCAAGACAAGTTTTTCAAATGTTGAAATTTCTGAAGGTACCATACTGCTAGTGGGTGAAAAAATAGAAGGCGGTCGAAAAGGGGTGTTAGGTGTTGGCATTGGTTTGGGATGGAGTAGGAAAAAGGCATGTAGTCTAAGTTTCCTAAAGAACCGTAATATTTCAGTTTGGACATCCAAGTAATTCGGACGTACAGTCGGGACAAAGGAAAGACCCTTACTGAGCAGTGACAATTCACTGTTGGAAAGGGAATGCTGTGTAAGGTTGAAAATGGGCAAAGAGTTGGAATTTACTCGGTCACTGGGAGTAGACATTTCGTTGGCAGGAAAGGGAAGTTGTGAATCTACCATTGGTAGTGCTGCCGTCTGGTACTGCGTTAGCCTGGTTGATATGGCCAACGTTGTGTTAGCTTGGTTTTACCTCTCTTTGGGGGGTCGACCTGGCCTCAGGGTAAAAAAGGAGGTCTGTTGGAAGGACCAGGTGCTTCACCCTGGTCAGAGCTGTCAGATGACTCGGCCGAGGTATCTGAGAAGTTGAACAATGTCTGACGATTGTTATAGCGGCCCCACGGTCTTTGGTTATAGTTTTGAGGGCCACTGTATGCTCTATTAGTGTAATAGTCTTTGACTAAGTAGGGATATGCCCTTTCTTGCGAAATTATTTTGATATCTTTTTTTATTTTGTTCGTTTTTTTGTTCAGCTCAATTCTATGGAAGTCGCCTACAGTTTTTGCTACTTCGTCTAATAGTTTTTGGCAGTCAGGTACAGTGCACTTATCTTTGATTTGTTTTTCTATATCGACAATTTCTAGTTCCAACTTCCTGAGTTCTTCAGTGGCAATGTCAATACCCAATGCCATCCACTGTCTAGAGCAGTTAGTGCTGATATAGCTGAACCCTGTGGTGTACTTAGGGTTATCTGTAAATACACCCGGTATATTACGGACTTGCAATCCTAAAGGAATAATTTTAGCCTTGAGATATTGGGTGAGGAGAAGAATCATCAACTCTAGTCTAATGGCTTTTATCTTAATTTTTTCTAATTGCTCACCAAGAGGGACATTGAGTGTACTGGGACTGTCAGGAGTATCTGTAAGCATGGACGGACCTTCTAAGAGTTTTTTAAAATGCTCCTCGTCATATAGGGGCATGTGGTCTGACATGCCCACCAGGGGAAGAAGGAGGGGAGGGGAATGGGAGTGATCAAGGTGTTTTAAGTGGGAAGACGGACAAGGGAGGGTAACCCACTTCAAGAGAGGGTAAGGGTGCGAACCCTTGCAACCAGAAGGTTGCGCTACATATTCTTTAGTACAATACAAGGGAACCCAGGGCGCAATAAGCTAAGGACCTTGGGTAGGTACTTATTTTAAAAAAACAGAGGTCCTTAGTAAAGAAGGGGAAAATTCAGATAATGAATATAGACTAAATAGGACTATATTTTTAAGAATGCCTAGCCGGACACTTTAATTTCTTAATAACAATGATACAAAAAAGAGGGAATAAAACACAAAGTGTGATGAACGTGGGACACCAGCCGATGTCTGGCTAACACACTGGGGGAACAAAAACAGGGGAAGGGAATATTCAGGCAAAATCGGGTTATCTAACAATCAAAATCATAAGAAGATAATCCACAGTATACACATATGCATGTTCAATTTGTGTGTTAACTATGCATTTAGTGCATTTGTTGTCGACGACGTTTCAAACCTCACAAATTATTGGTTCATCCTCAGGACAGAAATGATTGCCTAAAGAGTTAACAATTAAGCTTAAAACCACTATATAGGGGTAAATATATTATACAGTAACAAGGAGAATAATAGTCATGGGAAGAAAACAGGGTAGGGGGATAAAAGGAGACATAAAGAGTAAAACATGTCAATTAATCAGTCCCTTGTCTCAATTACATAAGTAGTACCACACTCATATCATGCCAAGGTGTTGGGGGCGGCAGGGTGTGTTACATGCCATTAACATGCAGGGAGCTTGCATATTGTTTAAGCGAGGGATTCGCATTTATGAGGCTCATAGTACAATAAGGCTGGCGGTGGTGGGAATAGTGCGGGGGGGGGGGTAGTGGGGTGGTTGATACGACGCGGCAAGTGCACCCAAATTGTGAGGTGCGTCCGGTTCAGGTGTGGTCGGCGCATTAACAGACACGAAGAATGGGTATTAATCGAACAGTGAAGAGTGAGGGAGTAAAAGATAACGAGTGTCACTAGACGGGGCAGTCAAGGATACAGACATGGCGTGGTTGACTGTGAAGGATAGCGAGCAACTAAGGGTGATGGATGCATCAGCTTACCAGTCAGGATAAGCTGAAAATCACTTAGCCAAGGGTGGGCAATATTTCAAGTGAATTTCTATAAAAAAACAGAAGATTGGGCAATTCATTCAAAATCCTAGGTAATCACCCACATGCTGTCACCAGTGGGAGATAAAAACTTACCAAAGGGTGGGGTCAGCGTAAATAGAGAGGAATCTGCAGGGAATTAAGGGAAGGTTAACTTATGGTGGCTGAAGCCGGAGGTATTTATGAGATAGCTGCCGCTGATCAAACATGAGCTTACCCAAGGGAACGGTGCCTTGGTCCAGGATCTGTGGGCAGGAAAAGATAAAGGCACTTAGTAATGAGGCCGAGGGATTCCAGCCAAGTGCAGCGCCGCATTTGAAGAAACCTTACCGGGAATCAAAGAGACGCAGGTCCACAATGGGGGTCCTTGCACGGCGTGAGGCAGCCTTCGCGGAGAGAGGTGAACTTGAGGTGTCGGTATTGTCGAGCACGTATCTGGTCACGTGGGAAGGGTATCCAATGGGAGCGCGGCTGAAAGGGTCGGCCATTTTGGGTAGGGCGCCGAGTGAGAGTGAGCAACACCGCAGAGGGGCAAGAAAGATATTATGCGGCGGCCCTTTTGGAAGTACTAAGGGCAAGAAGTCCCGGGAAATAAAAACATGCATAACTTGCTCGAAGGCTCGAGGGGTGAAAACCGTGTGATTAAAGAAGTGCCACAATTAGCCATCAAGCAGTGACCTATGAAGTTGGATATGAAAGTAAACAAACACCATTTACAAATGTACTATTTACATAACATAAAAAATCGATTGAAGGAAGCCAGTCAAGATCATGTACTATCTTGCAAAAGGTCAGATATTTTATCCAGCCGCAGCATACAATCCAAGCCACAGAGCAGGGCTGTGTTCTAGATTAGGGAAGTCCAGTCCTCCGTACGATTCAACCCAGTGTGCAGGCTCTGAGTCTTGAGAATCCAGCGCAGCTCCTCTTTGTTAAGTAGCTGCTGTAAATTGCCTCCACGGTTAGGGAGTTTAATCACAGCAATGACAGTCCATTTGAAGTCCATTTGCGTTAGTCTGGGTCTGGGATGCAAATCATTCATTCGAGTCCTCAAATACAACAAAATCCTACCATTAAAGGTACCTTCTAAGGGAAATGCTAAAATTCTGTCATCTTTATAGTATTCCATCCAATTTTCCAACCATACACAAGCA
This sequence comes from Lissotriton vulgaris, assembly GCF_964263255.1. NCBI lineage: Eukaryota > Metazoa > Chordata > Amphibia > Caudata > Salamandridae > Lissotriton > Lissotriton vulgaris. The sequence goes on along the minus strand of NC_141689.1, from coordinate 759,536,554 downwards.
GGATACCCTCTGTCAAACATCATAAATGAAGCAGGAGTGTTTGGTGGTGGAATGATAACTCCTTCTCTAGTCTTAATTGTCTTGTCTTTCTTAAAATAATTTTTTACTATGTTTACCAGAGTCATTTTTCTCTTGCTTCCGTACATTCTGTTTAGTCTATGACCTTTCCACTGATCTCTCACAAACCTTTGATATCTTGGATCAGGTTGAGTCTCGGGATGAGCCGGATACCACATATATTTCGCAAAGAATTAAATCGTGTAAAAATACGTACTCCTGTTTACTATAGTCTTTCAATTTTCGACAACCAATCAATACTTTGGTTGCAAATAGTTTCGACCAATTGGAGCGCGGCCTTTCCGAGAGATGCGTTGTCATGCTCCTGCGCTCACCCCTCCTTTATAATACCAGCTCCTTAGCACTCCCGCTGTTTTGACAGCGCGGCACAGAGTGACGTCAGCGCAGCTCCGCGACTGACTCCCTCCTTCACAAGGTAACGGAAACTCAACTTCTTTTCTTAAAGTGCAAGTGCTTTATTTAATTTACAACGTAAAACATTCGCCACTGTACTCGAGTGTCTAGAAAGGAAAGATTTGTTTCACTGCAAGCAAACCTCTTCTGTCTACTTTTCATATACTGCGGATAGATCCCTTCTGCCTATCCTTCACACAAGCATTAGAGAACCTGCTACTTCTTTGACTCATCCACTTCTTTTCGGGATATATATGTAGTCTAAAGTTTCACTAGCGAACCCTTTTGCTATCACTCAAGCTCCGACGAACCTACTACTCCTCCCGTGTGACCATTACTAGGTTATATCACAATTGAAGTTTCGTTAGCGAACTCGTTGCTATCATTTATTCAATTATTCATACAGAAAACCATAATTAGCGCTTCCAGTTCTGCCTTACCATGCACTAATTTCCTTCGGGCCACTGACCTCTCTGTGAGGTGGATTCTCCTCACCACCCGCTATTCTGCCCCCGGGGATTCCAGGCAAACATATAACAATCACTAACGAGTTGTGTTAATACATAGAATCAATATAGCAGCATTAAATCAAAAATATTTCAAAAACATTTCATAACATTTCAAAGCAGTTTTTCATTTGATCGATCGATACTTTTAGCAGCAATACATTTTTTTAGCAGCAATTATATTTTATACAGTTATCAGCAAGTAACCTATCTACCTATCTTAACTAGTCCTAAACCATAGCTCTGCTACCAGAAAAATAATGATAGAGCGCGCAGGTCATCCGATTAATTTTATTACCAAATATGCACACTTGGGCCCATAATATATGTCAATGCACTTTTATTTAATTGGGTAACCTACACTCTACTACCAGTAACCCTATTCCTTTCTATTTATTTCCAATGTACCTGACTTACCAATCCTCGTCACAGGTACCTAAGATCACAATGGATTAAGGAGCTGGCTGTAAAATAAGTAGACAACACAATACAATATACAATTGAAATGTTTGTACTCTTTTAAAATAAGGACAGACTCAGGAAGTTTTGAAAACCTTTATCTAATCATCATCATCATCATATGCCATGAGTCGAAGATTAACACAGACCAAACTATCTATAACTAGAATTTGAAATATCGTATAGCTATGAATAAGGCAGAGAATCATTTAGAAATTAAAAATAAAGGGACTGAGAAAAATAAGGAACATGCTATTTTAGATCAACAGACTTTCACAACTTCACTAAAGGCGGGTAAAGAAAGGGAACATGCTAAATCAAAGTAGACTTTCAAAATTCTATAACGGTTCAAAGGAAATTAAATTTATGCAATTTGATTTATCCAGATGTGCTTATTCTCTATGGGGAGTTTAAGAATGGAACATAAACTATACAAGAAAATGATTTAGCATTTGACTAAAGGTAGGAAGAAAAGTGGAACATGTTAATAGACAATTAATGCTTGAAAATCTCATTTATAAAGGACAGGGGAGAAAAAGGAACATATGCAATTATGATTTGCAATTATTTGAGAGTTAGGAATGCAAGTATAGATAAACAATTACCCACACAGATTTTACATTTACCTAGGATAGAGTGAAGACCAACCCTGGCCACGGGTCAGTTTGGAAAGACGCGAAAAGACCCTCAAGGACTTAGATGCCAGTAGGCGAGCAGGTACAGCTCATGGACAGTCAGGACAGGATAACCCCAGCATTTGGATCAGGACCGGGTTCACCAAAGGGTACGACCAACACCCGCAGCTTCGGTTGCAACACCTGCGCTACTCCCTCTCTGCAAGGAATCTGCCAATAACCCCGATTGGGTTTTCCAACCTCCCAGCAAAGTGCTTCGCCGGCACTTTAAGTCTGCATAAACCCCGAATGGGTTTCTCGAACCTCCCAACAGAGTGCTTTGCAGCTCTCTGAGTTCAGTCACCTATAGAGTGCATTGGGTCAGTGACAGGTTTAGCTATTCGGACAAGTCAGACAATTTCTCTAGCTAAACCCAGGCTAGTTATACTGTTTTTCCGGTCAGTGTACCACCCCCCAATGTTGCAAGTGTAAGGATCCCCAATTTTGATTGGACAAAGGAGGAGGTTAAGTCATCACACCACCTAAACTTTAGACTTCCTCAGGCTTAATATTCAGTTTTCGTACCCACCCCTTAAATTCTAGTTTCCCATGACATACGTTTTACAGTGAACAATGGGGTGTACAGCAGTTATTACAAATGTAACAAATTCTAGTACAGTGAGGCTTCTTCGGCTAGGTTGGAGTTCAGGTTCCCAGGAGCATCTTGGCCGTGGCTGCCAGCTGGCTGGGTTCCACTGCTGCATGGTTTTCTTTTCCCCCATCACGTGACTGGTACCATACAGGCTTTCAAAATGGGGTAGTAAGCACCTCCCAGGCCCAAAGAATACGATATATGAAAAGCAAGCGAAAACAATTTAGAAACACAGAATAAAAGATTTCACTGTATACCATGAATGGCTATACTATATCCCTTACTTTATAATAACTATAGCGTTATGAGTAAGTGCAGAACAAACAGCTTTGCAAAAGCGGCAATGCAAGCTCAGAGCATGTGAGAACACAAAGCGGCCATCTCAGCTGTATTGCGCATGAACAACAAATTCCCACCAGAACTGCGAGTACGCCACGTCACATGAATATGACCGACGTATGGGCAGAGTAAATTCCCGCGTAGCAGCGACCATTTTAGAGGCAAGCGTATTAGATTTAGTAAACACATAGGCAAGCTTCACTGGGACACCCAACAATGTCATTTCAAGGGGCAAATTAATGACACAAACAGGTTGATTAGTTAATTAACATTATTTGAGGTTCTTGATACAAGCAAGTCGCTTACCATGCGAATCATTGCACCATCAAGCGTGCAAGAGATTACTAGGAATTTATGGTTTTCACTGACACATGAAGTGACTTTAGAAGGACACTTGGTTATCAGAAAGACTCAGGAGCTGTTGGATTAGGCTCTATTTTACTGCGCAGATAGTTCGGGGACACCATGATGTTCTGCAGAAATTGTCCTACTTCTTAAATGAGTGGTACGTCAGGAACTAAGACCATGGTGGCATTTGTACCACCACCTGTGATCGGGTGGGAATTGACAATGTTAACATTTAAAGCCCCACAGAATCAGTCAATAGCTACTTATTGGATGAGGTGGAATATGCAATCAGGTATACAGAGAAGGCGCCACTGAGGAGCACAACAGTGAGGACACTGCTGGGAATCATTTCCAGATCAAATCTGTCAAAGTCTTTAATTTCCAACCGAGGGAAAATTTGTTATAATATGGTCTATTATTATTAGTAGGGGTAAGTAGGTACCTACCACTACTAATAAGGCCACAATCACAATATAAGGTCCAGTCAAGGTCTCAATACATTTTTCCTTTGCTCAAACCTTGGTAGTTGGCAGTGAGATGGCAGGCTTACCTTAGGAGGCAGGTGTTTAAAGCATTTAACCCCTTCTGTGCTGCGTGGATTTTCCCCCGGTGCTGAACGTTCCATTGGGCCTATGGAACCATGACGGAACGGTTCCGTCATAAGCACAGGCCACCTTATGCTCATGACGGAACCGTTCCATCATGAGCATGGAAGGGGTTAAAAACACCAATACAATAATTATGTGAGACAAAACATAGAATATATATCCAACACCGATTTATAAATATAGGAAATATCTTTATGATTGAAATGACATCACAACAACCAAAATCCAATGTAGGGAAGTGGGATATTAATTTTTAATGAATAAACACTTTCTACTGCCTAAAAGCCAAAAGCGCCACATTAGACACCTGGCCACACTTGACCAAGATGTCTAGCGAGCCTCCTCATCAGGCTGGCATTAGGTTCAACGAAACCTTTTTTACTGATGAAAAGTTACGGAGCTTCAGCGAGGTTAATCTGAATGGTATTAAGATAGAATATCGACGGGAAAATATCGACTAGCATTAATATCGTGGTAAGAATATCGAAAGAAAAAAATATCGTCTTAGTAAATATCGTTGTAAAAAATATCGTTTTATTAGAATGACATAAATATCGTCAAACAAAAATATCGATGAATAGAATATCGTTGACTAAAAAATCGTTGTATATAATATCGACAAAAAAATATAATGTTTTAAAAAAAAAAAAAATTATTATTAAGTTTTTAAAAAAATTTAGAAAAATACTTTTAATAATAATAATTATAAAAAAATATTTTTTACAAAAGATTTGTTAAAATTTTAGTAGCGGGTTATTGGTATTATAGGGGATAAGGGTGGGTAGTAATTTAAAATTAAATATATAAAATGAACAAATTAGGAATGTAATCAGAATTCGAAATTTAAAATTTCTAAATTGATTTTTTCTCGAAATTTTATTTGTAATCATTAATTAATAATTCATATTTAAATTTTAGTAGTTGTTCATTGGTATTTTAGGGGCTAAGGGTGGGTATTAATTTGAAAATTAATAAAAAATAAAGATAAAAAATAAAAAAATCGAAAATAAATCAGAAATAGAAATTTAAAAATAAAAATTAGAAATTTTAACGAAATAATTTTTGTAATGATAGTGAAAATTTTCATATTAATATTTTAGTAGCGGGTTATTGGTATAATAGGGGATAAGGGTGGGTAGTAAATTAGATAATATGTATTAAAAAAATCGAAAATTAAGAACAAATTAGAAATTTAATCAGAATTCGAAATTTACAAATCAAAATTTGAAATTGTCACGAAATTTTAATTGTAATATGTATATTGTTTACTATCCAGCACATTCCCTGATATAAGTTTGATTGGAGTTAGAATAGTATTTTTTTAAATTTTACTGTCCAGCACATTCACTGAGTTAAGTTATGTTTGGAGTTAGAATAGTAATGTATTATTGTTTACTATCCAGCACTTTGCCTGACTTATGTTGGATTGGAGTTAGAATAGTAATTTATTATGGTTTACTATCCAGCACTTTCCCTGACTTATGTTGGATTGGAGTTAGAATAGTAATTTATTATGGTTTACTATCCAGCACTTTCCCTGACTTATGTTGGATTGGAGTTAGAATAGTAAATTATTATGGTTTATTACCCAGCACTTTCCCTGACTTAAGTAGGATTGGAGTTAGAATAGTAAATTATTATGGTTTATTATCCAGATCTTAAATCGTTTATATGTTGAAAATAAAGAAATGTTTATCATATTTAGGCCATCGGAGTGTAATATAGTATCAGTAAAAGTAAAAAAAAATTCACTATATTAATATTTTATGTTACAAATAAGTAATAGGAAAACAAAAAAATAATATGTGTTCATAGTTGTGTTAAAAAATATCCAAAAAAATGAGTAAATTCAAGAATAGTGCATTTCGAGTTATAAACAAAACGACGATATTTTTTGTATATTTTTAGAGCACATAGGTCGTCGATGTTAGTGTAGTCGATATATATGTCAAAGGTAATGTTATTTAAAAGAAAGTCGATAATGTAGTAGTCGATATTTAAGTAGTCGATATTAGTGTGAACGATATTAGGGTTGTCGATAAAAAAATATCGATATTTGTGTGAATTGTAGTTTAAGTATAGGATGACGATATTTATGTAAACGATGTTTTAGTGACGATATTTTTATCAGACGATATTTATGTTAACGATATTTGAACATGGAACCAATCTGAATCTCAGGCCAAGTCGTGGTTTGACGTTGCATGCCTTGACTCTCGCCGACGGGTCGATCACCTTATGGGGCTTTTTACCAAAATTCTCCAAACTTCTGAATCATCTTTCAAAAGAGAAGGTCCTTTTGAGGTTCCAAAGTGTCCAAAACACCAATCCAAGGTTCCAGAAGCTCTGAGTGGCTCCTTAGGATGTTGGCACAATACCTCCCACAAAGTGACTGGCCACATCCTTTAGTGCCTAGCTTGTTATCCTCTTCCTGGAGATGATGCAGGTTGAACTTTTTTACCTGTTGCTTTCAGAGAGGCCATTCCTTCACTTTTCAAAACAAGGCAAAGTCCTTAGGGCTGTAGTTCTGAAGTGTGCATCCTGTGCAGTCATTCAGAGTACAATCCTATTGGTGCATGCTAGGTTTTCAGCAGGGCAATACTTCTTCTACTTGTAGTTTCAGGCAGGGATCTCAGTTTCCGGCCTGCTGACCCATATTTATCCTGTATTCTTGGGTGACAAGCAGGGGGCACCCCTGACCAATAGGATGCAGGCTGTAAAGAAAGTCTCTCCTGGAGATTAAGATCTGTCTAAGCCAACCCACTGGCGTGGCTAAGTTTCCCTATCACTCCCGTTTCCAGCCCCTCTGCTAATCCAAATCTTGGAGCTCCTGTCTGGCTGAGGGGGGGGGGCAGGAATGGGGGTGGTGAGACTGTGTCCTGTCCTAAATGCCATTCCCTCGTTAAAGACACGTTTGGCTACTCTACCCCCATCCTGCCTTTGGCTCTGCAGCTGCAGATCTCTTCCCACCAGATGCCCTTTGTCTCTATGGAGGCCACTTCATACCTCATCAGATCAGTGTGGCTCACCCTGTCGAAGGCCGGTCAATCAGGAAAGGATTCTGGAAGGCTGAATTTTGGTTCATCAGCAAAGCAAGCTTTATAAAATATTTTCTGTGATATTTATAATAAACACAACCTGACCAAGTTGTTGAATTTATCTATAATTGTAATACTTCAAAGTATGTTTCTAGCTCACTCCTTTAAATAGTTATACTTCATTAAAGTCTTCCCCTGTTAGCTTATGGAGCCAATGTGCTACAATGGGAAAACAAGAAATTAGCAGTTTTTCCCTAACCAGGACATCTCAAACATCTTTGCTAATGTACCTCCATATAGTTACAAGGCACCTAACCATTGGAGCACCTGCGGGGGGCGTATGGGTGACCTGTATATAAAAATAAGGTAGTATAAGGTTTTGGAAGTACCTTTAATTCCAAAGTCCAATTTGTATATAATCTACTTTTAAAGAAGTCTGCAAAGCGGGTAACACAGAAGTGCACACATAAGTGCATTAAATCTGGGAGGCCTCTAAACCTGCATGCCCTACCATATATTAGGGGCTTACAGGTGGGTTGTCATACCATTTGTAAGTGCACATAATTGCCACATACCTTTTACACAGAATACTGGCTCTGGTTAGCAGAGCCCAGGACACAATCAGAGTCAGTTACCACCAGTATCAGTCAAAAATGGGGGTGATAAGGGCTAAAAGGATGACTTTCTCACACTGTTCCCGCAGACGAAAGATGATGAATAACAAACCTACACCCTGGTAGTCCTCAGTGTAAAAACCCAGACAGCCCGTCTGCATTGGCAGTCCCAGGTCTGTGTTCCACTGTGAAGTCCATCACTTATAGGGAAATGTCCCACCTCAACAGTTTATGATTTCCCCCCCCCCCTCATCTGCATGAGGCATCTGAGAGGTTTGTGGTCAGTTTGAACTCATAAGTGAGTGTCAAACAGATATAGCCTCAACTTCTTCAGGGCCAGACCACAGCAAAGGGTCCCTTCTCAATGGCACTGCATCTTTGTTCTTTGGTGAGAAGTTGCCTGCGAATGAAGGCAACTAGTTGATCCAGGTCCTCCTCATTTACTTTTGCCAACACTGCCCCAATCCCTTGTTCTAAAGCATCTGTCTGAACCACAAATTCCTTTATGTACTCAGGGGGAAACACATAGCCCCTTTCAGAGTGTCAAATGCTTTTCTGATACTCTAGGGTCCACATTATTTTCTTGGGCTTTTGTCAGGGGAGTACCAATGGTCCTGTAGCTCTGATCAAAACTTCAATACTACCCAGTCAGACCAAGGAATTCTCTGACCTGTGTCAGTATTGTAGGAGATACCCAATCTAAAATGGTTTGCATTTTGGGTTGGAGAATGTCTACATGGCCTCCACCTACAAGGTGACCCAGGAAAACCACTGAACACTGCCCTATCTGGTACCTAATGGCCTTGATAGTCATGCCTGGTGCTGCAGGACCTCAGATGGAACTGTTCACAGCTATATCATCCAGGGAAGGTGCACCATACTGCTCTAGCCCAGAATGGACCCTGTACACCTACCTTTGGAAGGTGATAGGTGCATTCTTTAAGCCAAAGGGCATTCATTTGAATTGGTAATTTCCCACTGGTGTGGAGAAGGCTGACCCCTCCTTTTCTCCTTCAATCTACCAGTAGCCTGAGGTCAAATCAAATGTGCTCAGGTACTTTACAACCCATAAACTATCAATGAGCTCATCGGTTCTCAATATATAGTGAGCATCAGACTCAATGACTGCATTCAATTCTCTATCGTCCATACAGAACAGTAACTCCTTGTTTCCCGCTTGGGGATTAGGTTTGGGTATCAGCACCACTGGACTGGTCTATGGATTGTCAGAGGGCTCAATTACCCTTAGCTCTAGCATCTTATCTACTTGAGCCTTGATGCTGGTTCTGACCTGGTCAGATAAACTGTACAGCTTTTGACCGGTAGGCTGTAACCAGTGTCAATGTCTCGTATGCACCATTTGGTGATACCTGCGTGAAAGAGAATAGCAAAGCAAACTGTTCTAGCACCTTCGTTGAGTCTCTGTGCTGTTGGTCTTTCAATTTAGGAGAGATCCCCACTCCCTCCACTGACCCATCTTGCACATTGTTGGAGAGAAGAGATCTGGCAAAGGCTGAGTCTGTTCCTCTTCTCCTTCATCTGTGTCCATCAACATGGTCATGTCCACCCTGTCGTGGTGGGGTTTAAACCTATTGGCATGCTGGACCCTGTGGGGATTCCTGGGTTATGGTCTAGCAGGTAAGTAACCTCACCCTTCTTCTCTAGGATTGTGTAGGGGCCAGTCCACTTGTCCTGGAGGACCCTGTGACCTATAGGCTCCAATACCTACACCAAATGTCCTAAAGTGTACTCAGGCATAGTATCCTTTTGATCATAACAGAGCTTCACAATCTCTTGGCTGATCTCCAGTTTGTTGCTTGGTTTGTACATGTACTCTGCCAAGTGATGTCTGAGGCCTAGTGCATTATCGAGCACATTGTCCTTGGATTCCTTGAGAGGCACTTCTCAAGACTTTCTCACCAGACACAATGGCCCTCTTACAGGGTGCCCAAACACCAATTTAATTGGGCTGAAGCCAACCACTTTTTGTGGCACCTCCTGGGATCCAAACACTAGGCCTAGGAGGAGAAGGTCCCATCTCCTCCTGAGTTTGTCAGGAAAACCTATGATCATGCCCTTGAGGGTCACATTGAACCTTTCCATCAGACAATTAATCTAGGAATGATATGGGGTGGTGAACTTGTAGGTAACTCCTCATTCTCACCACATCGCCTTCAGCTGGCCAGACATGAAATTTGTGCCTCTATCTGAAACCACCTCCTTTGGGAAACCCACTCTGTTGAATACACCAAGTAGCCCTAGCCACCGAAGGAACAGTGACTCTCCTGAAGGGTATAGCTTCAGGATATCTTGTGGCATGGTACACTACCACCAAGATATATCTGTTCCCTGCTGTAGTTGGTGTGTCTAGGGGACCAACAATGTCCATCCCCACCCTCTCAAAAGGAGTCCCAACCACTGGTAGCGGTACCAAGGGAGCCTTTGGCTTGCTATCTGTCTCGCAAATGGCCTGACAGGTTGCACAGGCGCTGCAAAGCTCCTTCACTTTGACAGATATAACGGGCCAATAAAAGTGGTTAACCATCCACTCCATGTCTGACCTGAAAAGAGGATGTAATGGCTCATGGTGAGGAAGAATTCTCTATACTTTTGGAGGACCACCAAATTCCTGGTGGCTCCTTACTTGAGTCCACTGACTTCGGTGTATAGGTCTCCCTCATCCCAGTAGACTTTGTAGCATCCATTGACATCAACCTTTTCTTGCCTGGAGACGGTCTGCCTCAGGTTCTTAAGAGTGGGACACTCTTTCTGTCCACAAGCTCTTTTTGATTCTGCCAAGTCGGACAGATCTATCAGGAGTAGAATCCCTACCTTAGAGGTCAGATACTCCCCCTCAGAGTCAGATTCCTCCTGCACCTCTTGAGTTCTTTGGGTTTGCGCACCAGACCCCATGTCCTTTCTTTTGTCAATGAATGCTTAACCCATTGTTCCAATGTTCAAGTGTACAGTATTTCTCCTATGTGCAGTCTGTGACCTGGTCATAGCACATATCCATTAAGGGAGATCCATCTTCCTTGCATCGACCTTTTTCTCCACCCCTGACCAGTCAGATGCTTTAAGATAATTTCCCAGTGGACACTCTAATGGGAGTGCAGGAGACATAGCTACCTTCTTAGGGCCTGTCACCCCTCCCCATTCCAACCTCCCCATTGCCATGGGATGGAGTTTGGCTCTGCTGTCTGTATATGTTACTTGGTGATGCACATCAGGTATGATCTGCACTGGGGAAACCTGTTTCTCTAAGACCCTTGTCACACTGTCTCCTGTATCCTTCAGTCTCAACCTCAGTTTCATTGATTTTAGGCCTTTGCCTGTACCTCTTGATGCTTGGAGGCAAGGTGGACCGGAGTTTCAATTACCACCTCACCCAAGGAACCTAAGGTTGCTCCTGTGATACCCTTTCCCATCTCTGCAACAATCTCCACCCCCTCACAGCTACACTGACAATCCTGTGGGACTACCCATTAATAGGGGACTTCTTTGTGCAGACAGCATCATCTCTCTGGTGTCCTGACTGAAAACAGTTATAACACTTATCTGCCTTCACAAGGTCAAGGAACTTTCCTGCCTTTTCAGGGCCAAATGACTTTCCCTGATACCCCTCTACTCCTGAAAGTGGACTTGCTTGCCCCCCCCCCCTTGCACAGGTATTTGTGGATCTCTATAGGCTCTTTTGATTTTTTATAATCTTTTCCCTGGGATTTCCCCTGGTGGGGAACCTGTCCTCCTGTCTTCTGATCACCCCCCCCTGATGTTGATTAAAAACCCTGGTTCTAATCCACTTGTCAGCTTTCTCCCCAAGTTCCCTGGGACTAGACAGCTTAGAGTCCACTAGATACTGGCATAACTTCTCTTGAATACAATGAGTAAAAGTGTGTCCTTTAAGAAATAAATTGTACAGCCCTTCATCAGTACACACCTGGTTACCCTGTATCCATCCCTCTAGTGCCTTCACTGAGAAGTGTACAAAGTCCACACAGGACTGTGTGTTCACCTTCTGGGAGTCCTGGAACTCCACCCTGTACTGCTCTGGGGTAGGGTCAAAAATCCTGACTAGATATTTTCTCATGTGGGAGTAGAGTTCTGCCTCATCCCCCTCCAGGGGAAGGAGCATAACCCTTCCGTCTACTGGGATCTATCCACTTGGGAAGCCTAGGGCATCTCATCACCTTCCCCTTCTTCACTGCCACCATTTCTTTCCTCTTCCTCCCTTGTCCACTTCTTCTGGCTAGGTCAAGCATCTCCTGCTCTATAGTTATGGAAGCTAGTTTAGCCTGAAGCTGTCTCTCTGTAAGGGACAGCTCTGCTTCCTCTGAGGGGTAGCCTCCCCACCCTTCAATAGCTGGAAGCCTGAACCTTGTACTAGACGTTATGGAATCATCATCATCATCCTCCTCCTGGAGGTTGTTGGAGAGGTCCTCTTCCCCCGATCCTTCATCCTCTGGAGCTGACTCTGCCCAGGTCTTAAGGCACATAATAATATCTGCCCTTTTATTTTGATTCTCACCTGGCAGCTCCCTAGACCTACACTGTACCCTGAGCTCAGCTACTGTGAGGTTAGTCAGGCAAGCCAGATCAAGCCCCATGATATCCCTGGTTTTGGGTCACTACAAAATGTTTGCAAACAGAGATAGAACAATTTAGCAGTTTAACCCAAAGAATTTTTTTTTCCAAAAACACATTTTTACTCTGAGTCAATTTATTGGATTTTTAACAATTTCTACTTAATTACTGTATGGTGTGATCAAACATAAGTACTGTATCACACCATTGTGCAACAAATGTTAAAATGTGATTTATTAGTAGGGCTAAGTAGGTGCCTACCACTAGAAACAAAACCACAATCACAATATAAGTCCCATTCAAGATGTCAATGAATTACTTCAAAGCAAAAAGAATGGGGGGGCTAGGAGCCAATAAAGGTCAAGCCCCTAGGCTCCAAAAGCAGTATTTTGACCAACTGAGAAGGTTCTGTTGCTGTTCCTTTCAAGAGAAATAGAGGGGTGACTAAAATGTGGATGAAACTTTAAAAGGGAATCCTAGGAACCATTTCTTGTTGCCCTCACCCATCCCTGTGGATGGCATGCTTCGTCATTGGGGGTTTCTCATTGTAGGTTTGGCGCAGTGAATTGCCATGTGACTGATAAGCTTTAGTTTGAAAAGGGAATCTTACCCTACGGATCAATCAAACTAGTCCCAGATGTTGGAAGAGAGGTCAGTGCACAGCTGCTAGCTGTAATAAAAATGTATCAGCAGTCAGCCTCACACACCAAGAGGTCAAGTGAGCAAGGGAGCCACAAGTCAGAATGAACACTGGGAATACATCTGAGGCAATCATACTTCCATGGATCAGGCATGTGAAGTGTGAGACCTACTGTCCTCTGCTTGCCTGGATCAAGGCAGAGCTTAAGAGGATACCTGTTTTTAAGCTGGTCGGGAAATCACCAACAAGTGTGGTGTGTGCAGTAGCGAAGTCGGTATGTTATTGATTAGTTTACACTGTCATGGGGGTGCAGGCAGGTCCAGGTTAGGGGAGGTTAAAAGACATATCTCGAGTCAGTTTTACAGTGGCAGCCATCTATAGTGTGGTCAGTTAAAATGCCTGTATGCTACTTGGGCCGTCAAAAGTGCAGTGAGCAGTAATGTTGCATTTAGTGGTGCACAAAAAAGCTGCTAAACCTATGGAACATTAATGATTAATGATTGTGCTAAAAAGAGCATTTGTGGTGTTGTCTACAGATGATTAGGTGATGTGGAGTAGGCAGGTCCAGATCAAAGGAGGTTAAAAGACTTATTTCAAGTCAGCCTTTACGGTGGCTGCCATCTTATGGTATGGTCGTTGATTATGCCTGTATGTTACTTTGACTGTCAAACGTGCAACGAGCGGTAATTTTACATTTAGTGGTGCACAAATAGGACTCAGCAATATACCAGGACTGACACTGGAAACAGTAAATAATTAGTGTCCATACTCAATAGGCAGCACTTATGCTGTTGCCTATAGATGATTAGCTGATGTGGAAAAATATAGCCATGCTCTGCATTTGCTTTTAAGTAAGGGGATCATGAAAAAACATAGTAAATACCAAAGAGGAGATACACAAGTTTTATACGCAGGCCTGCATGCTTGTGTCTTGGAGTTGTCATATTAACACCACAGCCATAATCACTCGGTGGACTGACCCTGGGGACATTAAACGGTTGGTGTATGTACTCAATAGGCAGTACATGTAGTGTTGCCTATAGCTGATTAGATAATGTGGCTATAAATATATCCCTGATTGGAACAACCATGTGCTACGTAATTATAAGTTATAGGGTTATACCTCACACCAAGGAATATAATCGTTTAGGCCAGTATTTTTGGTGGCAAGGCAAAAATCCCAGCGTTGCTCTTCCTTGAAAAGACTTGCTGTGCTCCACATGTGGTTAGTTTCTAAGATGGTCCATCGTAGGTCATCAGGAGAATGTCTGATATTGCAAAAATGATTGCACATCTTAGTGATGCTGCATCTGCAGCAGATCGTCCTCCAGTGTTCCATGATCCCTGTTTTAACAGCCCTTGTTGGCGTACCCACATAATGGTGATTGCATGGGCACGTGATCGAATAAACGCAGTTTATTGTATTGCAGTTGGTGTGATGTTTTTGTGTCCAGATGAAGTGGGGGCCCAATCTGATGTCTTTCGAATGTTGGGTGAATTAACATGCACCACAGGACCCACACAGGTAGTAGTGTCCTGTGATGGATGAGAGAGCCCAAAGAGAGAGCCCACAAGGAGTTCTGTGTGTGGGTGTTTTTTGTGGGTGGTGTGGTATGTATCAGGAAATCCTTTTAAATTTTGCGTTCGTCTGAAAGCAAACCATGGCCATGGAATTTGCACGAAGCCAGTGTTCAAGATACCCCAGTGCTTCTTAATGATGCATTTGATTTTGTTGGAGTTCGGGGTGAAGGTAGTAGCACAAGTCATGACATCTTCAGTAGGTCTTTTGATGGTTTCTAGGAGGCGGTACAAAAGGGGGTGGTGATGGACGGAACATCTGAGCCAATCAAACACTCATACACAGTCAACAGATCTGGGTTTAATCCATCACCGTTCTTTAGCCCACTCTGCCACCCCAGTTCAGACATGGCCATATGCAAATCAGTCTGACCCTGTGCCTCATGAGAACAGTCCAGCCCGAACTGCCAAGCCATGCCTTCCCTGGACCGGATTCGAGCTTCCTAGGACCGGTGTCTGGCATTACAGCCGTCTTCAACCAGGCTTGCTTGAATCCAGTGGCAAAGTGAGCAAGGGACTCACGTCTGGGCATACCCTGTCAACTTATGGCTAACAAAGCGGTACAAAATGGAGTGGTGATGGACGGAACATCTGAACCAATCAAACACTCATACCCAGTCAACAGATCTGGGTTTAATCCATCACCGTTCTTTAGCCCACTCTGCCACCCCAGTTCAGACATGGCCATATGCAAATCAGTCTGACCCTGTGCCTCATGGTAACAGTCCAGCCCGAACTGCCAGCCATGCCTTCCCTGGCTTGGATTCAATCTTCCTAGGACCGGTTTCTGGCATTACAGCGGTCTTCAGCCAGACTTGCTTGAAGCCAGTGGCAAAGTGAGCAAGGGACTCACGTCTGAGCATACCCTGCCAACGTATGGCTAACAAAGCGGTACAAAAGGGGGTGGTGATGGACGGAACATCTGAACCAATCAAACACTCATACCCAGTCAACAGATCTGGTTTTTATCCATCACCGTTTCTAGGAGGGCTTGTTGGTTATAGGTCCAAGCTCTCTTCTCAGCTTGTTTGATGACTCTAGGTGGAAAGTGTCTGGAACATAGGTTCCTACTGAGTGTCTTTCTTTGTGTGTCATCATCTTTCAGTGTGCTGCAGTTCCTTTGAAGACAGAGGAACTGGATTCTGCCCTTAGGCTTTTGAATGGTGACCATCAAATAATAGAAGGCTGTTGCAGTCGGTCTACTTCGTGTATGTTTTTGTACATAGGAGTCCATCCTCTATAGAAATAATCTAGGAATGGTATCACCCTCGTGGAGGATGACTGAGTGAACAAAATTGTGAATAATTAATAAATATAACAAATATATATGTATATATATATATATATTAAAATATATGGAAGAAAGAGTTGCCCCTGGGTGGGAATGCACTTACAGGTAAGAATTAATGCCAACGTAAGGGCGCGAGCCACGAACAAAGTCCTTTTCCTGCCAGACGCGTTTCGGGCCAACGCCCGCCTCAGTGGCAGACCATGTGACATGACGGCAAGCTGCAAGCACCAGTAAATACCCACAGTAATTACACAAAGGTGTAACACCTGAAGCAAAGCTTTCTGGGACTGGTGGTTTAGTAGAACCCAAGTGGGTCGCCACCGCCATTCACATGCAAAAAGTATTAAAAGGATTGCCAATGTCCCCGCAAGTAAAAGGCACCTCCCGTTACACAGTAAGCTGCCCAAATGAGGTAGCTGTGGACCGGCAGTTTGTCCGCGGTAGTGCAAACCTGCGACCGGGCTGGCCGCTAACAAATGGAAGAAAGAGTTGCCCCTGGGTGGGAATGCACTTACAGGTAGGAATTAATGCCAACGCAAGGGCGCGAGCCGCGAACAAAGTCCTTTTCCTGCCAGGCGCATTTCGGGCCAACACCCTCTTCAGTGGCAGACCATGTGACATGACAGCAAGCTGCAAACACCAGTAAATACCCCCAATAAATATACATTGGTGTAACACCTGAAGCAAAGCTTTCTGGGACTGGTGGTTTAGTAGAACCCAAGTGGATCGCCACCGCCATTCAAATGCAAAAAGTATTAAAAGGATCGCCAATGTCCCCGCAAGCACCCAGCAAGTAAAAGGCACCTCCCGTACCACAGTAAGCTGCCCAAATGAGGTAGCTGTGGACCCGCAGTTTGTCCGCCATAGTGCAAACCCGCGACCGGGCTGGCCGCTAACAAATGGAAGAAAGAGTTGCCCCTGGGTGGGAATGCACTTACAGGTAGGAATTATTGCCAACGCAAGGGCGCGAGCCGCGAACAAAGTCCTTTTCCGGCCAGACTCGTTTCGAGCCAACGCCCTCTTCAGTGGCAGACCATGTGACATGACGGCAAGCTGCAAGCACCAGTAAATACCCACAGTAATTATACACAGGCGTAACACCTGAAGCAAAGATTTATGGGACTGGTGGTTTAGTAGAACCCAAGTGGGTTGCCGTCGCCATTCACATGCAAAAAGTATTAAAAGGATTGCCAATGTCCCCGCAAGCAGCCCGTAAGTAAAAGGCACCTCCTGTACCACAGTAAGCTGCCCAAATGAGGTAGCTGTGGACCCGCAGGGATGTCATTTAGGATGTCATCAGCGATGTCATGAGTGATGTCACTGACCATGTCATGAGTGATGTAATATGTGACGTCATCAGCAGTGCATTGCGGGCACGCAAGTTATGGTTAGCTGAGCTAACTATAACGGAGGAATTTCAAAGGTTTTGTATGAGAGAAATGTTCAGCTAACTATAACATGTGAAACCTATGGTTTATTCAATGAATTTGCAAGTTTTTTTAAATGCTAATTCCTAACTATAACGTGTGTGAAACCTATGGTTTTTTCAGTGAATTTCATTGGTTTTGTAAATAATAATTTATAAATGTATTAATTATTATGTCATTTTTTTATACGAATTTCTTATATTTTTAATATAAATATTTATATTTACTATATTTTTTAGATTATATTTCATATTCTTATTATAAAATAATAACAAAACTAAATTGCAAAGTAATTTTTGAATGAATTATTGCTTGACGTCGGTTGCAAGTATAACACAGCTCCAGCAATTTTCTTGCGACCCTATGCTCACAATGCTGTATCAAGCCTTACACCTGCTTCAAGAACGTTCAAAGTTTTGATGCAGCATAACCTCAAAAGTCACTGAAGGGGGGCGTGGCCAAGATGGCGGGCTGAGAGGTCGCACTCGCCGAGAGCTCCCGGACCCCTGAATTCCTGCACCGCTCGTAACCGCTGATTCCCCCCCGGATCACGCGGCGAATGAGCCTGGTGCCCCCGGTAGAGGTGTGGAGCGACTGCTGAGCCTGGTTTGCACCGTCGGGGGAGTGATTCTGACCGGTAAAGCCTGGGTCGAAGCCCGCTGAATGGCCTGTGTGTGAGCCGGAAGCCACGAGTCTCCCGACCCTCGGAGCCTGACAGAGCACTCTGCCTCCTGTGTGTGAAGCCCGCAGCAGTGCATGTACTGTCGGAGTGGGAGTCGGCAGCGGCTTCGCGAGCGGAATGGAGTTGCCCAACGGCGGTGGTACGGAGCGGAGCTGAGCGGAGGTGAAGGGCGGAGGCGGAGCCGGCATTGTCTTGCTACGCCAGCCCGCGGCTTGAGGGGGCTTGTATTGAGAGGCCGCTCCGGCCAGCTGTCGGCGGTGGAGCAGTGGAACTGGGCTTCTGGAGCAGATCGCCCCCTGGTATTGCGGGCCCCGGCGACCATCGCACCGCGAGTTTGCCCACCGGCCGGATTTCTAGATCCCGGACCAGGGACAGAGAAGGGACCTCCATCTTGGGCGTTGGCCTCTCGATATCGCAGGGCGGCCATCTTGTGAACTCCGGCCTGGCAGCTCGGCCTTCCTAGTGCTCTTTGTGTGGCGCTACCCCCGGCTGGTGTATAGCCGCGCCGGTACGGCTGTTCTCTTTGCTGGACAGTAAGCCTCAACGTCCTCTACTCAGCTGAAATGTCGAACGCTAGGGGACAGAGAAGGGGCGACCGAACCTTACCGGACATGCTGGGACGCGGCGCCCTACGCAGTGGGGGAACCCAACCCACCACGACCTCCCCAGCCCCGGCCAGGGGTGCAGATGGCGGAGAACCCCCAGTGACGAGATCATTTCTTGAGTCGCTCTTCAGCTCCCTACGGGAGGACTTTCAAACGCTCAAGCGTGAGGTGGCCGAGGAGGTCCGTAAAGTAAGGAGAGAGATGGACTCCCTGGGGGAACATGTGAACACGGTGGAGGAAGCGGGTCACTCCAGGGATGAGGAGATCACCCATCTGCAACAGGAGGTCCTGCGACTGTGGGAACAACAGATTGAATTGCAGGCCCACGCCGAGGACCTTGAAAATCGGTCCAGGCGGAATAACATACGGGTCCGCGGAGTGCCGTCCGGCGAGGAGGGTGAAGACGTGACTGCATACCTGGTGGCCCTCTTTCGTGCGCTGCTGGGGGAGTCGGAAGACTTTCGGATCCGCATAGACCGAGCACATCGGGTGGGTCGCCCTCGCAGAGCCACGGCGCCCGCCCCGGACATTCTGGCTTTCCTCCCAGACTTTCCCCTGAAGGAGCGGATCCTACGAGAAGCACGAGGGCAGCAATCTTTCCGATTCCGGGACCACCCTGTGACCCTGTTTCAGGACTTATCCGTGGTCACGCTGCAGAAGAGGAAATCATTCAAAATCGCTACTGACTTCCTTCGGGAGCAAGGGACACAGTACTCTTGGGGGCACCCTTTCCGCCTGATTTTTAGATGGAACAGTGTTTTGCACCAGCTCCGGTCCCTCCAAGATGTCTGCGCGGTGCTGGGCCTCACAGCATCGGACACGGATACCCCGGCTCCGCGGCGGAGGCGAAGCACTCGTGACGGATGGCAGCAGGTGGGAGAGAGAGGCTCTCCTCCGTTGGAGCGACCGGGCTCGCCCACGATCCGGGCGGACATGGCGGCCGCCATCCAGGAGGCCTCCAGAGTGGCGGCAAACGGCAAAGTGGCCTTAACGGCCTGAACTCACTCCGGGGGGAGTCTACTCTAGCTTGTTCCCTTTGCAGGTGCGGGGATTCGGGGGGGGGGGGCGGGGAGGAATGGCGAGTGCTGGAGGTGGTGGCTGGACGTCCACTAGACTGATTTACCACGGCCTTGTCCGTTACGGACCGGACTGGGACAATGTCTTTTTTGCAAAGTTTGAGAAGTGGGGTGTGGGAACGGGACTGGCGGGTGGATGTTTTGATTCCGGGGCCTAGAGGGGGGGCTTGTTGCGGGGGGTGGTGTAGATTTGGTTGTGTGGGATTTCGGGGGGCAGGGGGGCCTTTCTAGTTGTGGGGTGTTGGGGTTTGGGGACTGTACTGTGCCAGTGGACTGTTCATAATTGCTCTGTTTTGAGGCCTCGAGTGGTGCCTTCTGTGTTTGCCTGCTGGGCTTTGCTTCTTGATATGTGCCCCACTGATTCCCCTCCTTGATGGCTCTTAAAGTGCTCACTCTCAATGTAAAAGGGCTGAATAATCCGGTTAAGAGGCGGGCGGTGTTATCCTTGTTGGAAAACTCACAGGCGGATATCTGCCTGTTGCAGGAGACCCATTTGCTAGCTAAGGACTGCTCGAGAATGCGTACCCCCAAGTTCCCCACGCAGCTGTTCTCCTCTAGCGCCTCCAAGACGGCAGGGGTGGCGATCTTGTTCTCTAGGGGGTTCAGGGGAGAGGTTGTGTGCAAGGTAGCAGAACAGAAAGGGAGATTTCTGGTATATAAGATCAAGATGGGGGGTTTAGCACTGACTGTTGGCACCATCTACTGCCCCAATGATCATCAGGACCAATTCTTACACAGGGCTTTGGAGGACGTGGCATCCACCTCTGATAGGCACATAGTGTTGGGGGGTGATTTGAACTTGGTTTTCGATGCGGCAATGGACAGGTCTGTGCAGCGGCGCCACCAGTTGGGTGAGCTTACGGGCTCGATTCGCACTCGACTTGAGGAGCTGGACTTGCATGACATGTGGCGCCACCTTCACCCTACCACCCGCGCATACTCCTATTTCTCACATGCCCACAGATCCTATGCGCGACTGGACCGTCTACTTGTGTCGGGCCCAATGCTCCTTCTGGCTTCGAATGCAGATATGGGGGTCCTCTCTCTTTCCGACCACGCTCCGGTGGAGGGTGCTTTCACTCTGCCGCCGGCGGTTCGGCCTAGGGGGGTCTGGCGGCTCCGAGACACGCTATTGCACAGGCGGTCGGTGGTGGACCAGATCCGGGCGGCCATCTTGGATTTTCAGGCCGTGAATGATAATGAGGACACTTCGCGTGCGACACAGTGGGCAGCCCTGAAGGCGGTGCTCCGGGGCGAATTTATAGCGATTGCTTCGGCCGAGAATAGGGACCGACAGCTCAAGAGGGATGAGCTCATCCAGCGGGTGAGGGAGCTGGAACAGGTTCATCACAGGACAGGGGCACCCAGGGTTGGGAGGCAGTTGAAGGCGACACGGAAACTCTTGGCAGCCCTTGATACGGACCGGGCGGAGTATGCGATGCTCCGCCTGAAACACAAATATTACACAGGGGGCGACCGGTGCGGGCGGCTCTTGGCCAACAAACTCAGGGTGCAACACCAGCAGCACCGAGTGAAGGAACTAGTTGACCCAACCGGAGGTATGGTCACGGCTGACGAGCAGATAGCAGACGTCTTTCGCAGCTTTTATGCTGACCTCTACACCGGGGAGGCCCCCTCGGCCCAGGCTGAGGAGGACTATCTGGATTCAGTACCGCTCCCGTCGTTGACACTGGATCAGGCTCAGTATCTGGAGCGCGATATTCGTGTCGAGGAGGTGATCACGGCGATATCCTGGCTCAAATTGGGCAAGGACCCAGGTCCGGATGGCTTTATCCCTCTGTTTTACAGAACCTTCTGTCAGGAGCTGGCGCCTCTACTGACCCGCCTTTTCAACTCCTTTGCGGAGCCGGGTGCCATCCCCTCCGAATTTCTCCAGGCCACGGTTTCCGTGATCCCGAAGCCGGGCAAGGACAGGACCGCCTGTGGGACACAGATTTGAAGGTGTTCACCAGTATATTAGCTGCACGCCTGGCGTTGCACCTCCCGGGCATGGTTGATTCGGACCAAGCGGGCTTTGTGCCTGGTAGGCAAACAGTAGACAACACAAAGAGGGTGACCCACATCCTTGAGAAGGCTTCCAGGATCCCTGGGGAGAGGATGCTCTTGTCCATAGACGCGGAGAAGGCTTTCGACAGGGTGCACTGGCCCTACTTAGAGAAGGTCCTGAGCAAATTCGGGATTGGGGAGAAGTTCCGTCATCTGATCTTCAATTGTTACCGATTCCCATCTGCAGTAGTCCGAGTGAACGGAGGCAGCTCTCGACCCTTTCCCATTGAACGGGGTACGTGACAGGGGTGCCCACTATCCCCTTTGCTCTTTGCCCTGTACATGGAGCCATTTGCCCAGAGGGTTAGGCAGAACCCCGATATTGTCGGTGTCAAGATGGGTGAATTCCATCATGCCATCAGCCTGTACGCGGAGGATGTCATTCTGACGCTAGATGACCCGCGGAGGTCGCTGCCGGCTTGCGTAGAGGAACTGGACTTATTCGCCGCCGTGGCGGGCTTCAAGGTGAACCTGGGGAAGTCGGCTGCCCTTGACATCTCGCTTACTAACGCCACTAGAGCGGAATTACAGAGGCTTTACCCTCTGAGCTGGTCCAAGGACCGGATCCCGTACTTGGGGATCCTGTTGGCGCCCTCCCTCCCGGAGATGGTCACGGCCAATTATGCGGCTTTGGGCACGAAAATCAGGGAGGAATTAGGCCGGTGGGATAAGGGTACGTTGTCGCTACTGGGTAGGGTGGCCGCGGTGAAGATGACCCTCCTGCCTCAGGTGCTTTACCTTTTCAGAGCGTTGCCGCTCCAGCCCCCCGCGGGGTGGCTTGCGGAGACACAGACTGCCATTGCGCGGTTCGTATGGCAGGGCTGCAGGCCGAGGATCAAGAGGAGCATCGCTATGCTGACGCCCGAATCTGGGGGGCTGGGGATACCGGACTTGCGGAAATATTTCCAGGCCGCCCAACTCCGCTATCTGGTGGAATGGAGCCGGTGGGAGTCTGATAAGCACTGGCTGTTCCAAGATCAGGCAGTGGCGGGTAGGACGCTACAGGAAATACCATTCTTGAAGCGGGCCCATCGACCTCCTAACCTCTACGCGTCTCTGGTGACGCGGGTCCCGCTCCGGACGTGGGACTCGGTGGGTGCCAGGTACGAGCTTACTACCTTCCCCTCTCCCTTTACGCCGCTCATTGGCAACCCGGACTTCGGCCCCGGGATGGAGCAGGGTGCTTTTGAGCGCTGGCGGGTGGCCCGATGCTGCACTTTGTATCACTTGTACAGCCCTGAAGGAGTTGTCCCCTTCCAGGACTTGAGGCGGGATTATGGCCTCCCGGAAGCGGAGCGCATGCGATACATGCAGGCGCGTCATTGGGCATTACAACCCCAGGTGCGCGATGCGGCACACCGGGAAATCACGGCGTATGAGCGCTGGTTAATCACTCGCACGTCGGACGCTAAACTGATCTCAGACTTGTATAAAATGCTGCAGCCCCCCTCCTTTCACATTCACAACCCCGGTCGGGAACGGTGGGAAAGGGAGCTCGGGCGAGTGTTGAGTCACAAGGAATGGGAACATATCTCCTTCCGCGCACGTCACTCGGCCTATCACACGGGTCTCACGGAGACCTTCACTAAAATCTCGACCTACTGGTACCGCACTCCGGAGAAACTGCACGAGATGGACAGGGCAATACCAGGGACGTGCTGGAGCAACTGTGGCAACACTGGTACACTAACACACATCCTGTGGGAATGCCCCCTACTGGCTCCTTATTGGGAAGAGGTCCTGGGTGAGGTGGACAAATGCTTTGGGATAGAATTGCCGAGGTTCCCTGCCTATGTTCTGCTAGGGTTACGAAATGGGTTGATGTATCCCCTTAGGTCTAAGAGGGGTAGACAGATCGCGATTGCTGTGGGGTCAGCGGTGCAGAATATTCTCGTACACTGGCGCACTACCACGCTTCCCTCTGTAGTTGGCTGGCTGCATAGATTATGGCATGTCCTTGGAATGGAGAAGATGTCCTTAGTGGCCCTGGGAGATACTGATACCTTTGAAGAACTGTGGGCGCCCTTTCATAGCCTGTTATGTTCCGAGTTTCGGGAGATCACCTGCCCCGGGTACCTTAGGTTGTTAAGGCTGACGCCGCCACCGGACCCGCCTGTCTGAACGGGCGGGGTCGATACTGCATAGCGGGGATTATTGGAGAGTTGAATGAAGAGGAGGCTGTAGATAATGGCACAGTACAGGGGGTGGGTTGGGGTATGGTAGTTGGGGGTTCTGTTTGGTTGGGTAGGTTTTTGGAGCGGGGATGCTTCCCCACCCTTCACCCCCCTTTTTTTCTTCTTTTTCCCCCCTTTTCCCCTTCCCTCTTTCCTTTTTCCTTTATTTTTTCTTTGTCCCCCCCTCCTGATTTTCTCTTCCTTTCCCCCATCCCGTCCTTCCTTCCCTCCCCCTTACCCCCTCCCCCCCCCCTAGTTATTTGTATGTGACCACAGGTGCGAAAATTGTGCTCCCGAGTCGGAAGAAGCTTCTTGCAAAGTTGTAACTGTATTGTTGTACTTGCTGTATAATGCGCACTGATTGTGCGGTTCCTGTGGTTTATCTGTTCCTTGCCCTATTGTGTCCTGCCCCACCCTGCTTCAATAAAATACTTTAAACCTAAAAAAGTCACTGAAGAAAATGTTATACATTTCACTCAGTCACTTTTAGGAGGCCTTGCTGCACCCCAGGCTGCACAAGAAAGCCTCTTCTGGTGCAGCGCTTTATAATGTAATACACCCTCCAGATGTGTCACATTGTTAATAGCACACACCATGGCACATCTTTTGCACCACGGCTGTGTCACTAAAGTGATGCAATGGCTGTGTAAAAGAGGCACAAGGGGATTGTAAATCCGCCCCTAAAACATACAAATTCACCCAGGCACTTTCACCAGCAGCGCAAATTGAAACATAGACTAGTAACATATTTATGTACATATGATACATCTAAGTTCTTCGGGCATACTACAGTATACTATAGAGAAACACCTTATAGATTTATGCTGTAGCAGTTCCTTATAGTTCTGCACTTTCACATTCTCCATACACTAGTAACATATTCATTCAATCCTTTATGAACTACACATTCATTCTGACAAACTTGTAAACACTAACATAGAAATATGGTTCTTTCTTTGACCAGTGAAGGTAGTTCTAAAAAGAACAGTTTTTTTGTGTTTTCTCAACAAACTCCAAGTGGAACAAAAGAATGAAAAAAAGAACAACTAATGTCGAGGACAGCAATGATCCTGCATCCTGCATTTCATCAAGTCTATAGACTGTTCCCCATAACACAAAAGTTTATCGCAATAAATGCATAGAATTTTAACTTAGCAAAGTCAGAATCAATATGTGGGTGTGGACTGCTTGCTGAAAATCCTGCTGCCGCAGTTGATGTGCTTGGTGTAGCAGCAGGTGGGTTCTCGTGCAACCTCCGTCTTGCAGCTCGAGCAAAGTTCCTGGGGTGCAAATTCTTCATGTGTCGCACCATAATTGCTGTGCCAAAGGAGTATTTTTTATATTGATCACCCCTTGAAAGAGTTGTTTCGCAAATTTTACAGGTTACTTTTGGAGCATTAACCTTTTTTTGACCTTCTGGAAAAGTGGGAAATTACCAAATTAGAGCTTCTTTTCTCTTCTTTGGAGGTTCTTCAGGAATGTAATCTCCCTCTGAAGAACTGCTGGAAGTTGACTCCATTGCTCTTATTATTGTGATCTTCCTTCTATTTGAGAAGATTCTCAGAACAAATGCTTCTTCTTAGAAAGTCAAGGTCGAATAATTATAATGGGACGGGAACTTTCAACAGTCGCAATAGGAAAAGTTATGAACCAATCAAATCTCTACTTTTTAAGTCACATGGCTTTACGTACGCTTATGATGCGCTTGCGCAACTCTTTCAATACGAGTATGCATGATGTTCTACCGTGATTTGTGTGATTCTTTTTTAAAAGTACTAAATGATTATTACAAGTATTAAAAAAATTCATAGGTATCCCAAATGTCTGCCCTTAGTATGTACAATAAATAAATACATGTTTTAAACCAAGTAGAAACATTGCCCCATTTTGCATACAGAACGCCGTACATGACGTCACACCGAAGCTTTAATGCGTAACGTCAAAGCATATTTGTACTGTATGCGCGGGTACACGCTGAGTATGATAAGCAGTACAAACTATGGTGCAATCACTTTTCAGTGACAAATCAGAGCTCAGGCGCGCTAAGGAGAATGATTAGAAGTGCTGACTCATTGCAGATCCGATTCTGGACCTGCCTCTGCGTACATTATAACACCGCCCCATCTCTCTCTGTTGTTAATTGTTAGTGCACACACTCATACTTGCACAAGCGCGGTTTACGCACGCCCACACTACACACATGCCACCACCAAGCATGCTTGCTATCATTTAGCTTGGAAACCAATACATTAGCCAATGGGATGTCCCCCAGGGCCATCATTCTTTGCAGACCGCGAAAACGCTACAAATAACGGCCCAGGGCTTGGTTTGGTCAGCCACCGCGGTTCCCATTTAATGCGGGCACTGACGTGACCAAGCCCTCTTTTGCCTGCCTCTACTGCGATGACACACACACTCTCGAAAACACCCCAGACTCAGCGAAACCACAGCCTTTCAAGACACGACAAAAGACGACAAAAACAAAGGTAAGAGAAGACGTCACAACATCAGACTCCACTGTAAATTGTATATGCATAATACTATTTTTTTATCCTTCATATGTCTTTCCTACCCCTCAATGGTTTTAAATTGTACTTACATAATTGAAATATTTCTTTATAAGTCACGAGGTCCTATACACCTCTAATCTTAAAAATTGTGCGTGCATACATTTCTGTGTCATATTTCTGTACTACGCCACGTGCTATAGGGCTCTATTATTATTAATTGGGCGTCCATGGTGGTATTTTTTTTTCTGCATCACGAGGCCGTCCCAGGCCTCTATTAACTTATTGATCTTCCTTTGTTTGCTGGAGCTGCAACAGTCTTAACTACGGAACATTAGGAACCCACATTAAAATTCACTTTTGATAGTAGTTACGCAACTCAGTTTACCATGACTAATCAAAATGTCCTTTTGTTTCCTTCAGCAAACATCGTTCAGAAGCAGCCACGGCCTATCGAGCAACAGCAATGGAATTCTCTGCAACTTATTGAATATACTTTGATGTATAGAAGCAGAGTTCAAGTGGAGTGGTGAACTCCGGAGGCCGCACTCTTTATACAAGGTAAGCACAGCAGCCTAGATCTCCAAAGCCTTCATAGGAAGGCATTAGAAATAAGTCGGCATAACAGGCGTCAGTAACGCAGTAGGCACTTCCACATAAACACCACTTAAACGTGGCACTATAACAACTGAAATATACCAGGTACACTGCACTCGGAAAACTGTAGTGTTAGCTTTATTTGTGAAACGAGAGAGGGCCATATTATCAAGCCTGGGCGACAGAATTATCACCACTTTATCGGCAGGAAAGTGGCGATAATGGGTTTGATAATATGCTCTATGGAATTCTAAAGCTCATGTTAGATGTGAAGGACATCAGACATGAGCTTCGATTTGAATTCCATAGAGCATATTATCAAACCCATTATCGCCACTTTAGCGACACTTTCCTGCCGATAAAGTGGCGATAATTTTGTTGCCCAGGCTTGATATTAAGGCCCAAAGTGCGTACTGTACAGCAGCTTCTTTTTAAATTCGATAATTACCTCCGAGCAGTGACAACAGATAGGTAACAACAGTCTAACAAACAGATCTACAACCTTATTACGCAACTTTTGAGTCACTTTTAACTTAGTTAAAGTGATGCAAGGAAAAAATCTCAACTCCAGACTCTGCGACACAGTTTTAATGTTGTTTTCTCTCTCTTTCTTTTTCTCTCACTCACTGTGACATCCTTTCTCTTTCTCTCTTAAACTTAGACACTGCTGTCTGCTTAAGCATGTAGAAGAATTGTTGAAATCAAGTTGTCAATCCAACTCCCTGAAGTGTTTCGCCGCAAGCTTTATACAACGGTAAGCACAGAGGCCTAGATCTACAAAGCCTTCAGAGGAATGCATTAGAAATAAGTCGCCATAAAGGGCGTCAGTAACGCACTAGGCACTTCCATATAGACACCACTTGAACGCAGCACTATAACAGAACTGGAATGTACGAGTCACACTGCACACGTAAAACCGTAGAGTTACCAAAACTTGTAGGGGCAAAGTATCAAGAACGACGATAAAATTATCGCCGTTTCAGCGACAAGAAACTGCCGCTAAAGCGGCGATAATGGACTTGATAATATGCCATATGCCATTGTAAATTCCCATAGTAGCCCAGGTTAACACCAGAACCTGCACTGCTATGGGAATCCACAGCAGCATATTATCAAGCCCATTATCGTCGCTTTAGCTGCAGTTTCCTGACGATGAAACTGCGATAATTTTATCGCCGTTCTTGATAATATGCCCTGTAATGCTTCAACACATTTACTCACATCTACATAATTCTAAACTCTAATTTTCTTTTTTCTTTTGCAGATTACCAATCGGACACCTTTCGGAATCCATTTCGCAATTTGTTTATAACATTGTTTAAGTTATTTTTCCAGTTCTAATATAGTTATAATTGAGTTTCGTTTATATTTATTGTTTAAAAAAAGTTAATAAAAAAAACTACATACTTCTTTTATTTTGTGGGGGAGAGGTATGACGGCCCACAAATAAAAATAATGTTGAAATACTATAGTAAGATATTCAAGACTAGGATTGAAAACTACTGAGTTCTAACTAACAGATATAATAAAAACAATGGTGAGAAACTACGAAAATGGCGATTGAAGGAGTACGTAATCAACATTTGGCTTCTCGGCACTACCTTTCAAATAAATATATAAAAATATGACAATTAATACTGTACAAAAGTACAGCAGCGGATGACACACACAAACCAGGAAAAGAAAGCAACAGATTTACTAACTGATACAAAGAAAG
Source organism: Lissotriton vulgaris (assembly GCF_964263255.1). Taxonomy (NCBI): domain Eukaryota; kingdom Metazoa; phylum Chordata; class Amphibia; order Caudata; family Salamandridae; genus Lissotriton; species Lissotriton vulgaris. The sequence goes on along the minus strand of NC_141689.1, from coordinate 759,507,960 downwards.
GTTTGCTTGTTGAACTTGAAGAAAAAGAAAACGTGGGCTTCGAAACGACACTGAGCATGCGAAGAGAGTACAACTGCTACACCAAAAAAAAAAGGAAAGCTTTACATACCATCATAGAAATGAAAATTGTAACACAGGTCTTGATAATATGCACCTAAGTTTACTGTTCAAAAAAAGAGCAATGAGTCATATCATCCACAAAAGGCGATGCATTATCGCCACTTTTATCGACAGGAAACTGCAGATAAAGCGGCGATAATAGGCTTGATAATCGGCCCTTGTAACTTCCCATAGCAGCCCAGGTTCTGGTATTAACCTGGGCTCCTATGGTTATTCACAAGGGCATATTATCAAGCCCATTATCGACGATAATGTATCGCCTTTTGTGGATAATATGACTCATTGCTCTTTTTTTGACCAGTAAACTTAGGTGCATATTATCAAAGACTTTTGTTACAATTATCTCCGTTTTATTGGCAAGAAACTGCAGATAAAACGGCGATAATTACCATCATAATACGGCCTTGTTATTTCCCATAGAAGCCCATGTTAACACCAGAACATAGGTTTCTATGGCGGTTAACAAGGACGTAATATCAAGCCCACCGTCCCAACATTAATAATAAACCATAGGCCCTTCTAAATTCCCATAGCAGCCCAAGTTCTGATCTTATCCTGGGCTTCAATGGTTATTCACACTGGCATATTATCAAGCCCGTTATAGCAGCGTTATCGGCAGGTTCCTGCCGATAAAAACAACAACAATGTAGCGCCTTTTGTTGATAATATGGCCCATTGCTCTTTTTTTTACCAGTAAACTTAGGTGCATATTATCAAGGACCGGTGTTAAAATTATCGCCGTTTTATTGGCAGGAAACTGCTGATAAAACGGCGATAATGAGCTTCAAAATACGGCCTTGTCATTTCCCATAGAAGCCCATGTTAACACCAGAACATAAGCGTCTATGGGAATTTACAAGGACGTATTATCAAGCCCACCCTCCCAGCATTAATAAAAAACTCCAGACAATGCAGGTACCCGGAGCTGGAAGGTCATTTTACATATCACTGCCCCAGAAATGTGGCGTTCCCTGCGACGTCTAGGCGGAGAGAGAAGAAAGAGCTCAAAAAGACCGGTGCTACAATTATCGCCATTTTATTGGCAAGAAACTGCTGATAAAACGTCGCTAATGACCATGATAATACGGCCTTGTTATTTCCCATAGAAGCCCATGTTAACACCGGAACATAGGCTTCTATGGGAATATACAAGGTCGATTATCAAGCCCACCCTCCCAACATCAATAAAAAATTCCAGACAATGCAGGTACCCGGAGCTGGAAGGTCATTTTACATATCACTGCCCCAGAAATGTGGCGTTCCCCGTTTAAAAGACCCGAGGGGACCCCCTCACGGAGACTGCGGGGAGTAGGACCGTAACGCCCCCCGCATACTTCAAAATAAAACCAGAGGAGTGCCGTTCCCCAGTTCTCAGGGCACCTTACATGCCCCCATTATGCAGAAAAATTGCCCCCGTAATTTGCCCCCCCAGGACCTAATGAATAAAACAAGCTTCTACTTTTTTTTCACCTTTTCCACCGCGTACAAGTACTGCACGAGTACCCGCCATTTAAAAAAAAAAATAATAAATTGAGCCTAAAGATCCATGTACCACCCCCTGACCAAGACTATAGCCTCAGAATCTTTCCACCCTGGCCCGTTTCCTTATTTCTCGACTTTGTTTTACTGTTTTCTTGTGACTCTCCCCTTCCGACAAACAACATGGCGGCCAACACTTCCTGGTTTGGAGTATTGACAGCCAATCAGCATGCAGCTCCTGCTCGCAATTGTACATCTTTCCATACACGTACGCCGCGATTCTTTTTAGATTTAAAAAAAAATAGAGCCTAAATATCCATGTACAACCTCTTGGGCAAGCCTAGAGGGTCAGAATGTCCCTAGCCTACCCCCTTCCCTTATTCCTCAACTTTGTTTCACTGTTTTCTTGTGACTCGGTTCTAGCGAGGCAAAAGATGGCCGCCAACACTTCCTGGTTTCGAGTGTTGACACACAGTTCACAGCCAATCAGCATGCAGCTCGCGCACGTAATTGAACAGATTTCAGTTCGCGTGCTGAACTCCGTCTCTAGATATCGCTATGATGTTACTTGCAATTTTCTCAGAAACTACAGAACGGATTTACACCATGTAACAAACAGCACAATTTGCGAACATAACTCTACCTCTCTGCCAAATTTGGTGTAATTCCGTTCAGCAGTTCGGGCTGTAGCCCTCGCTAAAGGTCCCTATGGAAAATTGCATGGGGAAAACACGTTTTGGGACCCCCTTTTTTCTCGGTCTCCACTTGATGAATCACCCCCAAACTTTCAGGGAAGGAGCAGAACCAAGCAGGCCATTTTCTTGGAGAAATTTGCGAAGATTCGTCTACCGGCGCCAACGTTATTCCAAATAGAATGTTGTGGATTTCCTATGGAAACAATTTCCTAACTATAACTACCTACTGGCGACTGCCATTGGGTAATATATATACATACATATATATATATATATATATATATATATATATTCACTGAAAAATCCATAGGTTTCAGGCCTTATATAGTTAGGAATTAGCATTTAAAAAACCAATGAAATTGCTCCTATATGGTTAGTTGTACTAACTATATTTTGCGCACCCGCAATCCACTGCTGATGATGTCACATATTAGACCATTCATGACATGGTCAGTGACATCACTGATGACATCTCAAATGACATCACTGATGACATCACTGATGACATCATCCAGTGAATGTGGTTTGCTTCGTTATTTAAATATGCATTATATATATAGCAATTTGCACTGAAGAATGAGTGGATATATATAAATAAATATTTGGATAGAGGATTTAGTAGCAGTGTAATTTACTGTTTACTTGACCAATTTATAGTGTCTCACTAAATATAGTGGATAGTGACTAAACTGTGTGAATATCTGTATCACTTTGTCAGTTGTTGTGTAAACTGATTCTACAGTTGGTTACTAGCTATGTGAAAGTCTATATTAGTTATTGATTAGTTAACCGAGTATTTGTATGGGAGTGTGAAAGTGTGTGTGGTTCGGTGGGGGGTTTGTGACTGTCCAAAGATGTGTGAATAGTTGATTCAGTAGATATATGAAGTTGAAAAGTACATGCTCTAACAGTTTGGGTGAGTGAATCTCTTTTTGGGTCTGGTAATGAGCAAATATATTTCTCAATGGTACATGTCCAACAAACTAGAAAAATAAAAGGCAGTGTATGTGTCAGTTGGTGTATACAAATAAGTATACATAAGACTCAATGATTGTGTGAGTGACTGTATGGATAACTGTATACTTGTAATAATGATTTTAAAATTCACTAAGTATGACTTACTGTCTAAATGAATAGATGAAGTGGTGTTTGTATAAGTGTTTTGCTAAGTAAATATGTAAGTATGATCCATTGTTTGCATAAGTCACTAGGATGATTTCATATGTGAATAGGATGTGTGCTGTTGTTTAATGTCGATATAGGTGTATAAGTATTTTTGATAGTGTTCTATTGTTTATTGACAGCATGTATGAGTGAATCTACAGGTAAGTGATTAGATGTGTGTATACATCTATGAATCACTGAGTGGATTTTTAGATACTTGTATTGCTGTGACAATTGACTCAAATATGATACTCTGTATTTTACAAAGAGTGATGAAAGATTTTAATAGTGTATGAAAAGGTGTAAGATTGTCACGTGGATGATGCCATCAGTGATGTCATCAGTGATGTCATTTGAGATGTCATCAGTGATGTCACTGACCATGTCATGAATGATCTAATATGTGACATCATCAGCAGTGAATTGCGGGTGCGCGAAATATAGTTAGTACAACTAACTATATAGGAGCAATTTCATTCGTTTTTTAAATGCTAATTCCTAACCATATAAGGCCTGAAACCTATGGTTTTTTCAGTGAATTTCAAAGGTTTTTTATATGCTAATTCCTAACTATATAAGGCCTGAAACCTATGGTTTTTTCAATGAATTTGCAAGGTTTTTTATTGCTAATTCCTAACTATATAAGGTGTGAAATCTATGGTTTTTTCAGTGAATTCGCAAGGTTTTTTAAATGCTATTTCTATTAGCGGATAACGTTTAAATATGTTAATATCCTTGTGGGACCACCTGAGCAGCCCTAGGGGGTCAGGTTGTTTCTACCCTGCCCCCTTTTTGCATTCTACACGTTTGTTTTTCTGCTTCTTTTGAGCCTCGGTCTACCTAGCACAAGATGAATGCCAACACTTCCTGGTTAGAAGTGTTGACAGCCAATGAGCATGCTGCTTTCCTGCGAAAGGCATGCTGATTGGCTGCCACTGTCTGTCAACACTCCAAACCAGGAAGTGTTGGCAGCCATCTTGTGCCTCGGTAGAACCAAGGCACAAGAAAGCAGTGAAACAAAGGTGCAAAATACGCAAAGGGGGCAGGGTAGAAGCACCCTGATCCCCTAGGCCTGCTCAGGGGGTCCCAAAAGGACCCCCAGGCCTAAAAAGAATTTATTTTTTTTGGTTTTCCCCGTGGTACGCTCAGGGTATGCGTACATGGCATCACAACCAACGTGTACTCTGCAAAATGTTCCCAAAAAAATATTACTTTTTTTTACCTTCGGGGTCCTCCTAGGCCCCCCTGATAAAACCTAGGGGGTCAGGGGTCTCTACCCTGCCCCCATTTATAGTTTTCCCCTTTTGTTTTTCACCCAAGATGGCGGACTCTCCGGACCGTTTGGAATGTTCACAGACACCCGAGAGCCAATCAGCTTTCCGCTGGCGCTCTTCAGTTTCACGCCGGGTGCGCTCCCCGGTTCGCGTACCTTTAAGCGCTCAAAGCGTGCATATAGATATATATGTGTTTTTGAAGTTAATTTTCGTAAAAACCACTGGAGCAATTTTCACGAAATATTGAAAAGGCACTCCTGCGTACCAGTCCCTACAATTTTGCCAAGTTTGGTGTAATTCCATTCAGCCGTTCCGGCTGTAGCCGTATCTATTCGTCCTATGGAAATTAACATGGGGAAAACACGTTTTGGGACCCCCCTTTTTTCTTGGCCCCCGAATGACGAATCCACTCAAAACTTCCAGGGATGGAGCGGAGCGGAGCTGGCCTAAATTTTGGAAAATTACTTGCAAATTCCTCAACCGGCACCAAAGTTATTCCCAATAGAATGTTGCGGATTTCCTATGGTAGCTAGGTCCTAACTATATATACCTACTGGCTATCGCCAGTAGGTAATACATTACCTACTGGGGGTAGGTAGTTATAGTTAAAACCTAGTTTCCTGACCCCCTAGGCCTGCTCAGGGGGACCCACAAGGACCCCCAACGCCCCCCCCCCCAATTTGTTTTTTGACAAAAATCGTGGGGTATGAGTACCGTTCAAGTAGCTTTCCGAGTACGAGCTGCATGCTCATTGGCTGTAAACACTCCAAACTAGGAAGGGTTGGCAGCCATTTTGTGCTCGGTAGACCGAGGTACAAGAAAGCAGAAAAACAAACGTGTAGAACGCAAAAAGGGGGCAGGGTGGAAACACCCTGACCTCCTAGGCCTGCTCAAGGGGTCCTACAAGGACACCCAAGGCCCCCCTCCCAATTTTTTTTTTTACAAAAATTGCGGGGTACGAGTACCATACGAGTACCATATGCGTACCTTTCCGAGTACGAGCTGCATGCTCATTGGCCGTGAACACTCCAAACCAGGAAGTGTTGGCAGCCATTTTGTGCTTGGTAGACCGAGGCACAAGAAAGCAGAAAAACAAACGTGTAGAAAGCAAAAAGGGGGCAGGATAGAAACACCATGACCCCCTAGGCCGGCTCAGGGGGTCCCACAAGGACCCCCAAGGCCCCCCCATTTTTTTTTGACAAAAATCGCAGGGTACGAGTACCGTACGCGTACCGTACGCGTACCTTTCCGAGTACGAGCTGCATGCTCATTGGCTATGAGCACTCCAAACCAGGAAGTGATGCCAGCCATCTTGTGCTCAGTAGACCGAGGCACAAGAAGGCAGAAAAACAAACGTGTAGAATGCAAAAAGGGGGCAGGGTAGAAACAGCTTGACCCCCTAGGCCTGCTCGGGTGGTCCCACAAGGATCCCCAAGGCTCCCAATTTTTTTTTCTTAAACCCGGTCTGCTTTTTTCAAATTACCCCCCCGGGGGACCAAATACCGGGGGCATAGTGAAAAAGAAGTGTGGGGGGCCCCAATCACACCCTCACTGCCCCGGGGACCACCACCCCCAGGAGCCAAGCAACGCAGCCCCCTGGCGCATACTGTAGGTTCCAGGTGGGCTAGTTGGCCCCCATGGACCCCCAGTACGCAAGGGGAATTGGTTCCCCCTCTGCAAACACGCCAGGGGGCTGCGTTGCAGAGAGGTGTAAAAAGGAGGATGGCATCATGACACCTCTCTGCAATGCAGCCCCCTGGCGCATACTGGAGGTTCCTGGTGGACTAGTTGGCCCCCAGGGACCCCCAGTATGCAAGGGAAATTAGTTCCCCCTCTGCAAACGCGCCCGGGTCTGTGTTGCAGAGAGGTGTAAAAAGGGGCGTGGCCTCATTAAACGTCTCAGCAACGCAGCCTCCTGGCACATACTGGAGGTTTCCGGTGGGCTAGTTGGCCCCCAGGGACCCCCAGTATGCAAGGGGACTTACTCCCCCAACTTAGAACACTCTACAGGGCGCGTTAGCACAGTGGTGAAGGTAGGGGGTGGGGCTTGAGGTGATTTGAGTACAAACGTGCCCTGAGGCACGTTTTACGTTGTGGAATGTATTCCTGTTCAATACAGAGGTCCCCTAGCGGGCAACTCCAACAGGTATCTCCATATACATCACCTCTGCGGAAAAAAACATGATATATTTCTCAAAGTAATGGTGATGACTTCTAGTGCTCCCAGAAGTGTTTTGTCTCTTGAAAAGACACACGAGGTACTGACAAGACAAAACACACAATGAACACAAAATGATCAGTAGTGAGAGAAAAGAACACATACATATTAGTTGCCTCTTAATTGTAACATGAGACAGTTGCAATTAAGGGAGAATGGTTGGAGGGGCGCCTGTAGTCACATTTTGCATAAACTAGAAATGAGAGAAAATTGCCCCCGAAATATAAGTATTCAGTAGGAGTTACAAAAGGGTTAATGGTATTGGTATGATCATCACTAAAGCGACAATCCTTATCCTGAAGCGGCTATGCTGTACTCTCTGCCTCAAGGCTGCTCCCTTGCTTAAGGGTTTGTGCCGCCATGACTCTGTAGGTGCCTATCTCTTACTGTGGCAGACTATTTAATTGGGATCGCGGTGTTGAGGTGTCAGCATCCTCATGGCTAGAAAAACTAGGATGCTGCCTTCCAAAATGACCTCCGCTAGCAGAACTACTTCCAGGTTTATCAGTGGGGGGAAAAGGAACTTGGTATTGGGATTAATTACTTTGTGGTCATATTTAAACAGAATCAAAATTTGGGGGATATAAATAAATCTGTGATTTGTTTTATAAAACGAGTTTTAAAAATGTGTTCACATTGAATTATGTTGGAAGCTATATTAGAGCACAGAGAAATTAATATTTAGGAAAATAAAAAGAATTTTGGGGAAAAGAATTCATGTTTTGAAAAATTATTGTAAAAAATTGAAAAACCTATGGGCCTGTTGAAGATAAGGTAAAAAGGAATGTATCACATGCCATTTTATTGTTACAGACCCTTCCACAAAACAAGGAGAAGGAAAAGGAATAAAACATTGAAAATAGGTCACTTGATAAAGTGGCCCAAAGTGTTTTTTTCATTCAGATACTAGTTTTAAAAGGGAACACCCATCGTTGTTCTCTTTCGAAATGTCATGATTCTAGGTGTATTTGTTCAAGGATAACCAAGATAAAGTCGATTGTGGTGTGGTACTGTGCTATGTAGTGATATGACATTTTTGTTGTGGCTCGCCTGCTTCTTAAATCGCTACGGTGTTCACCAATTCTCACTTTTACTTTCCTGCTGGTCATCCCAATGTAGGGTGATTTATATGGGCAGGTAATCATCTATATCACACAATCAGTTTTACGGTTGGTGAAGTCTCAAATCCCATGTGGTGTTGTTATAAATATGATTGTACATGTCGGTTTAGTAAGGAAGTAGACATTACAACTCCTTAGATGATGTCCTTGTACTGGAAAAAAAAATGAATGTTGATTCTCTGGTATTGTTGGTCAGCAGTCAAGTGTGTACTAGCATATCCATGAGACTCTGCTCTCTTTTGTGAGAGAACATTGGTTTGGGAAACTGGAGGGTAGCACTGTTTAAAGTACGCTAATGCTTGTTAATATTCTTGTTTATTTGATTGGAAGCTGTGTTGTAGGTCGTGATGCATTTTTGTGGTTGATAGTGTATGTTGGAGTGAGGACAAATAAGATAAAACTGTCTGGGAGATACCAAAGGATTTTAAATGTGATAGCTCTATTGGCAGGATTAAAAGGTTGAGGCTATGGTTGGGGTGTAATGTACCCAAGTAGCTATAAATCTGTAGGTGTAGTGTAGTCTGGTCAGAATGTTTCAGACCCAATGGTCCAGAATTGATTTACCGCATTTCTTATGGACCAAACAAAAGAGGTGGTGGACTTACCCATACCTGTATTGTGTAGTGTGGGTATTCCCTAAAGGAGAAAATTCCTAGTTCAAAGACAAAAATGATCGTCTAACCTGGAAAATAATGGCAGGGTAAAACAATGAGCATAAATTCTGCATATCTGGTATAATATGTCCCTTTAAACAATACCAGAATGTCTTCAATGATAGACATGCACATGCAGTGGTTAGCACTGAATAAAATGGTGAAGACTAATATACACAATACAGTAGGCGAGTGGAGAGCCATGGCACACACAACATGTAATTTAGAACTTCAGTGGAGATTAGATGTGGAACCCTACAAATGCAGAGATTTCAGAAGTGGACTAATTGGTTGACATAGGTGTCACAAGGGAATCCAAGACAAAATTCCACATGACCCAGGTGAAGCCATAGTTCTGAATTACATCCTGGCAATGGCAGAAGAGATTGAGGAAGACAGTGAGCAAATCCCTAACATATTTCACAGTGATGTGAAGGATGACTCGGTAGAAGGAGTATTGCTTGACTCTGATTGGTACTGTGCTATGTAGTGATATGACATTTTTGTTGTGGCTCGCCTGCATCTTAAATCACTACGGTGTTTACCAATTCTCACGTTTACTTTCCTGCTGGTCATCCCAATGTAGGGTGATTTACATGGGCAGGTAATCATCTATGTCACAAAATTAGTTTTACGGTTGGTGAACTGTCTCAAATCTCATGTGGTGTTGTTATAAATATGATTGTACATGTCGGTTTAGTAAGGAAGTAGACATTACAACTCCTTAGATGATGTCCTTGGACTGGAAAAAAAATGAATGTTGATTCTCTGGTATTGTTGGTCAGCAGTCAAGTGTGTACTAGCATATCCATGAGACTCTGCTCTCTTTTGTGAGAGAACATTGGTTTGGGAAACTGGAGGGTAGCACTGTTTAAAGTACGCTAATGCTTGTTAATATATTCTTGTTTATTTGATTGGAAGCTGTGTTGTAGGTCGTGATGCATTTTTGTGGTTGATAGTGTATGTTGGAGTGAGGACAAATAAGATAAAACTGTCTGGGAGATACCAAAGGATTTTAAATGTGATAGCTCTATTGGCAGGATTAAAAGGTTGAGGCTATGGTTGGGGTGTAATGTACCCAAGTAGCTATAAATCTGTAGGTGTAGTGTAGTCTGGTCAGAATGTTTCAGACCCAATGGTCCAGAATTGATTTACCGCATTTCTTATGGACCAAACAAAAGAGGTAGTGGACTTACCCATACCTGTATTGTGTAGTGTGGGTATTCCCTAAAGGAGAAAATTCCTAGTTCAAAGACAAAAATGATCGTCTAACCTGGAAAATAATGGCAGGGTAAAACAATGAGCATAAATTCTGCATATCTGGTATAATATGTCCCTTTAAACAATACCAGAATGTCTTCAATGATAGACATGCACATGCAGTGGTTAGCACTGAATAAAATGGTGAAGACTAATATACACAATACAGTAGGCGAGTGGAGAGCCATGGCACACACAACATGTAATTTAGAACTTCAGTGGAGATTAGATGTGGAACCCTACAAATGCAGAGATTTCAGAAGTGGACTAATTGGTTGACATAGGTGTCACAAGGGAATCCAAGACAAAATTCCACATGGCCCAGGTGAAGCCATAGTTCTGAATTACATCCTGGCAATGGCAGAAGAGATTGAGGAAGACAGTGAGCAAATCCCTAACATATTTCACAGTGATGTGAAGGATGACTCGGTAGAAGGAGTATTGCTTGACTCTGATTGGTACTGTGCTATGTAGTGATATGACATTTTTGTTGTGGCTCGCCTGCATCTTAAATCACTACGGTGTTTACCAATTCTCACGTTTACTTTCCTGCTGGTCATCCCAATGTAGGGTGATTTACATGGGCAGGTAATCATCTATGTCACACAATTAGTTTTACGGTTGGTGAACTGTCTCAAATCTCATGTGGTGTTGTTATAAATATGATTGTACATGTCGGTTTAGTAAGGAAGTAGACATTACAACTCCTTGGATGGTGTCTTTGGACTGGAAAAAAATTAATTTAGTTTCTCTGGTATTGTTGGTCAGCAGTCAAGTGAGTACTAGCATATCCATGAGACTCTGCTCTCTTTTGTGAGAGAACATTGGTTTGGGAAACTGGAGGGTACCACTGTCTAAAGTACGCTAATGCTTGTTAATAATCTTGTTTATTTGATTGGAAGCTGTGTTGTAGGTCCAATCCTGAGCAGCAAGACGAGTGTAAAGAAGCTTTGGAATGATGTTTTCATCTCTTCACTCTTACCCCAGGAGTGTCACCCGTTGTTGTGGATAACATAGACTCAGTGTATAGTTTGCCCAATAAATGCAGAATTTACAAAATGTTGTACCCAGCCCAAGAACACATCAAGGCAGAAGGTGCTAAAACAGTGAGTAGCCATTCCCATAGTTTATGGGTCAGTTGGGAGGTGATGATTCATGTTAGATCTGGGAGTCTCTAGTTGGCAGAGGTCGGTACCAATGTCCAAATAGGGACCCTTGCTTGTACTCAGGGTAAGGGGGATACACACTTTGGATAACCCCTGCTCACCCCCTTGGTAGCTTGGCACGAGCAGACACGCTTATTAAAGGCAATGTGTAAAGTATTTGTACCAACACTCTCAGTAACACAGTGAAAACCCACCAAATGGATTCCACACCAGTTTAGAAAAATGAAGTATCTTTATCTGAACTACACAAGACCAAAACGACAAAAATCCAACATACACTGTTCCAAAATAAGTCTTTAAAAAGAGTTCAAAGGTTTGCACAGAAATAATCCACAGTTGCATCACTTTTAGCCCAAAGTACTTGTAGATGTGACAAAAGTTCCAAGCGCAAGCTGCAGCATTGGAAAACAAGTGATGCGCCACTCCTGAGACCCTGGAGAGGCGATGCCACAACCCGGCTGCACGCAGCGGGCGGGTACAACAAATCTGATCTGTATGGGGAGCGATGCGATACCTTGTATGGATTCTGGGTGCAGGTTCGATAGGAAGCGTCTCCCACAGGCACGATGTAATGATCTCCAGGACGATGACGATCTTCTGTGTGGCGGTGCAGCATTGATCTTCTTCTGTTGCGGCCCCTCGATGCGTTGACTCTGCGAAGATGTTCACAGCGACGGGATGCGGTCTGCAATGCAAATGGTGCAACGGTTCTCACAGCGACAACCGGCTCTACGAAGATACTCGCAGAGATAGGAATATTCTCGCACCGGGGCGATGCGCTCCATGAGCGAACAATGCGTTGGTTCTTGCAGCAGCAACAGGCGCTGCGATGATCTTTGCGGCAACAGGAATTCTCTTGCACTGCCGACGATGCGCTCTGCAAGTGAGCGATGCGTGCAAATTGTAGATCTTCTTCTTTTCTTCTTGTCCAGCTCCCCAAACAGCAGGAAACAACCTCCAGAGGCCCCACAAATGGATCAAGCACTCTAGCCAGATCAGAACTCACACAGCAGAGTTCAGGGGGGAAGCTGGGGTGAAGTCCTTTTGTGCCTGGGACTTCTTAACAGGAGGCCAGCTCTCCTCAGGCCCTTGGAGATCTCTTCAAGCAAGGGGACACTGCAACAGCAAAGTCCTTCCCCTCTCCTTGGCAGAATAGCAACTGCAGGTCAGCCCACAAACACACAGCAGGACAGCCTTCCTCTTTAGTCTTCCAGCTTTTCTCCTTGGCAGAGGTTCCTTCTTGATTCTAGGATGATCTAAAGTTCTAGGGTCTGGGTACCCCTTTTTATACCAGTATTCCCTTTGTTATCTGAAGGCTGAGAGGCCTTTGCCTAGCACCAAACCAGTTCTGGTCAGTCTTAGAGCACTCTGTTTACATGACTCCTTCTTTCCTTTGAGAAAGAGGGGCAGGGTTATCAGCCGCCCAGCAGGAGGTGGAGCCAGCAGTGGGGAAGGCAGGTACAGCCCTATTCAGGCCCAGGTGCTATCCCCTCCCACCACGCAAGATGCAGATTCATTTATTTATTTATTCATTTAGAAGGTTTTATAGAGCGCGAACAAGATCCTTGCGGATATCAGAGCGCTTTACAATGAACAAAGATGATTATAACAAATGAATAGCAAGACACAGTATAGAGAACAAGCATAGGATAAATACAATTAAAACACACAGAAAGAATCGTAAAAATGCCAAAGCATAGGATCAGAGTTGTTCCAAGAACATAGACAGTAAGTCTCAGATGAAAAAGGTTCAGGGCCGGGAAGCGTGGTCAAGTAAATTTTGCCATGAGAATCGCTTTTACTTCCTTTTTGAAATATACAAAAGAAGAATTCAATCGGGTTTCAGGGGAAAAAGTATTCCAAATCCTAGGCGCCATCCCCGAGAATGTTCGTTTATATGCTTTTTTTAAATTGAATATTTGAGGTTTTAGAAGCAGGTTATCTGCACTCCTGGTGGATCTTGAGCCACCAGAGATTGTCAATTTCAGTGCAAGATAAATGGGTGCCTTGTGGTGTATGGCCTTATGTGTCATGCAAGCAATTTTTAGCTGAATGCTTGCTTCGAACGGGAGCCAATTCAGGGATTTTAGGTCAGAGGAGATGTGGGAACTTCTTTTCCTGCTGATGCAGAGTTTATTGATGCTCTAAGGGGGGGCTGTAGTCATTTTTGGGAGGCCACATAGAGAGACAATACCATAATCCACACGAGGGATAACTAGCGCTTGTACAGCCTGTTTGAAGTCATTGACTGGTAAGAATGGTTACAACTTCCTTAGAATGTTTAACTGGAAGTTTGCTCCCTTTGTTGCGTTGCTGACGTGTTTCTGCATGCTGAGATTGCTGTCCAGAGTTATTCCCAGTGATTTTGCTGACTCCACAATAGTTGGTTGCACGTTAAGTGCAGTGAGATGTTGGATTAAGTTTTGCATCAAAGGGATTTTAGCGGGGGCTATAAGGAAGAATTCAGTCTTTAGAGCGTTCAGTTTGAGATGATTTTCTGCGAACCATGTTTGTGTGTGTTCATGAGTGTGGAGTTAAGCTGTTTAATGTCTTCTAAGGTGTTAATCTTTAGATAAAGTTGTGTATCATCAGCATACATATGATATTGCACGTTAGTCGCTTTGAAGAATTTCGGTGAGCGGCTCCATGAACAAGTTAAACAATGTCGGGGAAAGTGAGGATCCTTGTGGGACACCCAGCCTTACTGGAACTGGGTTGGAAAGAGTGTTGTTAATCTTGAATTTTTGTGTTTGGTTATGAAGAAAAGGAGGTAAACCAGTTTAGCACTGATCCTGAAAGACCCCATCCTCTGTCTGAGCAGATCCAGCAAACTCTCATGTTTCACGGTATCAAAAGCTGAGGATAGGTCCAGCAGGCATGCGCCGTTCTGGTCCAGGATTTGAAGTGCATCATCAATAAGGTGAGTCATGGCTAATTCCGTGCTGTGCCCCACTCTGAAGCCTGATTGGTGGTTGTCAAGGAGGTCAAAGTGAGTGATATGTGTAGTTAGTTGGTGGTGTACGCATTTTTCAAGCAGGGTTGCCAGGGTAGGGATATTGGATATAGGACGATAGATGTTAAGATTCGTGGGGTCAGCTGTTGGTTTCTTAAGGATGGGTGAGACTTGGCCGACTTTGAGGGAATCTGGAATGCAACCTTGTTGGAGTGAACTGTTCCATAGCGGAAGCAGCCATGGGGTTAGGTCTTTAACAGCGTTGGCAGAGAGCGGGTCGATGAGGTGGTTGGAAGGTTTCAAGGCATTTAGAATCTTACCTAAAGCCTTTTCCAAGTAGGTGTCATAGGAAGACCAGGCGGCATTGTTCTTTGGGACACACTTTGAAGGGATTTGGTGTGTAGTAGTTGGTGGTTGGTGGGAAGGGGGCGGTTAGGGAGGAATTAAAGTTGTTTTTTTTAGGCAGGAGCGGGGTGAGGGGTTTGGGAGGGCATCTGAGTGTGTATGGGGAGTGTGCATGAAAATCCGATGTTAGGGGGGTTAGGGAGGGCCTCTGAGTGTGTATGAGGAGTGTGCACGAAAGCCTGACGTGAAGTGGCTGGCTGAGGCACAGGTAAATCAAGGCTAGGACAATAAGGTTAAGGCAGTCAAGATGGCCAACTCCTTAGTCAGGGTGTTACTAGACAATTAAGAGGTCCTCTGTTTGTTTCCATTGTCATGAGGAGGGGGAAAGTAGTCCTGTTTTCCTGGCCATCAGCTGATGAGGAGATGAGGGGGAGCTAGAGAAGTCCTATTTCGCAGTCCAACCAGCCCAAGTCCTATTTCTGTTGCAGTGAAATTATACCTAGAAAGAGGTGTTGTAAGAGACCATTAGAAGTGACCCATGGGTGGGTAGGGAGGCCCTTGTTTTGTAGACAACCAATTTGGAGTTGATGAAAAACTCATGCAGCCATTTTGAAAGAGTAAAAACGAAAGAAAAAATAAGATAGTTAGTTGAGCAAAGTACCTCGGTCGCGCTGTCGTGGCAGTAGACTCTGATGAAAAATCAAATCCTGATGACGAATGAAGGAATGAAGACTGCTACATGCCACAATGCGGCAATGGTGTAAGTTCACGGATGCAAAGGCCGCTGTAGTAATCTTGAACCTCTTTTGGGTTTGAGGTTTCAGATAAGGGCACAATCGTGATCGCGCTAACGGCGTTAATGAGTGTGAGAAGCACCTGTAGGGGGCGGGGCTGAGCCCCAACCTCTCTCTACGAGGTCTCCGATCCGCAGTGCCCCCGAAGCTGTAGTGGGATTCCGCTCTGTTGGTAAATTCCTCAGGGGCATTCAGGAAGTCTGGCACCTCGCTTGAGGAGAGAAGATGTGGCAAGAAAGAAATGCGGGAGGTGAAGACAGACACGTCTGGACTGATTCCCGCTGCGGCACATAGAGGAAGCTCCACCACCACGTCGTGGGCGTTTCGGGGCCCGCTGCTGCCCTCCTCACAGGATGGTGTGGCTCTGTTTCTATGACCTCAGATGGCCCGCTGCCGCGCTGAAGCCCAGAGGTCCTCTAATGTAGCTATTGGGACAATCTGATATTGCGGTAAAAAGGTCTTCCGACCCTGTTCTGAGGCCTACCGCTACAGCACTGAGGAACTCCACGAGGCCCGGGGGTCAGCCGCTGCTCCAGTACAGGAATCCTGCCGTGTTGACCTGTTAGACGTCTGGGAACGCCCCGCACCTCTCCTGCCCCTGACTCACCCCTGCTGGATGAGTCAGCCTAGTGCTGACTCACCCAGCCTCCTGGAGCCACCCCAGCCCATGTCACTTACAAACCAGACAGTCAATTCACAAACTGGCCAAGGCCCACAGAAAGGTCAGACAAGAAAACAGCCACTTTCTAAAAGTGCTGTTTATCAAACATAGGATTTAAAAACCATCCTTCGTAAAAGATAGGTTATAAAATGCGTTATTAAATTCTGAGTTCAGGGATACCAGACTTAAATTTTATATCTTGCTGGTATGGGAAGATATGCAGGTAAACATTAGCAGTATTTCACTATCAGAGCATGTCACCTACATTAGTACATGCTCTACCTTTCACATAGACTGCACCCTTCCATAGTAGTGTCCAATGTGGACAGAAAGGGAAGGGTTAGGCCTGGCCAGTGGGGCCACTGATCAGGTCAGCATGGCAGTTATCAACTGCACACAGCCACTATGGTGGCAGGCCTGAGACACCATTTTAGGGCTACTCATGTGGGTGGCACAATCAGTGACACCCACATGAGTAGGCCCACTAGTAGCATTTGAATTACCAGCAATGGCACACTAAGATATGCCAATAATGGATAACCAATCACAATAACAATGTATACAGTGAGCATATGCACTTTAGCACTGATCAGCAGTGGCAACGTGCCCAGAGTCCTATTGCCAACAACCACAGGTCAGGAAAAATAAAGGAGGAGGAAGCAAAAAGTTTGGGGATAACCCTGCAAAAATGGCCATTTCCAACACAACCCCCTTCCAGCCTAAAGCCAGGGTAGACCAAACAATACCTCGATGGGATTCCATGCTTAGGGCAATAGAACAACGAAACTGGTCTAAACAGCAGGGTACTATTCCTGTTCTACACCTTCCTGAACCGAGTTGGATCCCTCTATCTATACTCTCAGGGTCCACCAAGCCAACCCATGTGGAACCCTTCTTCTCCTCTGTGGACACCATCTGAGCAGCACCTAACCTTAACTTGCTCACAGGTGTGTCCCAACAGACAGACAGCAAGCCACAGTGGCCACTGACAGTGGCCAGAGATGAGTCTGAGGCCTTATGCCTCTCAGGGCTCTCAAACCCCTGTGGCATCAGAGGGTGGGGGCAGTAGTCCTAGGTGCCTGGCACCCTTTTTCCACTCTCCCTCCTGTCGGGTCAGGTCTGACATCCTGGCACTGACTCACCAGCCCCTGGCCTGTACCAGGCGGCTGGACAGGAGGCTGGGGAGGGCTTTCCCATACCCGGTCCTCCTCTTCCTTGGGGCTCTGTACCCTCCCACCTGGAGCGGTACCTCCTCCTAGAATAGTCAGGGCACCTGTGGCAGGTGTCCTGCCCATTCGCCCACCAGTTCAGGAGTTCTATCCAGCAACTGGGATTCCAGGTCAGGGGGGACACCCCTGACCTGGCCCTCCAACCTAGGGTCTAAATCCTCCAGGTAAACCGGGGTCAGAGGCGAGGACTCCCTCCCTCTGCACCACCTTCCAGAGTTCTGCACTCTCCCTCTTGGAGGGGTACCCCTAGAAGGCCAATTGTTAGGGACACTGCTTACAGATGTCCCTCCCGCCAGGTCAAGCAACACCTGAACCTGGCTTCCCAACCCAGGGGCCAACTCCTGTAGTTTAACACTTGCCGGACACACCAGGACTTAACTCATGGATGTGTCCAGACTGGTAGACTGTACCCACCTGGCCCAGTCCACCCCTAGGGTGTGACTCTTGCCCCCCTTCCGGGGGAAACTCTGTCCACCAAGACAACCAGACAACCAGCCACAGTGGCCACTGACAGCTGTCAGTGATGAGAGCCATGCCTCATGCCTGTCAGGCCTCTCTAACCTCTGTGGCGTCATAAAGTGGGGGGGCAGTAGCCCCAGGTGCCTGGCACCTTTCCTCCACTCTCCCTCTGGCCAAGTCAGGTAGGGCATCCTGACACTGTCCCACCATCCCAGGGTCTGTACCCTCAGGCTGACCAGAGGTCATGGGCGAGGCTCTCCTACTCCTACCTCTCCTTCTGGGGTTCTGCCCTCTCCTTCCAGCAGAGTCACCCCAGAACACAACTTGTCCACCAGTTCAGGACCTCTCTCTAGCAACAGGTCTCCCAAAGTAGGGTCTAATCCCTCAGGTTGCACTGGGGTCAGAGGCAAGGACTCCCTCCCTCTGCACCCCCTTCTGCTTACAGATATCCTTCCCTCCAGGTCAGGCAGATCCTGAACCTGGCCTCCAAAACCAGGGACCAGTACCTGCTGCTGTGCACTTTCCCGGCACACCAGGACTTCATTGGGAGCACATATGTCCCCACAAGGGTGACACACAACTCAGGTGTCATGTGACAGTCTGCCTGGCGCAGATCTCCTGACCCCTGTCCATCTGACAGCGTGTGGAGATCCCCCAGGACAGAAGTGAGGTCACCATAGTCACTCACCGGTGACTCAGCCCTTCTGGCTAGCCCCTGACCCACTGGGTCTTCCACTGGGAACCTTTTCCCCCTCTCACCGGTCAGTCTGGACTTCTGCACCCTCCCAACTGGAGTGGCACTGCCAGACACCAGAACTGATGGAGGCCTGGATAAAGGTACTCCCCGTTCACCAGACAATAGGAGATCCTCCTCAAATGGTCTACTAGCACCCTCTAGGCCCCCAACCTGGTAATCCCTTAAGGAACCCTCCAGGCCCTGAGACTTGGTTTCGGGCACCTTGGGACACGCAGTCCCACACTCACTCCTTCCCCCACTGAGAAAGGCCATGAGCCCCTATACCGCTCGCACTACACTGGGACCTAGCTGGGGTACTCTGAACCTCTTCCACCTCACAGGTCTGGACGATATCTGTGCCACTTCTTTTGGGATCACTCCCGAATGCCTCTTCAGACACTCTGGAATCCACCAAGAGGTCTGCCTCCAACGCAAGCTCTCTGGAATCAGAGAACTCACACTCCAACGGGTGTTGGCATTGCTCTGGAAAACAGGCACTCTAAATATGCTCTCCAACAAATGAATCCCACAGCCCCCCACAGTTGTTAACCAAGCTACCCTTGCCTCACCCTCCAGTGCCTCACACAAGTATCCCACACTACTCTCCTGAGACTGGCAAGACAGTATCTGACTGTCTCTGTCACACAGCGCACACTCTTCTGGGTGGTCTTCATACTCATACATCAAGGCTTCTACCATGGGGGGAACCCCTCTCCCTGCACCTCTCATCTAGAGTCAGTAGAGTGTCCCTCTCACCACTAGGAATATGGTCCCCTGTGTCAGTCCCCCAATCTACTTCAGGGACACCAGACCCCACTGGAACTACATCATAAACCTGAACCTCCTGGTGTATGTGAACCCCCTTCCTTAAGTCAGGCGCCACATCTCTGGGTGTCCCTAAGCACTAGATACTATAATCTTACTGCCACCATCTGAGCTGGACTCCACCTCCACCTCAGAAAAACTCACTTCCTGGGCTGGGACACTCATGGCCTCAAGCCTCTCGAGCTCCAAATCAAGCTCCCTCATCATTAATTCATGTGCCAGGGCCAATCTCAATTCTGCCAGGGCACGAGCATACTTGCTCTCCTCTGCCTCTTTCTCTACTTCCTATTGCTTCATCTTGATTCTCATGACTTCCAAATCATGATCTCTAACCCTTTGGTTTTCCTCCAACTCCTCTAGGAAAAAACTTCTAGCGGAATGGTTGTTGCCAGCCCTGGAGGCTGCTCTGGACCCAGTCAAATCCTGTGACCTGAAACCATCCCCTCTGCATCATCATCCACCTCTGCATCATCTGTCTCCCCAGCCTCTTTGGACTCTCACCAGGCCCTTAAGGCCTTCAGTAGCTCCTCCTTCCTGGAGTTGCTCTCCATGGGACATCCAAAGCTCCTGCAGAACTACTTGAGTTGACCTACTTTGTATGCACTTAACATTTCAATATCAAACTCCAGTTCTGAAACATCACTTGCTGGTTTATCCTTCTGAGATATGATACGTGGATGACTCACGGATCAGATAAATCGCAGGACAAATCACAAGTTGCTGTGATTACTAGCCTATATTCCACTGTGGAACACAAATGCAGTTTGCTACATGGGAGTGAAGATGGAATTTCCCACCAGTTTTACTGATCTGATGTCTGAACTCCTTCAACAGTGGAGTGAGATTCTAGTTAGTCTCATCTGGTGAGGCATCTTTTGGGAAGGAAATGTATCTCTGCATAGTAAAGGCTGTGTACCCATGGCATGAGTGTCCCAACTGCAAGCAAATCTGGTATGATAATTTAATCTTTGCCTAGGTACACATGATATCCTGCATGTGGAATGCCGAGCTAAGCCCAATATTGACATTGAGGCTCAGAGCCAGGCTCTGAAGTCATGGAGGGTGGACAAATGTATACTTTTAGCTCACTACAATGCCATCCTATGTCTTCCTGGCCAAGTACAGTGAGTGGTGGCAGAGAACCATGTTTTAGTGATCAGTAGCTTAACAGATCTTTTTACCTGATCAAGGATATCAGCATCATGCATGCAGGCCCACTCAATTAAAGTTCTACTCATGTTTCATCATCAGACCTTATGTTGACATTCCGTCGTGAATATCATGTGCATGTACATGTATGCTGTATGATAGCCGCAGACCTCCATATTGTTTGCAAGTGTGAATGTATGCTGATATGTGCGAGGAGCCATCACCTTGAACAATTTACCAAGCTGTACTGCAGACAAAAAGTGAGCTGTGGAAAGGCAAAAGGGTTTTCTAAACCCAGACAACGAATTCACATTCCCTGTCTGGAACATACTGTATAAAAGTGAGTCCCAAACATACACACCTCATCCAGTTTGATTGGTGCAGTGCCTGCCGAGAAAAAAAGCCCCTGTTTTAGAGGACTGGTATTGCTGATAACCACTTTCCCGAAGGTGAGGGGCCATAAGCTAGTTTTTGCAAGCCTTGTAAGAAATAGCCATGGATCTAACAGCACCCTGAAAGCTGCTTTCTTGTTGCAGGAATCTAACTGCCCATGGAGGGCAACTCAGATACTTAGTCCAGAGGGAGTAAAAGGAACAGTGCCAACAGAAAGACACAAATATTTGGTGCTGGCTTTACCTTTTTTGCACCTCAGGGATTACACAGATGCCCCGGTTCAAAGGCGGAAGATCCTCCTACTACAACTACTGAAACTACTGGAGAAGTCTGCTGTTGGTGTTTTGGTGGCATTGTTGCTGTGCTAGTCAGCTGACAGTGGGACGCTCTGAATGAGCAACAACTCACCCTGTGCCTCGTCCACTGGCAAACCTATGATTGATAATCCCAATTGCACACGACATCAAGTACTCCCATGCATCTTTGGGACATTGTAAACTTGTATCTAGTGTGTAGTGGGGCTCTTTATCAAAGATTACTATATCTGAACAATAACTGAATAGTCTTTTACTCTAGAATTACCTATTGGTCACAGAACACTACAAAGCAGTTCCACTGCAGCACATTGATCCTACACAAGAGTTTTAATTGTGATTGCTTCCATGTTTGTATTCTGTAGAGAAACCTGGAGACCCTGTAATACATTCAATCTAATTGATTTACTCTACATGCGCTCTATTATGTTCTGCTTTGATTGAAACATGTCTCTTTATCTAAAAATACAAGTTTTACTCTTGTTTGGAAAATGGATGCCAACACACCAAAGTTATATGCAGCTCCAATTTATTCCATAAAAATTCTGCCATAACACAGTTTGGCTGCCAACACAGCCTTAATCACACAACGGAGCACCATATTGCAACATCACTTTTAAAGTGTACGAGTTGACATAAACATATAAGAAAGACATAATACGTCCAACCGACAATTTCCCAATAATAATTATGAAACCTTCACCATAAATGTCTGTGAAAATTAACAAAAATATATTGATCCGAGCAAAATCAATATTGATTCATATTGAAACTGAAAATGAAATACAAATTGTAATATTAAAGCACCACGCTAAGGGACATGCATACTGACGTTGTCAAGTACAAATAGAATTATGCATACCTGGATTGCAATGTGACTAAGCCTAAATTTACTACATATAATAGTTCCTATAAATTCCAACCTTTTATTCAATTTCTATAAACTAATATAATCAATAGCAACGACAATGTTTCCATTACTATGTTTTTTGTCCCATGAGGAAAGCAACATACCTACATAACAGCTCAATTAATGAATTCTGCCAATCAAAAAATACTGCCCTAGTAGACCTATCGTATTGCTGCTGAGAGCAACATCTGACCCATTCATGGTATTGTTCTCAAATACACAGCTAACAATATAGTTCATTATATAGACTACATTATAAACAATTCCCTGTACCCACGATCGAGAGTCCTTGTGCATGTAATATTCAAGATTACCAGCTCCAGACAACTGAGAGAAATTGACAGATTAATCTAAATTGCAGGTGTGTGTGTGTAAATACTCCTCTGTATTCATGCCATTAGCTATTTTAGCCCAGTTGAATCTCTTCTTCTGTCGCCACCTTTGATATTTCTCAGTATGGAGTAAATGACAAAATATTGTAACAGCCAATCATTACCTTGATGCTTGTCTACAAATTAGTGGGCTACCAGATAACTTTGATCTTTGTAATGGCATGTATATGCTGAAGAATCCTTTTATACACTTGTAAGAATGTGCTTCCCATGGACATCAATTTGCAAGGACAAATTAAAAAGTATACTGAATTTTCACTCAGACAATGAAAACTACATCTAATCTTTCTTGGATTACTAAAAACCTTTCTTGGAGTAACAAATGTACTAGGAATATCTAAAAAATGCATTAGTTGGCTGAATATGACGTTATGGCTAGTATTGTGTGACTATTTCTGTTCTGAGTCCCTACACCCCTGACATGCCTCGGACTGCTTTTGTCGTGTGGAAAGGGTGTACTTTGTCCAAATTGCAGAACCATATTAGGATGGTAGCAAACAGCCTCAACCACCAACACTAGGACCCAATAGCCCCATGTTTGGTCTCCTAAACAGTGTCTGACAACAATTATTATACATGAACTGGTTATGTTATGTTATTTTACTTTTATAAGGCGCACAGCTACCCAAGGGTTTCCCAGCGCCACCTGAATATATACAAAAGGGGTAGGTAGGACCTATTGATTGAATAGCCACGTTTTCAAAGATCTGCGAAAGTGAACAAGACTAGTCTTATTCCTCAATACTAGAGGAAGTGAATTCTACAAGGTTGGGCCCAGGTATGAAAAAGAGCTGGTGGGTTGCTAAATATGAAATACATGCTTTGTTATTGCCATGAAATTTCTGTCTTAATTGAAATATTTAAATGGGACTTTTTCTTATTATGGGAAATTAATTCTAGGAAATGTGTTGCCCTGGAGATCAAAGTTCCTTCAAGTACTGATCCTCTAAACAGAAAGGGAGAAGAAGGAGTCCTTACCTTTTGTGATACCTTGACTGTTGCGCCTTTACCTGAATTTGAAAAAAGCTTCCCATAAAATTCAAATGTGTAGATGCCCCATGTCCCTACGTGGAGCAATATTGCTACTGTATCATGCACCAGATAAATGGAAGGCTTCATGGAATCTTTAAAACCTTGTGCGAACTGTTCATTTAAAAACTTCTCACTTCTTTTTAATGGAAGATGTTACTTGCATGTAGAAGCCCTAGCCAATGCTATATATACATTTGTAGTTAACCACTTAGAGGACTGTGGTTGCGATCAGAAGTCACCACTGCCAGCATAATGCATTCTGTGGGCCACATTTTAAATGTTTTTTTGCTGCGGATGGGTTGGCACAAAATCTCAAAATTTAACTCATGGTGTAGATGGGGTAACATTTTGTGAATGTTATCCATTTGAGAACAAGGCATAGATACAAATAGGATAGAGCTTGCTAATATATATATACATTTTGAAAACAATGCGGCACAAATTGGGCTCACAGGCAGCAGTTCAAGATATTAGGAGCTCTCAAAATTTCAAGGATACAATTTGCAATGTGTTTCTTGAATTTCTCCCTTGTAATCTCAGAATTATATTTCATACATATGTTTCAACTATACAACAAAATTGCGACAAGCTCAGAAATGATTGGCAAAAAGATGTCCGTACTACATGCAAACCCCAATTAAAAAGTGATAAAGAAAGTTTGATCTGAGCTGAGCTGAATAGTATCCCAAGCTACCAGCTCTATACTTTCAATTGTTATAGACTTTATTATTGCAACTGAGCTAAATAGTGAGGGAAGATCCTCACAAGAACTATGTGGTAAATTAGCAGAGGCAGCTCCTCTGCTATGTCGGAGGAGCGTCCCCCTCCAAAAATGGCAGGAATGGAAAAATAAAACGGTAAATAACACTTGTTTTATTTTTCCTTTCCAGCTGACCGCCAAGTCTTGGGGGTGTGACCTGGGAGTGACAGGCACTGAGGTCAGTGGTAGTGCACCCCCATCACGTGCATGATTGTTTGGCTGGTTGTCTCTGGTTCACCAAACCATCATATGCAGTGAAAGCTCTCTCTAACCCAGCAACGCAGCTGGGTTGGAGTGAGCAGGCACAGACTCACGGTCAGTCCTGAATGCAAATCGAGGGAGCTCAGGCCAATCCTGAAGCTGCCCTCATGCATGAGAGCAGCTTCAGGATTGGCTGCAGGGCATTCTGATAGCCTGCACCTTCTGGCAGTGAAGAGGAGCAGAAGAGCGCTACGGGGACAGTTGAAGAGCAGAAGAGTGCGACGGGGACTGCTGCAGGTACGTTTTTTATTTATTTTACCTGTGCCATATGCCCCACTAGCTTCCTCTGACCCCCACTCACCCGCCCACTCCTGCTCGTCACGCACTCCAGCCGCTATTATAAATTAGGGTCCTCTTTCCCTGAGAAAAGTACTTTGATTTATGAAACTATTCAGGTAAATATGGCATCAAATAATCTCCCAGTCATCACAGTTGATTCAGAAACTTTGCAGTATGACATCATGCAGTGCTTAATATACTGAAGATTAAGGGGCATATCTGCAAGCCCTTTTGCATCCCTCTTGCAACAAACAATGTGGTGCAAGTCTGAGGCAAATAAAAAATTAGATTTCTGCTTGGCCCTTAGTGGCTTCATAAATCTCAGGTAATGCAAGATAGCGCAAATCGCTGTGATGTATCACTCTGTGCCAGTGAGGCACGTAACATTCATAGATATACCAGAAGTGGTAGACCAGGGAATGTGCCAAAACTGACTTCCAGTCCAGACACTCTCTGCCCCTTTATCTTTCTTTTAGAGGTTCCTGCTTTCTGCTTGTATGACAGTTTTTCTGTCTTTCTCTTTCTCATTCTTGCTCCGTTGTGCATTTTCTCTCTCTTGCTCTCAGGAGAGGTTGAATGAGAAAAAATAAATGGAAATCCCCAAAAATGGGTGTTGACGGTTCCCAAAAGCCCCAAAAATGAGTGCAGAGGCCCCCATCATCACTCATAATTCTGTAAGTCTCGACATCCTCCAGTGCTGATTTTCTGCTGGAGACCTTTAAACTCCCTTTGATTTTTACTGCAACTATTAACCTTTAACTAACTTAACTTCCTAAAGAACCTTTAACTTCCTGGCTTGTCCAGGCAGGAGCTTGCCTACCTGTTCCCTTTCAGCCTGGTTTGCTGCTGTCAACAACAATAAACTTTAATAAACAATGCCAACTTCTTGCACAATCGCCACCCAGAAAAATTCCCTGTCCAAGCCTTTTCTGCCCCCCTTCCCCTCCCACTAATGAATATGCAAAACCTTAGCAAGTGCCTCTCTCACCTGTAACAAAAATAATCACATCCTAAAATAAGACAAGTGGATTCTATCCCCACAAAAAACTCATGATACCAATAGATAAGCTCTGAATGCTCGATTCTGCTAATGCCCTGTTTCCTGCAAACGTCTTGCACCTCCATATTTATCTTCCTCCTGGCTCTATCTATGGCTGCTGGCCTGAGGACACCATGCCACATTTTCCTGGGGACAAACTCCATTCGAATTAGACGACACCCTGAACACTGATGGTGAATCTCTTTTAAGTCTTCCTTGATAGCTTTCGTCAATGCCAGACATTTTCCCAAAACCAAATCATTCTCACCTATGTACAAGTACACTGCATCACTGCAGCGACCGCCTACCAATAACCTTTTCAAACAGCTCCCTCCTCCAATCCATGCCAGCGCATATAATACATATTGGAGATGAGGCTCAGATATGCAACGTGACTGTTGTGTCTTGCCTGCATTTCTTCCCGTGAAGTGAAAGAATGCCCCAAGATCCACAAGGTCAAACCGGAGGACTCCAGGCTGGAAACAGAACCTGGAAAAAAAAAAAAACACAGACAAGTGACATCTCAGCCTTAAGGCCATCTACCCTGGCCCCGGCCCATAATACAGTCCCTGCTCCAACCTTTTCACCCATTTCATTTGCCATACCAATGAGGAATGAATGTGTGCTGTAATCTCTTGCATCTAGGCCTAATTAGAATAGTGCTGTGCGCAGCAAGGCCAGCAGCCATAATGCAATTATTGTCCTGCTGAACTCATTCTAAAAGAGTCTACCCCTCCTATACTCATTCTGCATTCGCAGAGTCATCCCCCAGCAAACTGGGCAACACCTGTCAATTGGATAGGACCTGAGCAAAGAGGCCTTACCCTGACCCATCTGATCAATCTTTGACCTGGTGCACACTCAAAATATTGATTCCCTAATATCGACCTACAGTAATATCGAGTTGTAAATATCGAAGGTGAAGAATATCGAAGTAAAGAATATCGTTGGACAGAATATCGACACTAAGGTAAGTAATATCGATTTTTTTATATCTATGTAAGTAATATCGAAGTTAGTAATATTGCAATCAGTGATATCGATGTCATTAATTTCGATGTTACTAATATCGATATTTGTTTGTTGTTATGTATTTTATTATGTATTTCATATGTATGTGTTATATGTTTTTGTTAAGTATTTTATTTGTTTTAAATTATATGTGTACTATTTATTATATATTAAAAATGTTATTTGTAATTTAACTTTATGTTTTAGTACTGGAGCGGGTTGTGGGTTTATAGGGGAATAGGGTGGGAAGTCATTTAATTATATTAAATTAATTATACATTTTTAGTAATTGTAAATTAATTTCAATAAATGTTTGCGTTTAAGTTCTGTAGCTTGTTGTGGGTTTATAGGGGAATTGGGTGGGAAGTAATTTAATTGTAATTAGGTAATTATTTATTTTTGATGGGTATTGATAAATATTTTATTTCTAATTAATTATTAATTGGCAATTAATTATTTTAATTGGTAATATTTTTATTAATTGGTAATTAAGGTTTGTAATTGGTAATTACATGTTTTAATTGGCAATTCATTTTTTTAATTGGTAGTTAATTATTTGAAATTCGTAAATAATAATTTTAATTGTTAATTAATTTTTATTAATTGGAAACTTTTTTTATTAATTGGTAAATCATTTCTTATAAAAAAATACTATTTATTCAAAAATAAATTTATTGTTTACCATTTTTTAATTGTTAATCAATTTTTAATTATTAATATGTTTTTTGTTTAGAAAAATATTTTAGTGTTCAATAATATTTGGTTATTTATATTTATTAATTAATATTTATTAGTATTTATTGTTAATTTATTGTTAATTATTTAATTGTAATTATGTTTTTAGTAATTATCAATGGGGATTTGCAAATGATGTAGTTATTTAAAAATAAACCTTTTAATTATTTTGTTTACAATAATTATTTATAAGTATGTTATATTTAACTTCTACACTATCCAATGCTTTCCCTACTGTTGCACTCTCTGGAGTGGGTATAGTAATTTTTACCCCTACGCTATCCAACGCTTTCCATACTGTTGCATTCTCTGGATTCGGAACAGTAAATTTTACTCCTACGCTATCCAACGCTTTCCCTACTGTTGCACTCTCTGGAGTGGGAATAGTAATTTTTACTCCTACGCTATCTAATGTTTTCCCTACTGTTGCACTCTCTGGAGTGGGAATAGTAATTTTTACCCCTACGCTATCCAACGCTTTCCCTACTGTTGGACTCTCTGGAGTGGGAATAGTAATTTTTACCCCTACGCTATCCAACGCCTTCCTTACTGTTGCACTCTCTGGAGTGGGAATAGTAATTTTTACCCCTACACTATCCAACGCTTTCCCTACTGTTGCACTCTCTGGAGCGGGAATAGTAATTTTTACCCCTACGCTATCCAACGCTTTCCCTACTGTTGCACTCTCTCGAGTGGGAATAGTCATTTTTACCCCTACGCTATCCAACGCTTTCCCTACTGTTGCACTCTCTGGAGTGGGAATAGTCATTTTTACCCCTACGCTATCCAACGCTTTCCCTACTGTTACACTCTCTGGAGTGGGAATAGTAATTTTTACCCCTACGATATCCAACGTTTTCCCTACTGTTGCACTCTCTGGAGTGGGAATAGTAATTTTGACCCCTACGCTATCCAACGCTTTCCCTATTGTTGCAATTTTTGGAGTTGGAATAGTAATTTTTACCCCTACGCTATCCAACGTTTTATATAATAAATTTTAAAAATATTAAAAGTATATTTAATTTTTTTAATGTATTTTAACATAATTCTTTACTTTTTATTTATGTTTTTGTTTCATGTTTGTAAATGTATTTGTAATTTATAATATTTTTTATTAATTTATA
The DNA here is from genome assembly GCF_964263255.1 of Lissotriton vulgaris. Lineage (NCBI taxonomy): Eukaryota > Metazoa > Chordata > Amphibia > Caudata > Salamandridae > Lissotriton > Lissotriton vulgaris. The sequence goes on along the minus strand of NC_141689.1, from coordinate 759,479,409 downwards.
CATTATTAAAATAATTATTACAACTTATTGTTAAGTACATATATATTATATATTTTCATATATATTATATATTTTCTGTATATGTTTAATTAATGTATTATTATTATATATGTATTATTTAATCATTTTAAACATTATTAGATATTTTTTACTATGTTGATTTTATGTATTTGTGTTATTTACTTTATTTTACATTTATTTTTTTTCAGAAAAAAACGATATTTTTAACATCGATATTTTTAACATCTATATTTTATTTTTGATATTTTTGTACTTACCATGTTGTAGATAGGATATCAATATTTTTGCATCAATATTCCTGTAGGTCGATATTTTGTAGGTCGATATTTTGTCAGTGATCTCTTTGACCTGTGTAGCCAAACTTGAAGATCTTCATCCTGGCAGTGTAAGTCCTGCCAAAGTCCCCCTTGCCCACCTAACACCCTAATAGCTCAGACACTCTGAATGCACCAAAGAATGTCCATACCATCATAGTGGAGAACAACATCATTTCATCAGCGCCCGGCAAATCCCAGGCAATTGTAACAGTAACAAACACAACAGACTTAACATCAGTGGCTTCCTTTTTGGTCCTGCCACACCTACCTCCCTAGCTCAACCTTCCAGCATACGTCTCCCCGATTCCCTGACCAAAGGCGCCTAACCCCACAGAAGCTTACCCATGAATGCAATGCACCCCAGTTTCCACCAGATTGTGACCCACGACTGTCCTTTCTCTCACAATGTCCATATGAACTACGTGCTCTGTTCTATCCACGTCTTGTGTGTCCTACATGCCCCACTAGCTAAAAACTCTGACCAGGTCTGATTAGGTTCTTGGAGAAGCCACAAATGACCATATCACCAACTGGTGCCTCCTCTGTCCAAAGCTGCTAAGGCATCACAGTCCTGACACTGTCCACCTCTGTGGCCCGTTCTGGAATCTCTCCCACTGCGAATGAGACAAGGCATCCACATTGTCATTGTCCACGCCAGGCACATGATGCACTCTCAAAGCAATGTCATGATCCAAGCACCCAGCATGATAACCCTGCAGCAGTTTCAATGCCTGTGTATTCCTGGCTGACTGCCGGTTAACCACTTGCACCACTGACATGTATTCTGCTTTGAGCAAGACTCTCCTGTGTGGCAATTGTTCCCCAGAAGGTCACTGCCACCAACAAGGGGCAGAATTCCTAAAATACAATCACATGCTTGCCCTGCTTCCATTTCAGTGGCCATTCTTCTGCGCACCCTGTTCCCTGCCAATACAACCCAAATTCCAGTCCCACTGCAGCATCTGAAAAGACCTGTGCACCCGATTCCACCTTCAATTCCACTAATGACACATCCTCAAATCTTCTTTTACACCTGCCGATAGTCTCACATGATGATCAGGCAATGGCAAGCCAAATAGGAACAATCCAGTCCCCTATAGGATGTCCTACATGCTCTCACAAACCTGCAGGCAAAGATCAAATGTCCTAAACGGACCTCATTAACCATTACTTTGGCCCTAGCCAGCATAACATATAATAGCAGCTGCATTGTCAATTGCTTTTTTTCCTTATACCCTCTAGCAAGAGGGATTCCATGGCCCCACACCAATTTCAATGCCTAAGGACAACAGAACTGTACTGGGTTCAACTGTCTTTTCCCATGCCAGTAGCACCCCAGGTTCTCCATTAACTCCTGAAAATTTACCAGTATTTGCTGGCAGTCAATGGAACCGGGGTTGCCCACCAAAAAGAAGTCATTCAAATAATATATGACATGCTCATTCCCTGTCTGCCAAGAAAACAACCAATGTAGGAATGTACTGAAACACTCAACGAAAGCACAAGATATCAAACATCCCATGTGTAGCGCTTTGTCATCATACCACCGGCCCTCAAACTGGAGCTGAAAACTGGCAGGGTGCATTGGCAACACATGGAAAGTAGACTTAATGTTACTTTGACCATAAGTATTCCCTGTCTGACTCTTTCAACAAGGCTATAGAAATGGATACAGATGTATAGGACACAGATATCTGCTCCTCCGGGATAAAATCATTAACTGAATTTCCTCCCAGCCATGATAAGTGTTGAATCAACCTGAATTGCCCATTCTATTTTTCTGAAACCACTTCAATAGGGGAAACAAACAGATGCTCAATAGGCCAATCCTCGAACAACCCCCACTTCTGACCCCCAGCATGAGCTGACTGGCCTCTCAAGCTCTCTAGCTCACTTTACGACTGCCTTGCCCAATTGGACGGACCTAATATTCTGCTCAACCCTTTGCAACCTCTTACTATCTTCCAGTCCTTCAATGGCCCCCTGTTTTCCCCGACTCACTCTTACATAACTTTCAGGGGGGTCTACCTCAACCCTGCACCTGGCCCAGCCCCCCCTTGTTCATCCCCTTTCTCAACCTCCTGCCCTTCCTCTTTTCTCCCGTCAAGAATATATGCCACAATTGCTGTGGCTGGGTCCTTAATGGCCCCTGGCTTCGATATCCTTCTCTGTCTTTGTCTCCCCCTTCAGAGCCTGGATCTTCCCATTCCAATCCAGCTCTTCTGGCTTCAAAATTGGCCCCCTCCTTATTATATACCTCCCAGCTCCTGGCATCCGCCATATGCGCCCCTTGCTCCTGCATGCTCCGAAAGTAAATGGAGGCCTCTGCAGCCTATTTGCAGAGATCCACCCCTCCCTTTTCTGGCCACGCGCTAGCGTTTTTGGCCCTGCCCACTGCCTACACATGCAAGGCCTCTTGACCATTTGGGGGCAGCTCGCGCTGCTGTACAGCGACATCGCAGGTCCATCCTTCACTTTGGGCCTTCCTGTGGTGCATGGCTACAGCGCCTCCAGCCATAACAAGCTGCCCGAACACCAGGGCTGTCCCACGGCCCGCATCACTCCCTTTAGGAGCCACTTTCCTGATGTGGGAGTGGCCGCATGCTTACCTGTTTTTCTGCCATGTGGGTGTCGTGTGCTGCGATGAACATGCAAGCACCGTGGTTGTGCCCCCTCGGAGTCCTTAAGAATCAGGCGGCCAGACCTCAGCTGGAGTTCTGCCACCAAAAGAATGATACACCCACCTCCTCGAACAGCTGCAATACCTGGGCAACTGTATTGGCAGCAGGCATATCGATATACACAGGCAAGGTAATATTAAGAGAAATACTACAGTAACCCTAGGCTGAGCCTTAGCTAGCTACCACAGGAAAAGCACAAAGGGATTTATTTATGGGCTCTTGCTTCACTTTTGAGTCGCCAGTGCGTCACTTTTTGTGACGCACCAGCGGTGTAAAAAATGTGCAAAGTTGTGCCATATTTACAAGTGACACATCTAGGTAGATGCGTCAATTTGTAAACACCCCCTTATAATGTATGCAGGTGGTCCGTTCCGACACAAGAAAGGTTCATAGAAGTGGCGAAGTGATATCTATAAGATTTCACAGTTCCACTTCCAGGATGCAAATGTGTCAATATTTTACGCCTGCCTCATTGCAGGCATAAGACTGACGCAGGTACATTTAACATGGGACTTGCCCATGAGTAATGACCCATTGCTGGAGTTGCGTCACTTTTGTGAAACACTCCAGCAATGCAATGCATAATTTTTGCGCCTACAGATACGTCAGAAATACTGATGTGTTCCAAGGAGGGTGCAATGAAAAGTGACGCATCACTGTTTTCTCGCAGTGGTGCATCACTTTTCATAAATGAGGGCCAAACTTTCACTACCAGCCACCATGTGGTCGGCTGCCCCCACAGACCGCACTGGATTGGATGGTGGAGCTCGGGCATATAAGCATACATTAGCAAATCTCAAAATCACAAGTCATCCTGCCAGCAGGATACTGCAGTAAATATGAATTTACCATTATTGCTGTCTACTAAGGGGCGGACTCTGATCTCGGTCAGAAAGCTTTCCGACCGAGCTGGAGTCCTGCAGTCCGACCGAGCGAGTACGATGCAGCCATATGCTGCCGGACTTGGTTCAGTCGGACTCCCAAGAAGTCAATGGGAGCCGGTCGTACGAAGCGTACATGGCCTCCCTTCGAGTGAATGGCTACGTCTTGCATATTTGGGTACGATGCAACGGCTATACGACATGTGCATCGTACTGGCTCGGTTGTGAATCAAATCCATTGCAGGCCACTATTAGCTTACGGCCGAGACGTATGGTGTGGCTCGAACTCGGAAATGACTCGGTTGGTGATTTTCGCGTAGGATATTTCCATGCGGTAAATGATTCTGAAAGATGCAAACGTCTAAGGAAATGCCATAGTTTAATTTGCTGATTAGACTTCTCGGAAACAACACCATATGTTTCTTTTTGGACATCACTGTGGCATCGAAAGTGGCCTGTTTTGATTACCATATTTCAAATAGCTTGCCATTATATTGTTCTTTGTCAGTTTAAGCAGCATAAATAATCCCCTTGACATGCCAATTATATGAGCTGTTTCTGTGGCGTGTAACCTGTCTGAAAAATTGAAAAGTGGGCCTCTTGGCGAATAATTAGAACAGTGTAAGGTATCTGGATGTTATTGCACGATAAAGGACACATGGTACATTCAAAGAGCTCTTCTTTTAATGTTCAGCAGTGAAACAAAAGCATAATCTTTCATTGTTCAGCAAGTTAAAAAATTAATTAAATTTAGAGCACAGATTCACAAAGATTTTGCAACGGATTTGCGTTACTTTTTTAACATAAGCCTGACAGTACATCCAGGTTGGTATTTAAACATCAAAGTAAATGGTCATTTGCGTGCGTTTGTAGCCAAAAGTCACGAAACGCAGTGCAATGTGCTGCCTTGCATTACTTTGCATCAAGGAGGCATTCCATTTGTGGTGAAAGGGCAATCCCCTACATCCACCTATGAAGCAAATCAATATCTAAAAACACTTGCCACATGGTGTTGCTACAGAATCCTGGTCCTCTTGGAGGCTGGCATAACAAGTAGAATATTGTTATTACTCCTCCTTCTTCCTCTTTCAGTGTCTTCTGAATTCTTCAGCATGCTCACAAAGAGGAAATTGCCCTTCAGTATACTTTTTGTTACTGGAAGGAATGCCTTCCTGTACAAAAACTATAATCATCACTATGGTGCAAAGGTGCCTGTGTTGGCCTATGGTTGGACTAAGTGTGTCAGTGAAAGGAGAAAACATAACAGCTCCACTTCTTTGTGGATAAGGGGAAGTTTTGCTCTCTAGTTGATGCAATGCAGCACAGCAACTTTATTTGCTATAAGGTGTTGTGTCAAAGCTTTGTAGGTCTGGGCCCGGATTTATTGGTAGCATAAAATGTGCAATATGCTTATTCAAATTCAAGGTTTATTCAAATGCAATGGGTGAATTACCTTTACAGTTAAATTATACAAAACATTTTTCCTTAAAAAAGCAATATAGCCCTCATAAAATGCACATCATTTTATGCAAATTAATTTGACTTTAAAAGCACTTCCATATGGGGAACAATCAAAAGTTTTTGCCTTATTTATACACATAGAATGCCATGCCACATATTGCTAATACTTTTTGTCTAAGATGTGACTACCAAGGTGCAAATGTGGGTACTTCTAAGGGGTAGGTCTGAACAATGGGGCTGTTTTATTAAAAATAGGTTTGTCAATTGAAAAACAAAGGAGTGACACATTTAGGGTAAAGCGAATCCATTAACGCGCCAACAAAAGTGCAAGGAGGAAACCTCATTCACAAAAGGGATCACCCAACCCTCCTAAAGTACTTTTTCAAGTCATTCATTTAGTCTCAAACTTTATTTTGCAACGTTTCCATTGCATAGAAAGGACATAAATTGCAATAAATACAATATATAATCCAGTACCTCCATTTATCTTAAAACATCAGGATGAAATATATAAATAGTGAACATAATAGAAAACACACAAGATTTCCAGCCAGTTTGTTACACGATTCATCCAATAATCAATTAATCCACCTAAGACACCTGATCTAAAGTTTAGTATGGATTATAACCAAAACAAAATAGATTACACAAAAAATGTATAAATCATCAAGGCAACCTAGTACAATTAAAGGGACACACTTTTGTATTGCCCACGATCCCCTTCCACAGATCTAAGTTCCTTCCATCGATTCACAGTTGCCCAGAGAAAAGTGGGCATGACTTAAGATACTAATGGGTTTCTCTTGGAGCTGGAAATGTAGCAAAACTGGCCTGCATTCGACGAGATTGGTGATACGCAGAAAAGGTACTAATATTCTTTGCCTTTGTTGGGCATAAAATAAACAAAAGAATACAATATGCTGGGTGGTCCAGTCAGAAAAACCCTCACAAAGGGCAAAGGGGCAAATTTGAATGGACATACATATGTGCCGGGAAACCCTGCATCAGTAGGATAACATTTAGCCGAAATCTGGTCAAAATGAAATGATGCTGTAGATTGTGTACAAAAGCCAAATAAGGTTGCAACAGTTGCCTGGGGAAAACAAAACATATAATAAAGACAAGCATTGCTTTTATTTTTATTTTTGCTCCCATTTACCACCAGCTGCATATTCCTGAAAATTCGGTTTCAGCTTTACTTTTGAGATGCTGCAGTATTTCTCAGGAGACTCAAGTAGTTCTCGCAAACCCAGTTAGCCAACATGGGAAACATCCTTTACAACGGAACCGTTACAACGCGATACCGTTACAACGCAGGATTTACAACGAGAGTCGTTACAACGACTTTCGCTGGAGGGCGCTCTAGTATAGGGGATAGTTAAATTTACTATCCAACACCTTCCCTACTATCCACGGGGACTGGAGTTGGAATAGTAAATTAAACTATTCACTATCCAGCGCCCCCCAACGCAAGTCGTTGTAATGACTTGCGTTGTTAAACCTGCGTCGTAAAGGTACACGTTGTAACGGTACGTGTTGTACCGTCATGTATCCGCCAACATGGTACCTGCATACTTCAGCCAGGAAATCTCTTTAGCAAAATCCAGTTTGAGGAGACAGTTTCTTAAAACAGCTTGTTTCAGGGCTTCCTTCTCCCTCCTCCAGGTAGAGTCGCACAACAACAGTGGAGTCAGGCGGATTGCATCACCAATATAAGGGAGACGCAGCTTACTATGGCAGACATAATTGGAACATCTTTTGGGTAGTGAGAGTAGCTTTTTCGCAAAGGCATCCTCAACGCTGTACAGGGAACCTATATCTACAATGCTCCACAGTCCCGCTCCATAGGTAGCTATGAGCTTTGCTTTTGTAGCATAAATATGTACATTTCTGGGATTGGTCTATGCCCAAGTTTCTTGGAGAATTTAAATAGGGCTGCAATTCTTCTCTACCAATGAAGGGCTCTATTTAAAATCATCTCTTTCCAGAGGTATTTATCATCAACGAGTATCACAAGGTATTGGAACAAATCTACCAACTCTACCCAGTGTTAAACTGAATAAAAAAACGGGCGTTTCTTTAAAGGTGGCCCTGTGATGTTAGAGTTCAAATCATTGACATGACATGTCGGTCCAGGGTGGCATAAAGCTTGTATACTCCTCTATGACCCTTGACCCTTTTTAGGCAGGTCACTGTCCACGCCACACAGCACCACCTGTGTGCCCATGCCCTTAGCCCACCTGCCGCTGCTGCTGACGGAGTTCGAGGCCCTCCACCACCCCCAGGCTACCACCTGGCCCTTATCCCTGGTAGCCAGTGGTAGACCATAGGTTTGTCTTTTGCTCTAATTGTATTGCCTCTGCTGTACTTGTCTATTTGTTCTTCCCCCCTCGTTCCCTGATTATTTTAGGTGCCCTGTGCCCTTTCGCCTTCTGTCTACTTTCGCTGTTCCTGCCCCCATTTTCGCCGTAATTGTATTGTCTCTGTAGTATTGTTTATTTGTTCCTGTTTATTTGTTCTTCCCTCTTGGTCCCTGCTTATTTTCTGTGCCATGTGCTCTTTTGCCTTCTGTTTCCTCTCGCCGTCCGTGCCCCCATTTTCGCCGTAATTGTATTGTCTCTGTAGTATTGTTTATTTGTTCCAGTTTATTTGTTCTCCCCCCTTTTTCCCTGCTTATTTTCTGTGCCCTCTGCCCTTTTGCCTTCTGTCGCCTCTCACCATCCCTGCTCCCGTTTTCGCCGTAATTTTAATGCCTCTGTAGTATTGTTTATTTGTTCCTGTTTGTTTGTTCTTCCCCCTTGTTCCCTGCTCATTTTCTGTGCCCTGTGCCCCTTTTTCCTCCAGTTTCCTTTTGCCGTTCCTGCCCCCATTTTTACCGCCGCTGTATCCCCTTTGGCCCTGCCCCTACCCACCAATTCGTCCGCCCCCTCCTTCCAGCTGCCTCCTCCTTCCCAACTCCCCTTGCTATGGCGGCTGCTGCAAGGCTGAGCAGCAGATGGGAGCAGACGGACTTGCCTTAGGTGTGCCGAAGCGCACCTAAGGCAAGCCCGTCTGCACCCATCAGAGCCTGGACCGCACCCAGTGCCAAATCCCCTGGCCCCCACGAACGCCATGTCGCCCGTCTCCGCTACGACTCCAGCACCCTCCATGCACTCAACACTGGATGATCATGCACCTGCTGACTGGCCACCCCGAAGCACACCCAAGGACTCTTCTCCTGCCCGAACTGCAGCTTCACCAGCATCCGGCTCTCCAACCCACCGATCAGGAAAGAACCCAACTTCCTCAGATGCATTCTTCTCAACACCCGCTCCGCCCGCAAACACGCCGTTGAACTCTGAGACCTACTCGACTCAACCTTCCCAGACGTCGCCTTCCTGACGGAGACCTGGCTGAACCCTTCCTCTGCACCCAACATTGTCATAGCCATCCCGGAAGGCCACAAGATCACCCGCAGGGACTGCACCAATGGAGTAGGAGGAGGAATTGCCATTGTCCACACGAACACTTTCCGAGTCTCAAAAAACACCAACGACACCCTCAGCACTGCAGAACCCCTGCACTTCCAGATCCACACCGACCCCAACATCAACCTCAGAGGGACCCTCATATACGGACCCCCTCGGATCCCAACCACAGTTCAGCTACTCCATCTTCAACTTCGTCAGCACACACGCCCTCGCCTCAACGGACTACATCTTCCTCGGAGACCTGAACTTCCACCTCAAGAACAACAAGAACACCAACTCCACCACCCTGATCGACAACCTTGCCACCCTCGGACTCAGACAACTCATCACAACATCCACCCACTCTGCCGGCCACACGCTTGACCCCATCTTCTCTGCAAGCACCCATGTCTTCTTCAACCACACCACCGAACTCCTCTGGACCAACAATCCCTGCATCCATTTCATCTTTCGGAAACCCACCGCGCACCACTGCACCCCGCCGCTGCTGGAGCAAAGTCACCAAAGATATGTTAACCACCACCTTCGCCCAAAACCCCCCTGCCAACCTCACTGACCCAGACACCACCGCCCCCAAAGTCAGGCAGTGGATCAACAACTGCACCAACACCCTCGCCCCATTCAAGAAACCCTCCAACAGCCACACCAGCAAGAAAGCCAGCTGGTTCACTGAAGACCTCCAGGCTGCCAAGCAAACCTGCTGAAAGCTGGAGAAGTACTGGCACCATTAACAAACATCAAACAGCTGCGCAGCCCACAAGAACTCCACCCGCAGACACCATCAACTCATCAGGTCTGCCAAAAGGGCCTCCTTCAAAGACCGCCTAGACAACAATGCCCACAACAGCAAAGAGCACTTCAACATCGTGAAGGAACTCTCCAACCCCAGCTCCAACACCAACGACATCCCACCTTCACAAGACCTGTATACAGACATCCATGACAGATTCAACGCCACGACCACCCCAACAACCACTGAGACCTCCACCCCCACGACCACCATCCATACCGACCACCTGCTCTCCTGGACCAGCATGAAAAACAATACCATCAAAATCATGAACACCATCCACTCTAGATCTCCGTCAGACCCAGCCCACACCACATCTTCAACAAGGCCAGCACCGCCATTGCACCCCATCTCCGGATAGCCATCAACATTCACTTCGAGACAGCAACTTTCCCAGAGAGCTGGAAGCACACCAAGATAAACGCCTTACTCAAGAAACCCAAGACGGACCCCAAGGACCTCAAGAACTTCTGTCCATCTTCCTGCTCCGGTTCCCGGCAAAGGTCATCTAGTAGACCGCCAACAAACAACTGACCCGCTACCTAGAGGAGAACAGCATCCTGGACCTGTCCCAGTCTGGGTTCCGCAGCAACCACTGCACCAAAACTGCCACACAGATTGCATCAGGGCTCTGCTAGACAATGGAGAAACCACGGCCCTCATCCTCCTGGACCAGTCAGCCGCCTTCGACACAGTCTGACAACGCCCACTACACACACGCCTCCATGGCGCCAGGATCCAAGAGAAGGCCCTGGACCTCCTCCTTCCTCTCCGGCAGAACACAGAGCGTCCGCCCCCCTTCCGCTCAGAAGCGTCCGAGATCATCTGCGGAGTACCCCACGGCTCATCCCTCAGCCCAACGTTGTTTAACATCTACATGGCACCGCTCGCTCTCGTCGCCCGACTGCACAACCTCAGCATCATCTCTTACGCAGATGACACCTAGCTGATTGTCTCCCTCACCAAGGACCCCAACACCGCCAAAACCAACCTCCACAAAGGAATGAAAGCCATCGCTAAGTGGATGAAGAACAGCTGACTGAAGGTGAACTTGTACAAGATGGAGGTCCTCATCCTCGGATCCACCCACTCGGCCTGGGACGACTCCTGGTGGCCGACCCCAAACTGCCAAACTCGTGAAAAGACTTCAAAGCATCCAGAACGCCTCTGCATGCTTGATCCCCGACATCCCTCACCGCAGCCACATCGCACCCCACCTGAGAGACCTGCACTGGCTCCCCATCAACAAAAGGACTACCTTCAAGCTCCTCACCCACACACACAAGGCACTCTACAACACAGGACCAGCGTACCTCCACAGACAACTCAGCTTCTACACCCCACCGCCAGCTTTGCTCTGCCGACCTCGCCCTCACCACAGTCCCCCGCATCCGAAGAGGGACCTCCGGCGGCAGATCCTTCTCCCACCTCGCCGCCAAGACCTGGAACACCCTCCCCATCCACCTACGGCAGACCCAAGACCTGCTAACCTTCAGAAGACTCCTCAAGACCTGGCTATTTGAGCAGTAGCAGCATCCTCCCCCAGCGACTTGAGACCCTCACGGGTAAGTTGTGCACTTTAAAAAATGCTATGATTGGTTGATTGATTATGAGTTTGCTCAGTACTCTCGGAGTTCTATCCAAAGCACTGCATCATCTGCATAGAGTAGTATCGGGAGGGGGGTATCCTAGATATACAAAACATCTTTGGTACATTCTGCTAGGACTCTCTCCACCCTATTGGTATTTTCAAGTAGAGCCTGCTGGGAATTATTCCAACTCAAACTTGATGTAAGTCACAAAGTACTCACACAGTATTCACTGATATTTCAAAAGGTGCATAGGAATACCAATAAATGCCATGAATTTCACAGGAAGGCATTAGTTACAAATACCCTAGATTTAAGGGCGAATAATTTTGCAGTCAGTGTTACTGATACACGGATGAAGGATACGACTGGGTTGCTGTATTACCGGGGGGGGGGGGGGGTGACATGTTGTCCTATAGTCCAGTATGTAATGAGGAATAACATGCAGGAATTTGTGTGTCCAAACTAATTCCTCCATGCAAAACTGTACGTAAAGGAGCTGGTTATACATGTTAATGTCTCAAATGAAATTGGTAACGACTACAAAGAAAGTATATTGTGAATTTACACCCCTTTGTTGTATTTACAACTCGAAAAAAAAATATATCAACATATCATATTAAACATATTGCAAATTAACATATTAACCTAGAAGTAATGCATGCATGCTAATACCCATATCAAAATAATCCTGAACGAGTGAAAGAAACCAAACCCACATTCAAATTTGCTTCAAAGTCAACAAAGGATGGCATTCAAACATGACACAGCGCAAATGCAAATATGAAGAGGAAAGTTCTTACACTCTCCACTTTAAACATAATCCTAGAAAGGGAGTGGGGCGAGTCAAAGTTAGGTGACATAGAACATCAGTTTAAGGTACCCTGATCTATCTCCTACAAGTTTGAGACAAGATGGCATGACAGAAATAGAAATTGCTGTGGTTGATAAGCAGTACAACAGTGACATGGATGCAATGTGGGTGATGAGGCTTGATTATCAGTTGGGGTGCGTGAGGAGATAAAGTATGATTTTGGTCATGTTGGTGACACCTAACTGACTCAATACTGGCAGTTGAATCAGTTCACTGACACAATATCGTGGTATAGAATATCATTGACAAAAATATCATGTCAAAAATATAATTTACCACAATAATGTTTTCCTATACTGATGAGTACCAAAATATTTGAAAAAAATATTGTTGACACTTATATTGGTCAAAAATATACAAGAATAACTATTTTTAATAGAAATAGAGTTTAAAGTAGTAAAAGTAAAATATATATATCTTTAAAAAATACTTTATTTAGCATTTTCCACAGATCATTAAACAATACACTGGAGTAGATGCAGGTATCTTGTAACAAAATAATGTGGATAAGGCAGTCTAGGTAGATAGGTAGAACATTATAATCCGTCAGGACAACATATCTAAAAAATATAAATAAAAAAATAATAATAATAATTCGCGCCCCCTATCAGCTGTAATCTTTAGTGGTAGGTTGTTACCCCTTTCAAAACATCCCCGATCCAACTTCTTGGCATTCTCTTGTATAGGATCAACCTGTAACACAATGATCATACCGGTGCATTTAATAATAACACTTAACTTATGTGCTGTCAATATTTACCCTACGCCCGTAGCTACTACACCCTGCTCTTGTTGTGTAGCGGGGTCTTGATGCTGTGTGGTCAAGTAGGTTCTGAAAGGGCCCCATATGTCCCTAGGTCTGGAGGAGGGAGGTGTTGTGGTAGCATGCAATTCACTTTTCATGGAACAGGAAGCTAGACTGTTCAACCATCCCTTCACTGAAGGCGATGCTTTCCCGCCCCAATAAATGGCAACTTCTCTTTTAGCTCGCACCAGACCAATGTCAACAAAATTTCGGATCTTGGGAGGAAACTGAACAACATACCCTATTAGGGCAATTTCTAGTAGGGGGACCATTGGAACATTCACCATACTGCTAATAGTGTTATGCACCTGCACCCAATTTGTGTCAATACGCAGGAAGGTCCACGCCAGGTGGGCAAAGTCTGCATTTGGGGCATTGCATTTAGGATAGTGATAGGATCTAGCTTGATGTATTCCGTGTACTCTGGATGGGGTTATGTATGTTCTACGCAGAAATGTGAAGTGTATCAGTTTATGGCGGCTATTAAGTGAAACATTTTTTGTAACTGAGCAGCAAAAAGTCCATTGCTCATCTGTAATTGGGTTGCCTAAGTCTCTTTCCCATGCACTACGAACCATGTCGTCGTTAACTGAGATGATAGTAGCACATGCCTTGTAGAGTTTTGATATAAGGTGTACACCTCGCTCGCTCTCTATTACCATAGTTAGTGGAGTGAATGATGGAGGTTAAAGCGGGAAGTCAGGGGTTAAAGCGCGTAGTGCAGAGCGTAGTCTCATAAAAACAAACTTATCCATTAATGTTGCCTCGAGGAATTGGGACATATTGTCAGGATCAAAAATATGGCTTTCTGGAAACAAATCTCCAATTTTGACTATGTTGAATCTGACGCATGTTCCCTGCACAAGTTTTTCACCAGTGACTGGAAGCAACTTGGCATTTGGGAGAGGTAGTGTGGAGGAGTAAAGGATTGAAGTGTTAGTGAGTCTCCTTAATTTCTCCAATGCCCAACTGGTTGTAGATACTGTTTGGATGTCTTTGGGGTCTCTTGGGAAAACCCTAGGCCAGACCGCTGCCAATGTGTCTGGACGAACTAGATCCGACTCCGGGCGTAAATTGGGAATTCTGGCATCAGGGTGGTACTACGTCTGTGCGAAGCTGCACTGGGCAATCAAATAGTATAGCCACAGATCTGGGACGCCATATTCCCTTCTGTCAAAAGGTAATGTCATGATTTGCCATTGAAATTGGGCCCCCTTGTGACCCCAAACCAGTTTTATTAGATGCAGACTTATAATCAAGAAAAATCTGTTTGGCAGGGGAATCGAAATATTATTAAAAAAATACAAAAACTTAGGGAGTACGACCATCTTAATGAGGGCCACCCCACCTGCCAAAGCCAATGGGATTTTGAACCACTTGTCTATCTCTGCCTCTAGAGCGGAAATAGCTTGCCCATAGTTTCGATGAACGATTTGGTCAGTGTCTAAATGTATATGAATTCCCAAATAGTAATCGAATCTGAGCACCACTCCGGTGGCAACTCTAGGTCCCATGTGACTGTGCCTGCCGTAAGAGGAATAATCATGGATTTGTGCCAGTTTATGCCCAGTCCTGAATATGCACCGAATCGCAGAATTTCTCTAAGAAGAGGATCTAAATTGACCTGTGTGTTGCGAACATACAGTATTGTGTCGTCCGCATGTAGCGACACTAACAACGGACCAGTGTTGAACTGTAATCCTCTATGCAGGCATTTCTCTTGGAAATGCATCATCAGTGGGTCAATACCCAGAATAAATAACACGGGTGACAATTAAGCATGGGTGCAAAATCTGTTCCGCTCGCGGATTTTGCAGATTTTCGGCAAATTCGCGAAATTCGCAAATTTGCCAGCGGAACGGATCCGGGGGGCAAAAGTTCAAGCTCAGTGTTTGTAACTATTTTAGAATGGCGCCGGCAAACTGCCAGAGCAATTCTAAAATAGTTCCTAAGTTAGCTTCAACAGGAAGCACTAATAGATAAAATTAAGCAGGTGCTCGAGTTTAACTGAATTTGAGCTCCAACTCGAGCACCTGCTTTATTTTATCTATTAGTGCTTCCTGATGAAGCTAACTTAGTAACTATTTTTAGAATGGCGCTGGCAGCTTGCCGTCGCCATTCTAAAATAAATGGCAAGGAGTAGGGAAGAGGGCAGAAGGGCTCAACAACTAGTGGGACAGAGAGCAGAATGGCACAAAAACGAGTGGGGCAGAGGGCAGAAGGGCACAAACAAGAGTGGGGCAGGGGGCAGAAGGCACAACAGCGAGTGGGGCAGAGAGCAGAATGGCACAACAATGAGTGGGGCAGAGGGCAGAAGGGCACAACAACGAGTGGGGCAGAGGGCAGAATGGCACAACAACGAGTGGGGCAGAGGGCAGAAGGGCACAACAACAAGTGGGGCAGAGGGCAGAATGGCAAACAACAAGTGGGGCAGCGGGCAGAAGGGCACAAAAACGAGTGGGGCAGAGGGCAGAATGGCACAAAAACGAGTGGGGCAGGGGGCAGAAGGGCACAACCACGAGTGGAGCGGAGGGCAGAATGGCACAACAATGAGTGGAGCAGAGGGCAGAAGGGCACAACAACGAGTGGGACAGAGGGCAGAATGGCACAAAAACGAGTGGGGCAGAGGGCAGAAGGGCACAAACACGAGTGGGGCAGAGGGCAGAATGGCACAAAAACGAGTGGGGCAAGGGGCAGAAGGGCATAACAATGAGTGAGGCAGAGGGCAGAAGGGCACAACAACGAGTGGGGCAGAGGGCAGAATGGCACAAAAACGAGTGGGGCAGAGGGCAGAAGGGCTCACACACGAGTGGGACAGAGGGCAGAATCACACCAAAACAAGTGGGGCAAGAGGCAGAATAGTACAACAACGAGTGGGGCAGAGGGCAGAATGGCACAAAAACGAGTGGGGCAGATGGCAGAAGGGCACAAAAAAGAGTGGGGCAGAGGGCAGAATGGCACAAAAACGAGTGGGGCAGAGGGCAGAAAGGGCACAACAACGAGTGGGGCAGAGGACAGAATGGCACAAAAATGAGTGGGGCAGCACAAAAACGAGTGGGGCAGAAGGCAGAATGGCACAAAAACGAGTGGGGCAGAGGGCAGAAGACCACAAAAACGAGTTGGGCAGAGGGCAGAAGAGCACAAAAACGAGGGGGGCAGAGGGGAAAAGGGCACAAACACGAGTGGGGCAGAGGGCAGAAAGGCACAAAAACGAGTGGTACAGAGGGCAGAAGGGCACAAAAAACGAGAGGGTGGCAGCGATGAACCAGAGGGCGCATCGCGGTCTCGCACAAAAAACCCCCATGAATACGCAAAGCGCCCCGCGAACACGCAAATCGCCCCGCGAACACGCAAAGCGCCCAGCAAACACGCAAAAATAAAAAAATCCGCAAATTCGTGAATTTTGCGGATTGCGAATTTGCAAATCCGCAAATTTGCGGATCGCAAATTCGCAAATTTCGCCAATGCTTGGTGACAATGGGCAGCCCTGCCTTTTACCTCGTTAAAGGGTGAAGGGAGCAGAAAACGTGCCACTCAGTCTAAGTCTGGCGGTGGGTTGGCTGTATAGTAGTGTCGTAGTGGCTATCAAACCAGCCGGCATCCCCATACGTTGCATAATAGATATAATGAATGGTCTTTCCAGGGAATCGAATGCCTTCTCGTTCTCTAATAGGATCGCGGCTGCTGGGACCTCACGGTTTATTCTATGAAGAGTATTAAATAAGGTACACAGATTGAAGGCAGTAGAGCAGTGGGGAATGAAACCTGATTGCGCCGGTGATATTATGAATTCCATTAGTGGGGCGAGTCGAGTGGAGAGAAGCTTAGCTAGTATTTTGTAATCTAGGTTCAAGAGTGAGAGCAGATGATATGAGCCACAAAGGAGGGGGTCCTTACCAAGCTTGGGGAGGAGAATAATAGCCGTATCACGAAAAGTAGGGGCCAAGATCTGTTTCTCCAGGGCTTCAGCGTAGACCTCCAGGAGTTGTGGGATCAGTAAATGCTTGAAGGCCTTATAGAAGGCCCCTGTGAAGCCATCCAGGCCAGGGGCTGAGAAGGATCTAAGGGCAGGGATGGCTTCGTCAATGTCTGTCTCCGGGATAGGTTCCGTGAGGAAGTTGTGCATGTACCTCTCAAGGAAGACAAGAGCCACCTCTGATAGATATCCATCCTGTTCTATCCAATCCTGCCCCACTATAGTAGTGTATAATGTTTTTAAATGTGTCAAAAAAAGCCTTGAATGTGTATTGGATCTGTAATTTGTTGCCCTGACTCTGTTTGTAATTTAGGTATATATGCACTGTGATAGGGAGGTCTGATCATGACCCTTCCCGGGCGTTCGCCCTCGCCATTTTGTAAGACATTCTGGTATTTGTTGTAATACTTTATTCGATAAAGATTTATCATAAAAGTAAGTACATTTTCAAACATAAAACAACATTCTGGTATTTCCCCATAAACAGGATCTCTTGTTCGGCTGTGTCTCTATGGGCCAGATGTAGGTAAAAAACATTTACCGATTTTAAAATATCGAATTGTACCGATTCGGTATTTCAAAATCGGTAAATGGTATGTAGGTCCCAACACCTGGATTCGTTACCGAATCCTTAACAATTCTTTAATTACCGATTCGGTAAATACCGAATCGGTAATGCCCATTCATTCCTATGGGCTTTGAATCCCATAGGAATGATTAGGCATTACTGATTCGGTATTAACCGAATCGGTAATTAAAGAATTCACAAGGGTGCAGGGGGTGTCACTTTGACACCTTCTGGCACCCCCAAAACAGGCACAGGTGCCATGTGGCAGGCATACCTGGCCTAAGGGCAGGTCTGCCTGTCACATGACATAGGTGTGCATGCACACATGTGCATGCACACCGGAATCGGTATTTTACCATGAAGTTGGATTTCATGGTAAAATACCGATTCGTTAAGGCCTTTTGGACTCCGAAGAGTCCCACCTACATATGGAATTTACAGAATCGGTAGAATTACCGATTCGGTATTTTACCGAATCGTTAATTTTACCGATTCTGTAAATGTAGATTTACCTACATGTGACCTTGGATTTAGGCCCCTACATACCGATAGGCCATTTACCGGTCGGAAACGGCCAAAATCGGCCGTAACCGGTTGGTAAATGGCCTGAAACGGCCACCTACATCGGGCCCTTAAATCGGTTAGAAGTGATATTTGTTGTTTGTCGATTTCGGAGTCTTTAGTCTGGAGCTGCCTAACCGGGCCAAGGTTCTACGCAAATCTTGCAGCATCCCGGCATGTTTGGATATGGAAATGCCTCTCACATAGGCCTTAAAGCCCTCGCACAGCATTGCAAAGTAATCTTCTATCGCCTCCCATATGTCATTTTGAAAAACCTCATTGTCTAGTGCCCGATTTGAAAACCACCTCTGTCTTTCAGCGTTAATAGTACCAGGGAGTGATCAGAATATGTTTGTGGGAACGTCTGAATGGAATGGCACCAGCTAAGCATATCTGGGGATGCCAACCAATAATCAATCCATGTTCATGTGGTATGGGATCTGGTGTAGTGTGTATAGTCTGTGTATTGGGGATTGCAGGCACGACTTACATCTATTAAAGAAAAATGTTCTTTCAGTGAGTTCAAAACCCTGCACGCGTGGGGCGTAGGTCTGGTACGCTCGAGGTACTGTCTAAGGTTAGATCTGGAGCGATATTGAAGTCACCCCCAGCAAAAGGGATACCGGGCCAAGTTGCATTAGCAGGGAAAGCAAGGAATAATAAAAGTCAAGGGAGTCGGTGTTAGGACCATATATGCAGACCAACGCTACCCTGTGCCCCATTAATGTGCCCAGCACAATTATGTATCTGCCCTCGCTGTCACGGATCACAGAGTGATAGCAAAACGGGATCTTTTTGTGTATAAAGACGGCTGGGCCTCTAGCATAGTTGCTATAGTTAGAAAAATATCTATGTGTGTCCCAGCTTTAAGCAAAGCAGGCTTGATCATTTTTGGGTAAGTGAGTCTCTTGTAGGAATGCTATGTCTACTCTGTGTCGGAGTAAGTAATGAATCACCTGTCTTCTCTTTCTGGTGTCATTTAGGCCTCAAATATTCCATGTCACCAAAGATAACTCAGCAGGGCCAGAGTTGTGTCCTACCTGTGCCATATGAATACTAACAGGAAAACATTGAAACAATTGATCATACCTATATCTCCTGACTGCATTAGACTGTGTAACTATCACAATGATACTGAACAAAAACCAAACCGCCCTGCCTCACCCCACCCAGCCTCCCTACCCTTTTATGAGAGGCAATACCCATTGTATCGAAGAAGAACAATGCTCCCATTAAAAATCCAAAACCATTAACAAACCCTTCACAAGGTGCATTAAAATTTCGCAAAACATTTACACAGTGATCACCAGGGGGGGGGGGGGGGCAACGCCCCTGCCGCCAGTAGGCAACTAAACTGCAGTGTGGAATACATGATATCCCATAAACTTCGATTACCAACTTAAAGCTAGACCTGAATGATAGTTCAACCATGCCCTGATCTGGAGAAAAGTTCATTGCTCGCGTCTGATCCTCTCTGTGGTGGTGAGAGTCTAGTTTCGTCATTAGGGCGGGTGTTGTTGGCTCTTGTACTTGCAGCAGAATTCCAGCACCTTTGCAGGACTGTCGAAGACACGTGCCCGCTAATTGGCCTCAACTCTCAACTGGGCAGGGTATAACATGCCATATTTCAGTCCAAGATTTTTCAGAGTGGCCTTAACTTCTTTATATTTCCACCTGGCTATTTCCACCATGATGGTGAAATCCGGGAATAGCGACAATTTGGAGCATTGCCATATGGTTTCGCCACGCTCGCACGACATACGGAGCGCCGTGTCTCGATCTATAAAGTTCATGATACAGGCTATGATTGGCCGATGAGGGTATCCTGGATTCGGTCTGGGCCCCAGAGACTGGTAAGCGCTCTACCATAAAGCCCAATGTGAAGGGTTCACCCGGCGCACAGCTGTCCAGCGCTCCTGCCCACGCCCTGTCAACTCACCACACCCGGTCAATCTGGGATCCCGCTGTGTGCGATATAGCCACCATGTCTCCTCTGGACCTCTTCCGCCTCTCAGATAGCCACCATGTTGGGTTTTTGAGCGAAGTCTTTGCAATTCCATATCATCCCAGTCTACGCTGTATTGTCGGCGCCATTGGGCTACGCCGGTTCAGGAGCCTCTCTCCTTCATCAGACAGTTCAATTCATGCCATTTGTTGGCACTGGAGAGTGGGATGATATGCGATTGCCAAAGCAGCCGGCAGAGCTTCAGAGCCGAGCAGCCATCTCGGTCTGCGGCTTGGCCACGCCCCAAAGTAAAATATTTTATATGTAAATTAAATATAATACATATTAAATATATTCCTCTAATATTTATTACAATATCTACATATATACTTATATATACATACATATATACATACATATATATATGGGAGGAACATGTCCTCAGACGGCAACATGCTAAAATTTATTCTGATCATGTTTTACTTTGGCTCCGATATATTGATGACGTTTTTTTGTTATGGCAGGGTGACTAACACAGTGCACAACTGTTTATTGATTCTATCAATGTGAATAATGAAAATCTGAAATTCACTAGCTCTATCAGTGAATGTGAGGCAGAATTCCTGGATGTTAAAATCCAGATCCACAATGGCCGATTTACCACTAAATTACATCGTAAAAGTACTGCTGGCAATAGTATTTTGCACGCCAGCAGTGCACATCCGCGCCATGTGGTAGATAACATTCCCCTAGGTGAACTATTGAGAATCAAGAGAATCTGCAGTACAGACTCTGATTTGGTATCTTGCACCAATGAAGCTTTGGCGAGGTTTCGTGCTAGGGGGTACCGTGAATCAGTCCTTACAACAGCCATGGCCAAAGCCAAGACTAGATCCCGTGCTTCCTTACTTGAAACCGACAGAAGTGCTAATACATCTTGCACTTCAGATGAGGATACCACGAACCCTAGGTTCCTCACACCATACAGCAGACAGGCAAGGCAAATAAAATCGATTCTATCTAAAAGATGGCCAGTCCTTGCTACAGATCCTGTACTCAAACCCCAATTAGCAGAAGTTCCGATTGTCACCTTTAGGAAGGGTCCCTCTCTCAGATCCCACGTCTGCCATGAATTTCCTGAATTAAGAAAAAAGCAGGAATGGTTAAAAACTAGATCTGGCTTTATACGCTGTACCTCCTGCAGGGCTTGTAAATTTGGCAAAAGTACTCGGCAATACAACACGCCATTCAGTCCAGACCCTATTCAAATCAAGGGCCAATACAACTGTAAGACTGAATTTGCCATATATGTTTTAACCTGCACATGTGGACTCAGGTATGTCGGCAGCACACGACAACCAGTACACGTTAGGATCCTCCAGCATCTACGTGCCATTGTCAACAACGACCCAGCTTACCCTGTAGCCAGGCACTTCAAGGCAATACATAATAATAATTTGGAGTGCCTTTCATATTTTGTCTTCTCCGCAATATAAACCTTGAAGAGGCGGGGATAGGGTAAAGATGCTGAGAAGAATGGAATCTCATTTCATTCTTGAATCAGACAGTAGATCCCCAAATGGTCTTAACAATACGGAAGACCTACATGTGTTTCTGTAACTCAAGCCCTGTTTTGTCCACTACGCTTTGCATTACTTTGGGTGGTGGGGTTTAGCTGGCTCATGCCCCCGCCCTCTCTCCACGTGTTCAACAATTTGTCTCCTTGTTGGGTCGTTGCACGTATTATTTATATATAATTTCACGGTGATTTATCATTTAGGTATTTGCATTTATCCTTTTGGGAACACTCATTCGAGGACATAGACATAAAAGTTTTTTTCTGTGATCCATGTAGAAATATGCTCTTTCAACAGTTCGTTTTTTGGCTGCGATATTCCCATGATTAGATGCCAAATAGCCCATGCCTTACAACTATGCTGCTACAGTCATATGTTTACTTACGATGCTGTTTTGCACTCTGATAGTTACAGATGTAACATTATATTGTTTACATTTAAGCATATTTTGCACATAACCAATAATATCATTGCTGGTTTTTAATTGCATCTGTTATAAAAACAACTATTAATTTTAAATGCACTTTGCACTTTATTATGCTATTTTGCACTATTAACATCAAATATAGGCGAGGGCTATCTGTATATATACATTTGTTATATACAATTCTTTGGTATTTGCATTTTATGCTTTGTATAGAAAAAAAGTTTTCTAAATCTTTTTAACTTTTATATCATGGGTTTTTATCTTTGTCAATTTAACATATGGATTTTAACCTGTTAATTTTCGAACTGTTGCCATTTTGATACCTGTTTGGAAAACAGACTAGGCTATCTCTTACTAGTAGTTTGTCCTCGCTGTTTATTATCACGAGGTGTATGATGAAAAAAAGAGAGAAAAAAATGCACTTTTTTCACTGCTCAGTGGTCACTATTTAAAACGCATGCATTACCAACTCTGACTGTCTGTGAGCAAGGGCGGATGCCCGAAACGCGTCAGATTGCTTGGTTCAGCTTTTGAATAAAAAACTGTGCTTACAAAAAAAAAAAAAAAAAAAAAAAAAAAAGATTGCTTGGTTCAGCTTTTGAATAAAAAACTGTGCTTACAATTACTGGATCCGCGTGATTTCCTGGGTCGCTGTGGTCGGAGCTCGGGAGATTGCATTTGTTCGATATATATATATATATATATATATATATATATATATATATATATATATATATATATATATATATATATATATATATATATATATATATATATTCACTGAAAAAACATAGGTTTTAGGCCTTATATAGTTAGGAATTAACATATAAAAAACCATTGAAATTCCTCCTATATAGTTAGTTGGTCTAACTATATATAGCGCACTCGCAATCCACTGCTGATGATGTCACATATTACATAATTCATGACATGGTCAGTGACATCACTGATGACATCACTGATGACATCTCAAATGACATCACTGATGACATCACTGATGACATCTCATTTGACATCACTGATGGCATCACTGATGACATCATCCAGTGACTGTCTGTATATTAAGCTGTATGTATATGAGTGGCTATATGGGTTATTGATTGGTTGCCCAAGTATTTGTATGGGAGACTGAGTGTGTGTGTGGCTGGCTGGGAGGTGTGTGACTCTGTGCAGACCAATGTGTACTTGTATCAGTGATTGTATAAGAGAGTAAGTATGTGTTAGTGTATGTTTGAATAAGTAAGGTGTTGTGTGTATAACTATATAGATGAGGAAATGGAAGTGTGATTGATTCTTTCATGACTGACTAGGTGTGTGAGTAACTCCATGGATGAGTGGCAGTGTGTGAGTGTCTACATAGGTGTATGAGTACATATGATAGTGTTGCATTGATGAGTGACTGTATGTATGAGTGATTGTATGGGTGAATGAGTGGATGTGTGAGTAGTCCTAGGAATCAGTGAGTGCCTATGTAGTAAGTGGTATTGGTGTGTCAATAGTTTCAAGAATGGTAGTCTGTATTTAACACTGGGTGTATCAAAGGTTATATTAGAGTGTGAGGAGGTGCATCATATTATCACATGAATGATGTAATCAGTGATGTCATCAGTGATGTCAAATGAGATGTCATCAGTGAAGTCATCAGTGATGTCATCAGTGATGTCATTTGAGATGTCATCAGTGATGTCATCAGTGATGTCACTGACCATGTCATGAATGATGTAATATGTGACATCATCAGCAGTGGATTGCGGGTGCGCTATATATAGTTAGACCAACTAACTATATAGGAGGAATTTCAATGGTTTTTTATATGTTAATTCCTAACTATATAAGGCCTAAAACCTATGGTTTTTTCAGTGAATTTCCAAGGTTTTTTAAAGGCTAATTCCTAACTATATAAGGCCTAAAACCTATGGTTTTTTCAGTTAATTTCAAAGGTTTTTTAAATGCTAATTCCCGGCGGGCACAACGAAGGCTTCCCCCATGCAGGGGAAAGCAGAGCAACTTACCCTCATGACTTTCAAAAGAATTAGTTGTACACCTAGTATTGGCCCTAAAGGTCTGGCACCACCTCTCAAGGCTACTCCATATTTTCATGGATCTTCAAGGTGTGATTTAAAGAATACCTTTTTGTACTTCATTAATGCCTAAGGCTTAACATGTTCCGTATAATTGCATTCTCTCAGCATAATTTTTCCTTCCTTAGTCGTTTTGCTCCCCTCTGCCATGTGGTATGAGGTAGTGAAAAAGAGGTACATAGCACTTTACAAATAGCCCCAAACAAAAGAATGTATTTTTCACATTCAGAGAACTATCATTTGCATATGACCTTCCCGCACCAGATCTCGGATATTTTATAAAGGAATGCTTTGATATAGTTATGCTATAAATTGCAACAGTATAGCGATCTTCCCTACATAACTACTGAACCCTGTGGCCGATTGTAGCAAAGAATTAGTTGAGCAACAGGTAAGTAAATAATCATTTTTCATCATATGCTTTAATTTGCTTTGTTTCTTTTTTGAATGTAAATTTACATCTGTGTTAGAAATGGGATCCCTGGCTGGCCAGGGCTTGCGCCAAAGTCAGTCAGAGACCACCACTCCTAAGTCAGGGCAAGGGAGTTACACGCCAAGATAACCCCTGCTCACCCTCTAGGTAACGTTGCGCGAGCAGCAAGGCTAAACTTGGAGGCGACATGAGTTAAGTATTTCCGCACGCACCCCAGCAACAACACCCAAGGCCCACCACAATGATATACATAGTTGTGTTACTATGGAAATATATATATATACATATGTGTAAGAACCCCTGACACTTAGCCTGATCAAGGCATAAGCTGAAACGTGTTGCTGTGCAGCCACATAAACTTAAGTTGCTGCAACGATCCAAGGTGTCCGGGAATCTTCTTGAAGTAAGAAGTTTACTTCTTACTTCAAGAAGTACTTGAAGTAAGAGCTATAACTACCTACTGGCGGACGCCAGTAGGTAGTTATAGTTAGGACATTCTTCTATTTTGAGTTTTATAGTTAGGACAACATTCTATTTTGAATAACTTTGGCGCCGGTGGACAAATCTTCGCAAATTTCTCCAAGAAAATGTCCTGCTCCGCTCCGCTCCTTCCCTGAAAGTTTGGGGGTGATTCGTCAAGTGGGGGCCAAGAAAAAAGGGGGGTCCCATAACTTGTTTTCCCCATGCATTTTTCCAAAGGGACCTTTATCCAGGGCTACAGCCTGAACGGCTGAACGGAATTACACCAAATTTAGCTGAGAGGTAGAGTTCTGTTCGTTTGTTAAATGGTGTAAATCCATTCAGTAGTTCTTGAGAAAATTAAAAGTAAAATCATAGCGATATCTAGAGACGAAGTACAGCACGCGTAAGGAAATCCGTACAGTTACGACCACGAGCTGCAAGCTGATTGGCTGTCAACTGTACGTCAACACTCCAAACCAGGAAGTGTTGGCAGCCATCTTGTTCGCCTTTAGAAGCAACTTACAAGAAAACAGTAAAACAAAGTTGAGAAATAAGGAAAGGGGGCAGGGTAGAAACATCCTGACCCTCTAGGCCCTGCTCAGGGGGTCGTACATGGATCTTTAGGCTCAATTTTAATTTTTTTTTAAATAAAAAATCGGGGGTAAGCGTAAGGTATACGTACGTGGTGAAAAAGAGAAATAAAAAATAGAAGTTTGTTTTATTCATTAAGTTCCGGGGGGGCAAATTCCGGGGGCAATTTTTTTCATAGTGGGGGGCTTGTAAGGTGCCCCGAGCACCGGGGAACACCACCCTCTGTGGTTTTCTTTTGAAGTATGCGGGGGATTACGGTCCTCTTCCCCTCAGTCTCCCGAGCACAGGGGAATGCCACCCCTCTGTGGTTTTAATCTGAAGTATGCAGGCGGGTTACGGTCCTCTTCCCCTCAGTCTCGGGGACCGTCACCCCGATGAGGTTTTCAAAAAAATAATAATAATTAAAGTGTGCTTTCCTCTCTCTCTCCCCATACACGTCACGGGGACCACCACCTTCCTCGGGCAGTAATATGTAAAATGACCTTCCAGCCCCGGGTACCTGCACTCCCCGGGGTTCTTTAATGTTGGGAGGGGGTCGTGCTGCCCCCCACGTGAAACCCTTTGTGGCCCTGGGGTCCACAATCTCCCAGGGTCGGTTCTTGCAGTGTCTCGGGGTGCGTACTTCCGGGACACTGCTGTTTGGTAGGGTAGGGCGGTATCGTCGCCGCTCCAACTTTACTACAGCAAGCCGCTTTCCTGTTTGAAAAAGAGAGCAAGTTAATCTGTTCTGTCTTTAAAGAAAGCAGATTGTTTTTCGAAAGAGAGAGCAGCATATAAGCTGCTGTCTCTGATAAAGCAATGCTGGCTCTCAAAGGACGCGGGGAGCCGTCTGGGATTGTGGGAGCATTGGGGCTAAGAAAAAAAAAAAAGGTTCTTTTTGAGAACTAACTTTACTGGTACAAAAAAAGAGTTATATTTCTATGATAGTATGTAAAACTTTCTGGGTTTTTTTTGTGCACCAGTTGTACTCTACGCATGCGCAGCCTCATTTCCAAGCCCACATTTTTTTCTTTTTCTTAAAGCTCGCCAAGCAAACCTCTCCTCATTTCAGATATTAAATTTGCCGCTTTCTTTTCCTGGGCCGTGTGTGTCATCCGCTGCTATACTTTTGTAATATATTAATAAACATATTGTATATATATTTATTTGAAATGTAGTGTTGAGGCGCCAAACGTTGATTACATACTCTGTCCACCGCCATTTTAGTAGTTTTTCTCCATTATTTTTATTATACCTGTTACTTTCATTTTACTCTCCGCTTATCTTCTCTAAGATCCATGAGATTTCCTGGCACAGACACCACAGTGATTGTCCTTGGCCTCCGATCTTATGACTTGGTCACACGTATACCTAAAAACTGATTTGAAGGACGTAAGCCAGAGCCATTACAACGCGTGTTCGTCAACACAAAGACATTATTAAGATTATGCGTTTATCATGCGTGGTAAATGCATACTAGTTGTAAAAGCATGTGTGGTAAAGCCATATGCGTGCTAATGGCTTTGTGGTGACGATCACACATGGTTATGACCGCGTCGTAATGGCTGTTTCCTCCCAGGACACTGCAGCAACCGGGTCTGGGCGTGGTGGACTCTAGGGCAACAGGCGGAGGGCACGCAGCCCCTGTTATACAATATAGAAATCTTTGTGGGGTGACTGTTTCCGTTGTTTGAGGGGCGTCATTGATGCCCACACTTAATTTTATAGGGTAGTAGGTTTGCATGGGAAAATGTCGCAAGAGGTTTGTAAATGTGGTACACATTGTTTCCCATTAGTTTGATTTCTTTGCCATGTTGTAGTGTACCCAGAGAAAATATAAGTCAGTACTTTTCAATCTTACTCTTGAACATCTTACTATAGTACTTCAACATTATAAATATAATTTTTATTGTGGACCAACAACCCCCCCACAAAAAAAAGAAGTATGTCGTTTTTTTAATTAACTTTTATTAATCCCTTCACTGCGGCGGCTATTCCGCCGCAGTGCTAAGGGGGCGGGGTGGAAATGCAGCGGGCGCATGCTGGTGACGGAACCGCTCCGTCACCAGCGTCGG
Organism: Lissotriton vulgaris; assembly: GCF_964263255.1. Taxonomy (NCBI): domain Eukaryota; kingdom Metazoa; phylum Chordata; class Amphibia; order Caudata; family Salamandridae; genus Lissotriton; species Lissotriton vulgaris. Next base: position 759,451,845 of record NC_141689.1, on the reverse strand, counting down.
TTGCGCTGTGCTTATGACGGAGCGGTTCCGTCAAAGCCCCGCCCGCTCAATAGAACGCTCAGCGCAGGCGCGGAATCCGCGCCACGCAGAAGCGTTGGGCGGGCCATGACGGAACCGCTCCGTCATCAGCACAGCGCCACTGCGGCTGATGAACCGCTCCGTCATCAGCAGGGGAGGGGTTAAAAGAATAACTGTAAACAAATCTTATTGATAACTATATTATAAACAACTAGTAAAATAACTTTAAAAAACAATATTATAAACACATTGTGAAGTGGACTCCAAAAGACGTTGGATTGGTAATCTGCAAAACAAAAAAGAAAACTAGAGTTTAGGATTATGTAGATGTGAGTAAATGAGCTGAAGCATTACAAGTCAAGGTAACAGTACGATTTTACGTGTGCAGTGTGCCTGGTACATTTTACTTCTGTTATAGTGCAGCGTTCAAGTGGTGTCTATATGGAAGTGCCTACTGCGTCACTGACACAAAAGTAGCACAACAGGATTGTAAATACTCCGACTTATTTCTAATGAATTGTAATGAAGGCATTGTATATTTAGGCCTCTGTGCTTACCGTTGTATAAACACTGCGGCGAGTGGAATTCAAAACTTAAAGACTCCTTTGCTTTTACATGTGAAAGCAGTAAGCATTTTCTATAAGTTTAAAAGAGAAAGAGAAATTATGTCACAGAGAGTGAGAGAGAGAAAGAGAGAGAAAACAACATTAAAACTGTCTCGCAGAATCTGGAGTTGAGATTTTTTTCAATTTACACAGTGAAGCTGCTGCAGACTACGCACTGTCTCCTTTCTCAAATGAAGGTAACACTACAGTTTTACGTGTGCAGTGTGCCTAGTACATTTCAGTTCTGTTATAGTGCGGCGTTCAAGTGGTGTCTATATGGAAGTGCCTACTGCGTTACTGACACAAAAGTGGCACAACGGGATAGTAAATACGCTGACTTATTACTAATGCATTGTAAAGAAGGCATTGTATATTTAGTCCTTTGTGCTTACCGTTATATAAACACTGAGGCCAAACACTGCGGCCAGTGGAATTCACAACTTGAAGACACATTTGCTTCTACACGTCAAAGCAGACAGCTTTTTCTATAAGTTTAAAAGAGAACGAGAAATGATGTCACAAAGAGTGAGAGGGAGAAAGAGAGAGAAAACAGAGTCTGGAGTTGAGATTTTTTCTTGAAAAGTCAAACGTAGATTTACAAGCTCCTTGAGTCACTTTTCCCATGTTAAAAGTGACACAAAAGTGGCGTAATAAGCTTGTAGATCTGTTTGTCAGACTGTTGTAACCTATCTGTTGTAACTGCTCTGAGTTAATTTTACATTTTACACAGTGAAGCTGGTGCACACTACCCACTCACTCCTTTCATAGATAATTTGTTGTTTTGGAAGCAAAATTCTTTGTCACCTAGTGCCATTGGCGTTATTGAAAGATGGTGCTCTACGTGTGGAAGAAGCCTTCACTGTAATCAAGAGAGTTAATCTCATCCTAGCTGAAGCCCCGTTAGCCCAATGGTTTTTTTTGCGCCTGCTGCATACTACATATTCTCTCCTTTGACAGATAACTTTTTGTTGTTTCAGAAACAAGCTTGTTTGCTCACCTTATGCCATTGCCGTTGTCCGTGTTACATAATGCGTCATGAAGCTGTACATCTAAAAGATATTAAAAGAAAGATGTTATGATTGGTAATTCTTGCTATATTAATTTGGAGCTAGATAATATTGCGCTTTTATAGACGTTGATTGTCAGATTTTTACGAACTGTTTGTATTTTGAATATATTCCGGACATTTCAGCAATTATAAAAAAGTTACTGCTATTGGGAAAAATAATTAAACATGTACATTAATACATTATGTAGGAGTGCGTTTGTCTAAAATACTAAGTCGCATTTTTATATGTAGTCAGCTACAACCATTTGACTCCTTGCGATGCATACTCAAGCCTTACTGCTCACCTTTTCATGGAAAGGACACCTTCTTCATGAGGTAGTTCCGATCTCCAACAAAGAAGTCTCATACATGGTGCAGAGTCTTGATATCTCTATGGCTAACAACATATTTGTGCTCCCATCATCATCATCGCAGGTTCTTCACCCGCTCAGTGCTTCGGGCACCACTAACTCAGTGACCAAAGAGGCCACGCATGTGGTAGTGGGCCCCTTGTTCGGTGCTTTGGGAACAACTCTAAAATGGCGTACAACAGATGTCTTTTTTATACATAGGGTCATGTGTGTAGTGATGGATACGCTGAATGGGTGTGGTGTTGGTGTATACCAGTCATAAGGGAGTTTGTGTGTCGATCCGACAAATAAATATGCAACTAAGAAATCACTACAATGGATATTTGGGCTTTATAGTGTTGGTGTGTTTTCCTGGTGGCGTAAGAGTGGCTTTCTTTTTTCTATGTGACGTTACAATTTAGTCACCATGTATGTAGCCTATTTTGTGATGCTTTTTTGTTATATAATCTCGGAGAAAGGCAGAAACAGATTTATTTACATGTTTCCTGGCTTTTTCAATTTGTGGACAATAGTGGTTGGACCACTTCCATTTCTGCTTTTTGCATATATTAGAATATACAAAGGCAGTTTTAGAGAACAGTGCCATCAATTGTTGAAAGGTGTTCTTATCTTCATGAGCATTTCCAGACCTACCCCTGTCAAAGTGGCTAGGTCATTGCCACCAATGTGCACAATACTGAGGTCAGGGTGTTGGAGATGTAAAAAGGATTTCACCAATGGCATCAATTGATGCCACTTTAATCCTCTCTGTCCAATCCATTTAATGTGTACATTTGGTAAAAGTAGGTCTTTGTGAATTCTTTTATGTTGTGCGTACCTTTGGCTCCAGAAAATATAGCTGTGTCCCACAATCCACACTGTAAACATCTTGAAGAGAGATCTGGATGCACTGTGAAGGTCTCTGTAAATAAAAAGGCAGTTGAAAAGTAAGATTTTTCTAAAATGGTGGAAAACATGCAGTTTTGAAAAAAGAAAAGAAATGATTGGTTGTTCGACAATATTCTACACTAAGCTAGGATGCCTATTTCTGTTTTTTAAAGCCTGATTTTTATTGGTTAAGAAAAACTAATAGAAAAGAACGTTACATAAGATAAACTGGTATATTCTCAAGTCAAGCACACTTGCTGTTTTAATTTGCAACAATGTAGGATGAACTTTTCACCTTTGTGCTGAGTTAGATGTTTTCTGAAGTGTTTCTATGGTAACTGGCAGATTGCGGAATGGGGGAAGGGTTGAAAGTTTTGTCAGTTGGAAAGGGTTCAAAAGTTCAAGCAATATAAAAGTGTGGTTCGTTTTGATTTCATGTGGGAAAAAATTCTATTTTTAATTTATTTGTATATGTGTGTAGATTGAGTGTGTAGATTGACAGGAAAAGTTTGCTATTTGCTATAGGACTTTCTGTTCCCCTAGGACTGCTTAGGGGGGTTTACAATGATCCACAAGGTCAAAGTCTTAGATGGGTTTTTTTGAGCCTTTGATGGCCGTGGGGACCACCACCTAACAGGGCTGGCTCCTGTAGTGTAATGGGGTGCCTATCCCTGGGACACTGCTGTTTGCTAGGGTAGGGTGAGAGTTCTGTTTCAAGTAGGAAAGCAGATTGCTTTTCGTCTGAGAGAGCTGCATGTAAGCTGGTCTCTCTGACAAAAAGCAATGATGACTCCCGAAGGGCGCAGGAGACGGCTGGGACCGGGGGGGTGCTGAACATTAAATTTGCGGTACAAAAGGGGGTGGTGACGGACGGAACATCTGAAACAATCAAACACTCACACCCAGTCAAAAGATCTGGGTTTAATCCATCACCGTTCTTTAGCCCACTCTGCCACCACAGTTCAGACATGGGTATATGCAAATCAGTCTGACCCTGTGCCTCATGGGAACAGTCCAGCCCGAACTGCCAAGCCATGTCTTCCCTGGACCGGAAACAAGCTTCCGTGGACCGGTTTCTGGGATTCCACTGCACCATCCCAGCTCAGAACCTGGCTACATGCAAATTAGTCTGTCCCTGGCCCAGTGCATCATGGGAACAGGCCAGACCAAACTACCAAGCCAATTCTTATACTGGGAAGGAAACAAGCTTCCGGGGACCGGTTTCTGGCATTACAGCAATCTTCGGCCCGGCTTGCTTGAATCCTGATGGTGCAATGAGCAAGAGACTCACATCTGAGTATACCCTTCCACGCTTATGGTGGACAAAACAATTCAGAAAAGGGGGTGGTGATGGACAGAGTATCTGAATTAAACAGAACACTCATACCCAGTCAACAGATCAGGGCTTGATCCATCACCGTTTTTTAGCTCACTGCACCATCCCAACTCAGAACCTGGCTACATGCAAATTAGTCTGTCCCTGGCCCAGTGCATCATGGGAACAGGGCAGACCAAACTACCAAGCCAATTCTAATACTGGGAGGGAAACAAGCTTCCGGGGACCGGTTTCTGGCATTACAGCCGTCTTCGGGCCAGCTTGCTTGAATCCTGATGGTGCAATGAGCAAGGGACTCACATCTGAGTATACCCTTCCACGCTTATGGTGGACAAAACGATTCAGAAAAGGGGGTGGTGATGGACAGAGTATCTGAATGAAACAGAACACTCATACCCAGTCAACAGATCAGGGCTTGATCCATCACCGTTTTTTAGCTCACTGCACCATCCCAGCTCAGAACCTGGGTACATGCAAATTAGTCTGTCCCTCGCCCATTGCACCATGGGAACAGGGCAGACCAAACTACCAAGCCAATTCATATACTGGGAAGGAAACAAGCTTCCAGGGACCGGTTTCTGGCATTACAGCCGTCTTCGGCCCGGCTTGCTTGAATCCTGATGGTGCAATGAGCAAGGGACTCACATCTGAGTATACCCTTCCACGCTTATGGTGGACAAAACGATTCAGAAAAGGGGGTGGTGATGGACAGAGTATCTGAATTAAACAGAACACTCATACCCAGTCAACAGATCAGGGCTTGATCCATCACCGTTTTTTAGCTCACTGCACCATACCAGCTCAGAACCTGGCTACATGCAAATTAGTCTGTCCCTGGCCCAGTGCATCATGGGAACAGGGCAGACCAAACTACCAAGCCAATTCTTATACTGGGAAGGAAACAAGCTTCTGGGGACCGGTTTCTGGCAATATAGCCGTCTTCGGCCCGGTTTGCTTGGATCCTGATGGTGCAATGAGCAAGGGACTCACATCTGAGTATTCCCTTCCACGCTTATGGTGGACAAAACGATTCAGAAAAAGGGGTGGTGATGGACAGAGTATCTGAATTAAACAGAACACTCATACCCAGTCAACAGATCAGGGCTTGATCCATCATCGTTTTTTAGCTCACTGCACCATCCCAGCTCAGAACCTGGCTACATGCAAAGTAGCCTGTCCCTGGCCCAGTGCATCATGGGAACAGGGCAGACAGAACTACCAAGCCAATTCTTATACTGGGAAGGAAACAAGCTTCCGGGGACCGGTTTCTGGCATTACAGCCGTCTTCGGCCCGGCTTGCTTGAATCCTGATGGTGCAATGAGCAAGGGACTCACATCTGAGTATACCCTTCCACGCTTATGGTGGGCAAAACGATTCAGAAAAGAGGTGGTGATGGACAGAGTATCTGAATTAAACAGAACACTCATACCCAGCCAACAGATCAGGGCTTGATCCATCACCGTTTTTTTAGCTCACTGCACCATCCCAGCTCAGAACCTGGCTACATGCAAATTAGTCTGTCCCTGGCCCAGTGCATCATGGGAACAGGGCAGACAGAACTACCAAGCCAATTCTTATACTGGGAAGGAAACAAGCTTCCGGGGACCGGTTTCTGGCATTACAGCCGTCTTCGGCCCGGCTTGCTTGAATCCTGATGGTGCCATGAGAAAGGGACTCACATCTGAGTATACCCTTTCACGCTTATGGTGGACAAAACGATTCAGAAAAGGGGATGGTGATGGACAGAGTATCTGAATTAAACCGAACACTCATACCCAGTCAACAGATCAGGGCTTGATCCATCCCCGTTTTTTAGCTCACTGCACCATCCCAGTTCAGAACCTGGCTACAGGCAAATTGGTCTGTCCCTGGCCCAGTGCATCATGGGAACAGGGCAGACCAAACTACCAAGCCAATTCTTATACTGGGAAGGAAACAAGCTTCTGGAGACCGGTTTCTGGCATTACAGCCGTCTTCGGCCCGGCTTGCTTGAATCCTGATGGTGCAATGAGCAAGGGACTCACATCTGAGTATACCCTTCCACGCTTATGGTGGACAAAACGATTCAGAAAAGGGGGTGGTGATGGACAGAGTATCTGAATTAAACAGAACAATCACACCCAGCCAACAGATCAGGGCTTGATCCATCACCGTTTTTTAGCTCACTGCACCTTCCCAGCTCAGAACCTGGCTACATGCAAAGTAGTCTGTCCCTGGCCCAGTGCATCATGGGAACAGGGCAGACAGAACTACCAAGCCAATTCTTATACTGGGAAGGAAACAAGGTTCCGGGAACCGGTTTCTGGCATTGCAGCCGTCTTCGGCCCGGCTTGCTTGAATCCTGATGGTGCAATGAGCAAGGGACTCACATCTGAGTATACCCTTCCACGCTTATGGTGGACAAAACGATTCAGAAAAGGGGGTGGTGATGGACAGAGTATCTGAATTAAACAGAACACTCATACCCAATCAACAGATCAGGGCTTGATCCATTACCGTTTTTTAGCTCACTGCACCATCCCAGCTCAGAACCTGGCTACATGCAAATTAGTCTGTCCCCGGCCCAGTGCATCATGGGAACAGGGCAGGACAAACTACCAAGCCAATTCTTATACTGGGAAGGAAACAAGCTTCCGGGGACCGGTTTCTGGCATTACAGCAATCTTCGGCCCGGCTTGCTTGAATCCTGATGGTGCAATGAGCAAGAGACTCACATCTGAGTATACCCTTCCACGCTTATGGTGGACAAAACGATTCAGAAAAGGGGGTGGTGATGGACAGAGTATCTGAATTAAACAGAACACTCATACCCAGTCAACAGATCAGTGCTTGATCCATCACCGTTTTTTAGCTCACTGCACCATCCTAACTCAGAACCTGGCTACATGCAAATTAGTCTGTCCCTGGCCCAGTGCATCATGGGAACAGGGCAGACCAAACTACCAAGCCAATTCTTCTACTGGGAGGGAAACAAGCTTCCGGGGACCGGTTTCTGGCATTACAGCCGTCTTCGGCCCGGCTTGCTTGAATCCTGATGGTGCAATGAGCAAGGGACTCACATCTGAGTATACCCTTCCACGCTTATGGTGGACAAAACGATTCAGAAAAGGGGGTGGTGATGGACAGAGTATCTGAATGAAACAGAACACTCATACCCAGCCAACCGATCAGGGCTTGATCCATCACCGTTTTTTAGCTCACTGCACCATCCCAGCTCAGAACCTGGCTACATGCAAATTAGTCTGTCCCTCGCCCATTGCATCATGGGAACAGGGCAGACCAAACTACCAAGCCAATTCTTATACTGGGAAGGAAACAAGCTTCTGGGGACCGGTTTCTGGGAATACAGCCATCTTCGGCCCGGTTTGCTTGGATCCTGATGGTGCAATGAGCAAGGGACTCACATCTGAGTATACCCTTCCACGCTTATGGTGGACAAAACGATTCAGAAAAGGGGGTGGTGATGGACAGAGTATCTGAATTAAACAGAACACTCATATCCAGTCAACAGATCAGGGCTTGATCCATCACCGTTTTTTAGCTCACTGCACCATCCCAGCTCAGAACCTGGCTACATGCAAAGTAACCTGTCCCTGGCCCAGTGCATCATGGGAACAGGGCAGACAGAACTACCAAGCCAATTCTTATACTGGGAAGGAAACAAGCTTCCGGGGACCGGTTTCTGGCATTACAGCCGTCTTCGGCCCGGCTTGCTTGAATCCTGATGGTGCAATTAGCAAGGGACTCACATCTGAGTATACCCTTCCACGCTTATGGTGGACAAAACGATTCAGAAAAGGGGTGGTGATGGACAGAGTATCTGAATTAAACAGAACACTCATACCCAGTCAACAGATCAGGGCTTGATCCATCACCGTTTTTTAGCTCACTGCACCATCCCAGCTCAGAACCTGGCTACATGCAAATTAGTCTGTCCCTGGCCCAGTGCGTCATGGGAACAGGGCAGGCCAAACTACCAAGCCAATTCTTATACTGGGAAGGAAACAAGCTTCTGGGGACCGGTTTCTGGCATTACAGCCGTCTTCGGCCCGGCTTGCTAGAATCCTGATGGTGCAATGAGCAAGGGACTCACATCTGAGTATACCCTTCCACGCTTATGGTGGACAAAACGATTCAGAAAAGGGGTGGTGAAGGACAGAGTATCTGAAATAAACAGAACACTCATACCCAGTCTACAGATCAGGGCTTGATCCATCACCGTTTTTTAGCTCACTGCACCATCCCAGCTCAGAACCTGGCTACATGCAAATTAGTCTGTCCCTGTCCCAGTGCATCATGGGAACAGGGCAGACCAAACTACCAAGCCAATTCTTATACTGGGAAGGAAACAAGCTTCCGGGGACCGGTTTCTGGCATTACAGCCGTCTTCGGCCCGGCTTGCTTGAATCCTGATTGTGCAATTAGCAAGGGACTCACATCTGAGTATACCCTTCCAAGCTTATGGTGGACAAAACGATTCAGAAAAGGGGGTGGTGATGGACAGAGTATCTGAATTAAACAGAACACTCATACCCAGTCAACAGATCAGGGCTTGATCCATCACCGTTTTTTAGCTCACTGCACCATCCCAGTTCAGAACCTGGCTTCATGCAAATTAGTCTGTCCCTGGCCCAGTGCATCATGGGAACAGGGAAGACCAAACTACCAAGCCAATTCTTATACTGGGAAGGAAACAAGCTTCCGGGGACCGGTTTCTGGCATTACAGCCGTCTTCGGCCCTGCTTGCTTGAATCCTGATGGTGCAATGAGCAAGGGACTCACATCTGAGTATACCCTTCCACGCTTATGGTGGACAAAACGATTCAGAAAAGGGGTAGGTGATGGACAGAGTATCTGAATTAAACAGAACACTCATACCCAGTCAACAGATCAGGGATTGATCCATCACCGTTTTTTAGCTCCCTGCACCATCCCAGCTCAGAACCTGGCTACATGCAAATTAGTCTTTCCATGGCCCAGTGCATCATGGGAACAGGGCAGACCAAACTACCAAGCCAATTCTTATACTGGGAAGGAAACAAGCTTCCGGGGACCGGTTCTTGGCATTACAGCTGTCTTCGGCCCGGCTTGCTTGAATCCTGATGGTGCAATGAGCAAGGGACTCACATCTGAGTATACCCTTCCACGCTTATGGTGGACAAAACGATTCAGAAAAGGGGGTGGTGATGGACAGAGTATCTGAATTAAACAGAACACTCATACCCAGTCAACAGATCAGGGCTTGATCCATCACCGTTTTTTAGCTCACTGCACCATCCCAGCTCAGAACCTGGCTAGATGCAAATTAGTCTGTCCCTGGCCCAGTGCATCATGGGAACAGGGCAGACCAAACTACCAAGCCAATTCTTATACTGGGATGGAAACAAGCTTCCGGGGACCGGTTTCTGGCATTACAGCCGTCTTCGGCCCGGCTTGCTTGAATCCTGATGGTGCACTGAGCAAGGGACTCACATCTGAGTATACCCTTCCACGCTTATGGTGGACAAAATGATTCAGAAAAGGGGTGGTGATGGACAGAGTATCTGAATTAAACAGAACACTCATACCCAGTCAACAGATCAGGGCTTGATCCATCACCGTTTTTTAGCTCACTGCACCATCCCAGCTCAGAACCTGGCTACATGCAAATTAGTCTGTCCCTGGCCCAGTGCATCATGGTAACAGGGCAGACCAAACTACCAAGCCAATTCTTATACTGGGAAGGAAACAAGCTTCCGGGGACCGGTTTCTGGCATTACAGCCGTCTTCGGCCCGGCTTGCTTGAATCCTGATGGTGCAATGAGCAAGGGACTCACATCTGAGTATACCCTTCCACACTTATGGTGGACAAAACGATTCGAAAAGGGGGTGGTGATGGACAGAGTATCTGAATTAAACAGATCACTCATACCCAGTCAACAGATCAGGGCTTGATACATCACAGTTTTTTAGCTCACTGCACCATCCCAGCTCAGAACCTGGCTACATGCAAATTAGTCTGTCCCTGGCCCAGTGCGTCATGGGAACAGGGCAGGCCAAACTACCAAGCCAATTCTTATACTGGGAAGGAAACAAGCTTCTGGGGACCGGTTTCTGGCATTACAGCCATCTTCGGCCCGGCTTGCTAGAATCCTGATGGTGCAATGAGCAAGGGACTCACATCTGAGTATACCCTTCCACGCTTATGGTGGACAAAACGATTCAGAAAAGGGGGAGGTGATGGACAGAGTATCTGAATTAAACAGAACACTCATACCCAGTCAACAGATCAGGGCTTGATCCATCACCATTTTTTAGCTCACTGCACCATCCCAGCTCAGAACCTGGCTAGATGCAAATTAGTCTGTCCCTGGCCCAGTGCATCATGGGAACAGGGCAGACAGAACTACCAAGCCAATTCTTATACTGGGAAGGAAACAAGCTTCCGGGGACCGGTTTCTGGCATTACAGCCATCTTCGGCCCGGCTTGCTTGAATCCTGATGGTGCAATGAGCAAGGGACTCACATCTGAGTATACCCTTCCACGCTATGGTGGACAAAACGATTCAGAAAAGGGGGTGGTGATGGACAGAGTATCTGAATTAAACAGAACACTCATATCCAGTCAACAGATCAGGGCTTGATCCATCACGGTTTTTTAGCTCACTGCACCATCCCAGCTCAGAACCTGGCTACATGCAAAGTAGCCTGTCCCTGGCCCAGTGCATCATGGGAACAGGGCAGACAGAACTACCAAGCCAATTCTTATACTGGGAAGGGAACAAGCTTCCGGGGACCGGTTTCTGGCATTACAGCCGTCTTCGGCCCGGCTTGCTTGAATCCTGATGGTGCACTGAGCAAGGGACTCACATCTGAGTATACCCTTCCACGCTTATGGTGGACAAAATGATTCAGAAAAGGGGTGGTGATGGACAGAGTATCTGAATTAAACAGAACACTCATACCCAGTCAACAGATCAGGGCTTGATCCATCACCGTTTTTTAGCTCACTGCACCATCCCAGCTCAGAACCTGGCTACATGCAAATTAGTCTGTCCCTGGCCCAGTGCATCATGGGAACAGGGGAGACCAAACTACCAAGCCAATTCTTATACTGGGAAGGAAACAAGCTTCCGGGGACCGGTTTCTGGCATTACAGCCATCTTTGGCCCGGCTTGCTTGAATCCTGATGGTGCAATGAGCAAGGGACTCACATCTGAGTATACCCTTCCACGCTTATGGTGGACAAAACGATTCAGAAAAGGGGGTGGTGATGGACAGAGTATCTGAATTAAACAGAACACTCATACCCAGTCAACAGATCAGGGCTTGATCCATCACCGTTTTTTAGCTCACTGCACCATCCCAGCTCAGAACCTGGCTAGATGCAAATTAGTCTGTCCCTGGCCCAGTGCATCATGGGAACAGGGCAGACCAAACTACCAAGCCAATTCTTATACTGGGATGGAAACAAGCTTCCGGGGACCGGTTTCTGGCATTACAGCCGTCTTCGGCCCGGCTTGCTTGAATCCTGATGGTGCAATGAGCAAGGGACTCACATCTGAGTATACCCTTCCACGCTTATGGTGGACAAAACGATTCAGAAAAGGGGGTGGTGATGGACAGAGTATCTGAATTAAACAGAACACTCATATCCAGTCAACAGATCAGGGCTTGATCCATCACGGTTTTTTAGCTCACTGCACCATCCCAGCTCAGAACCTGGCTACATGCAAAGTAGCCTGTCCCTGGCCCAGTGCATCATGGGAACAGGGCAGACAGAACTACCAAGCCAATTCTTATACTGGGAAGGAAACAAGCTTCCGGGGACCGGTTTCTGGCATTACAGCCGTCTTCGGCCCGGCTTGCTTGAATCCTGATGGTGCACTGAGCAAGGGACTCACATCTGAGTATACCCTTCCACGCTTATGGTGGACAAAATGATTCAGAAAAGGGGTGGTGATGGACAGAGTATCTGAATTAAACAGAACACTCATACCCAGTCAACAGATCAGGGCTTGATCCATCACCGTTTTTTAGCTCACTGCACCATCCCAGCTCAGAACCTGGCTACATGCAAATTAGTCTGTCCCTGGCCCAGTGCATCATGGGAACAGGGCAGACCAAACTACCAAGCCAATTCTTATACTGGGAAGGAAACAAGCTTCCGGGGACCGGTTTCTGGCATTACAGCCGTCTTCGGCCCGGCTTGCTTGAATCCTGATGGTGCAATGAGCAAGGGACTCACATCTGAGTATACCCTTCCACACTTATGGTGGACAAAACGATTCGAAAAGGGGGTGGTGATGGACAGAGTATCTGAATTAAACAGATCACTCATACCCAGTCAACAGATCAGGGCTTGATACATCACCGTTTTTTAGCTCACTGCACCATCCCAGCTCAGAACCTGGCTACATGCAAATTAGTCTGTCCCTGGCCCAGTGCGTCATGGGAACAGGGCAGGCCAAACTACCAAGCCAATTCTTATACTGGGAAGGAAACAAGCTTCTGGGGACCGGTTTCTGGCATTACAGCCATCTTCGGCCCGGCTTGCTAGAATCCTGATGGTGCAATGAGCAAGGGACTCACATCTGAGTATACCCTTCCACGCTTATGGTGGACAAAACGATTCAGAAAAGGGGGAGGTGATGGACAGAGTATCTGAATTAAACAGAACACTCATACCCAGTCAACAGATCAGGGCTTGATCCATCACCATTTTTTAGCTCACTGCACCATCCCAGCTCAGAACCTGGCTAGATGCAAATTAGTCTGTCCCTGGCCCAGTGCATCATGGGAACAGGGCAGACAGAACTACCAAGCCAATTCTTATACTGGGAAGGAAACAAGCTTCCGGGGACCGGTTTCTGGCATTACAGCCATCTTCGGCCCGGCTTGCTTGAATCCTGATGGTGCAATGAGCAAGGGACTCACATCTGAGTATACCCTTCCACGCTTATGGTGGACAAAACGATTCAGAAAAGGGGGTGGTGATGGACAGAGTATCTGAATTAAACAGAACACTCATATCCAGTCAACAGATCAGGGCTTGATCCATCACGGTTTTTTAGCTCACTGCACCATCCCAGCTCAGAACCTGGCTACATGCAAAGTAGCCTGTCCCTGGCCCAGTGCATCATGGGAACAGGGCAGACAGAACTACCAAGCCAATTCTTATACTGGGAAGGAAACAAGCTTCCGGGGACCGGTTTCTGGCATTACAGCCGTCTTCGGCCCGGCTTGCTTGAATCCTGATGGTGCACTGAGCAAGGGACTCACATCTGAGTATACCCTTCCACGCTTATGGTGGACAAAATGATTCAGAAAAGGGGTGGTGATGGACAGAGTATCTGAATTAAACAGAACACTCATACCCAGTCAACAGATCAGGGCTTGATCCATCACCGTTTTTTAGCTCACTGCACCATCCCAGCTCAGAACCTGGCTACATGCAAATTAGTCTGTCCCTGGCCCAGTGCATCATGGGAACAGGGCAGACCAAACTACCAAGCCAATTCTTATACTGGGAAGGAAACAAGCTTCCGGGGACCGGTTTCTGGCATTACAGCCATCTTTGGCCCGGCTTGCTTGAATCCTGATGGTGCAATGAGCAAGGGACTCACATCTGAGTATACCCTTCCACACTTATGGTGGACAAAACGATTCGAAAAGGGGGTGGTGATGGACAGAGTATCTGAATTAAACAGATCACTCATACCCAGTCAACAGATCAGGGCTTGATACATCACCGTTTTTTAGCTCACTGCACCATCCCAGCTCAGAACCTGGCTACATGCAAATTAGTCTGTCCCTGGCCCAGTGCGTCATGGGAACAGGGCAGGCCAAACTACCAAGCCAATTCTTATACTGGGAAGGAAACAAGCTTCTGGGGACCGGTTTCTGGCATTACAGCCATCTTCGGCCCGCTTGCTAGAATCCTGATGGTGCAATGAGCAAGGGACTCACATCTGAGTATACCCTTCCACGCTTATGGTGGACAAAACGATTCAGAAAAGGGGGAGGTGATGGACAGAGTATCTGAATTAAACAGAACACTCATACCCAGTCAACAGATCAGGGCTTGATCCATCACCGTTTTTTAGCTCACTGCACCATCCCAGCTCAGAACCTGGCTACATGCAAATTAGTCTGTCCCTGGCCCAGTGCATCATGGGAACAGGGCAGACAGAACTACCAAGCCAATTCTTATACTGGGAAGGAAACAAGGTTCCGGGGACCGGTTTCTGGCATTACAGCCGTCTTCGGTCCGGCTTGCTTGAATCCTGATGGTGCAATGAGCAAGGGACTCACATCTGAGTATACCCTTCCACGCTTATGGTGGACAAAACGATTCAGAAAAGGGGTGGTGATGGACAGAGTATCTGAATTAAACAGAACACTCATACCCAGTCAACAGATCAGGGCTTGATCCATCACCGTTTTTTAGCTCACTGCACCATCCCAGCTCAGAACCTGGCTACATGCAAATTAGTCTGTCCCTGTCCCAGTGCATCATGGGAACAGGGCAGACCAAACTACCAAGCCAATTCTTATACTGGGAAGGAAACAAGCTTCCGGGGACCGGTTTCTGGCATTACAGCCGTCTTCGGCCCGGCTTGCTTGAATCCTGATTGTGCAATGAGCAAGGGACTCACATCTGAGTATACCCTTCCACGCTTATGGTGGACAAAACGATTCAGAAAAGGGGGTGGTGATGGACAGAGTATCTGAATTAAACAGAACACTCATACCCAGTCAACAGATCAGGGCTTGATCCATCACCGTTTTTTAGCTCACTGCACCATCCCAGTTCAGAAACTGGCTACATGCAAATTAGTCTGTCCCTGGCCCAGTGCATCATGGGAACAGGGAAGACCAAACTACCAAGCCAATTCTTATACTGGGAAGGAAACAAGCTTCCGGGGACCGGTTTCTGGCATTACAGCCGTCTTCGGCCCTGCATGCTTGAATCCTGATGGTGCAATGAGCAAGGGACTCACATCTGAGTATACCCTTCCACGCTTATGGTGGACAAAACGATTCAGAAAAGGGGGTGGTGATGGACAGTGTATCTGAATTAAACAGAACACTCATACCCAGTCTACTGACCAGGGCTTGATCCATCACCGTTTTTTAGCTCACTGCACCATCCCAGCTCAAAACCTGGCTACATGCAAATTAGTCTGTCCCTGGCCCAGTGCATCATGGGAACAGGGCAGACCAAACTACTAAGCCAATTCTTATACTGGAGAGGAAACAAGCTTCCGGGGACCGGTTTCTGGCATTACAGCAATCTTCGGCCCGGCTTGCTTGAATCCTGATGGTGCAATGAGCAAGGGACTCACATCTGAGTATACCCTTCCATGCTTATGGTGGACAAAACGATTCTGAAAAGGGGTAGTTGATGGACAGAGTATCTGAATTAAACAGAACACTCATACCCAGTCAACAGATCAGGGATTGATCCATCACCGTTTTTTAGCTCACTGCACCATCCCAGCTCAGAACCTGGCTACATGCAAATTAGTCTGTCGCTGGCCCAGTGCATCATAGGAACAGGGCAGACCAAACTACCCATATACCCATGTCCGAACTGGGGTGGCAGAGTGGGCTAAAGAACGGTGATGGATTAAACCCAGATCTTTTGACTGGGTGTGAGTGTTTGATTGTTCCAGATGCTCCGTCCATCACCACCCCCTTTTGTACCGCTTTTGGCCGCCATAAGTGTGGCAGGGTATGCTCAGACGTGAGTCCCTTGCTCACTTTGCCACTGGATTCAAGCAAGCCAGGCTGAAGACGGCTGGAATGCCAGAAACCGGTCCTCGGAAGCTTGTTTCCGGTCGAGGGAAGACATGGCTTGGCAGTTTGGGCTGGACTGTTCCCACGAGGCACAGGGTCAGACTGATTTGCATATAGCCATGTCTGAACTGGGGTGGCAGAGTGGGCTAAAGAACGGTGATGGATTAAACCCAGATCTTTTGACTGGGTGTGAGTGTTTGATTGATTCAGATGCTCCGTCCATCACCACCCCTTTTTGTACCGCTTTTGGCCGCCATAAGTGTGGCAGGGTATGCTCAGACGTGAGTCCCTTGCTCACTTTGCCACTGGATTCAAGCAAGCCGGGCTGAAGACGGCTGGAATGCCAGAAACCGGTCCTCGGAAGCTTGTTTCCGGTCGAGGGAAGACATGGCTTGACAGTTCGGGCTGGACTGTTCCCATGAGGCACAGGGTCAGACTGATTTGCATATAGCCATGTCTGAACTGGGGTGGCAGAGTGGGCTAAAGAACGGCAGTGATGGATTAAACCCAGATCTTTTGACTGGGTGTGAGTGTTTGATTGATTCAGATGCTCCGTCCATCACCACCCCTTTTTGTACCGCTTTTGCCCGCCATAAGTGTGGCAGGGTATGCTCAGACGTGAGTCCCTTGCTCACTTTGCCACTGGATTCAAGCAAGCCGGGCTGAAGACGGCTGGAATGCCAGAAACCGGTCCTCGGAAGCTTGTTTCCGGTCGAGGGAAGACATGGCTTGGCAGTTCGGGCTGGACTGTTCCCATGAGGCACAGGGTCAGACTGATTTGCATATAGCCATGTCTGAACTGGGGTGGCAGAGTGGGCTATAGAACGGTGATGGATTAAACCCAGATCTTTTGACTGGGTGTGAGTGTTTGATTGATTCAGATGCTCCGTCCATCACCACCCCTTTTTGTACTGCTTTTGGCCGCCATAAGTGTGGCAGGGTATGCTCAGACGTGAGTCCCTTGCTCACTTTGCCACTGGATTCAAGCAAGCCGGGCTGAAGTGAATTCCCATAGAAGCCCAGGTTAACACCAGAACCTGGGCTTCACAAGGGCATATTATCAAGCCCATTATCGCCGCTTTAGCGGCAGTTTCCTGCCGATAAAAGCGGCGATAATGTATCCCCCTTGCTTGATAATATGGCCCTCTGGTCCATATTATCAAGCCTGGGTGATCAAATTATCGCCGCTTTATCGACAGTAAACTGCCACTAAAGTGAAGATATTGGGCTTGATTATAGGCTCTATGGAATTCCAATCGAAGCCTAAGTTAGATGTGAAGGACATCTAACATGAGCTTCAATTGGAATTCCATAGAGCCTATTATCAAGCCCATTATGGCCACTTTAACGGCAGTTTCCTGCCGATAAACCGGCGATAATTTTATCGCCCAGGCTTCATAATATGGTCCTATATTCGAACATTTTTGCATATTTTCTACACTCTATTGTTATACCCCCTCCTGTTTTGTCTTACTCCTTCCTCTATCATTATACTATCTTCTTTTTTTATACTCTGCTCTCTTTTTATACTTTTTTATACTTGCTCCTCTTTTTGTATATTTGTCCTCCTCTTTATATTCTCTCTTGTCTTTATATTCACCACTGTTGTCATAGTTCTTACTGTCTTCTCATAGTACTCCCTCTTTCCTTATATGGTCAGTCTTCCTTTATAATTGTCTTTTGTCCACACTTTTGTCTCTGTGTCTTTTTAGTCTTTCCTATTTCTTCATATATATTCTTCTGTTCTTATATTCTCTGTATCTTGTTATTCTTGCGGTTCTTTGTTGGTACTCCCTATTGTTTTCTCACACTTTTCTTTTTATTCTAATACTCTTCTCTCTGTACTCACATTTCTCCTCTCTTTTCTTATACTTTGCACTCTCTACTAATATTGCCGTCTTTTCTTATTATCATATTCGTCTCCTAATTTTCCCCCCTGTTCTTATACTCCCCCCTGTTTTCATATTCTCCTCTCTTTTCTCTTACTTGTGCATGTCTCCTTATAGTGCTGAGTTTTTCTTATATTTCCTTTTGTCTCCTTCTCTCTGTGTTTATATTTTCCTCTTTTTCTTCATTTTTCTTTTCTCTTTTAATTTTCTGTCCTCTCTGTTTATACTTCTTAAATCTGTTGATATTGTTTGCTCTCTTCTCTTACTCCTCCTTGACTCCCTGCATGCACTCTGCAGCACTTTCCTCATATTCTCAGTGTTTTCATACAGGTCTCTCTCCTTATATTTGTTTCTCTTGTCATACTTCTGCCTCTTTCGTCATACACTTTTCACTCTTCATAATATTCCATCTGTTTATACTCATTCTTTTCTCCCCAGACTCTATCCTCTGTTCTTGTACATCCCTTTTTTCCTTATGCCCCACTTTTCCCCACATTCTTCGTGCTCTCTTCTGGTACTGTTCTGTCCGTCCTTTGCTAGTATTCATTTTTTTTGTTCTTATAGTTGCGCGTCTTTTCACATATTCCTTCTTTTTTCTTTAGAGTCTTTCTCTGTCTTCTTAAAGTGCACCCTCTGTCTTCTTAGTTTCTTTTTTTCTTCTTATACTATTTCTTCTCTTCTCATATTTCCATCTTTCTCATCATAGTCTCCCTTACTTATTGATACTTTCCAGTTTATTCATAGTTCCTTTATCACGTTATACTGCAGTGTCTGTTTATACTCCCCTTTTTCGTTATATTTTCCCTTGTTTCATCATTCTTCCTCTCTTGCAAGTACTTTTATTTTCATAGTCTCATGTTTCTCATCATAATCCTCCCTCTGTTCCTATAAGTAATATTATAGAAAATTTCATATATTTATTTTTGTAATGTTATATATATATGTTTTAATAGATTCTATTTATCAATACCGAGAAAACTGTATCATGCCTACCAAATGTCAAAAGAAGAAACAATGAAAGAAAAGTGTTTATTTGAAGAAAAATCATCCACAAGATGTACAAGAAGTACCATGTGTTAAGAAAAAGAAAAAAAGCCCTGGTAAGAGAAGGAACACTTTTCTGAGGAAAATATTAAAGACCTAGACGTTGATTCCGATCTGTTAAAAAAATCCGTTGTACGACCCGTACTCGTAGCCGTCTCCATACGATTCATAAAAGACCGTCCGAACTGCGAAGTACGATCCGTATCCCAAAAATACATCTGAATACAAGCGACCCGTACGAACCATAACTGAAGAGACGTACGAAATGACGTTGGATTTCTAACCATACGATTTGCCAACATGCCTTACGACCAAACTAGTACGATCCTGAACGGTGAACCAGAAGGCGATATGTACGGGCAAACGTACTCGCGTTTGACGCCTGATACGTACGGAAAACATCACAAAATAAGTGAGCCTCACCAACATATACGAACCACACAACCCTCAATAAAGCCGACGTGAACCCCCAAACCCACAACGGCCCGTAGGAGCGAACCGTACCAACACATACGAACCGCACACCCCTCAATAAGGCCTACGCGAACCCCCACACCCGCAACAGCCCGTAGGAGCGAGCCGTACCAACACATACGAACCGCACACCCCTCAATAAGGCCTACGCGAACCCCCACACCCACAACGGCCCGTAGGAGCGAGCCGTACCAACACATACGAACCGTACACCCCTCAATAAAGCCTACGCGAACACCCACACCCACAAAGGCCTGTAGGAGCGAGCCGTACCAACACAAACGAACCGCACACCCCTCAATAAGGCCTATGTGAACCCCTACAACGGCCCGTAGGAACGAGCTGTACCAACACATACGAACCGCACACCCCTCAATAAAGCCTAGGCGAACACCCACACCCAAAACGGCCCATAGGAGCGAGCCGTACCAACACATACGAACCGCACACCCGTCAATAAAGCCTACGCAAAAACACCAATAACGTCCCGTATGAGCCGACAGCACCAACAAATACGAATCGCACCCCCCCCTAATAAAGCACACACGAACACCGAAAGCAGCACTAGGAGAGTGCAAAAGAATCTCACAACCACAAAAAACATTACTCCAATGTGCACACCATTAGAAAAAAATGTCCTGGCCACATCCAAACAGCCAAACAGAGGCCCCAAGTCACACCCACCCCTTATCACACACCCAGCAAAAATTCAAAATAAGCCACACCCACAAATGGACCAATAAAAGGGCCCACACATACATCACATCATCCTTTGCAACATACCTTTTCGTGAAAACACACTGAGATCACACCAAGTACTGCACCCATACACCTTCACACATACACCCTATCACATTCACACCCACGCACACCCTTCTCAATCGGACCAACACACCCTCATCCATACACACCATCACCCCCCCAATCACATAAACCCCACACCATGACCACACCCAAGAATCCAAAGTTCACCAACAAGAGCTGGAGATCCTTACAGATGAAGTCATCAGAGTTGAGCCACAGCTGTTTGGTGCATTGGTTAGACAGACCAGCGTAGCGGAGAAAACACGCATGTGGACGAGGATCCTCGATAAGGTGAATGCTGTTGCACCCATCAGGCGCAGCAGGAGGGATTGCCAGGCCAGATGGTATGATCTGCAGAGGATGGTCAAGAGGAAGATGGCCGAAGACTACGCCAATGCCCATTACACTGGAGGTGGTGGTCCCCGCAAACCTCCAACATACCATCCCTGGGAGGAGAAAGTCATGGCCCTGCTACCACCGGTGGGAGTCCATGGATTTGAAGGAGCCGTGGAGCCTGGTAAGTATACAAACAACTCATATGACATATGTGGACTCCAGCAGTGTCTAACAGTATGTGGGTGGGTGGCTATGACTCCCAGCAGTGTGCACACATATGAGGGGTGTGTGCCTATGACTCCCAGCAGTGTCTAACAGTATGGGGGTGGTGCAAGGGGAGTGCCAGAAGGCTGCAAGGGGGAGGGTGAGAGGGTGCAAGGTATAGGGTTGGAGGCTGCACTTTTCCCATGTGGGAAAGGTACACACCCATGCACCACGCTCAATGCACAGAGAGTGTGAAAGTACTGCCAAGATTGCTGACACTGGTCCCTGGTGTAGGCAGCACAAGGGCCTCCTGTGACGAGTGCAATCACCAACACCAGGACAAGGTCAGATATCCTGCACAGGAACTCACTAAAACTGTCATGGCAGCATGCTTCATGGGGGGACAGACACAACACGAGGGACACTCACTTTCCAATCAGACTCAAACTACTAGCACGGGCAGTCACACACACCCCTGACAGAAGCAGAGCCTCTGGGTACAGGCAATGGAGTGCCACTATGTCACAATCGTCATGTAACACAACCAAACTAATAAAGATCAGATGACACATCCAAGTAAATAATGCACAGTGCTGAATCACTAGTCCATTGTGACCCCACACAATGCAGTTGCCAAAGCTGTTTGACTCAGTGGATGCACGTAAGTAGCACCACAGACCGGGGTATTGACAAGGTGATGCTTCTTGGAGAAGTGCCACGTTCTAAAGCCCTGTGCCAGAATTAGGTGTACTGGTCCTGTGGGGTTGGCAGTGGGTGGCCGTCATGGCACAACAACACCTCTCAAAAGTTGATGTCTGAAAGCTGAAACATTACACTCAGGCTCTAACATTAACAAGCAGCATTCAAACCCTGTGCATGCTTGCACCAGGCATAAGGATTGTCGCTTCATTGTGCAGATAGCCCCACACAGAGCCCAGCTGGATTTGTGTTGTGCTGGCGACACAAGCCACAACAATGGCTGTGCCAGTCATCGTAAACAGTACTGAACATGTCAATGACCCCTGAGCACATGTCAATCTGACCACACAACATATCCATACATAATTAAATAATGACAACAATGTACATCTGGTGGAAAAGTGTGAATGACAATGAATCTCCAATTTGGATGTTGCATGATAGTGCATTAACAGTGTCTCTCTCACACACCCACAGGGCAACGTGTGGAACCCCACCCCAACCAGGGGGGTGATGGATCCCAGTCCCAGGCTCAGCAGGACCCAGACCCCACCGACAGCGACCACTCTCAACACACTGTGGATGACCCTAACTAACCTGGCCCCTCTGGATCCCAGACCCTTGTAGCAGCCGGCTCAGACACATCTGTGCCAAGCGCTACACCCACTCCCACCACATCCCAGCAGACAGCTCAGAGCCCTGCCCATAATCCACAACAGAGCCAGTCTGAAAATGAGGGACAAGGTTCAGCGGACACCCAGAAGGAGGCAGACGACACCACCAGTGTCATCACTCATGGGTCACGTCGATCCGATGTGCCCACAAGTGCAGGCCCCGCTCGTGTGGGCAGGGGTGGCAGGAGTGGGGCACGGCGGAGGCGAGAATCTGACCAGGAAGCTGCATGATCCGGTATGTCTCAACTCAGACACATCTTGGAGTCATACCGGCGGGACACCAGGGAGTTCAGCCAGGTAGTGGTGTTCCTCAACGATATTAAAAGCCAGCAGGCCAAGCAACATGCCAGTCAACAACAACACCAGGGACGTATGGAGGCAAGACTGAATGAGCTCTTGACGGTGCATATGAAAATTAGCCAATCACGCCGTCAGATTGCTGTCAACATGCAGCACCCTCCCTGTGTCACCAGGCCAGAAACATCAAGGCAAAGACCAACACCAGCCACAGGGAGGGAGGAGGAGGAGGAATTGTCTGATGGAGCATCCCAGGCATCGTCAAGGCCTGCACGTGAGGGTCCCACAAGGAAGGTGGGTCATCCACAGGTAAGACGTTGAGAGTCAGTGGGCCATGCACAACTCCCAGGTCACCTGGTCTGCCATCTTGCCTTTGTGTGCAACAGCATCGCCTTATTGACTCTCCCACATGCACTTGCTGGTCGCAGTGTGCCCAATGATGCCAAGCACTGTGGCCTGGACTCAGTTGACTCATACTGTAAGGCATCACCTCTCCCGCTTTGAACTTTGGATTCCACCCCTTTTTGTACAGCAACTACTCACATTTCCCGCACACGACCTGAAAATAAATCTAAATAACATAAAACGCTGTGGTGGAGAGGTTTTGTACACAGAGTCAAAAACATATGTGTGAGGACAGATATGAAATGCCAGAGTGTAGAATAAACTGCATCCATCCACACACTGGGATCTGAGTCTGGCTGTGGACACATATAGGTCACAATATGCAAACAACTACATACATGGATGCCGATACACAGCCGTGAAGGTTAGAAAATGCTGAAGGAGGGTTTTGCATGCAATACCCCAATTATAGACTGGTGTAGAAGAGTCACTTGGAGGTGTACAGATCATGGGTAATAAGTAGGTGTCCTTGGAGGGAGTTCCAGGATCAGTTTTCAGAGGAATGAGATTTATCTGCCACATGCAGTTGTACTGTGGATGTGATGAATGTTGCCCAGGCCAAGAGTGGCAAAATGGACTGTGGGCAACGGGGTGTTGGATGGTAGACGTACATATTACTTCATTGGCCTGGGCCGGTGGAATGCCCACTGAGTGTGGCTGACTAGTATTCAGGGGAACCAGAACCTGCAGTTGACTGTGGGACTATTGTAGGTATCTCAGGTGGATGGTCATGTGGCAGTACCAGGGGATGTTGAGGATGAGTGGTGTGCATGCACCCAAGATTAGCACTTTGACTCATGGAGTCTGGTTCCTGTACCTGTGCAGAGGTTGTTGCTGTATTTGGTCTGGCTGGTGTTGTTGACGGCGACCAGGCTGAGCACCACCTCGTCAACAGGTATCGCCATTGCCATCCCAGAAGGCCATGAGATCTCATGCAGACAACGCACAAACTGAGTGGTAGTGTGAATCGACATCATCCACATGAACACTCCCCGAGACACTACCAACACCAACGACACCCTCCCCACACCCTGGAACATGCACTTACAGATCAACACTGATGCTAAAAACACTCCCAGAGGAACACTCATCAACACAGCAACTGGACCCCAAGCACAATTCATCAACTCAATCACTCACCTCATCAGCACGCACACCCTCGGCTACACAGATAACATCCTCCTTGGGGATACAAACATCCAACTTGAGACCAACAATGATGCAAAATCCACTGCCCTGGTAGACAACCTTGGATTTTAAACAATCCTGACAACACCCAACAACAACGCTGGACACACGCAGGACCCCATGTTCTCACAAACTCCACATGTCACCTTCAACAACAACACCGAACACCACTGGACAGACCACAGATGCCTCTACTTCAACTCCAGGAAACCCGCCCCCCCCCCCGTCCCCGCACACAGCAGAATGCGATGCTGCTGCTGGTGCAAGGCCACTGTGGACTAACCCGACAAACACACCTACCCCGACACTGCTGCCATCAACCTTAAACAGTGGATCAATGACTGCGCAAACACCATCACCACACTGCAGACCTCTGCCACTTGTCACAACATCAAGATAGCCGCATGGGACACCGAAGACCTCAGGACCTCCAAGTGCACATGTTGGAAGCTGTAGAGGAGCTGGCTCCACAACCAAACACCAGACAGCCACACCGCACATGAGCATCACCTGCAGAGACCACCAACTCATCCGGAACACCAACAGGACAGCTTACACAGCAATGCACACAACTGTAAACAGCACATCAAGATCTGGAATGGACTCTCTCTTCCCACCTACAACACCAACAACATACCACCATCACAAGACCTGTGTGACACACTGGCCCCCTTCCAACACCGTAGATTCTTCTACATCCACAACAGCTTCCAGCTCCGCTACCCCCATACACATAAACGAGCCCACACCCCCCCCAGACCAACACCCACACAAGTAACCTGACCGCCTGGTACAATGACAGCGATTTCAGACCTGTTGATGATAGTTACAATGAAGGTGGTCTGGCTGTTGGTGTGATACTTGATGTGCAGATGTTAGCCAATGCGGAGTGTGTCCTTTGTGTAGTATGTGACTCTGATGGTGCACCTCTTTAAGTCACACCAATCATAATCCTGGTGTTGGTGTGTGGTCCCTGTGTGTCTTGGACTGTCGGTCTGCGATGGCTATGTAGAAGTGGTGTGCTGAGTTTGAATACTACCACGTAATATTAATAAAGGCAATGTGTGTGGCTGTTGTGTTGAGGAGGTAACAGTACGATGTGTGGTTGCTGGAAGTTGTACATGTGCTTTACAAGGAACATTACCTGGTTCAGGTTGTACGTAGACACACTGTTATGTGGGGATGCTTCGTGTTGGCAGTATGAGTTGCACACACAGGCTGAGAAGCTGTCATGGGTGTGTTTGGGTTTGCGTGATACCAGGTGGATGAATGCCTGGTGTTCACTGTGTGGAGGGTGGCTGGAGCATGAGTCTGTGGTGTCACATGAGTCATTAAATGAGCTGAGTGTCTTGCAGTGTGCATGTTGCATGTGCTGACGGACCTGCCATTGTCTTGGAGGTTAGGCAACAGTGGCACAGACAAGCAGCGGCATGTATCAAGAATGGATGGATGGGGGTGTATCTTGAAGGCGTGTGTGGTGCAGGATCTGGCCACTTGGTACTGCGCAGTGGCTGGGGATGCAGCAGCAGGAACGAGTGAATACATGACGGCAGAAGGGTTGAGACAACAAGCCAAATAAGCACACAAAACCAAGGATTCTTTCAAGTCACAAAGTTACATGTGCATGTGAAGGCAAGAGTGTCTGGTTACCCATGGTTCACTGCGTGCAAAACTGGTGAGCAACCTCCAAAAATCATGGACACAGGATTCGGCACCCTATGGCCAAGCGGGGCACAGGACACACAGCATCAGCAGGTGTAGCCTGCATGGTCTGGGTAGCCAGCTAAACAACACATACACAACCATGTACTTCACACACAATATGGTACATTTGCCATTACCAACAGCATGCATGTTGTCACTGTACATCTAACCACATATGAGCAATCATAGTAAAGATTGGCATATAGAACACATGCAGACTGCCAAGAGAACTGCAGTGACAGGTATGAGGCACAATGTACAGTCTGAAAAAGACTTCATACATAAAAGGATACAGTTGGTTGTGAGGCCATGCTGCATTAGCCAATGTACATGCCCAGTGGAATTGCTATGAAGACAATCACAGTCATTCTATGAGGTCACCTGTAATGCTGATGAAAGATTGACCACACAACTGCCAGGGACTGTCCGTACCTTTGATCATCAGAGTGGAGCGATGCGAGGGAAGACGAGGATGGGAACAGCAGGGAGGGAGATCTGAAACAAATGAATACAAGCATGAGGATTCCATACTTTTGTCACAGATTCACTGAATACTGCCGGAGATACACTGTAACAGTCACACCTGTGAAGTGTAAGCACTGCCACTGTACCCTATGTGTGATCACAGTCTTTACATTGAGACAAGTTCAGATGCTTGAACACAGACACATAAAAGGTAGCACAGTTAGTCACCTACATGAAGTATGTATAACGCTCACAAGGCAGCTCATATTCAATTGGATCCATGCGGCCAACAAGTAAGTCCCAGTGTATGATTGAGGGTCATAATCGCTGGAAATGTAATGTATAGCAGTGATACTCACACAAAGAAAACTAACTGCAGGTAGCCCTGGAAATCCGTATGGTTCATGAAGGGAAAGTACACATCACCTGCAAGAGCCGTAAGCAGCTCCTCCTATGAGGAAGGGAATTACCGAACCACAAGGAGGCCCCACATGAGCCACTCATTGGCTCTTGCAACTGCGCCTCACTATGCTAAACATGACACCAAGTGTAACCAAACTCAACAGCGAGTAACGAGGAACAAAGCAACCAAAATACCCTACCGTTACCATGAGCTGCTGCACGGCACTAGATAATCCTGTGAATAACCTCAGTCCACTGGTGTCATGGAGATTTACCATTTGCTCCAGCCCAACATTGTCATGGCATCAGCGAAACATACCTTGCATCATTAAAATGGAAAATAAGCATCAAATAACAGAGAAGACTAGCGAAGCAGTTTTATCCACCGGCACGGAGGTAACAACATGACAGTGACATGAACTACTGGCTCAAGGGGCAATGCATCCATGGCAACAGACTCACAGGACAGTTGACAGAACTTGTGGGACATACACTGGGCCACACCTACACAACATGGTTTTAGGTAAATCAAACTGTACTGGCCCACCAGGTTGAGGAGATGATCCAGACACATCCTGTTGCACACTGTGAGGCAGCAATATCCCACAGACTCCGTGGTTGTGATGTCACCCACAATGCCATACCCTGCCATCTGCAATGTGTCTGGGTCAAGGTTCAAACACATTGATGCAACCACCAGAGTCTAAACTCACTTACAGATGACTGTCAAGCAGGGTAACAGTGCTGTCATAGGAGTTGGGCAACATGAATCTTGATACCTTGTTATGTGACATGTATGTATGGTGCTCCACCATGTGCATGAACATTTACCACACAATTGAAAGCATACCAGCACAAAAAAGCCTGTTTGTAATCCTTACCCAAAATAAAATTTCACCATGTCCGTGTTTGTCAAGCCTATTTGGCTGACGTTGTTAGCATCATGAGGAATAGCAGGAGGACTAAGATGACCCAGACGGACAACAGGCAGGGTGACCTGGGAATGACAGGCCCACAAGGGGTCACGTTCTGTACAAATGATTTCAGACATGGCCATGTATGATACAATAACAGTGTAGTACACATTAACATTCCAAAGTCACACTTTACACATATGTGTGTGGCATTACATCCACACCTGTGTGACACTGCACAACAAACTGCAAAATGACATTGCATAGAGTCAGCTGGACACACAGTATGCTACACAGGCCACTCTATGATACAAGCTCCCACACTATATTCCTACCACTCACCATTATGAGAGGAAGTTGCATATGAGTAGACTACGGATATCATCCTCCTCCTCCACATAGCTAGGATCCTGCCCAAGGCCTTCATCCTCAATGCGTGGATGTGCAAGATCATCAGGATCCAGGATGAGTAGGACTGCCTCCTCCACTGCCATGTTGTGCAGCATGCAGCACACGAAGAAGATGTCACACACCTTGAGCGGGGCGTATGGGAGGGATCTGCCAGTCTTGTCGAGGCACCTAAAATGGCTCTTCAGGAGACCAAACGTACGCTCAATGACTCTCCTGGTCTGCCCATGTGCATTATTGTACCGCTGGTCTGGAGCTGTTATGGGGTTGCGTAGAGAGTCATGAGCCATGGCATGTTGGGATATCCTGCGTCTCCTACAATTGAACATCATGGCAATGAGTGTGGAATGTGATGCCGTCACATAAATGATTTAAATTGAGTCAATCATGACAAACAGAGTATACCCACCAACAAGACATGGCCGATGGTTGCGTAGCTGCAGCATCATCTCTGGTACCCTGCTACGCCTCATGATGAAAGCATTGTGGCACGATCCTGGAAAACGGGCACAGACATGGGAAATCATCATGTTAGCAAGACACACCACCAGGGCATTTATAGAGTGGTAATGTTTCCTGTTGCGGTAAGCCTGCTCATCAGCATGTGTTCCATCAATGGAACCAATTACATGGGGCATGTGTCCCAGGGCATAGAAAGCACCCTTGACATTGGTCAACTGGTCTAGAGTAGGGAATCTGATGAATTCATCAATGTGCCTCAACATAGCAGCCAAGATATCACGGGGGACATGGCTGAACATGGTCTGCGACATCCCAACCACATCTGCTATGGTAAATTGGAACGTACCTGTGGCAAAGAAATGTAGGGCTGCCATAACCTTTACCTTGGGTGTCAGCGCAGTTGGATACCTGTGTCGTGGTTGTAGATGTGCTTCCAGCTTGTCCTTCAAGTCCTGTATCAATCTCTGAGGGAATCGGTAACGGCGGATGCAATCACGTTCCCTCATGGCATCCAAGTCTGGCAACGGCCTTGGCAGAGGACGATTTTTGGGGGGAAAGGTGTACAACTGTCAGCCAAGGACAATTACAATGTACATCGCATGAACAACACTGCTTCAACACATCAATTCACGATTGAATCTGGCGTGGGCTATACATCAAGGACACATATGGCAGATAGCTGGCACTCCTCCATGACAACTGATACATCTGTTGTCTGTGAAATGAAATGACATGCACACAACTGATCTACTGGGCTGGTCTGAGTGATCAGGACAATGTCTCACGTCAGTGACACATGTCACATGACCTGCATGGGAAGGTTGACAACTCATCCAGACAGCTGACTGCATTGCACACACCCACTTCACATGTGCCATCTATTGGACATATCTGTGATAATGTGAAGGGGTGTGCTTTTGACAAGACTACACCACTGCCATTCACTGAATTCCTTGTGCTGAGAGAGCGTGTGGTGTTCTTGAACTCTGTGCGGGCTGCTGCTCCATGAAAACTGCTCCCTGGACTGTGAGCCAACTGTGAGCTAACTTCTCGTGGCACCCGCTCCGCGGGTGCCGCTCGTGGAATAACTTTGTGGAGGGCAGTGACCTGAGACTCTTCTCTGACCCTGCGGGACTGCGAGGACCAGCGGGCTGTGCGGATTCCAACTTGCCACAGCTGGTCCTCTTCCCGCCCCCACCTCACAGAGCGTTCAAAGGAGCGAGCGGATTTCCTCCTCGTGGATTCCTTGTGCTGAGAGAGCGTGTGGTGTTCTTGAACTCTATGCGGGCTGCTGCTCTGTGAAAATTGCTCCCTGGACTGTGATCTAACTTCTCGTGGCACCCGCTCCGCAGGTGCCGCTCGTGGAATAACTTTGTGGAGGGCAGTGACCTGAGACTCTTCTCTGACCCTGCGGGACTGCGAGGACCAGCGGGCTGTGCGGATTCCAACTTACCACAGCTGGTCCTCTTCCCGCCCCCACCTCACAGCGCGTTCAAAGGAGCGAGCGGATTTCCTCCTCGTGGATTCCTTGTGCTGAGAGAGCGTGCGGTGTTCTAGAACTCTGTGCGGGCTTCTGCTCTATGAAAATTGCTCCCTGGACTGTGAGCTAACTTCTCGTGGCACCCGCTCCGCGGGTGCCGCTCGTGGAATAACTTTGTGGAGGGCAGTGACCTGAGACTCTTCTCTGACCCTGCGGGACTGCGAGGACCAGCGGGCTGTGCGGATTCCCACTTGCCACAGCTGGTCCTCTTCCTGCCCCACCTCACAGCACGTTCAAAGGAGCGAGCGGATTTCCTCCTCGTGGATTCCTTGTGCTGAGAGAGCGTGTGGTGTTCTTGAACTCTGTGCGGGCTGCTGCTCCGTGAAAATTGCTCCCTGGACTGTGAGCTAACTTCTCGTGGCACCCGCTCTGCGGTTGCCGCTCGTGGAATAACTTTGTGGAGGGCAGTGACCTGAGACTCTTCTCTGACCCTGCGGGACTGCGAGGACCAGCGGGCTGTGCGGATTCCAACTTGCCACAGCTGGTCCTCTTCCCGCCCCCACTTCTCTGACCTATTTGAGACAACAGGGTCGTGCGTACGCGGGACGCGCGCGGGTCGCAGCCCGGGGCAAAGCCCGGGCAAAGGGTGGGCCCTCCGAGGCCCTCAGAGGCCAGAAGAGCCCGGTCCGGGCCCCCTCTTTTTTTGTGTGTGTTGGTAAAACTCAACTGTGTGTGAAAGGCTAGTAAGGTCCCCCAAGTGATATATGTACAGCGAGCATTATCCTGCAGCTCATTGCTATTTATAAACCTGAGGTAACGGTTATTGCGACCCCTTCATAAATATCTGTGTTGGAGTATTGAGTGTTTTAGGTAGGCAAAATGACCTCTCCGGTCCATTCTAATCCTAGCATGGTGGGTGGTAGTGAAAAACAGGCAACTTTGGATAAATATTTTAAAAAGACCTCAGTGGGAACCGAGAGAAATATTACGTTAGCTGAAAGACGGGCTGAAAGACGTTGTTCAATCAAACTAATAAAGAACAAACGGTCCTCATTGGGCCCATTACAACAAGCCCTGTCCCCACTACCCTCTATCGATTGTGAAAGCATTGGTAACGAAGTCTCGCCCACTAATTGTAACGGTATCCCATTAGTCCTACAAAACTCTCCCTCACCGATAGCTACAACCAACGACCTCCTTATAGATCTTTTGTTCTCCCCTGAAGTCATGACACAAGCGGCTGGGGGTTCGTCAGTGTCACCACTTCCGGAGGTTAACACTGCTAATAGCGTTATAAAAGTCCCGTCAAACCCCAGGCACAAAGGATCTCCCTCTAAAAAAAGAAGGAAAGGAGGCAACAGACCCCAAA
The DNA here is from genome assembly GCF_964263255.1 of Lissotriton vulgaris. Lineage (NCBI taxonomy): Eukaryota > Metazoa > Chordata > Amphibia > Caudata > Salamandridae > Lissotriton > Lissotriton vulgaris. Next base: position 759,420,600 of record NC_141689.1, on the reverse strand, counting down.
TCAATAAATTAAATCATACTGATTATACCAAATCAAAGAGTCTTACTTCCCCTATACCCGTGCCGCTTGTCTTGTCCTCTGAACTACCCCTCCCAATACTCGATCAATTAGGCGCTAACCTAATGGGAAACATCAAAAAACTAATCAGGTCGTTCATATTACCCCTGGTATAGAGATTACAAAAAATAGGTCAACAACTGGGGAACCTGGAACAAACAATAATTGACATTAAGGGAGGAATGAGGAGTTCTGATACACCCCCGTAACATTGACTGTGAAGGAGGCCCCCTCAAATGCTATTGACCTATCAGTTACTAAATCTGTAAAGACCCCTACTTTGGAAGTTCTAAGCCTAACGCCAAGCATAGCATTACAAAAACCAGATAAAACAGCGCTAGCGCAGGCGTAGAAAAGGGAAAGCCAAACTCCCAAATTAGTGTTGATAAAGTCACTGCCCATGAAGCTCCTGTAAGGTCCACCACACTCAAGAGGCCAAATGTAGAGCTGCCTCCGGAAGCACTACCATTAGTGGTGGTGCTTAGCTGTTTAATGAAGTTGGGGTGATATGTAGTCACTCGTTGTCATCTAGGCCTGACAGAGTGTCATAGCGGTTCTGGGTGGGAATCATGATGGGTCTTACAAACAGAAGGTGATTATGTCTCACCTTCTGTCATATGTGTAAACAACAACCTAGGCAGACATAATGCCTGTCAAATGAATATTATAAGGGCAAGGGACCATTCTCAAAAAATGAAGTTAAAATAATTTTTATTGGCAACACATCAACAATTCATATTAAACAGTTAGAAATAATTATTTAATAAAGCAAGAATTGCTAAAAATAGTCCAAAAAAACTATATAAGAAATAGCAACATATAATACAATCACTATGCACAAAAAACAATTACAAATAAATTACACAATATACAAAACAGATATACGTGGCACAGAAGTAATTAATCTCAGCGCGTGTTTCGGCGACCAGCGCCTTCTTCAGGACAAGCCACAAAGTAACTTTATTCTTTATAAAGTGAAAGGTTGCCAGGTCATATTGCTTCAAATCGGAATAAAAGTTGAATGTCGATAATTTATATTTGAAGTACGAATTCCTTTTCGAATTCTATAATTCCAATGAGATCTTCTAATCAGGATATTGATGATAATCGTAGCCGAAAACCAAAGTCTAAAGGAAATTGATGTTCCTTTCAATAAGGACACAAACAATGAATATTTCTGATGCCTGTATAAAGTTTTTTAAGGAGGTTGCTCTGATTAAGTCGGCAGTTGATGCAACGATCTGATTTCAAGAGCAGAAAAAAGTTGCTCCACTGATTAATATGTCATTAGCACATATTGTAGTTTGTTTTTAAAAATACCTTGTTGACAAAAATATTCCATGCATGGTGTAGGTTCCGAGGCCATGCCCAGCATTCCCATTTGTAATTATCTGCTTTCACACTTACTGGAATATATGCATCTAATCTCAAATGAAACCTATGTGTATAGGCCAAGCCTGCCTTTGTGACGTCCAGGACGTGGATGCGCACTACAAACTTCACCCAGGGGTCACGAAATACAATCCAGTTCACAGAGTAGGTTTCTTAGCTCATTAGTACAAACACATCATGTTTAATACAGTTCTGAGCATCATCAATACTTTTAGATGTGCCACAGGAGTATGAGTTTCATGAACCACTTGATGAAGGGCCTGGTTTCAAGTTTGTTGGAGGGTGTACTCAATCAGTAATCTGACCGATATCCCAGCTGCAATGTTCCAATCACATTATTACCATTGTTACTCATATGCCAACTAATGGGATATCCTTTTTGTTTGTGGAGAATCACATCCCCAAAACATTATCAAATAATATTTTATTTCTTAAATTATGCTTGTTAGTCTACACACACATATGTTAGTAAATATGTTCATGTCAATCCATGTTAAGATGGAAACCTACGGACTCAAATTCAGTAAAGCATTGCTAGTACAGACACTGGAACCATTGTGGCGACACAGAGGGTTTGATTTAAAGATTTATTTGGGATTACTTAGTGAGTAATGTGATGGATATACCATCACCCTGAGTTGAAAGTCCATTATATCATATGGCATTTGTACTATGGACAACAGTATATCAGTCAGATTTGTGACATACTTATCCAACCTCAAAATGTTAAAGAGGGGTCAAAATAACATTCATTTTCAAGTGATTAAACTTACTCCATTGTCGCAGGTCTATTGCCTTCATTTCAACTTCCATCATGGTAAGTCAGTGCCATATCATGGGGGTCAGCGATCATTCCACTGGCTTTGTCTGCTGAAGGGCCTTTACAGTTAGTTTAAGGAGATGAGCTGGGTAAACTGTTGAAGGTCCTACCAATGTTTGTGACTTTTGAAGACCCGTTCTTCGCCAACTCTTCTTGCAGTCATCTGCCGGATCTTTTTTTGATGCAGACAGAAATACAATTTTACTAGTATGATGTCATGGTGACCTCACAATTTACATAACATCATTTTGTAGAAATTATCATAATTTGAATCTCCCATCTTACAAGTGGGTTATATGCCATGTCATTTTCATGGGCGCTTCCTTCCTCGGTGGGAACAGAACACGATGGATAATGACATCACAGACAATCTGAGTTATGATTTAGGTCCTGAGACTAGCACCATACATTCCAGGTGGTTGAACTGCAAAGAAAGAGCAGTATGCACATCCAAGTGGTTCAGGGTGTTCATCAAAAGTCTTGATAGCATAAGAACAAGCCTCTAAAAGAATTAGAACATCTAAGGCATGGGACTCAAAACAGAGAACTTTCCTTCAAATCCCAGTCCCTTGGATAACACTAAGATTACCAGGAGCTTTAAGAGCCCGATTTACTCTCTATAACAATGATATTGGTGTGAATGTCAGTGATGTTGCAAACTTCCGGAACCAGCCCTAGTTGTATATGCATGTCAAGTATTATAGCAATTAGAGTGTGGGTATCCTTATACCTGGCCCTTTCTGCTGGATCACTCCGAACCTTTTGCAATTAACCTCCACTTGTTGCTGAATTTGTTTTTGTTGGCTTTAGTAATCTGTGCACTTTACCACACCTTAAGTGTTTGTGTTTTCTCCTTTAACCATGGTTACACTGGCTTATATCCATTTGACATATTTAGGTTTCTTGTAAGTCCCTTGTACAGTAGTATACCCAGGGCCTGTAAATTAAATTGTATTAAGTGGGCCTGCAGTACTTATTGTGCCACTCGCTTTAGTAGCACTTTAAAACATGTCCGAGGCCTGGTTGTTGCCTGAATGTAGTTTTAAGCTGCCAGTGTCAACTTGGCATTGAAACCCCCCGTGCCAAGCCTTAAGCTCGCAAGGTAACCCATAGGACAGGGTGCTGTGTAAATACAAGGCTGGGCATGTACCTTTAAGATTTGCATGTCCTGGTAGTGAAAAACTCCCAAATGTGTTTTTCACTAATGTGATGCCTACCCCTCCCATAGGATAACATTGAAGATTCATTATTACAATTAATTAGCTGCAATTTAGAAATGGGAGCTGGTATCTTTCAGAGACTAAGTCCGAACATAAACATCTTCACCGCTGCTTCAACCCAAGGCAATCCGACAAAAACAATCCCTCCTTGGATACCACCTACAGTGTTGCCCCACTGAGCTTTACCTCGTCAGAATTCTTTTTCTGAAAGTGTCTTCTAAGTCCAAAGGTAAGCACTGACCAACCCCAATCCACATCATGTATCTGAACTACGCTCCATTGCGGAAGGCCATATTTTTCATCTTTGACTCGGTCTCGCTGACTAGATGTCCACAGTTGGAGCATTGATCTTTAAGGTGCTAGTTTCATTAAAAATGTTGAAAATATATAACTCTTGTTCTCCTGACTGGATTGTTGTTGTTTTGGTGTCAAATAATTTGCTAACATTTACTCTGTTTGTCTAAATTCGTTTGGAATTATCCTTGTGTTAGGTTTTCACTTTATTACTGAATTGTGTGCTTCATAAACACTTTACACTTTGCCTCAGAGTTGTGCCTGATTGCGTTTTGTGCCAAGCTACCCAGGGTTAAGTACAGATTAATTTAGTGGCTTTCACCCTGCAAGGGATTGTTTCTGTTGCTTGACCAAGGCTCACACCCCAGTCAACTCAATTTCCAACATTTGACAGCTGTGTTGGGTGGTCGTACTGTCAGCAGATGTATCAGTGGTCACAGTGGTAACCATAAAAAGACTCCCTCACTTTAGAAGGCTAATAAAATTTGTCTGGTGTCCAGTCTACAGCTCCTGAGGTAGTATGTGATTGATGTATGTGTGGAATGTATGTGAAAGTGACTCTGCTGGTACAAGAAATCAACATAGGCAAGTGTAGGCACAATTATGGGATGTGGCTCCTAAAACATTGTTCTTCTTGATCCTCTTTGGTAGAGAAGCATTTTGTGATAGAATAAAAATAAAAATGTTTTTACAGGCAGACAAAAGTGCAGTGCTGAGATGGAACAGTTGCTAGGACAGCTAACTTTGTTTGTTTCGAGAAGTTTTATGTCAGGATATCAAGTACAAAAATTGTGTTCTTCATAAATGTAATAGTCAGAATATCTACTACCATAATATTGTGAACTTAACTTTATATTGACAAGTACTGATTTACTATTCTTAAGGCCACAGTTATGTACCTAGGACTTATACATATATATTCTCAAGGTACATATTGTTGTACTTAATTATAGTACACTTTGACCTACACATGTATATCTCAACAGTAATATTTTGGTATTCAATATTATGGCTATCATAGAATACCCATTTGTGATGTGGCTTGGTTGAACTAGATGAAGCTGCTTATAATTAATCAACTATCTTGACCTATAATCAATGGTGATGGATGTAGTCACTAGATGGAACTGCTCTTGGAGCTCGCATTACAGGTAGTATACTGTTTCAGGATGAGCCCATGTAGCAACCTCTACAGCATTATGGGTCTATTAGTTAACATGCTGTGAATCAGTGATTAGGGAGTTGGATCATGAGACATCCATAATTGTCTCTGGCTGCTGTGGCCAAGCCAGAAGATTGGTGACCCTGGGGCTGTATCATGAACATGTTCTACTTCAGTATGCAGTCTCAGAATTAAGTATGGGCAAAATTTGCGAATTCGCGGTACGCAAATTAGTGCAAAAGCAAATGTGCGGTCCGCAAAATCTGCGAATTTGTGCGAATTTGCGGATTGTTTTATTTTTGCGTGTTCGCGGGGCGCTTTGCGTGTTTGCGGGGTATTTTGAGCGCGCCGACTGCGAAGTTACCCATGCGGTAGCAAATGGGCGCGGCCATGTTGTTTTCAGTGTTCGCGTTGTGAGTTTCCATTTCCAGGCGCTCGTTGCATGCTCGCGTTGGGAATTTCCTACGTGCGGGGCGCAATTACGTGTTTGCGTGCATTTGCACGAACTTACCCACGTGGTCGCAATGGGCGCGGCCATCTTGTTTTTCATTGATTGCTATTGTTCTGGGCATGCTTTTTCAATCCTCCCCTAATCTTTGCAATCCTTTGTTTCTTTGAACTTTTTTTTATCTTTTTTACTCATTATCTATCCCTCTATTTTTCTACATCTATATTTTGTGTTTTTTTTCAACTTTTCGTTACTTTAAAAACTACTTTTTTACCTCTTTTTTTAATTTACTTGTTCCCTATTCTTTCCTATATTTTATTTAACTTTCCTGTTCAGGACCATGGCAAAGGGAGCCGGGAAGAACCAGAAGGCGAAGGGTCCCGCACCCCGTACCCGGCTCCCATGCGGGCGATTAAGGGGGGAGGCAGTAATAGCCCGGGAGATTTTCGGCAAGGTGGAGGTGGCTGCACTAGTATTTTTTGTCCCCAAGACCGTCGCGGCAGGCGGCAGGCTCGGTGCCGGGTACGGGCTCTAGGAGCGTCGCAAGCTATGGGGGAAGGTGTGCCGGGCCATGTATCAGGAGTCTGGGGTCCGGCGCACCTACAACCAGGCGACGCACCGGTGGTCCGACATCCTGGACCGGGAACACGACCTGCTCGGCCTGGAGATCCCTGAGCTTGGTGAGTAGTAGTAGCTATTTAATCACTACTTTGTTTTCTCCTGCTCTGTGTTTTTTATGATATTGCAAATATTTGTTTTTTTTTGAAGAGCAAGAATGCTGCCGATTACATTGCAGGTAAATTATGTTTCAAAAGCTTCTGTGATTGCAGGTGCTCGCCTGCTCACTGGTGGTGTATCTATGCTTACTTGTTTTCAATTTTGTGCTCATTTGGCCTGGGTGATGATTATGTATCAGTGTACTTTACAGAACTGCGTAATGCTAGACATTAGAGCCTCAAGTCCAGTCCTTCGTTTGTACTCCTGCCACTAAGAAGAGATAGTGGTGGTAATCATGACGGACTGTGTCTGTCACTTCGCGTGCTGCGTAGTGCTGCCTGCCAGTCCTAGTAGCACCTTTTTGTAGTTGGTTTAGTGAGTTACATACCTTACAAGTAGACGGTCCGTGAATCCAGCCATACTATATCCTAGTAGACCACATCAGATATGGGTCAATAAATTTAGTGCAATTGTTGTCTATTTCCCCGAAATAATTTGTTATTGTTTTCTTGAAATGTTTGATTTGGTTGACAACAATCATCCATGTTTGTGTCTTTCTTTCATGTTGTACATCAGCTTCCCCCAGGGGCAAGAGGGGCAAGAGGACACAGGAGGAGGTAGTGGTGCAGGCGGAGCAGGAACAACACCAGGGAGGCCAGGATAGGTCCGCCTAGGGCTCCTCTGCTGGCCCCAGTAAGTTTTCCTGTTAATATTAATAATTATACTTCCCTATCTTTTACAGCACCTATTTTTTCCAAAGTTTCTCATTCTATTTTTCCTAAATCGTCTTTGATCTTCTTGTAGACTGTTTCTAAATTCTTATCCTGCCTCTACTATGAATCTCTGTGCTACTACTAGATTATTATTATTAGTCTGTCTGTGTGGCCAGCTAAGCTTGCACAGTTGGCAAAAGGAGTTAAACAAAACTCCTATTCAGCAATAGCTCTAGGCACTGAGTGCAGTTCTCTGGGTTGTCCATAATCTCTATTGAAGTCTTCCTAATGTTTATGCTTTGACAATTCCCAACAATAAAATGTCAATGGCCACCAAGAATAAGATGCTAGTTTACTTTTTGATTGGATAGGAAGACAATCCATACTACTACTGTTGCAGGGACTATTCTGCACAAACAGAACTATGGACAAGAAATAGGGCATTGGTTATAAATTATAATAGGCTCAGTTAGACTTTCCACATACCTCAGTCATAACAGAAGTTGAACCCCCAATCTCCTTCCTGACTAGCTAGTGTGTCAGAGTCATTTAGCTCCCGAATGCTGTGATGATCCCCAATGATTATACAAACCATAAGACTACGGAGTCAGAGTCCTGACCTCTCAGCGCCATGGACTCATGCTTGCAACTTGCAAACCCTTTTTCTCACTCACTCATGACCAAAAACCACAGAGCCTATGTAAGTTTTAAAGCTTTATTAAAAGTAAAAAAACTAGCTCAGTGTGTACTCTGTATATTACATTTCCGTTGTGCTTTATATAAAAACATTTATTAAAATCAATGTCATATAACAAACGGTGAATGACTGAAAAGTGGCTGATTTCACACATTAATTGTGGGAGAGCCCTCACCTGGTTAAAGTCTTGGTGGGGATAAATCGTTGATGACCAAAACGATATGATGGTGATCTTGCTCTTGTTTGTAGAAGGGAAGGTTCTGTCTGTTATGAGAAAAATGGTGCGTGTTAAAAAGCAAGCATTCATCAGTTGTGCCAAAAAGTGTAGCATCACGTGTTATGGCTAAGCATAAATTAAAAAATACCCTTCCCTGAAGGACGGGAAATTTGTAGTTTAGAGTGGACTAGAGTCACAAATTAGTAATTTTGTTTATGTAGTACTATTACAATTTTTTCATTCCTAGACAAAATAGGGAATGGTGTATATGTCATCTAAAAATATGAAATGTATTTTCTAGGCGGAACATCGGCACAGCCAAGCACCAGTGCCGGGGCCAGTGCGGAGGTGGGCACTCCAGGGTCGGATGCGGTGCAAGAGCCATCAGGAACTGCTGTGGGGAATGCCACAGGAGGGGCGGGCAGTGGTAAGCAAAGCTAATATATTCCACTACTTATTGAGATTGCAGACTGCAGAGTGGGCTCTCTGCAGGGGTGTATATGTTGTACAGTACAAGTACACTTTACTGTTAAGAAGACTTACAAATTTAGAACTAGGGGGCATATTATCAAGGACCGGTGTTAAATTTATCGCAGTTTTATCAGCAGGAAACTGCCGATAAAACGGCGATAATGGGCTTGATAATATGCCCTTATTAATTCCCATAGAAGCCCATGTTAACACAAGAACATGGGCCTTTATGGGAATTAACAAGGACGTATTATCAAGCCCAATATCGCTGTTTTATCGGCAGTTTCCTGCCGATAAAACTGCGATAATTGTAACACCCGTCTTTGATAATATGCACCTAAGTTTTTGTCAACCAGGTAGAAGACATTCACCCTTGACTTCTCATTAGCAATAGAATTAGCAGCGGAAGTTGACGAGTAACCAATGGCCTCCGCTAAATTTGACTTCAACTCAGCTGTGAAAGTTTTATCGAGAAGCCAAGTCAGATCAGAGATGAACTTGATGGATGGGATGAACGAAAAGGGAAAGAAGGGTGTAAGAAAGGACGAGCGAGTTAAAAGTAATGACAGGCAAAGAATGATACGTGTTTTTGAATGCTGCCCGAGGTGGCTGGGAATATGATGCATGGCCGGTTGAAGGCTGAAGCAAGGATGGGTGGAAGCAGAAAGGAAAGAGGACTGCCTGGGTGGGTGAAACAGAAACTGTATGTGTGCGCAATATATCATTTGGTTCAAATTCAAATGCGAGTCAAGCATGGATGCATGGCTGGCGGTTTTCAAAATAAAATAAAAAGGTTGTCTTTCCGTGAGAAAAGTAAGGTTTGTCCAGTTGAGAAATTAAGAAGAATGATTGACATTTACTTTGAGTTGAGACATTGGGAAGAATGATTGACATTTACTTTGAATGGATGGATGCCTGGATCATGGTACTCATACTCGGGTGCAAGTTGACTCCGCTGGCATTATGATGGCTTCCACAAGTTTACGTACCAATTTTGCTAAACAAGAGGGAAGAAGAAGAAGACTGGTGTACTGTCTGAGTCTAATGTAGTGAGTCCACATAGTGCTAGTAGAATTCGTGAAACTCCCACTAATGTTAGAGCAGAGGCCGACGAAGTGAGAGGTTAGATAGATACAGGCCACAAATGTTATGTACTGTGCTTGCAAGTTGCTAGTGTTACTGTGACACAACTTTCTGATGAATTATTTTGTGTTAATCCTAAAGAGCATTGGTTACAGTATGTTTTTCTTTCTTCATATAGATGCTCCTTCCAAACTAGCACAGAAGGAGCTGGCTAGACGGGCACGGCAACGGAAGCTGGAGGCGATTGTTGCTGAATATCGGCAGCTGATGGCCCAGGAGGAGGAGGACACGCAGTCTCAGTCAACATCTACAAAATCTGCAACAGCTGCATCCTCCTCCGCTCACCCTGGGTCATCCAGTCAGCACAAGCCTTCAGTGGTATGGAGCCGTGGTACCGCAGCCACCGGCCACCGCCAAGCAGCAAGAAAATCAGCTGCCACCCACAGCAGTTGCAAGGCTCGTCTGCACCGCATGACCCTCAGGGTGTCCAACCTTGAGCAGGAGGTGAAGAGACTGAAAACCCTGCTCAAAGATCTCCGCAGGGAGCATCGGGACCACCTGGCCAAAGGACACCGCCGGCGGCAGTAGAGGAGGAGAGACTGTCCCTTGCCCCTTTTTTAAAGACTTTTTGGGGAGGGAGGGAATTGGGCGTTGAGGTTTTGGAACTTTTCTTTAGGACATTTCATGGACATTGGTTGGGGTTAGGGAGTGGAATGGGTCGGGTCTTGTGGATTCGTTTATTTTTGTTAGGGTGTAAATAATTATTTATTTTCAACTTAAACATAGCATGCAAGTTTTTACTGTTTTGTGGAGGAGGCAGGGGGGTTAACTCAACTGTACGTTTGTTTTCCTGAAACTTAACTGGCTGGTTGATTCAATTTGTCTAATCGCCCAAATTTTTAGAAAAGTGCCACTGACAGAGTTAGTGAATTCAATTGTCCTACTTCTTTACTAGTACTACCGTCAGTCTCTCCTCTCCTCCTACTCTATTATTCTTCCTTCCCCAAAATTCTTATCTTACCTGTGATTCGTGTTTGAGAATAGGGCAAGGCACAGGGCTGGGTGCATGGCAAATGGCGATTAAGGTTGAATACTGGACAGATGAAATGTCATCATTGTGTTGGTGGCAGTAGTAGTGGTACACTGCACACTGGCAGTAGCAGCATATGAAAAAAAAGGAAATGAAACATTGAGTGGCCTGAGCGTAGCATTAGAAGAGTACGATAGATAGTACAGTACACAGTAAGAACATATCCTTGGATTCCTTCACGATCCTTGAAATGTATTTTTTGTTGCTTTGTCCTTATCCTCCACCGGCAAGTGAGTGGAATTATTGTTGTCATTTAGTCACACCTCAATGAAAACCACACAGCCCGGGGGAAGAGGGTCAGGGTTTGAAAATTGGATGGGAATGGGGTTTTTTGGGAAGGTTTTGTGGAGAGAAGAAAAAAAACACAGCATGGATGGACAAACAACAAATGAAGAAAAAAGAAATCTTTGGATACAGAGCTATCCATAAATCTTTTAAGTGACATAAAGGAAGTGCATGCACTACTGCATGCATGAAGTTGTTTGCTAAATTGATGGTTAGATTACTGAAAAGTAGTACTACAACTTACTAACTATGAAGAAACAAAGTGACAGTACAGGGCTTCAGTAATTACGCAATTTCACTTGCCTGTCTGCCCTCAGAGAGAATAAACACTTAGTAGTACATTACATTAGTTTTAAAAATAGCAAAGAAAAACTTATCAAATAGCTGGAGGGATGAATTTGAAGCAGAGAGCAATCAAATACACAGAGTCACACTCATAGAAGTTCACAACAATAACATTAATTTAAGGATAAGGAGAAGTGAAGAGGATATTGTAACTGTATGTTGTAGTTGTCCTGTCCATTTTAGGAAGTTGCATGTATCCAGCCATTCCTCTTCTTCGCGGTACTCCTCCATTCCATCTGACGCTCCGTCGATCAATCTTGGTGACCAGGCACACTGTCTACTGCCTGCCTGGCGGATGCGGAATTGCGGATCGCTAATGGTAAGACTGAGTTAATCGTTTTTCCCATCGCACAGGGTAAAAGCCGGCCTGTAATTATTGATGGAAAAAGAGGAAGTGAAATTAAAACACCACGGAGAAAAAAATGTAAGCTACGGTGTGCTGTAGTGCAAAAATAACACTTTCAGTTTCAGAGGCGACAGTATTAAATACAAGCATCATCATTTCTAAAGTGCGTACTCTGAGTCTCCTAGTTTTCAAGGATAGTAATTAGCACACAGCAGGCCAGGGCCATACAGACGGCCAAGGCAGGCACCACTGAGTGAAGCAACCTGATGTAGCATACCTCTTTGAAACAGACAGACAAAGCATATCTAATTGTATGCAGCAAGCCACATAGCCACAATTTTACATGAACTACTGTCTGGACTCTGGTATAACAACACTGCACTGGCTCGACCACTTCATACCACGACTAGACAGACAAGTAGTTCTGCTGTAGTTGACTGGTTTACCTGTTTGCCACTCATGAAATTGCCATAGTTCTTCCGTAAACCGACGATGATGATCCATCCATCCGAGTGAGTGACTGTAAAGAAAAAAGATATTATGTAACTTTGATCATCAAGACTCATCATCATCATGGTATATTTTCAAACTCAATGTAGCTCATGCAGTCGCAGTCTACACACCCAGTGAGTCCAAGGACATTTTGCATATTAAAAAATGCAACGTAGTGGCCCCTGCAGTAGAAGAATTTGAATTAAACAAGGTAAAAAAACACAGAGTAAACTTGAGTTAAATTTAGTGTGTAAAAGATTAAATAATAACAGAAGACGTATGATGTTTGATTTCATGCACAACAAACAAACAGCAATTGCTTTTATCAGAGCCAGACAGCCAGTGCTGCTGTCCACTGCAGTGCATGCCATCTCATTATTCATTACCTGTTCCACTTTTTGTCCGCATCTTGTTGTTCTTCAACTGGAGGCCCACAGGGCAGCCTCTCGTGTGTGAACTAATTGTCAGCATATAGTCAGTAATTCCAGTCCCCCTTCTTTTGAGGGGACTCGTCTACGAAGCAACAGTTTCTTCATTCTGTGTAATTCAGCCATCTGCCTTGAGGGAAATGGATAGAGGGAGTCTGGAGGAGGAGGATAGAGGAGCATGACCGAGTTGTGAACTTGTGAACTTCAGGATTGCAGACAGCGGTACCTTCAATAAGGAAATAAGACGAAGACAGTGCTGCTGATGGATTTTTTGTGATTAGAGTTTTGTTGTGGTAAAAGTTGCAAAACAAAGAAAGACACACAGAAGTAATAGTGAATAAGGAGTCAGTATGAAAAAAAAGGAAGTCAGTTTCAGGCCTCGGTGTCAGGAAATAGAGCTTGTCCTCAAACTCTGTGAATTGAGACAGGAGTAGGTCAGCTAATGGAGAAGAACTTCCATCACCTAAGTCGGTGTCCTTTTCTTCATGCATGCATTCACGTATTTTGTAATCTGGTGGTATGAAGTGCTGATTCATATTGATCATTGTTAACCTCTCCACATTTTTGGGCGAGAGGCGGGTCCTTTTTGAAGTTACAATGGCACCAGCAGCACTGAAAACACGTTCAGAAGACACACTTGCGAGTGGGCAAGAAAAATAATTTAGAGCCAGGTTGGTGATCAGTGGCCACAGAGGCCTTTTCCAATACCAATACAGTAGTGGGTTCTGATTAACGAAGACCTCTGTTGGGTCATCCAGATAGGCCTGCCCATACATTCAAGGTTCTCCAGGGGTGCTCCACATTGCGTACCATCTGTGGCCTTTGCATCACTGGAACGAGCAAACCCTTGATGAGTTAGCCAATCCACTTCTGACAATATTATGGCTGGGCCTGGTGCAGGTAAGGAGGATGATGATTTGGTTGCTGGTGTCGTTAACAGCTGTGAGGAAAAGTGACTGCCTTCGGCCACAGATTCGGAAGTGGACCTTGACGCCGGATGGCCTGCTGATTCAGTAGTCCTTCTGCCGGTTCGTTCAATATTCTGCCAGTCTTTTTAGAAACCGAGTGGCTGACAGAGCTAGCCAATGTTTGTACTTTGAAACTTCTGCTTCATTAAAAGGAATGAATGCTTTGCTGGCCACTGCCTTTTTGTACCATGGATCCAGAATAGTGGCACAAATGTAATGTTGTTCTGTATGTATTTTTTTAATCCTTTCATTGTCATCTAGGCAGCTCAATAATCTCTCCGCCAACTGATATGCGTCTTGCTTTTCAGTATCATCTCAGAACGTTGAAGAGACCGCCTTCAGTTGGTGCTCTAGCATGCGCAACAATGGGATAGCTTTACCCAAAGTACAGTCCTCCCTGCTGACTTCACGCGTGAAGACCTCAAAAGGACGAAGCATGTCTGTCAGGCTTTTAACTAGCTTCCATTCCTCCAAACTCAGCCTCATGTCTTTCATTTTAGAACTCAGAGCAAAGACATACTCATTGATTACCATCCACTGCTCAGACAGACGTTCAAGCATGTAGAAGGTTGAGTTCCAACGTGTTACCCCCTTCTGGATGAGTCCTCTGACTGGCAGTCTACGTTCACGTTGAATGTTCCTCAGCTTCTTACGGGCATTAAAAGAGTGGCTGAAATGTGTGCAGATTATTTGGCAGGTGGTCAGTAACTTGCTGACTGTCTTTTCTTTTTTCAAGAAATCTTGCACAACAATGTTAATACTGTGCCTCAAACACGGCACTCTGAAATAGCCCCCCTCATGCATGGCCTTAACTATATTACTGCGATTATCCGTGGAAACATAACCAATCATGCACTTTCTTGGATGCAGCCTTTCACAGACCTTACTCTGAAACTCATCCAAAAGCTTTAGTGCAGTATGGGATTTCTCCATGGCAAACATGGCTACTGTTGCATGATTCCGTGTAGCTTGAAAAACTGTGTCCGGGTCAACACCTGCATATAACTTTTCTGTAACCCCTGCAAATGAGACCCAGTGTGCAGTGATGCACATGTAATCAAGGGCTTCGCAACTGGTCCACATATCTGTTGTCAGGTGGATAGTGTGAACAACACTCTTCTGCAAAGCTGCCCCAATCACCTCCAGCACATCTTGATGTAGTGCTGGAACCGCAACTCTGGCAAAATAGGACCGGCTATGAACCTTCCATTTAGGGGAGACTGTTGCCACAAATTCTAGAAAACCCACCCCTTCCCCAAAAGAAAAAGGGAAAAGGTCCAGTGCTAACATTTTAGCTAGCATTGCATTATAAAGACGTGCTGTAGGGTGGTTGCGTTGAAATGGCGCATCCGACCAAAACATGTTTTTAATGGTGGTCTGGACCGTTTTCATACGTGATGATGATGATGATGCAGACTTCTTCAACCCAGTTAGGCTGATTGATTTACTTTTTTGCATTGGTGTTTCTCCTAGACTCTTAGTGTGCCTCATACATGTTGCAGGGGTACAGGGTGTGGGGGCTACCACTGCAGTCACTTCTTCACTTCCCCCTGCACGATCAGCCCCTCGTCATCATCAGATGCAATGTGAATGGATACATTTCGATTTGTTGTACTTTTGGCTTCCCGGATCTTCCTTAGGTGTGCCTCCCAAACGATAGTGTGGTGTTTTTGGAGATGACCTCTCTGGCCTCCGGCACCATAGTTGGTACCAAGTTTACCCCGACTAACTACACTTTTACAAATCGAACAAATAACCATATTTTCCGCCTTTTTGCTAACATTAAAGAAGTCCCAAACTGGGGACTGGAGATGTCTGGTGGTGGTGGAGGTGCTAGTTTCAGTTTCAATGCCAGATGAAGTGGAGGATGGGCGTGGCTGAAGTTGACTCTGTTGTGCACTTACAGCACCACTACTTGAGGTAATGGAGGTCGAGCTGGATGGAGGTCCCTGCCGGCCCTTCTGACGGCGAAATATGGAAGCTGTAGGTCATGTTGGTGTATTAGTTAACTGCGTTGTTGGTGGTACCAGTGCCACGCCGCCTCCATCCTGCTCAGCAGCAATTCGGTATAGGGTAAAAATGTCTGTCTGCTGGATGCCCAATGGGGCTGGAGTGACGACTGTGATGACTGGGTAGTCGTCGCTAGACTGTTCATCAGCAGCAGAATACACCACTTCTTGTTCGTCGTCATCACCCATTAGTGAAAACCTTGCGGGAACCTTCCTTTTAGGCTTAGCTACCTTAGTCAGCTCAAGGCGTGCCTCACTCTCAGACTGCATTGGTGGGTTCCAATCAACATCACGATCATCAGAAGGAAGGGGGCTTGAAGAAGAACTTGTAGTAGCCTTTCTTGACCTTTTTCTTGCTAGGGATCTGGAAGACAATGGATCATCATCAGGAGGAGTGGCTTCCTCGGATGATACTTTCGCTTCAATCTCGATTTCCTTATGTGCCCCTACTTCTGGAGGAACAAGCATTGTGGGCAGTTGTGCCGCTCCATGCGCCTCTAGTTGTGCCTCTAGTTGCGCCTCTCCATGCGCCTCTCCCTGTGCCTCTCCCTGCGCCTCTCCTTGCACCTCTCCTTCCACCTCTAATGCACCTTTACTTGCGCTTCTCCTTGCGCCTCTCCTTGCGCCTCTACTTGCGCCTCTCCTTGCGCATGTACTTGCGCTTGTACTAGTTGCACCTGTGGTTGTCGTTGCAGCTGTGGTTGTTGAACACTTGTCAGTGCTTTGATTGGATGCTACTTTCTTGCGATGAGCCAACATCATCACTGGTCGATGGTGATTGAGCAATTAAAGTGGCTGCCTCTGCAGCACTCATGGCCTTGGACCTAACTTGGCTTGGTGGCACTGAGCCCAATGAAGCGGAGGTGCGCCTCCCAGCTTGGTCCAAGGCGGACCCCGCTGCTGCAGGTGTAGTTTTTTTTCCTCGAAAAAAGTGTCTGTGGGCACACCAGTCTCCTTGGAAAGTGGCGCCATTTGCTTCTTCTGCTCCCTCTTACTGGCAGTGGCATGGGCAGCTTTCTTAGCAGAGGAGCTACGGCCACTTTTATTTGGGCCCATCTTCTTCAGATGTCAGAACAGCAGGCCGCAGTTGCACGAGTTGCAGAGTTGTCAGTGGCCACACGCGACGTCACGTGACGTTTTGCTGCACACACTGCTGCAGGACTTCTTCCTGGCACTGATGATTAACGATGACTCATGTGGTTCTCTTGTGCACCTAAAAGCAAAGGAAGCGAGAGGAACATCAGTTAAATAAATGTTACATATGTCGTGCTTCAATTAATATTTGCAATTAGGCATTCATTTTTATTACAACACACCCAAAGACCCAAAATAAAAATTGCGATTCTAATCAAAAATTGATGTTTACATTAATAGAAGAGAGACCACACAGAGAGAGTTGTTTCATCACCACTGAGTACCCCTGGGCATAATGGATGAAAGCAAGTCAAACTGGGTGCAGGCCTGAGCACACTACCTGGCTTCAAAATGGCCCCTTGACCCCCAGCCACATTGCCAGGCCCTGCCTGGACCAGGCCTAAAAATGGCCCCCAACCGCATGGCCAGGCCCCAACAACACCCCAAAAAGTAAAAAAACACACAAAAATCCCCACAATCCACTGCCATCCATGCCCTCAATGATGTTTAAATTCAAGACACCCCACAGAAATACTTGGCCCATGCACCACTCACTACCCCTGGGCATAATGGATGAAAGCAAGTCAAACTTGGTGCAGGCCTGAGCACACTGCCTGGCTTCAAAATGGCCTCTTTCCCCGTACCCACATGGCCAGGCCCTGCCTGGACCAGGCCTCAAATCAGCCCCCACCCACATGGCCAGGCCCCAACAACACCCCAAAAAGTAAAAAAACACACAAAAATCACCACAATCCAATGCCATCCATGCCCTCAATGATGTTTAAATTCAAGACACCCCACAGAAAGTCTTGGTCCATGCACCACTCACTAACCCTTGGCCTACTGGCTAGTGAGGCTTTACAGGCACCCCCAAAAAAAATCCACATATAACAGTGACATAAATGAGATTTACGTTCAACAAAACTCACAGAAACAGTTGTATCATGCACCCATGACCAACTCTGGGCCTACTGGATACTGTGGCTACCCACAAAATATTTTTTTTAAAGTTGCTAAAAAAGTTTTAAAATTGTAGTTGCAGCAACTGCAATGCCCCAATCAAACAACACCAACTTACTTGTAAAATCTCAAATCCAAAAGTGATCCAAAGTCCAAAAAGTCCTCAAATAGAAATATCCAGCAAAATAGAAATATCCAGCAGTATCCACAAAAAGTAATCCTTCCAGCTCCAGATCAAAATGAAAAGTGACCAGGACATGGACAAAGCACTGGGAGGAGCCTGCTGGACAGGAACAGGAAGTTGGAGACTCTGAGGCACTTCCTTCCTCCCACCCCCCAAAAATAGACTCCTTGCACAAAAAAGTGCAGCCAAATTTCAATATAAGGCGTTATTCTGATAAAAATCATCATTTTCAGAAGGTTTATGCTGCCTGCGGTGGATTGCAATTTTTGCAAGTTCGGGAAAGCGAGCTGTTCAAATCTCCCGGTGGAAGTCATCTGCGTGCCGCATCTACGTATTCACAATTGTTTACTTCCGCGATGCGTGAATGCGGGCCCTTATGACGTACTCGCGTTGTCAAACTCCCGCTGTGCAAGATGCCGGACCTCGATGACGTACTCGCGGTCGAAAAACTCTTGCACGCAAGATCCAAAATGGCACAGCACACGCAAACCTGGGAGGAAAAACAACTCGGCGAACTCAGAATCACGGTAAGTCAATGCCACGCGCGCGAGATTGTATTTTTCAAGCGCGACCAAGCAAAAAATTCCACCAGCTTGCGAATTGCGGATTTTTGGGCACACTCATGCGATTCACAGACTGCAAATTTGCCAAAAATCAGCAAATTCCCCGAACGGACGGGCTTTTCAGCCCATACTTACTCAGAATGGGTCCATGCACCTATTTTGCTCAGATTTTGCTGTCTGTATCAAATACTTAGAAACATGAACAGGCAGCCATTACTCTGTGTTTCTAAATTGCACTGTTTGCAATTTATACATTAATTTATAGATTGCCTGATTTAACGTATGCACTGTTTGTAGCTCAGTTTCAGCAAAAACAATGCATGGACCTTTACTGGGTCTGTTCTCAGTTGCTGGCGATGTTCATGAAAGCATCCTTGTCCTTCTGCATGAAGGGATGTAGCTTATATAGGAAGGGTTTTCAAACCATCACCATTTATATCAATGAACAGGAGTGTTAAGTACCGCCCTTTAAGGGACAACATTCATTGAAGTGGTGCTGTATCCACAGCGATATTTGTTTACACATTCTTCATACCCGAGCATTAAGAACGCAAAGCTTCATAATGCTCTCACTGAAGGAGGATTACATCATGGTGGTGCCTCTTTCCCTGGACTGAAGCATGTTTATAGTTCAGCTGTGAGCCTTCCGACAACTAAACAACAATGTGCTGTGAACAGTGAACTGGACCCATGCGAGTTGAGCCATGCTCCAAAAGTGGATGTGGGAGCAGATTCAGGGAGTCAAGGAGCACATTAATTAGCATACCATGGCCCAAAGTAGTCAAAGGAGAATCAACCATCACAGAAAAAATATTTATGGGTAGAACCGGCACTGCTTTGATACCAGAGGCGCAAAAGCATTAAAAATGAGCAAAATGTGGGGTGTTCTGGTTGCTACTGATAAGCTAATACACCTTTTAGTGGTGCTTTATGGGAAACATCCTTTACAACAAAACTTTTACAACGCAGTGCTTTTACAACGCAGGTTTTACAATGAAAACCATTACAACGCATGGCACTGGGGGGCGCTCTAGGATAGGGAATAGTTTTAATTTACTATTCAATACCTTCCCTACTATCCACGGGGACTGGAGTTGGAATAGTAAATTAAACTATTGACTATCCAGCACCCCAAAGCGCTATGCGTTGTAACAGCATGCGTTGTAAAAACTGCGTTGTAACAGCATGCGTGGTAAAAGCATACGTTGTAATGTCATACATCCGTGCTTTATTGCTTAAAATCAGTTTGAATTTAAAACTGGAAATCAGAGCCACCTAATTTGCCTTTTCTTACCACAAATTGGTCCTCCCTGACCTACTATTCCAGTGACCCTAGATAAAACTTTGTCCACATACAGATCCTTCTGTCTTTTTGTGTCAATTTCATCACTCTAAAGCATTGATTGGTATTTATTTAAACTATTAACATACTCACTACAATGTATAACCCAGGTTCCAATCCATGATCACAGGATAGGCACATATATTTCCACACTGTTAAGGTTGAAGTGAATGTTAAGTATCAGGCATCTTAGGAGTTCCTACATATCTAGCAGGTGGACTAACCTCAGGTAGGGTGCACGCCAATGTGATGTGCAAAGACATGGTTTACCATCTATATAAACCACATAAGAGCCGAAGAAGGAATCAAAATTCAAGACCTCAATAAAGTCCCAAAATCAGGTAAAAGAAAAAAAGATTTGGAGGTCTATCATAGAGCCCATAGGAGTCCCTAAATACTAACTCATCATTTAAATATAGTCTGCATATTACTTGCTCATCAGCATAGGGATGCATAGTTCTTAGTTGGCCCCTTCTCAGTCCACCAATGTAGCAGTAATATTGTGCACCTCTACCCTGTCATGAGATCATAAGAATTGTGCTAGCTGCTCTCGCTCATTGCCACATGTCTGGGAGATGGGCGTTCTGAGCTTTCGTCTCTCTAATTAATGACACATGCAAATTTAACATCCCTCCTGACTGCTGATTGTGTAGTCTCATTTCTCGTCCATAGTCTCAACACTGCCATCTTATCTGGAACCCAGAGATGAAAATAGAATCTCATGTGTCATGAATTTGGGGTGTAACCACTTTACATGCATATTAGATTGTTCTTCATCTCTTCTAGTAGTTTCCCCTCAATTGTAAATGAAAGCACAGGTTTTCCTTGAATCTCAGACATCCACTGCAGGGATCAGTTCAAAGCAACGTGTGATTAGTTACATCCTAAGGGCCTATGGAGAATCAACCCTCTGGATGTTTGCACACTTTCATACAGATACTGCTTTTATTTTATGAAACAGATAGGATCAGAAGAGCACTGAAAACAATATAGAATGAAAAAAAACCTGTTAAACTTTTCTCAAATACTGTTTAATATGGAATGTTATTTAGCCCTCATTTAGAAACTGTCACGAGTTGTACAAATTTGAACATAGGGTTCCTAAAGTGGATTTTTATGAATACAAAGTAATATTTCTGCTTAGAGTAGGTCCTTGTGGAAATCTACATTATGCCAGTGTTATGTTTGCCCCCGGGGCAAGTGAAGATCACAAACCAGTCTTCCCAGAGGGTTTGTCATATGGATACTTCGTTACATATATTGCGTTAAGTTAGCATGAGTGCATTACATGTTTAAACAGCCTTTTTTCCTTCGGCTTCAGTTTTGCACACGACACATACTTGTTGTTGTCGCTTTCACCCTAGAAGCGGTGAGGTGGTTTATTTGAGAATAATATGTTATTTCTATGCTATCAGCTTTGCTTGGTACAACTGTCTGCACACTGAGAGCTGCACACTCTAAGATTAACCTAACACAAGGTTGCTGGGAGGCCTGATCCTCGCACCACATTAGACATAACACAAATAATGTTGATGCCAACATTTTGGGCTCTACGCGGGTTTAAGATAGAGTTACACGGAATGAACGTAGACACTTGGTGCTGCGCATGAAGAGAGCTGGTAGCTGTTGATGTGATCTGCTCCTACTGACATTGAGAGGTATGGGGCCGCCCTGCTAAAGCCCGAATGAGACCTTCTTAGATATAAAATAATATGCTAGATAGGGTGCGCGAAATATAGGTGTTATAGATTTCTATAGATTTTGCATTATAACATGCTAGCACCTTTTGCTTACTATGGATTAGTGACTATGCTGCTGACTCTGATTTTTATAATCTGCATTTTGGTATTATACAAGATACTGCGTTTGAGAACTTTGCATTGAATAATAAATATTTCAAACTTGCACTTGTGTTCTTTGACTCTCAGTTTTGGTTTGAAATGATTATATAACGAAAGAGTGTTCATGTGTTCCACGATTCCTGAGGTATTCTAAAGATCATGTTCTGGTTTGTCTAAGACATGGATCATTCCATAATGATCCATGAGACACTGTAGCTAGCTAGGTAAGGGGATTTCTGACACTGAGATGAGTTTTGGATCATCCTAACTCACTGAGGTTCTAGATCTCTATGCACAGTTCTGTGGGAGAACGGAAACCCTGCTACATGGCGCCCAACGGTTTGGTTGGCCTTATTACATGACACTCGAGTAGTATATCATTCAAACCTTGACACCTTCATTCCCGTTTCCGGTAAACGGTGGTGTCGGAAAAACCTACCTATTTTTTAAATCGGTCTTTTCAAGCTTGAATTCTTCTAAAAACGGTTTCTTTGAATTACTACCCAGTTGTACTACAAAGTGTTCTTTGTCTTCTTTTCTCTTCTTGTGCTACCATGGCCGTGGACATACCGCAGCATAGCCGCGTCGCGGTTCGCGACCACTTGCGGGCATATAATGTCCCTGTGGAAGGCTTGGCTGTGGTTCTAGTGGTGAGTGCGGAACATGCGTACCCGTACGATTTGTTTTATTCCTGGGTGACATTTCCGGAAGTGGACGCTAATTCGGGTGTCTATCATTCATACACTGCCTCGGCTGTACCGGCGGCTTATGCTCCGTACAGGGCACTGGAAGTACCTATCGATGCTTGGCAGCACGGAGTTTGGTTTGGTGGCGTCCTACCCCATTCTTTAACGGCTCCGAGGTTAGGTCCTTTGTCCATTCCGGGCACAAATTGGCCCGCTTTGGGTGGATTTACTCCTCACCCTAATCGCGCTACTTGTAGTGTAGCTGACCTGCGGCGTCTTCATGAAGTCGCGGTTGGAGTGATTAGGGCGCTTGTTCATTACATTGGTCGTAATGTTCATGACGCAGTATCCGCAGGTGCGCAGCTTCGAGCAGAACAGGCTGGTTTGAAAATCAGTCCTGTCTTGGTGAATTCCGTTATGGGCAAGAAGCCCCAGGATAAGGATGATTTTCCTTACTGGCTTGCCGAGAAATTCGACCAGCTGGAGGCTGTGTTTCCTAATACGACTCCGGGTGAAAAACACCGGATTCTTACGCTTAGTTTACCGAAAGATTTAGCCCCTGAACTTGCTGACTGTGAAACATGGGGTAAGACTTTTGCAGCGGTTTACTCGAGGTGCTATGGCACCCCGTCTGTGTCAAACCTTTCTGCGGTCCTTAAACGTGTTCAGGATGATCACGGACCGGAGTCGGCGGTTGAATTAGGTATGCGCCTGAGCGGCTCGTTTGAGACGGTTTGCGGTCTTATCCTTGCGAATGTCAAGGGGGATGCAGTGAACTTTCAGGTGGCCAATGCTCTGGCGTTAATTCCCGTTGCCGAGAAACCCCGTCAGCTGGCAAGAATTATTGTGGCGGCTTATAAAATGGTTGGCCGCACTTCTAAGGGTTTAAAGGCTTTTTCTGAAAAAGAGAAGAAGCAGCCCCAGGGACAGTCTTCGGAAACGGGTGGACAACCCAAGTCCAAAAAACAAAATTGGCCTAAAAAGCAGAATCAGGGTAAGCAACAACAACAGCAGACACAGGTTTCTAGTCCTACGCCTTCGCAGCCTGCGCAGTCAGATCGAGTTTATGATTTGCGCGATCGCGCGACGATTAAATCGCCTGAGAGATTTCAGGCTTCTGACCAACGCTCTCCTCGTTCCTTTCAGGACTCATCGGCTCCGTCAACCGGTGGTGGAGGGGGCGGCAGGGGCAGGGGTGGCCAGCAAGGACGTGGCCAGCCCCGCACGCGAAGTGAAGGGGATCAGCGGGACGACTCTACGCCAAAGAGACCGCAGTTTGCCAAGAAGAAAGTCGCAGCCTTAACGGCGCATCGATATGCCCCAGATAGTGAGAACGCGGCTTCGGAATCTGACGTGGGCTCTGACCTTGCTGGACAGCGCGGCGGAGATTACCATAGTGAGAGAGGCCCTCCGTCCACTGTTGAAGGTGACAGCGACTGAAACTTTTATTGTGATTGAAACGGCTGATACACATGTTGCTCCCCCTGAAAGACTTTTTGAAATTGTCCTGTTAATTGAAGGTGACATGCAGCGAACTGTAAAAGGGGTATTTTGGGAGAATCTTTCGGATACGTATGACATTTTGCTTTCGGAGGCTGACTGGCCCCCACCTTTTGTTCTCGCAGCTCCGCGAGGGGAGGAGGTGATCCTCCCCAGTTTCGCGCACACTGTATCGAGAGTGGAAGCGCTGCATTTTGCAGAAGAGTGGGCTCTGGCGCTTGCGCCGGCTGTGTACCGAAATCAGTGTGGCTGGGATAAATTGTCCCCTAGCCATGAGATTCCTTTACGGTCACAGCCGCAGCCACAACCCCAGTATCCCATACGACGTGAAGCTAAAGCTTCGGTCGCGGCTATCCTTGAACAATTGGAATATCAAGGTGTAATTGAAACGTGTGTGTCACCAATGAATAATCCCCTTTTTACTGTTAACAAGCCGGACGGCTCATATCGTCTGGTTTTGGATTACCGGCATTTGAACTTGCATTGCCGTAACTGTGCAGTACAGAATACTCACGGCTCTGCCCTAGTAAATAGTCTTGAGCGTAAACGGTTCAAAACCACGCTTGACATTTCCAATGGTTTTTATGCACATAGATTAGATGGTCTAAGTTCCCAATGGACCAGTTTTACGTGCGGCGGCGTACAAAAAATGTTTAAACGACTCCCAATGGGATATAAAAATAGTCCTGGAGTGTTTTCCGCCCGCATAGTCTCTCTTTTGGAGAGTTTCGATCCAGTTGCATGTTCGTATGTGGATGACATTTATCTCACAGACGATGAACTTTGGGTGCATCTGTGTCGAGTAAACAGCATAATTTGTAACTTTGCAGACATGGGTTACAAGTTTAACTTTGCAAAATCACACATTGCGGAGTACACAGTGTTGTTTCTAGGTTATGAACTTAGCCATGAAGGAAAGGGATTGGCTCCTCACTTCCTGGAGAAGTGCGCGTAGTTGCGCTCTCCGACAACGCTGAAAAAATTACAGTCTTTACTGGGTTTTTTTAATTTCGGGAGGACATACATTCCGGAATATGCCCAGCGTATCAAGCCTTTATATGCCTTGGTACAACCATCTTTTTCCAAATCATGCTGGCTGCCTGAGCATTCAGCCATTCTGCAGTCCTTGCAGGCTGATATGCTCGCTTCTGATTACTTACAGACTCGTGATAACCAGACCAACCTGGTGATAAGAATTATCCCTGGGACGGTGGGTTTCACGTACCTGACTTTTAATGAGGGGGATACTGTACCTATTGCTTACAAGTCACACTTGTACACTTCAGCTGAACTGCGTTTTTCCACTGTGGAGAAAGTTTTAACGGCTGTGCAGATGGCAATTCTTAAAGAACGTGCCCTGTCGCAGGGAAAGCGCATGTTGGTGGTTACCCCGTGTCCTGCCTTGGAGGCGGTCACGAAAGCCAGTGTACCGAATTCTAAAGCTTTGCACCCTCGGTGGATTCAGTGGGCTACATCCTTGACATCTCAGGATGTCACGTTTATTTTTGACGCCACTTTACGGTCGCAGGAGTATTTACAGTATGAATTTGTTCATCCTGCTCCTTTAGCAATGCGGCCGTTGGAGGATTTCCATTGTATCATTTACACGGATGGTTCGGCGCAGGTTGCGCATGGCTCTAAACATGCCTACGTTTCCGCTTGCGCCATTGTAGTCGGTGCCATGGTGAACGATGAGTTCAAGTCCAGTGTTGTGCACACGCAAACACTAGGGGACTGCACCGCACAATTAGCAGAGCTTCGTGCTCTTATGCTCGCATTGGAGTACGCTGATCCTAGTGTGACGACTTTAATCGTAAGTGATTCTTACTACTGTGTCCAGTCTTACAATGAGAACTTGTTCTTTTGGATTCAGAATGATTTTCGTGATTCCAAAGGTAGCACAATAAAACATAAAATGATCTGGGTCCGAGTGGCGGAACTTAAAGAGAAACTGCCGCTCGTGTTTGTGATTCATACTCTCGGCCACCAGCGCGTGGGGGTCCACGCTGTTGGTAATTCGCTTGCTGATGAGGCAGCGAAGTCTGCGGCATCGAAATACTTGGTTGCAGCAGTCACGAGGTCCAAAAGCAAAATAGATGATGACATCTTGGCGGATGTTGCTGCCACGGAGAAGGGAGGTAAATATCCTGCGGGGTTCCCTTCGAAGTACACATACCACTTAAGTCCCGATAAGGTTCCTTATGTGAAAATTCCTGAAGTTGGAGAGCGTCTAGTTCCCAACTCGGATCGCAGAGCTTCTCTGATTACAGCGGCTCATGAAGGTGTGGCGTCTACGCATGCGGGCGTCTCAGCCACTGTATCTCAGCTACAACAGAGGTTCTGGTGGCGGGGACTGTACAAACAGACGCGCGATTATGTCCTTATGTGTGACATTTGTCAGCAGATCAAGCCTTCTACTGCTGCGCGTCCGCCTCAGACACAGTTGTATATCTCTAATAAACCACTTGGTTGTGTTTATTTGGATCACTGCGGTCCTTTTACTTCTGATACTGCGTATAAATACATCTTAGTAGCAGTTGACTCATGCACACGCTTTGTATGGGTATGGCCGCATCGAAGCGCTGATTCGCGAACTGTCATTAAGGATTTGCGTGTCTTTGTGGGAATCTTTGCTTGTGGTGCTTTCCATTCGGACCAGGGTCCGGCTTTCGCCTCTAAGGCATATAAGGATGCTATGGTTTTGTTGGGAGTACAGGTGAAGTTTTCGAGTCCCTACAGGCCTGAGGGCAATTCTGTAGTAGAAAGAATGAACCGCGACTTAAAGCAATCTTTGACAGCCCGTGTTATAGGCACTGGTAGAAACTGGCTGGCCCACCTCTATGGCGTGCAGCGTGCGCTTAATAATCTCCCTAGAAGGTCTCTGGGTGGGCGGACCCCATACGAAATGCTCTTTGGTATCAAGATGTACGTACCTGACCTTGATGGTGCAGACTGCCAGGCCCAGGCCGCGGCCTTTGACGTAGATGAACATTGCAATGTTTTACAGGATCTACAAAAGACCAGAGACAGTCTTGCAAAGGAACACTTGCCCTCCACGTCGGATGATGCGTTGCAGATCCCGGTAGTTGGCTGGCTACCCCAAGTTGGAGAACTGGTTCGAGAGAAGATCGATAACAAGAAAGAGTTTGGTCCCTCATATTGTGCACCAGTTCGGGTTCTTGGAGTGAAGGGCACAAGAACAGTCATTTTACCACCACTTCCAGGTCGTAAAGAAAACATATTTATTTCTATTGACAATGTCAAGACACACAGGGTGGCCGATTCTTCATAGCATGACACCGGCTGTATCCTGTCCTTCCATGGTGAGGCACTCTGTGCTGGCTATTACATCTGGTGCAGATCAGGAGGTGTCCCTCGAGATGCCTGCTATGTCCAGTCCTTTATTAAATACTATTCCTGTTACTAACATTGATGAGCTGACCTATGCAGATCCTGCTGACTTATCTACGTCCGATTTACAAGCTCGTTTGGCTAACCAGTCCAGATTCTCTTTTGACTCTGTTTCGGAACTTTCAAAGAAACCATCGACTATTGCAAAATATGCCAAGTTGTTTAAAAAACATTTTCTGATTCCACCTTGGACATACATTTGGCTGATACTATTTTCATTTTATCTTTTTATGTCAATTGGTTTTGTGTTTTATTTTTTTCGCCTGATCGATGGCCATTATGTGAAAGAAAGAACAGGAATTCGGTACCTTAATGGAACATTGGCCCCTCTTTCCTCCTCACATTCAGCACACAGACTAAAGAGAGACTTACATTCAGTAGAGATTACTGCTTGGCCTGTCCTTGATGGGATTGTGTGGGATGCGGTTAGGTTTCAGATACATGGCCCCACAGAAGTTATTAATGTTCCTAATGTGCTTAGAGTAAACATGGGAGATGTGATTAAGCAAAATATTCGTTCTGATGATTGGGATATTCAGGCCGTAGAAACATTGTTCTCTGATTTGAAATATTATGCGGCCTTCGATGCTGAGGATTTGTACTTGGATTCTGTTAATTATGGTGATTTGTTTTGCTATCAACATTATGGGAATCATTTCTTACACAAAACGAGTTCCGTGAGGGTTCCGGTAAACTACACACAGTGGGAACATTGTCCTGCGCCTTTGCAAGGGAGCTCGAGTACATTTCTGGGAAAATACTTATATTTTACAGATTTTAATCAATCAAATCCTGAGTCGTTTTATTTTAAAGTGAAACAGAAATTCATGTCCAAAGTCAGACTTACCGATACAAAATTGCTGTATTCAAAGTCCTTTCTTGACAGGTTAGCTGTAGATGGCTATGAGTTATGGAAGGAAGCTATTGACCTTAAATCGGTTTGGGGTACCAAAGATTGGCAGGTACAAGGCACTGAGGCTTTGCATCGTGCATGTCTCATCCCGAATCACATGTTGTTTTTAAATTCTACTATTTCCCAGACAACATGTTTTGGATTGGCTACATCTAAAAAATAAATGCACCAACCATCCCTGATTTGGAAGAATATTCAGGTTGGAATAATTTCACTACATTATCCATAAGTGAGATGCGAGGCCTATTGCACAATTCCTCCTTTAATATTTCCAGTTTTGATCCAGATGGGTGGCTTTTGTGGCAAAGAAGCTCTGATTCTTGCCAACGTCGTTTTTTGGGTTTGTCTGAAGGTTTTAAACACATCAGGCCGGATCCCCGTTTTGAAACAGATCACACAGTTACTACTTATTCAGTAGGCAAATTGTGTCAGACCTGGTTGCAACATTCCACTTTGGCTGCAGTAAAACTGCATCTGTCACGTTTGAATGAGAATATAGACCTGAATGATTTTACAAAAGGCCCGGCTAGGGGTAGATCTAAACGCTTTATTTATGCTGTTTACAATGAAATTTGGAAATTTTCACAAGTTGAGGCAGCTAAACGCCTGAGGGCTATTGATCAAGCAAATTTGGAAAAAGTGCTTGCAGTGGTCGATAACAGTATTAACATGCTTTCTTCCAGAATTTACACATTGGATAATATTGTTTCTTCTGTTGTTGATATTGTACATGATGAAGTGTCCACGTTATACCATGGTCAGAATCAATTGCGTTCTGTAATGCAGTTTGCCTGGACCCTACAGACACTTAAGGCTGGTCGAGTTCCCTGGACCTCATTGAACGTCTCATCCCTTTTCGCCCCTTTTAATCTGACTGAAAAACAGCGCATGCTTTCAATGCGTGATGCTTCATTTTCTATGTTACATATTGAGAAGCTAGAATCCTTACCTTTCTCTGTTGCTGAAACCACTACTGCCACGTGGCTTACTCATGGATTGATTACATTACCATTTCCCTTATATAAATTTACTAACTGTATGCGGTATATTGCTATAGGACGGTATGAACCACTAGGCAATGCATTCCTACATGAGGCATGGTCCTTACCATACACATACAGATGTCTGAAGGATGGAAAAGAAGTGAATCTTAATGGTGAGGAATGCACACAGTCACCTGACCATTCATTAATATGCAGACACATTCAGTTACACGGTTCTTGTAATCAGGACTGCCCAAATTTAGCATGTGTTTTAAAAGGCACGCCAGTTCCAGCAGTGGTTCCCACATTTACATTATTGGCTAATGGTAGTTATTTGCTTTTAAACAACGAGTTATGTTGTGGGTTATTAATTGGTGTGGCTTATGTGGTGACTGTATCAGAGCGTGTGGTGTGTTGCAAGAATGTTCTATACCCACCCACGCATGGGTCTTCAGATGTCTCCATCTGGCCACGGATTCCAACCTTGGAAGCGAAGTTCAATGGTTTAAGCAGAATAAGGGCCCTTTTGTCTCAAAAACAAGTGACCCTGAGTTCGGCCCGGGAAACTTATGTCCTTCACATAGCTAACACCCGCACAGAGGTGCAGGCGCTTTTAAATACTGATTTGCCGTTTAATTTCTGTGAGCTGGTGCACCAGATTTTTAATGCTTCTTCTACGACTGGGCTCGCACATTTTTTTAAATTGGTAAGCAGTGGCCTCGTGACTACGTTTGAAAAAGTTTTTGGTATCATTCCCACGTTTTTCCACTCTATTTTTTCGAGTTTGTTTGGCGGACTACCTGTGTTGCTGGCTGTAGCCGCTGGCATTTTATTGGTGTTTTTCTTCATAAAACATGGATGCCCATCCTGCACAAGAAGCCGTTCAACGCCTCCTGACACTGTGCCGTAATCGGATGCTCAATTACTATGGAACATTGCCGCTTGCAGCATTAAGCACGGCCTATAGATTGTCATTTTGTTTCACCGACTTCACGTGTGTCCAACCTGTGTTTCACTGCCTGAGCTGCGAGTTCGATTGGGCCATTTATTTGTGCCTATGCTTGAGGACTGCTCCTGACGTCGATTTTGATCAGCTAATGCGTCCCGTGGTGGCTCACGAGCTGATCTGTTCTGGCGAAAGAGTTATGGCCTTGGCAGCGATAAATGGAGTTCTGGGCCAATGGGAGATCTCTGCAGCGGCGGATGCCTTTCTGACACACAGCGATCTGGTGAACCCACCGAGTTGTCCTCTGACGTTACAGGAGGATCCGATGCTGGAGGAGCACGTATGTTCTTTCCCATTGCTGAATTGGATTGCTGAACTATTTTCGGATGATGGCAGTGATTTCATACTGGAGGCTGTTGCAACTTTCTTTGCATATACTTTCCAATCATGACATGCCTGGGAGGAGTGCTGTGTTGTGAAATATGACTTTCCCCTCGCTGAATTGGAGGGATGGACTGTGTTCAGCTGATGGAGAGTTCAATCACGTGATGTCGCTGAGGATAACGTCAATGTGGCACATGACTTTGGATATCGGATAAGTGCCTTGTTTTTTCTCTTACAGACATTTGAATTGATGCGGCCTGGTCCTACATTTCATATTTTTGAGACCAGGCGGATAACTTTTGGTTCGAAAGTTTTGTTTTTATTTTTAGACTTGAGGCCACTGTAGGCATTCATACATATTCATTCATACACATTTTTAGCTTATTTTAGCTCAAGATTATTGAACTTTGCTTTCAATTTTTGTATCTGATTTAGTATTGCCTTTTCCCTTATGTTTGACGGTGCTCGGA
Organism: Lissotriton vulgaris; assembly: GCF_964263255.1. Lineage (NCBI taxonomy): Eukaryota > Metazoa > Chordata > Amphibia > Caudata > Salamandridae > Lissotriton > Lissotriton vulgaris. The sequence continues at coordinate 759,390,029 of NC_141689.1, read as the reverse complement.
CCAATGGGGGGGTGTCATATGGATACTTTGTTACATATATTGCGTTAAGTTAGCATGAGTGCATTACATGTTTAAACAGCCTTTTTTCCTTCGGCTTCAGTTTTGCACACGACACATACTTGTTGTTGTCGCTTTCACCCTAGAAGCGGTGAGGTGGTTTATTTGAGAATAATATGTTATTTCTATGCTATCAGCTTTGCTTGGTACAACTGTCTGCACACTGAGAGCTGCACACTCTAAGATTAACCTAACACAAGGTTGCTGGGAGGCCTGATCCTCGCACCACATTAGACATAACACAAATAATGTTGATGCCAACATTTTGGGCTCTACGCGGGTTTAAGATAGAGTTACACGGAATGAACGTAGACACTTGGTGCTGCGCATGAAGAGAGCTGGTAGCTGTTGATGTGATCTGCTCCTACTGACATTGAGAGGTATGGGGCCGCCCTGCTAAAGCCCGAATGAGACCTTCTTAGATATAAAATAATATGCTAGATAGGGTGCGCGAAATATAGGTGTTATAGATTTCTATAGATTTTGCATTATAACATGCTAGCACCTTTTGCTTACTATGGATTAGTGACTATGCTGCTGACTCTGATTTTTATAATCTGCATTTTGGTATTATACAAGATACTGCGTTTGAAAACTTTGCATTGAATAATAAATATTTCAAACTTGCACTTGTGTTCTTTGACTCTCAGTTTTGGTTTGAAATGATTATATAACGAAAGAGTGTTCATGTGTTCCACGATTCCTGAGGTATTCTAAAGATCATGTTCTGGTTTGTCTAAGACATGGATCATTCCATAATGATCCATGAGACACTGTAGCTAGCTAGGTAAGGGGATTTCTGACACTGAGATGAGTTTTGGATCATCCTAACTCACTGAGGTTCTAGATCTCTATGCACAGTTCTGTGGGAGAACGGAAACCCTGCTACAGGTTCTTCGTGCTGGCCGCAGGACAGGGTGGGGATAGGTTAGTATAAGAGGAAGGGGTGGGTTGTTGAGGGGAGGAATATCCTGTCTCTTCTGATACCAAGCACCACCAAAATAGGGAGAGAGTGTTTGAGATTTAGTGGTTAGGACATTCAGGTAATCTGATAGGCCTACCTGTTTTCCTGGTAAGGCAATCGGTGGAGCAAGCAAGGCATCTCTGGACAACGAGGTGGTCCGGGCGACGTTGTTGAAACTGGGAGCGGCAGGTAGGGCCAACTTGCTCAGGCCTGGGATGCTCGACCAGGCCTGGGTTGGTATGCAACGCCCAACGCGGAACGCGTTGGGCAGTGTTGCTGCGGCATGGCGGCTTGCCTGGTAGAGCCAGTACTTGCAAACAAGGCTGGGACAGTACGAGCAGGAGTGTGAGGCACGCTCCAACTGTGAACAAGCTTTGGGGGCAACAGGAAGAGCCTCCAGACTTGCCTTTCCTCAGTAGGGGAGGGAGAGCCTGTTGGTGAGAGGGGGGTAGGGACGGACTGGCTGTAGCGGGCACCGGGCGTTTCCCTGTTGGGCCACCAGAATGGAGCCCGCTTTAGACCCTTGGGGGGCTGTTTTTGTTAGCAGGGGCCGGTTTTGCAGCATAGCTGCAACATCGGTCCCCAGCAACAAAAGCGGCACAAAGCTTTCCGCTAGGCCCCCATAGGCTGGCTGAGGTCTTTGCCAGGGCCTGTTTTGGTTTCTCAGTCTGGCCCTGGAGTGGGGGGCGGGCCCAGTTGTTTAGTAGGTCACGCATATGCGTGCTCCTTCACAAGTTGCAGGCACTGGGAGTGTGCACCCATGGGCCCCAAGGTCTTTCCGCCTAGTTAGTGGCAGGATGTGTATTTGGAGGTGCACATTCGGGAGCTGAGCCTGCTTTTTTAGAAAATGCAGGTGGCCAAGGAGCCTCTGCTGGTAGATGTGCAGGTCTAGGCTCATGCCCAGATGGATCCTCGACAAGGGGTCTGTGGGTGTGGGTGCCTGAGGACCAGGAGCAGGGTGAAGGTAGGGTGGGAGCCTATGCCGTTCATGGGTCCGATGATGTGAGAGTCCCCCAGGTTGGAACAGCCTGGTGGGGGAAGGAGGTGTAAGCATGACGTTTGAAGCAGAGAGACAGTTGGAGATGCCAGCAGGGCGCACTGTGGCCCCTGGATGTTGGCCCGTAACAGCAGGGAGGTCCAACATCCGTTGAGGGCTCACGCTCAAGGAGCCCAGCTGGGGTCTTGTTTGTCTGAACATAGTGTGAAAGTGTAATGTCAGAAAGGAGTGTTGCGGGAGCCTGTATGTGATGTGACAGTGGATGATGATGAGTTGGTCCTTGACTATAAGGACAAGAGTGATGAGTGGGAGGAGGGGGAGGTGCATTATGAGGAAGATGTGCCTGTGGGGAGCCCTGGGAGAAAAGAGAGGACAACCCGTGAAGTTGGTGTTTTGAGGGCGTTAAGTGCAGACAAAGGGAGTGCCTAGTTTAAAGCTCACAGCAGCTGTGGACGGTGGATGGGCAGAGCTGTGTCAATAGGTAAAGGCAATTAGTGGGCTGCATGGGACACTGAGGACTCTAGAGGAGGGGTGGGTCTTGCAGGTCCATGGGTATTGGGGATGGAGTGGTGGACACTTCACGGGCCCCCCTCACGGGCTCAGCAGTGGCCCGTATGCACAAACACCGGGGCAGTGGTAAGCAGGTAGTAGGTTCAGGGGTCCAAACAGACGGTACGGTTAAGCATGGGGGGAGGACAGTAACAATGGAACCTAGGAGGACAAACATACAAAGAGACTAGCTTACATGGGGTTAGCGATGTCTTTGGGTTCCCATTTGCCAGAGAAAACCAAGAATAAAATTTGGAAGCATGAATATGTTGATGTCCTCAAGCTCCTCCACGGGGAAATTCAGGCGAAGGATGGGTCCAAAGAGGAGGAGTGGGAGCTGACTCAGAGGCCCAGGGTTCCCATAAATTTGGAGAACTGGACCTCTGCATTTTTGATTTACACTAGCAATATGCTGTGAACATAATTTAGTGCACAGCTGAAGTAGAAGAACATTATTTGCATAGCACAGATGTATTTTGGGGTTAGGGTCAGCCTCAACCCGGATAAGCCATGGTGAGAGGTAGATTCGGAGTTGTGGATGCCATGGATGTCGTCCACTCAATCCTCAGCTTCCACACATATGACCAGCAGCCTGGCCATGACCTGCAGGTCCTTTCAGACCCATCCTGCTCCACAGTGAGCGGTATATGTGCAGAAGCCAACAGGACCCACCACTGGGGCGAGTTGGAACTTTAACAAGGGTTTTTGTTCCCGGCATTCTGTAAATTTATGAGTGAATGTTCCAAGTGAGGAGTATGCCCCCCTATCACACAGTGTTTTAAGCTCACCAGGCCTGCAAAATATTGAAATTCCTGTAGTGGTCGAACCCAATCTGGACCTAATGGCCTCTACCCCAATTAGGTGGAGGCCTTGGTACCTTGGTTCTCTGTTTACCCTGACAGGGGGGCGGCTCTGTGTTTGGAATGGGGATTTGGGGATCAGGTTTCAGGTGGGGTATCAGGGTCTCAGGGAGCATATGTGGGCAGACAACTCAGGGTTAGCCAAAGAACTCCCTCAGGTGGGAGATGTGAAACTGAACAAAGACGTAGCTGAGGGCAGAGTAGCAGGTCCATTTTTTGAGTGGCCCCCACCAGACTTGTTTATCTCTCACCTGTGGGTGGTGCCCAAAAAGAGGTGGGGGAATGTAGGATAATTCCCCATTTATCCTGACCCGATGGTGGGTCTGTCAACAATGTCATTGCTGAGGAGGATACCAAAGTGCTGTATGCTTCTGTGGATGATGCTATTCACGGGTACAGATATGTGGGCAGGCGGTGGAAATAGCTAAGTGTAATGTCAAATCTGCCTTTCGGTACTGCCCATGGGTTGTGCCATTTCTAGTGCCCTGTCTGAACTTTTCAGCACCTTTTTTGCACTGGGTTTTCAGCAAGAGCAGTGAACACCAGGTAGTGTTTCACTACCAGGACGATTTTCAGTCTGTTGAGATGCAAGCCTCTGGGACCAGTGTCCGGGAGTTGTAGCAAAGTGGTGGAGATTCAGGGATTTCTGACACGTGATTGTGGAGAAGAAGATTGAATTGAAAGAGGTACAGAAGCTGCTCGGTTTCCTGAACTTTGCCTGCTGGGTGGTGAGAGCGGGTGGGACTTTTTGCAGGCGTCTCTGCATGGCCATGTCGGGCAGTTCTACCTCACCACCAGATGCCGATTTCATTGGCAGTAAGTGCTGATCTGTGTGTTTGGCAGACACCCCTGGATGAGTTCAACGGTGCGTCCTTGGATTTCTTGGAAGTGAATACTGTATGGCAGGTTCAAATATTCTCTCATGTGGCTGGGGCCCTGGGTTTTGGTCTGTTCTGGGATGGGAGATGGCGTGTGGAAGGTTCTACCAAAACATTGGGGGAATCAGCACAGTACTTTTTCATGCGGACAATATGACTGTGATGGATTTGGTTAACCCACAGCGAGTGAGGGATTTGAGGGTGTTGAGGCTGTTGAGGTGGTTCAAACTGGTGTGCTTGTAGCTCAATGGGGTGTTCAGGGTGAAGCATGTGCCGGATGCCAGCAATGATGTAGCTTATTCCTTGTCTCATTTGCAGTGGCAACATTTCTGCCAGCTGGTGCCAGGAGCAACGGAGTTTAAGATGCATTTACCGGCAGATACCTGGGCCTGAGGGAGTGTGAGTGGCAGAGTCCACCAGGTGGAGTTACAAACTGGCATGGAGTGAATTTTGGGAATTGCCTCAATTGTCTTCTAAGAGGACACAGCTAGAGTGACATGACACTGAGCAGGAAGTGTTGTTTTGTTTTGTTTTGATTTTGTATTGACAAGAGTCTGTAGCCCTCAACTATTGCTAGCAAGTTGGCTTGAATCTATTTCTATGGCAAGCTGTATTCTGGTTGGTATAGAGACAAAATATCGACTCCAAAATATCGACTGGACATAATATCGAGTTTTAAATATAGACTGGACAAAATATCGACTGGACATAATATCGACTACAAAAATATTGTTTTTCAGGTAAGTGAAGTAATATCGACTGTATAAAATATAGATAGCAAAAATATCGATTTTTTAATAATATATAATATTTTATAGTGTATTTTTATGTAATAATATGTGTGAATAGTGTGTATTAATGTTATTAAATATTTTATTACATGAATTTTGTTTTGATAATAATTGCGTAATGTAATTCTGTAGCGGGTTGTGGGTTTATAGGGGAATAGGGTGGGAAGTAATTTAATAATAATTAATTAATTAATATATGTTTGTTAATATTTTTAATTAATAATTAATTGATAATTAATTAATATTAATTAGTTAATTAATTAATATAATTTTGTATTAGTAAATAATTGTTAATTAATTAATTGTAATTAGTTAATTACATTAATTAGAGTACATTTTTTATATATATAATTTTGTGTTATTTTTAAGTAATTAATTTTGATAAAATAATATTAATTATTACAATAATTACACCTAATGTTCTAATATATTTACTTTATTGTTATTGTTAATTAATAATTAATTAGTAATTAAATAATATTGATACATTTTGGGTAAAGGAGCATTTTTAGGGTTCAGGGTCAGTTTTCAGTTCATGGGTAAAGGGGTATTTTTAGGGTTCAGGGTCAGTTTTCAGGTCATGGGTAAAGGGGTATTTTTAGGGTTCAGGGTCAGTTTTCAGTTCATGGGTAAAGGGGTATTTTTAGGGTTCAGGGTAAGTTTTCAGGTCATGGGTAAAGGGGTATTTTTAGGGTTCAGGGTCAGTTTTCAGGTCATGGGTAAAGGGGTATTTTTAGGGTTCAGGGTCAGTTTTCAGGTCATGGGTAAAGGGGTATTTTTAGGGTTCAGGGTCAGTTTTCAGGTCATGGGTAAAGGGGTATTTTTAGGGTTCAGGGTCAGTTTTCAGTTCATGGGTAAAGGGGTATTTTTAGGGTTCAGGGTCAGTTTTCAGGTCATGGGTAAAGGGGTATTTTTAGGGTTCAGGGTCAGTTTTCAGGTCATGGGTAAAGGGGTATTTTTAGGGTTCAGGGTCAGTTTTGGGTTTTTGGGTAAAGGGGTATTTTTAGGGTTCAGGGTCAGTTTTGGGTTTTTGGGTAAAGGGGTATTTTTAGGGTTCAGGGTCAACAAATAAGATTTTAAAAAATTATTTTTATTATTTTCATTTATTATTTTATTATTATAATTTAATTTAAGTCGTTTTAAGTATATTTTAGTAATTAAAATTTAATATTAATTTAATTTAACACTGTTTTTAATAAAGTCGATATTTTTTACATCTATATTTTTGTTAACGATATTTTGTACTCGATATTTTTGTACTTACCTGTTTGTAGATACAAACTCGATATTTTGACTGTCGATATTTTGTCCACGATATTTTGGCAAGTCGATATTTTGTCAGTCGATATTATTTCAGTGATCCATTCTGGTTTTGACCCTGCTAAGGATGGGATTCTGACCTGGGTTCTGAAGGGATGTGGGAGGGAGAGGGGTAGGAGGAGAGTGGCGTTGCGGAAGGCTATTACAGTTGAGCTGTATAGGATGTGTTGGCTGTGTTGCTTATTTGTTGGTATAATCAGCGTGAGGTGTCGGTCTTTCAGCTATGATTGATCTGGATGTTTTTTATGGGCCTTAGGGTTTTGAAATATTGGGTACTGCTCGCTGAAGGGGAGTGTTGTATGAAGATGTTCACTTGGAGCAGGGGAGGTTAGGTATATGGCTGAGGCATTCCAAGACAGATCAGGGAGGCTGATGGAGATGGGTTTGGCTGTGTGAGGGTGGCCACAATGAGGTGTGCCCTGTACAGGAATGGTGTGATTTCCAGTTGTTACCTAACAGGTGTCTATCAGGTGTTTTTTGCTATGCTGATGGCAATAGAGTCACTGTCTTCTAGTTGTTGACAGTGTTGCCTGTGGCCTTGCACTGGCTTGATAGAGATCTGACCATTTTTTTGTAGGCATTCCTACCAGATTGTGGCGTTGACTAATGCAGCTCGCTTGGGATGGTCCTGGGATTGGATAAGTCAAATTGGCAGGTAAAGGTTGAGGTACTATGAACTCTATGTAAGAATTAGTGGGGAATTTCTACCCGGGGCAGTGGGATGTAGGAAGAGGTTTTCTGAGCTAAATGTTGCTTTTTTTGCCATAGTATGCGTGAGTGGTCCAGGGACCAAGACGGTTACCTGGATTCTTGGACATTCCTTTGAGCACTGGGCAGAGAAGTATGCGGGCCAACAAGTTTATGGACAAAACCTTGGCAGGCAGAGCAGCCACATGAGGTGCTTAGGTGGGGTAAAGAGGGAATGCGTTGGGGTACCTTGTTACATTGGCTGACAGAGTTGGTTCCACAGAGGGGCTACCTGGATATGCTTCTGATTCATCTAGGGGAAAATTACTTGGGTCAAGTGCCACGACTGTCCTTACTCCAACACATGCAGAGGGATTTGGAGGCATTCAAAAGGAACTGTTCAGGAACATGTGTGGTCTGGACTGATCTAGTGCCATGCAGGAATGGAAGGCACCCTGGAAACATGCAGCAATAGATAAGGCCCGGAGGAAGTTCAACAGGGTGATGAGGGTTTTCTGCCAGGCTCATTACATTAAGGGAATTGCACATAGTGGGCTCAAGAAGAAGGGGTGGGTGTGTTCAGACATGAGGGGGTGTACCTTTCGCACTTAGGAAATGCTTATTACATGATGGGAATGAGCGATGTGGTGAGTGCCTTATGAAATTAGTTGATTTAGTGCCACAGATCATACTGCTGAGAGGCGAAAGGTACATGTGTTTCTGGTGGGGCAGAAAACTGCTCTATAAGGTTCTCCTACTTGGTAGTGTTTTGGGGGGTGGTGAGTCATATGTAGGCATATTCATCTCATGGGGGGAGAACGGGAGCACAGGTGACTGATGGTGGTGTGTGGGATGAGATGACCAAGGGAAGGGTCTTCAAGGGAGAATGTTTGTAGGGCAAGTGAAGGAGTGACTGGGTATATGGAACAAGGTCAGTGAGTAGAAAGGGGAAAAATGAAGCAAGGGACATGGGGTATTCAGGTAATTGAAAGTTGGTGAGTTTGAATGGTGCGGGCAGAATGGAACTGTCCTGTTATATGTCAAAAAGCAAAATGTTGTGATAGTGTTAATGCTAATAAAGTTTAATAGAATGTCAGCAACCCTGTCCTAATAAATGGCATTTTATGCTAATACAACAATGTGGAGTATAGTTGTTGCACAATGTCGGCCTCTGGGGAAAGTGAAGGTCGCAGGCGAGCCTTCCTCCAGGGTGCTTCTTGCTGGCCACAAAACAGGGTGGGGATAGGCTAGTATAGGGGGAAGGGGTGGGTTGTTGAGGGTGCTATATAGGCATCAAGGGAGGCGTATCCAGACTCTTCTGACACCAAGCACCACCAGAATTAGGGGAGAGGTTTTGATGTCCACCCACCCACACTACAGGTTGTATGAGGCTGTTGGTAGTGGTTGATTCCCAGCATTGCCAGTTTAGGGCTGGTTGCAGGGTGTCAGCAGTATTTTGGGGAGAGGGAGTGATTCACATGCAGCCATATCCGTCCCTCGGGGGAAGGAAGGGAGCACAGGTGACTGATGGCAGTGCAAAGGATGCAACGACCAAGGGAAGGGTCTTCAAGGGAGGATGTCTGTAGAGCAAGTGAAGGAGTAACTGGATATATGAAACTAGGTCAGTGAGTAAAATGAGAAAGAATGAGGAAAAGGACATGGACAATCTGGGGAATTGAACACGGGTGACTGTGAATAGTGTGGGGAGAATGCAAGTGTCCAGGTATATTTTAAGATGTATAAATTAATGTTGTGAAATTGTTCATGTTAATAAAGTTTAATAGGATGTTGGCAGCCTTGTCCTAATAAATGGCCTTTTACCCTAATACAACACCATACAGTTTTTATATGATCTCACATAACCTCAATCATTTTGGGTTACGCTTGTCTCGAAATCGAGTTATTACATCTTGTCACACATATACCTGTCCTTCATGGCAAAAAAGAGCACTCGTGTACCTGAACAACGCGAATAACTAGAATGGTAGTGACTACTGCTTGTTACAATTGTATGTTTCGCTCTATTTTTTTTAGTTTACAATGCACCCTCATATCGAAAGTGGATGCTCTAAAATATAGAACCAAATTTCAGTTTTTGTATTTTTTGTAATTACACATAATTTAATGTATTTTTCCAAAAATGTCATGTTGTTAGGTAAATACATAACTTGCACACTTCACACACCAATAATTTAGAGACACCAATCGTAAAAAATCAAAAATGAGGTATCACAACTTCATCACAAGAAAAGCGATCCCTGTTTGCTTCAGAGAAACTTGATGCAAACTCTGCATCACTAATGCCCTAACTAAATAAATAAATAAATAAATGCTTATTTATTGATTATTTAAAATCTTTACCAAAAATGAATACACAATATGACATTTCAATTATAGTAATACAGTAAAAGGCAATAGTTTCATAATGTTAAAAATTTAGAAATATAAACAGTATAATAGTTAATGTTTTAAAAATTCCAGTTTCTTTCATGCACTTGTTAAGAATTTTGAGAAGGCAGAGTTAATATGTATATCTTCCAGCAAAGACACTGGATTAGTGCTTGTCTACATGTCCTTATTGATCTTTTATTAAAGTGCCTTTTTTAAAGTGTTAATCTTTCATTTTTTAGTACTGGACAGAGGCACAATAGATGTATGATATGTTCCTCTCCTGTATTACACAGCCGACATGATATATTATTTTCAAACTTTTTCCATGGCAGTGCCTGAGATTCTCCGGGCAGGATTCCGAACCGGGCTTTCATGAATATATTTTTATATTTCCAAGTCCAAGCTGTATTCAAATATTGTTGCGGACTCTTTTTTTTTTGTAACTGTTTATTACAGACCAAGCATGTTTCCTTTTAACCAGGGACTCTTTGTCACTTATCACAGATAAAATATCAGTTGTCTTATTTACAATTTTTTAAAAAGATTCCTGAGGAATAGTGGCCATCCAAATCTCCTTAAGCCCAAATTCGTCCAAAGCCTTCTCGAGATACTTCCAAACAGATAATTTATTATTGCCCTCTACTTCTTTCCATAAGAGCTCTTAGATTAAAGTGTCCTTGTCATGTTTTACCATATACCATACTTTAATTGAGTTACCCATCCGAGCATGTAGTTGGTTGTTCAAGCCAAATTCTAGTCTAATTTGGGACTGTGAGGCATTTTTAGGTAAACAGTAAAGGGATCGAAAAGTTTTTGAGATTTCTTTGTTTAATGTAATTGCGTCCTTTCCGTTCAATGCTTCACTGCCATAGGTTAGGGAAGGTAATAATTTTGCAGATATGACTTTGAGTAGTGGCTGGTAGGTTAAGTTGCTGGTGGATTTTTTTATCATACCAAATGCACCTGTTAGGGAGTTCGCCTTCCGGGCAATGTCCAATTTCTGGGGTTTAAAGCTACCGTTGTCATCAAAAACCAGTCCTAGGTATCTATAGGTTTTAGTTTGCTCCAGTTCTTCCTTACCTAAGAGCCATTTCATATTGTATTTCTTTCTTGGATTTTTTGAGACAACCATAACTTTAGATTTGGATTCATTTATTACCATGTTATTTTTTATTGCGTACTCCTGTATATGTGTAATTAGCCTTTGCAAGCCTACCTTTGTTCTGCTTAAAAGAATAACATCATCTGCACATAGCAAATTTGATATGTGCTTATCTGCAAGTTTCCGTGGATGGACATTTATCTTGTTCAATGCTTCGGATAGATCAGTTAAAAACAGATTAAATAATAAAGGTGCCAATACGCAACCTTTCTTCACACCGCCAAGAGTTGGGTTTTCCTCAGTTAATGATCTGCCGTTCCCAATACAAACTTTGGCCCAGGTTTTTGTATACAGGAGACTGATAAGATATATTAAAGGCAGAGGAATCCCTTGTGCGTGTAACTTTTTCCATAAAAGATCTCTGTTGACACAGTCAAAAGCTGATTTAAAATCAACGAAACATAGAAACAGTGATTTTCCCTTTAAGATAGCCTTTTCCATTAAAATAGATAGTGCCAGGATATTGGAGGATGTACCAAGTCCTTTAACGAAGCCGGTTTGGTTTGGCAGAAGAATGATATTCTTTTTCACCAAGTCGGATAAGATTGTTATGCCCTAACTACAAAAGGCCATAAATCAAGGATGCTAATTGCACGTCTGCTAATTAATCATCACTACCTCAGTGTGCTGTAATTAGTGAGGGCACAACTTTTCTCGCATTCTGAACCACACTTCTATATTGGAGATTTGAGTGACTTTTGAAAGATTTCAGACTGTCTGAGGAGTTTATATCTGAAATGGGATAAACATCTCCATGGGAAGCAGGCCCTGAAAGTGAAAAAAACATATGTGGAAAACATTCAAAGCAACACAAGCCGTTTCTTTCATATAAAACAGTGAAAGCCCATTCAATTCAGGCTCAAAAATGTTTAAGTGATAATTTCAATTAATTTTCATCTTCTGGGAATTGATGTCCTGTCCTTTCTTATTTATCCATTTGGTATTTGCCTGTGGCAAATAGACACCCACTTTTCTTTGTGCCAGTGTCATATTGAATGTGTACAGTCACTAAGAATAGCTGCTGCATCTGAAAAATTCTTTCACTAAGGGGCATATTTATAAGTGTTTTGCGTAATGCTTGCATAATAAAACATGTTAACTACTTGCCTTAAAGCCACAAGTAATAATATTGAAGCCACGTAAAGCCGCTGTGCATGGCTTTGACTGGCGCTACAAATAAAAAGTAATGCAATGCAGAGCAAATCGCTTTGTTACCTTACTCTGCGCAAGGTAAGCATTCCATGGGCGATGCAGTGGGTGTTACCAAGGAACTCCCGTGGTTTTCGACGCATTCCCATATTTATAAGGACCTGCAAACATGAGAATGCGTCAAAATCTTATGCCTCCCTAGGTGAGGCATAACATGGAGAAATATCTTTATTTCTCTTTGCTTTTTCCTATTTATATGTGTGCTGCATTCTGTAGCTTGCTGTGCTGCCCTGCGGCACTATTCCAGTAAATATCTCTCTTAATGTTGGTAGCCCTGAGACACTGCAGTGTGCTGATTGGTGACTCTCCCTACTAGATGAAGCTCAAATAGTGATTTAGCCCACCTTTGACTTGGACACTCGCCATTTTCTGATCAATGCATGCCTGCATCATCAGGTTTTATAGTCTAAAGGAATTGTCGTCTTATTTCCACATCACAATCAATAGCTTTACATTGCAATTCCAATAATAATGTCATACTATTCTCACTCTCCTTAGACTACATTAAACAGCATTAAATATGATGAATGAGTGTGGTATTCAGGTGGCTGTACGTCGGGAAACTATTGCAATTCAATATGAACAACCGAAGGATTTATTGCACTTTTAATGGTGCCCTCTATATTTAATTGTTTCTAGGCTTGTATTTAATACTTTAAAAGAGACGGAAGGCTTAACAATGCTAGTCAAACAACTTTCAAAGTCTGGAAAGCTATTAAAAAGTAAAGGGAAAATAAAAAATAAATTACCTGCGAGCAGATAGATGAAAGTAAGAGCTTTGATCCTTAGAGGATTAGACGGAGGTGGTTCCACTTTACTATTAAACGCACTGCTAACAATGTGCAATTATGAAATGGAGTCAAAACTAAAAAAATGTTAACGTTTGAGAGTATTTTTTTAGCAATTTCCAAGATGATGTAATTCAGTAGTTCAAATGATGATGGTATGGTAAGTGCATTCATGCTTAGAAACCTGGCATCTAATTGAAGATGGTGTTGCACGCTTGTGAGACCTCTTAGGAGCAGGAGCCAATTTGCTATCAGGACATTTTTACCTTTAGTTTTATTGCTTGAATGAGAATCTCTTGTCAAATCAGGTAATTAATATTAAAGTTTCAATGATAAAGATTGGTAATATCCTTTAGTAGGATCAACTCAATCTTTACATGTATTACACTTTAAGTGGGTCTATTTACGCTCGTGAATGTGTGTGTGTGTGTGTGTGGGCACGGTTCACATGAAAAAAATATCAGTGCCAATAAAACTGAACAAACCAGCCACAGGCTGCAGGGTACCTCAACTAATATGGAAAGATGGTTAGGCCAAGGCAGCCTATGTTGCTCTGAAGGTAGTACCTAGTCTGTAGCCTATCTGGTAAATGGCGGAGTGGCCTAATGGTCAGTCCAACCTTACGTGCAGGTAAGCAATAAGGTAGCTTGAATAATGAGGCAGGACATGGAGGTGAAACTTGGTGAATCTACTGTAATTGTATTTCCCTGCCTGCCTCAAGAGTTCAATATGCACAAAATTCAATATGTACCCGACTCCACCAGGCCATCCTACTGCGCCAATGTATCTGTGTGCCAGGGGTGTGTTGGACAGCAATGGATGCACCACCTTCCTACTCTGCATTAACAATGTGCCATGTGAAGAAAGCAATGCTACATTTCTTCATATGGTCGTCTCTCAGTGTCATAGGGGAATTGGATCACCATTGCAAGAAACTGGGATTTTAGTTAAGAGAGGAGACTGTCCACCTTAAGTAACAAGCACAATCCTTGTCAGAGAGAACCACCATAGTCTCTAAATGAACCTGAGTTCCACGGGGCGTGGCTTCGCACGCAGCAAGGCTGGCTGTGCCCTAGCGGAGCTCCGGCAAGACCCTCCACTCTGGGGGTAAATTATCCGACAATATCTCCGTCTGGCCGGCCACAAATTGGGGCGCATCATTATAAGGCTAAGCTTCGGACCAAGTCTTGGGGTCCCACACGCCCCGGAACCGCACTGGCCCTTAGGAGCCCGCCTGAGCCGCACAGGAGACCGCGAAGTCGGCGAGCCCTGCCAGGCAAGCTTCGGACCAAGTCTTGGGGTCCCACACGCCCCGGAACCGCACTGGCCCTTAGGAGCCCGCCTGAGCCGCACAGGAGACCGCGAAGTCGGCGAGCCCTGCCAGGCAAGCCCGGGGTCAGGACCGGAAGTGCGGGCCGTGCTGGCCGAGCACACCCGACGGCTGGGCAGAGGCGCGGAGGTGCACTACACTGCGGCCGCTCCCCAACGGAGGCTGGAAAGCGAGGGTGACCCTGCCGAGACCACCCCGGCGACGAGAGTCCAGAACTGCAGCAGCGGACTGGAGCCGACGTCCGAGCCGCTGCGGGAGCATCGAATGCACAGAGGAGCCCCTCCCCCCTTGGCCTGTGACTGCGATGCCGACCGGAGTGAGGGTGAGTGGACCCCGGCATCGGCAGAGGGGGTCTGGCCTTGAAGTACTAGGCACCTGCTCGGGACCTTCAGAGCCGACCCAAGCGGGGTCCCCAGGGAGCCCGTGAGCTCCTGAGTTGGGGATAGGACCCCCAGCGCTACCCGCACTGGACCTGAGAGGTGCGCAGGAAAAGCGTGGGCCGCCACTGAGAGACCCCCCCCTCCCCCGCCGGCCCAGAGCGAGGGCCCCCTCCTTGCACAGGGGCACTGGCAGGCCCCGGTGGCCGTGGACCTCGACACCCGACCCAAGGGCTGAGCAGACAGGGCGCCCCTACACTGAGTGCCCAGGGGGACCAGCGCCATGTTCCGCGCCACCAGGCGGATGTTGTGACCGCCGGAGAACACCGGAATCGACCCGGGCTGGGGGCCGCCCACCACCGGAGCACGCAATAGCTGCCATCATCAACCGCTTAGCCGGACAGAGCACCGTCTGGCCGCACCAACCACCACTGCAGCGGCGCATTGGAAGGAGTCCAAAACGCAACCTGCCCTGCCGCCCACGCTACTGACCCGCTGGGGGTTTACGAAACGTGTGGATGCCCACAGGCGCTGTCTCCCTCTAGGTCGTAGTTTTGCCAGTTGCATGACGCAGTGGCGGGACAGCACAAACCCCACGACACAAGACCTCAGAGGCCAAGTTACGCAGTGTTTCAGGCCCTGCAATGGACCGAGAAGTGACACAGCCGCCACAGGGACACTCCGACCCACGAGCTGGTTGGCCCCACACGTCCGCGGACGACTCACGGAGAACGCTCCCAACTCCCCTCACTACGGGAGTACGGGCACCATCCCTGCTTGTGGTACAGACGACCCGAAGCACCACCAACTATCGCACTGTCCGGGACATCCACGCACAGGACCCTGCCCATGTCTGGAGGCGCGGGGAAGCGCACAGGAGTCGGGAGCACGTCCCAGAAGGGCAAAATGGACAAGACGCAGAAGCCGGCGGACGCAGACCCGGTGACGGCCAAGCTGGACTCGGTGTTGGCGGCCATGGAACAGCTGGAGAACTCCATCCAGTCCACCCGGACATCCTTGGAGGCGAAGATAGACGCCATAGACTTGACGCACCTGAAAGCGGACCACAAAAAACTACCCGAACGCACCAAGACCCTGGAATCCTCCGTGTCCGACCTGGAACCGCGAGTCGCTCAGTCGGACAAGCAGATAAAAGACCTTCTCAACAGAGTGGAGTTCCTAGAGGACAGGGCGGCGGATGCGGAAGGACGGGCGAGACGCAACAACGTCCGGATAGTGGGTCTACCAGAAAAATGGGAAGGTGGTGATCCGACAACACATGTGGAGGACTGGCTTTGCACCCTGCTGCCGGAGGGTACCCTCTCGCCTCACTTTGTGGTAGAACGGGCGCACAGAGTCCCGACCAGGCCGCTCCAAACTGGCTCTAACCCGCGCCCTTTCCTCATTCGCATCCTGAACTATCGAGACAGAGACGCTGTCCTGAGAGAGACCCGCAAACTCGGCACTATACAAGTGGAAAATGCGAACATCATGTTTTTCCCGGACTATACCATTCAGGTGCAACGCCAGAGACACTCCTTCCTTATAGTGAAAAGGCGGCTACGCCAGCTAGGACTCACGTATTCCCTCCTCTTCCCAGCAAGGCTGAGAGTAATAGCTAATGAAAAGACACATTTCTTTGACTCCTCGGAAGAAGTGGAGGCCTGGCTAGACAATGGGACAGATAAACACACAAAAAAACAAGGGGACCAGCCTAGGTCGAGGAGACGCAGGAGATCCAAAAGGAGGCGCGGAACCAGGTCGCCCTCACCAGCGGCGAGTAGCACACAGCACAGCGCGTGCCCACCTGAGGAGGAAATGCACCGGGGGCAGCAAGAGGCCATGCGGATGGTCTCGGAGCTCAGCGGCTCCCCGCCCCACCGCTCCTCGCCTGTCTCCAGCCCCAGGATATCACCAAGCGACGATGAGGCGATCTACGGACTACCAGATTCACAAGTCTCAGGCGATCTGCCAGTAATCACCCCACAAACATCGGATCTGTTCGGCTGATGGAGTGTCGCACCTTAGCACTCTTTCCGCCTTGCTCTGCTCTCCCTCCCATTCCCTGCCTTTAAAACTGCTACTCGCCGGGAACGGAGCACCGGCAGGAGACGGCCGATGGGTGTCGACTGACCGCACGAGGCGGAAACGGTGAGCCAGCTCCCCCCTGCGAAGACACACACCTGAGACACAGTAAGTTGACTCTGAGACACGCTTAATGTAGCCTGCCGCCGTACAGCCGGCCTGGGAACCCTACATTCCATGGGACATGCTGCGGCAGGGGTCCTTCTGAGTGGGCGAGAGCTTCCGCAGCTCACTGAGTCCTGATAGCAGAGGTGTCACATGACTTTACAGTCGCACTGCACTGCTGGCGGTGAAGCCCTCCGGTTGGCCACCAGGAATCATATATCCCCCCCTGTGAGAGGTTGCTCACGCATTCACGCTCCACTGGTAATCATCATCCACCTTGCCTGCGTGATGGACAGCAACCCCCCAGACTGGATCATTAGAAATTTCAATAGAGGGTTTGGATGGCTGCACGTTTGGCAGCCGACCCTATGGTATTTCCCCCAGTTCATATTCACCCTACTTCCCCCTTTGGTAACGTGCTGCATACACAGTTTGGTGGCGAACTTACTGAACTCATTTTGGTGTCCTGCGGATGGTTGTGGAGATGTTGTCGATTTGGGCGGTGGGGGGCTCCCTGGGGGGGTGGGTGGGACGGGGGGAGAGCATGGATGGCTCTAACCTGTTAAATACTGATGGCTGAGGTTAAAATTTGTACTTGGAATGTGCGCGGTATACACACACCTTCGCGCAGGTACATGATATACTCCTACTTAAAGAGACACAAGGTGCAAATAACGCTCCTGCAAGAGACACACCTGACAGCCCCTGAAGTGCTCACACTGCGCAGGCGGTGGCGTGGCCAGCTCTATGCAACTGGATTCTCCTCTTACGCAAGGTGTGTGTTAATATGGGTGAGACCGGGGATCCCGTTTGACATTGACGATTCGCACATAGACGGGGAGGGGAGATTGGTGGCAGTGAAGGGGCGCCTGGATGGGCGCCCGTTAGTACTGGCGTCCCTTTACGCCCCCAACACGGACCAGCAGGGTTTTCTTGCGACGGTGTCCATGGCCCTATCAAACTGGCACGGGATTCCCTGGATACTGGGAGGGGATTACAACTGCGTGTTGGACACCACACTAGACCGCTCCTTCCCCCCATTGCCCACCGCACCAGTAGTGGGCGCCATGAAAGCCCTTGTAGCCTGGGCCTGCCATTGGAACTTATACGACGTGTGGCGTCACCGAAATCCAACCACCAGGATGTACTCACACTATTCAGGTGCTCACACCCTACATACCCGGTTAGACAGATACATGCTCACTGACGACCTGCTCCCGTTGGTGACGGAGGCACACTACATGGGTAGGACCCACTCCGACCACAATTCCTCACATGCTGACAGTCTCATGGGCAAGCGCTCATACCCCTATCCCCACCTGGAGGCTACAACCAGATCTCCTGCTGGACGCACCCTTTTGGGACTCACTATTTACACATATAGTACATTATTTCGAGGAGAACGCGGGCTCTGCCACCTCCTCACAGATATAATGGGATGCGTTCAAAGTAGTCATAAGGGGACAGTGCCTGGGCACGCAGGGCAATCTCAAACGGCGGGTTGAGAGAGATCTTCAGAGGGTAGAAGCTGAGTTGAGCAGGTATGAGAAGGATTCAGTTGGGGGGGATGTCGCTGGGTTACAATCTGCACGAGCGAGCCACGAAAGATTACTGGAGAGGCTTAGATGTCTGAATTACGCGGCCCACGCGGCACGAACTCACGATAGGGGGGATAAGCCAGGAAAATTGTTATCGTGGCTCATCAACAGGGAGAAAAAGACAAAACCGGTCATGAAAGTGCTGAGCTCCGATGGGACGCCCTTACATACCCCATTGGAGATCCTTGACGCTTTCACTGCCCATTATAATACACTGTATCGCTCTTACCTGCCCACCCCTGCCCCGGACACGGAGGGCTACCTTAGCCAGACACCGCTACCGACACTCCGCGACGCCCAGCGCACCAAACTAGCAGCACCCATTACCTCTGAGGAACTCAGAGAGGTCATAGCAGCGCTCTCCAATGGCAAGTCCCCTGACCCTGACGGACTCCCAGCGGAGTTCTATAAGACGTATCCGGACCTCCTGATTCCCGAACTCATAAAGATGTATGAGACAGCGTTCGACGACACCTCACTACCTCCCTCTCTGAATGAAGCCACCCTGGTCTCCCTCTTAAAACCGGGTAAGGACAGGACGCTACTGGGCTCGTATAGACCACTTGCCCTCCAAAACACCGACTACAAAATATTAGCATCCACGCTGGCGCGGAGGCTAGCACAGTACACACCCACCCTGGTCCACACAGACCAGAACGGTTTCGTGCCTACGCGCAGTACATCGCTCAATATCCGTCTGTTGTTTAGGGTGCAGAAATACGCAAGGGAACCTTGGCCACATTCGGGTTGTCTTGTATTGGATCTGGAAAAGGCATTCGATTCAGTAGAGTGGCCGTATCTCAGGCGGTATTGCAGAAATTCGACCTGGGAGATGCTTACTTAGATATGGTCGGCCTCCTATACCAAACACCTAGCGTTCGGGTCCGGACTGGGAGCCTCCTATCGGACACCATAAGAGTAAGGCGAGGCACCAGTCAGGGCTGCCCACTGTCGCCTCTGCTCTTTTCATTAGCAATGGAGCCACTAGCGGAGTTGCTGAGGAGTCAAGGTGCAGAATGGGGCATTCCCCTGATAGACGGCACACACGCGGGCTCGCTGTACGCTGATGACCTGCTTCTCTACATTAGGGACCTCACGAGGATTCCGCCAGGGCTCACGAACACCCTACGAGACTTTACGGCCCACTCGGGACTGAAAGTCAATTGGGGAAATCTGGAGTCTACCCCTTTCACCCTGACATGCAGGAATGCGCAGTGCGATTAGGGGACACGACGCTGGCCTGGTATACGGGCACCTTTAAGTACCTCGGCATCCACATATACAGGTCTCTGACGGATGTACTGGAGGGCAACCTGGTCAGGGCTATATCCTCCCTGCGAGCCCAGATAACTCTCTGGAACACGCTCCCGCTGAATGTCCCGGCCAGAATCACCCTAACGAAATGATAGTTTTACCTAGACTCCTTTACTACTACTCGAACATACCGGTGTGTGTCCCTGCCAGGATATTTAAAGACCTTGAGACCCTGATACGTACACTAGTGTGGAACGCGGGGAGACCCAGGGTAGCCCTAAAGAAGCTATATGCCCCGACGTCCTCGGGGGGACTTGCGGTCCCCAATCAAGAGCTCTATTATCTAGCGGCGCAACTTCAATGGGTGGTGGCCTGGCTTGCGGGAAGAAACCTAAACGACACGGCCTCAATGGCCCCGGCCCTGACCCACGCGGGGGCTCTCGCACTGTTCCACCCCCTCAACGGCGCAGCTCGTGAGGTGCAACTGCACCTTGCGGTGGCACTTAGATGATACAAACGAGCATTAAAGCTAACGAAGGGGATCGCACCCTACGCCCCAGCACTCCCGCTGGAAGGCATGCCCAGGCCTGGGGGAGTGGTGACCGCAACGCAACTGGATGGCTGGGTGCGAGTGGGGATTGACTCAATGGCGGATCTGTACAACGACGGCACCCTAGTCCAGTTTGAAAGACTGGTGGAAGACCCCGGTCTGCCTGCAGGGCAGTTCCTGCTCCATCCCTCATGGTCCAGGTGCTCACGAAACACTGGGGCGATATATCGGAGGAACCTCAGACGCACCTATTGATACAATATCTACACATCATAGGGGCCGGATCGCACGTGATACACTGGCTGACACAGGCGCTGCAATCCCATACTACATGCTCACTACAGCCATTGAGAGACAGGTGGACGGCTGACAGAGGGAGGGACTGGTCAGATAGGGAATGGGAGAGAATCCTGGAAAGCCCACGGCACATACCCCGCAACTCGAGATTTAAAATAATACAATTTTACATCATGCATAGGGCGTATCTATCCCCGGACAAGATCAATCGCTACTTCGCGCTGGCCACCTCTAGCTGCCCACGATGCGCGGAACTGAACGCTGACCTCCTACATATGCTGTGGGCGTGTCCCAGACTACAGACGTACTGGCAAGATGTCACCACGCTGTTGACAAAAGGGACGGACATAGAACTACGACACGACTGGGATGCCTGTGTACTAGGCCTATTCAAAAGAACGAAACACAACAAGGCTCACACCATGTTCTGGGATCTAGGACTGATAACCGCCAAACGGCTCATAACACGACACTGGAAGGACACGAACCCACCACTAAGAAAAGCTGGTGTGCCTCATTCACCTACTGGGCGACAGCTCAGGGCACAGTATTACGCAGGGAGGAAACAGCGGGGTGGAGAGCCATCCTAATAGCCCAGATCTGGAAGGACATCCTACGGGCATTTACCAGGGCCTGCCACGACCGTGGGATAATGTAGACTGGGCGTAAACCCTCCCCGTTCCCCCCCCCACTGTAAGGTGAAATGGTGCATCTGGGAAGTGAAAAGCACAGAAACAATATGAAGCCGGAGCCACACACTTGCAGATAGGAGCCATCACTCACTCAGATTCTCCTTCCCCCCCTTGCTCACTGGACCCCCTACCACCCCCCCTGACTCCCCCTTCTTCCCCCCGCCCCTCCCTTCCCCCCCCCCCTTATTGGGAGTGACAGACCACGAGACTGGCCCATACGGAGCACCTTCACCCCAGCGCCCGAAGCCTCCGCACACCGCCCACAGCCATTGACCCGCATATACATGACACCACCACCCCGCATAGACACGCCACCTAGTCACTGACCCTGGACAGCAGAACCCACATTACAGCACCCCCTTCCCTTCCTCACGTTGAGGTTCATTACATCCCCAATTTTTTTTCTATTCCCTCCCTTGGTTCGGAGGTTGTTAAGACACACTGTCGCCCCCCAGCTGACTATGCTCTACTTTCACGCCTGACAAGCAAGCACATGATCATGAACCACACGGCGAACCACACCGCAACCCTCTACCGCACCACGACAATAATCAGAGTGTACACAACATCCACGGCGCTCACGCACAACACCTAGTGACGGACCCGACTGGGAACACCCACCCTTTGGGAAACGACGCATTGCATCACCGGGCAGAGGGATGCGGGCAATACGGGGTGAGTCGACCAGAAGCACACCCGGTTTGATGGGGTGAGCAGGATACTCTGGTGGGAAGTAGGACGCAATATATGTTGCTGTGCGAAGTAAGAGTGTCATTTAATGTAGACGCCGAGACTGTTCCCATTGCAGTTGCATGTGTAATTTGCTGATGTTTGTACTTATTGGGTCTTCGGCTGTCATCAGCGTTCTCACAGACATTGTGCGAGTTGAATGACTCTCTGTTTTCCTTACATATATTGCTCACAAGAATTGTAATTGTATATCAAGTGTTTCAATAAAACATATTTAAAAAAAAAAATGAACCTGAGTTCCACCCCATGGTAGCTATAGCACAGAGCAGACAGGCTTAGCATTACTTAGCACCAAGGGGGCAAACCATGGGTGGTGCATGGGCATTCGCATGCAACCACTCAAAAAAAGCAGACTGGGTTTAGTGTCAGAAAATGGTGCCCTTTTAAAGTAGGTGCAAGGAAGGAGAAATGCTCAATATCTCCTTCCTTTTCCAACTTTGCATGTGTGCTGCACTGTACAGCACACATACAAAGAGGCAAAAGGTTTGAAGTGTGTCTTAGCATAGTGTTCTGTATTGGAAGGGTACCCTTCCAGTACAAAACCTACGTTAGAATCACGGAGACACCCTTGCATCCTGGTGCAAAGCAGCTGATTTCAGACCGGAACTAGGGAGAGGGGATGAGAGTGCCTAATTTTAGTAAATTTGTCATTCTCCTCCTCTCTCCTTTTCATGTAGCGGAGCATTTATGGCTGCTATACTGTGTGAAAAGGTAGTTAATCTCGCCGTTAGTCTCAAAAATGAAAGTTCAAAGTCTTCAGTTGGGCAAGACAGCAGGCTGTAGCTGAGACTGTCTCCATAAGGTGAAAAAGTCTGAGAACAAGGTCTTTGTGAAGCTGTTGGGTTTTGGCAGGAAAGCTCAGAACAGGAGAAAGTTCCTAACCGCCCAGATACTTTTGGCTTCCTTGCCCGATCAAGATTTCTTAATTTGCAATTTTCCCTGTTTTGGAGCTCGGATTCCTCCAACATGCAAGGCTAGAAGCTGTACCAAAGAGGGCTCCACAAGGCCAGATACCTTCTCCATGATGTCCCACAGACAAGGATTTGCTGTAGTGAAAAAGTTCAGAAAGGGGAAACCTGAAACTTCAACCCAGAGGCAATATTGGCTTAGCAGGGTTGTCCCTGTCCTCTTGAGGTCTTTGGAGTCAAATTGTTTGTATGTCCCAGTCCCAGGTTTTATGGGGTGATAGGAGAAGTCCAGCCAAGACAAACCAAGGGTTCCAGGATCCCGGGAAGAGCACTCGGGAGTCAGGACTCACTCCAGGGCAAATTCAAAAGGAATTGATCAGCTAGAAATTTAAAAAAAGGGCTCTTAAATCTTGATGTGTCTCTGTACATTGTACAGGAGGTCAGCAGTATGAACCTTGAAGTTCACTTCTTTGTCCTGAGTGCAAGATAAAACAGGTCCAGTTGATCAGGTTTCTTCTCAAGTCTCAGACAGCAGTTTCTGTCCTCTTATAACTTTTCTCAGATCCAGTAGAGTTCTAAGAGCAGAGAGGATGCCACATTTATGCCTGGTGACAGTTTGTGGTTGGGGGTGACCACTGGCTTCTCCCTATCCAATGGGATAAAAGTTCCTTAGGAGTTATCCTGCCCACATTTTAAGCATTTTCTGTTTGCTCTATTACAAACAATACTCAGTGCGCCTCGCTTCCTAAATCCAAGATTGTGAAACATGTCTCCCTTTGTGCAGAACCTGTGTTCCATCCCAAAGGTGTGGGCAGAGAAATGAGCACACTTTCCTCTGCAGTTAATTCAAACTATTTTGGGAGTGGGAGTGGTACCTGCGTTACTGGGGGAACAAAAGAAGGGGCCTGTCCAAGTCTCATTCTGACATCTTCCTGTGACAGGGGATGGCTCTTTGACGTAAATTAAGTTCCTGGGCACAGCCAAAATGTTCAAACTGTCTCTGCTCTGGGAGAAGTTTTCTCACCTCATTCAGAGTGCACATTGTGGAGGCAAATGTAAATTAGCCTTGAGAGGCTTTAGGCAGGAAATCAATTATATTTTCAAAACACACCTTTTTAATTAAAGTTTATAAAAAATCCAAATTCACTAGTGGATTGGGTTTTCATAAATATTACAAAAGCCCCCAAAATTATATGTCTGGGTGTTTCCTATCCAAAGATAGCATTATTAAATGTAAGAGTGCATGCCTGTGTTTCTCTAAGGATCAGCCAGCCTTGCTACAGTGAAAATGGATTTTGGGAGTTAGTCACTGTAAGTGCCTGTTTAGCATTATATTTATACATACCCTACTTTTAAATGACATGCACTTTGCCTCATGGGCTATACGGCCTACATAGGGGTGAGTCATTAATATTTAAAAGGAAGGTTTAGACCTGTTAATAATGTTTATTTTAACAGATCGATCTGCAGTTTCGAAACTGCTCCAGTCAGGCTAAAAATGTAGGCCCGTAGTCATATTTGCACTGCCACTGTTATGGATGGCACAATAGGTAGTGTAGTTCACTCATGGCAGCTAGCATATAGGTCCTGGGTACACACTGTACCATATATGAGGGACCTTTAGGTAAGTTCAATATGCCAATCAGGGTTATGGTAATTCTTCCATGGTAAAAAGGGGAGCACAGGCACTTAACCACTGGTTAGCAGGGGTAAACTGCAATAGCTTTACAGACATAAAAAAACATAGAGGGCAGAATCTTGGGGCTACACCTCACAAAAGACAGCCATTCCCTAGAACCATGTTTTCTTGTGCATACTTTACGAGGCCCTTACAGTGACTGGTTTGTTTGATGCTCCAACCAATACATTTTGTCTTTGCCTTTTCTTTTCAATGTCTGCTATCAGACTATTATGGTTAATCTGCTCCTTCATCTAGAATATGTTTCATCTTGCTAAAACCTAACTCACCTTCTAGTCTGTGAAACCTGTTCAATATTCAGACAGTCTCAATATCTCCATCAGAATTATTTCCTGTGAATTCCTGGTGCTGGTTTGAGGCCCAAGCAATGGACACACCAGCATCAGTGTTGCCCGAATATGTACTGAAGGCCTGTCCACTATTTCAAACCCCACTTATGAACAGAACCATGCTATTCTACTGGCTTTGATAGTAGTAGGTAAATATATGTAGATATTTGTATCAATTAGGGAACATGCATTACATGCTGGTTGGGATATATTATTTTTTGGCAAGTGGGCTTTGTGAAGATATCAAAGGACATGCTCCTGAAAAGCCAAAATTGTCTACCAAAGCACTTGCACACTGTGCATTGGTGTTGCTCCACAATGGAGAGGTTGCAGATATGTACTTACTAAACATATGCAGTGCATAAAATGCCAATTGCTGTATTTGACTTGAAAATCCTTGCAGCTGTTGTTGAGATGATCAGTCCCATTTGCAATCAACTTTTTAATCTATCGATTAATGTTTGTGCTTGAAAGAGGTCAGTTGGTTCCTCTACAAAAACATTGGTGGACAGGACCCTATTAGTCAATTGTAGACCAATTCCTTTACTTCCTGCCGCATCAAAGATTCTTGAAAAAATGACTAACATGCAGCTGTCCTCCTATTTGGAACACTGCAACTTATTGCATCCTGCGCAACTACATTTTAGACCACCACACAGCTTTGATGTCATTTGGAGGTAGGCAGGGGTCACAGCTGTGGCTTCTAGCTTGCTTCCTGCTACTCCTGGCACTTCCTTTGTGACATGTGGTCTGAGAGGAGGCAAAAGGTTTGCCCATATGAGGCCAGTGGTTGCAAAGTAAGTGCCAGGGGTAGTAAGGAGCAAGCTAGAGGTCACAGCTGTGACCCTGGACTACCTCCAAATGATGTCCAAGCAATACAGCACAGAGACAACACAGATAGAAATTGTGGACTCCATCACACTGGCTTTATATCAGGGAAACAGGCTGCCCTCAGGTTGCTGAATTTTTCCGCCCCCTTTGATACTGTGTCTCATATCATCCTGCTACAGCTCATAGAAGATATAGGAGTGGGAGGCTTAACCTTGACATGGATTCTCTCCTTTTAAGAGAACAGAAAAACAAAAACCAAGCAGTCTGAATAGCCTCATATTCCTCTGACCCTAAAAAGTTCAAGATCAGTGTTCTACAAGGCTTGGCTCTTTTTTCAACATTATTATGGCTAATTTGACCTCATTAGTTAAATCTTTTGGGGTCCAGATTATATTGTATGCTGATGATAATTAGCTTTTTCTTTCCATTGATAAGAATTTTTCTAAGGCGTGCACTGCCTTAAAGAATTGTTTGGAAACCTTGTTTCAAGTGGATATGGGCCAGTACCCTCCAGTGTAACACAAGGAAAACAGAAAAGTTGATGGTTAGGTCTCGTACACTGAGTTAGGGTCAGGGTTGCTGGCTGGAGAGGGCCAACGCTCCTCCCCCTCTGACTATTTTGGATCAGAACCTGGGGTTTAGGATCAATCTTCACCAGTAAATGCACTCACAGATATCTTTAATAATTGGCTCATAAGATCATGAAAAAAAATCTTGGGCTTGTTTACTTTTTAGGCACAGAGAACGGTAGTCCATGCTTTGTTCACATCTAGCTTTGATTACGCTAATACCCTGTACCAGGGTCTGCCGGCTTACTTGCTTAGGAGATTGCAGATTGAACAACCTGCAGCAGGCACGTTACTCTTGAAGATCCCCAGACAGTCATCAATCTCTCCCTACTTGAAGGAACTCCATTGGCTGCCAGTCAATGACAAGATCTGATTCAAGACATTAGTGCTTGCTCACAAAGCTTTTTATGGTAGTGGTCCCCACTTCCTTTCTGGTAGATTATGACACAGTCAGCTGACCAGACTCCTTATTCAGTCTGTTGCCAGTCTGCTATAGGTCCCAAGGATAAGGAAGAAATTGTGAGTGGCCTCCTTCTCTTACCTCATGGACAAAACCTGGAATGGCAAGAGTATCAGTTAAGACCTGGCAAGCCGACTGGGGATTTTTAGCATGTCGCATCCCTGTAGTTAGGATGAAGTGTTTGCAATCTTTTCATGCTGGACACTATTTGGAGGAGATATTGTGCTCTATAAATTATTTGATTGATTCATTCATTCTAGGTGAGTATTATTACTGTCCTCCTATAACCACAAAGGAAGGTGGAAGCACTTCCAGGCTACCTCCATTATAAATTCTGTTTCTCATTGAGAATGGGGATTTTTGATAACATCCTTCTTGAAGACAGTGCCACAAGTATAATAGTAACTCCGGAGGGTAGGGGTGAGCAGTGACATAAGTATGGCAGATTATCCCATAGATTGTGTTTGCTGCTAGCATTTGACAAAGTGTTATCTGGTAGCATTTCAACATGTTGACAACTGGAGACCAGGTCAGGTGCAGATATGAAGCTTCTCTTTCTTATCATACACGAATATGGATATTTGAATCTTATGATCTAAAAATCCAAAATCCAGACTTGCCAATATGCAACTAATCACCACTTGCATTTAAAAGATATTAATGTTTCAAATCTGCGTTTTCATTTGAATATTTGTGAAGTAATGGCAGACACAGTTGTGCAGTAAGTCACTACGGAGAATTTAAACAGTAACTATATATTGTTCACAGTGGTGGTCACACTCTCACATGAAACAAAAGTCCAAATTCAATGTATTGTGGCAAATGCAATTCAATTTACCCACAATTAAGGTATATTTCAATTGCACATGATCAATTTTCTAATATGTTTATTCCAGTGGAGCTAAGCAATACTGGAAAATGGCTAACAAAAATCACATGTTTTTTGCAATATATCAAAGAAGTGTATTCCTTCCATTCAAGGCTGCTATTTTGCTTATATATTACTGCTCAGAATGAGCAAACAATAAGTGGTACATTATATGAGTTGAGACAACCAATTGACTTCCCTCCAGCTAAGAGGTAGCTCTTAGTATCTATTTACAGACGTGCTTTACACTCTAACATGTTGCACATATCCACCTGCAATCTATTATATTAGATGCAGTTAAATGTATAACATAACATGTGTATTTGTAAAGCGCACGTTCACCCAGAGGTCTCCTGGCGCTTAATAACAGATGTTCATTGTTACCCAACGGTACTCATTTGATCGACCTCTGATGGATGAAAGGCTGAGTGGACCCGCCGGGATTTGAACCTGTGACCATGAGGTCGAACACAGGCCCCTGCAATGGATGCATTAGTCCACTGAGTCACCAGACTCGGCTGTATTCCTATTCCAATTATTTTACAGTTCAATTTCCACACATCTCATTTTGCATCTCTAGCTTTAAAGCTAATCTTATATTATTGGCACGTTGGGCCATTGCTTCTGCATTACCATAACTTCTCCTCCCACAACTCTAACTGCTTTAACTGATCCCCAGAACCCCTGAACCACAGACATAGTCATTGCTACTCCCTGGCTAAAAAATTATCAACTAAAATCAAGTCCTTTTGTGGGGTCCCCCAAGGCTCTTCGTTGTCTCCCCTATTGTTTAATTTGTATATGCGGCCCCTTCTTTTTGCTTTAAGAAAGCACAAAGTCACTGTATACAATTATGCAGATGACTTGCAGCTAGTCTTTGTACTTAATTCTCCAAATGCTGTGGAGGATTTTCAGGCCACCATGACCTTAATCCAGAGTTGGATGTCCTCAAATCATCTCAAATTAAACCCGGGGAAAACTGAGCTGATCTTGCCCGGTAAGAGCGAAATCAGTTGGAGCCCTAATTTCTGGCCTGTTGATATGGGCCTCCCCCCAAAGAAATCTCTAACTGTAAAAAGCCTGGGGATAACCATCAATGAGGACCTCACGTTAAAATCCCAGATTGGAACCGTGGTTTCCTCTGGATTTTTTCAATTGAGGAAAATTAGGAAAATCGCACACTTCCTCACCCATTCCGCCCTAATTCAGGTGGTCATGGCCCTAGTCCTCTCCCACATCGACTTCTCAAACAGTCTCTATCTTGGCCTACCTGTAGGCCAACTTAGAAGACTGCAGTACTTACAGAACCAGGCCGCCAGGCTGATCTGCAATGTACCCAAATGGGAATCGATCAGATCAGGCTTAGAGACCCTGCACTGGCTACCTGTGGCTCAAAGAGCCAAATTCAAAGCTGGGTGTATCATCTTCAAGGCATTGCAAGGTAAGGGACCTTTATTCATCAGGCAGCTGATTGTAAGATATGTTCCTTCACGCAGTCTGAGATCAGCCCACAAAGACCTACTTGAGGTACCACGCTTTAAGAAAAAACGACAAGGAGGCAGCAGTTTCCATTTTTTAGCAGCCACCTTATGGAACTCCCTGCCACTAGCCCTCAAACAGAGCAAGGACCTCCTTGCCTTTAGAAAGGCATTTAAGACTCACCTCTTCACACAGGCATACTTGAAATAAAGACTCTCGTAGACTCACCCCTTGTTATGTTTTTTATCTCTTTCCAGCGCCAAGAAGCTCTCGGGCGTATGTGCACTTTATAAATTTTTAATAACATAACATAACATAACATAACCACTACTGAGCCAAGACATACAGAGGCAGCATAGCTATCAATCACGGGGAAAACATCAAATACATTGATCAATAACTGACTAGAATACATTTCCTTCAAAATCAGAATCCCCACCACCACCACAATTGTTGGTGTTCTCCTATGTTGACTGCCTGGGCCCAAAACCACTTGGGCTTGCCCTCACCTACCTCATTGCCCCATGGATGCTAGAATCTAATGCCCTGCTCAGTTACCTCAATTTTCACCTTGACGACTAGAGACACACCAATTATGCCAAAATCCCATGAGCCCTCAGCATGCTCATCCTTACCTAATAAGTAGGGGTGGGTGGAATGTTTCATTCATTCCACCCACTGAGGTGGTGTAATTTGGCTACTCTACGTTACTCTTGGAATGTGGAAATATCGCCAATTAATGCATGCCAGAATTGTTTCCTGAGAGGATCCCAGAATGCGAGTTAAATTCAGAGGCCCTTAGTGCCATTTCCTTACACAGTGGATGTGAGCTGTCATTGTCAGCGCGCTGCTTCTCAAGTAGATTTACTGCTGCTCAAGTATGTTTTCTACTACTGGTACTAAATTGCAGGGCAAACAGCATGATTTGCATATTTTTTGCCCATAGTTGGAAATCTGTGGAAACTTGCTGAGTTTTTTTATGATTCTGTGGATTTCATTTAGTGAAACTCCATGAGTTCTGCCTCCCCTACCAATTAGGTAATGGCCCCACATGGTCAGCGGATCACATCCACAGCTCAATCTTCACCAACTTTTCCAATATTGTGGTGGACACCATAACCACCTTACCTGGACCGACCACTACCTCATCCAATTAAACATCAAACTACCCTACCAGGCTAATCCCAACAGCTTCCGGACCATCCACAAAAAATTTAACAAAATTGATTATGGCAGCTGAAAATCTGAACTCCTTGCCCACAGCACCCTTAAGCCCACCAACTAAATCGTACCATGTCTAAATTCAACTACCGGGTCACCACCCATGAAGACTTCCTGGCCCTGGTCCAACTCAACTTCCATTGCAGGACTACACTCAAAGCTAGCTTTTTCACTGAAGCTCTCTGATTGATGAAACACCACTATAAACAACTAGAGCAATGATGGCCCCTCATGTGCAACAACACAGGCAGAGCCTCCTTCAAATCGGCCCTCAGGACTTGCCATCAATGCTTCAAAACTCCAAATGTCTAGCACTTTCATCCTGTGCAAAGAACTCCACCAGAGAAATCTTGACTATCACCAGAGTTCACATGGCTGCTCAGAAGCTCCAAGGCTATCACCCCCTCACAGGATTTGGCTAATTCATGATACTTAGTAGTGTTCGATGAATTGTCCACCATCTAGTTATTTAAGCTTTGGAACATCTCTTGGTCAACTGTGTCCTATATAAATGGCTCATTAATTATTTAATTCAACCTTCTCCTTAACCCTTCACAATCAAGTGTGTTGTTTCTCTTTGCCCACTCAGTCACCTCTTAGTACTTCACTCTTTTAATATTTCCTAAGTTCTTCCGTCCCAGCCTACAAAATTGGAAAATACATTCATGGCATGTACTACATTAAATTCTATAACCATGTGAAGTGAAGAGAATCCAGAATATATTTCATGTTTTCTCAATAGATTCATTTTACACTTGTTCATATGTTTACCTTTTGAATTGTACCGTGACTGAATAAGCCAAAGATGATGATTGATGATCAGTGTAGTGGCTATTCTATTATATATTAAAAAAGCTCTACCCTCCCTTACTAATCCATGTACCCTTCCCACTGCCACACACTCAGTGCTTTTTCATGTTTGGCATGTGTGGGTAAAACAAATAAATTGGCCTTGTAACTCTCCTAATCATATTCACATCAAATAAATGCCAATTTCCTAAAGGGACCCGCAATGTACTGCTACTGCACCATCCAATACATTAAAAAAATTGTTTGTACTGAGCATTATTCAGTATTTCTCTTTTTTGTATTTCTCAAAATAGTTGTTCCTGCTAGTCCAGCCTGACCTCCCAATAGGCAGGAGCTATCGGCCTGTTTGCGGTGACAGAGGCTGGAGTGTACCCAGCTGGAATAGTGGCGGTTGTTGTCCTGGAAGAGGAAGAGGGGGAAATGAAGGCACAACAGCTGGTCCCCAGTGCAGCCGGTCCGCCTCAGCCTCCAGCCTCTCAGGCATCCCATCGCTGGTGCTGCCACCATCCAAATGCTGCCACTTCCTACCCACTGCAAACAGGCCATTGCTGCAGCACATCCATCAGCAGTTGAACACCATAGAGGGTCATCTCACCACGATGAAGCCGAGCTTGGACCAGTTCCTGACCAATGTCCATAATGCCCTCTTCTAGCCCTTTTTAAAAAAGTTTTTGTTTTGGTGAGAGTGACTTGTTGTTTGTTGGGGCTGGGTGGAGAGGGTGGGAAAGGAGTTGGGATTGGAGAGACTTTTTCCTTGGATATTTTGAGTTTTGGGGCTTGGGTCAGTTTTGTTTGGGGAGAATTGTTGGGTGGAGAGGGTGGGGTTATTTCTAAATAGATAAAGTGGGAATCAATTTTATTCAATCAATCAATCAATCAATCAATCACGTCATTTGTATAGCGCACTACTCACCCGGATGGGTCTCAAGGCACTGGGAGAGGAGAAAGTTACTGCTCGAACAGCCAGGTCTTGAGCTGCCTCCTGAAGGCGAGATGGTCTTGGGTTCACCGAAGGTGGGTGGGGAGGGAGTTCCACGTCTTGGCTGCCAGGTAGGAGAAGGATCTTTCTCCGGTGGTGGCTCTGCGGATGCGTGGTACGGTGGCAAGTGCGTGGCCGGTCGATCGTAGCTGGCGTGTGGGCGTGTAGAAGGTCATGCGGTCGTTGAGGTACTTGGGGCCCAGGTCGTGGAGAGCCTTGTGTGCGTGGGTGAGGAGTCTGAACGTGATTCTTTTGCTGATAGGGAGCCAGTGCAGGTCTCTCAGGTGTCCGGTGATGTGGCTGTGTCGGGGGATGTCGAGGATGAGTCAGGCGGAGGCGTTCTGGATGCGTTGGAGTCTTTTTTGAAGTTTCGCTGTGGTTTCGGCATAGAGGGTGTTCCCGTAGTCCAGTCGGCTGGTGACGAGTGCCTGGGTGACGGTCTTCCTGGTTGTAGCATCCTGCTACAAAGAACCACAGACACAGGTTCTTATCTCTCAGAGCTTTATTTCATACAACTTGTCTCGACCCTGTCCCTACTCTAACTGACCCTTTCCTGTGTCTGCTCCTCCTCTTCCTCTGGCCCCCTAGCTCCGCCCACTCCCAACTACTGGTGTGCTGACTTCACAACATCTCCCCCCTTTGTAACAAAACAAACAAACATACTGACTTCTCAGTCCATCTCCGCTATCAGTCTCTGGGGTGGACGTATGTCGTGATGAGTGTTCGCCAATGGTTCGTCTTTGAATAGACAAGCTCTGCTGCTGATGTCTGGAGGGATGGGGCCTTCAGTGTCTGAGGTGCCTATGGTGAGCTCAGTTTGATATCGGCAGTCTATCCTCCATCGAGACTCTTGCTCACGTGACGCTCGGCCTCTTTTCCACAGGGATGTTACTCTAGTTCCCTTCCAAGTGTCTGCATGTATTTTTGCTTCATTTTGCCTTGTCAGGTCGAGACCAACACTGTCTTCCTGCTTCGAGTCTGGGATGCCAGCTGGTGGGGTATGAACTGGGGAGGCCATCTTGGTATGACTCGGAGATTGATTGGTTGCCTCGGGTTGCCTCTCCCACTCCTGCTCGCGCCTAGACCAGGCAAGCCTTGGAACCGGCTGGGTAGTTGTGTGTTTCGTTCTTATCCGATGATGACTTGGCTCTCCTGGCGTGTCCGACTTCCTTTGCAGATCGACTGGTTGGTCCGTCTTTATTTGAGTGCTACTGGCCACGATATCTGTTTCCATTTTGTAGGACCAGGACCAGGACCAGGACCAGGACCTTCGAGTCAACCTTTCTGCCCCTACCCGGGGTGACGGTGTGGTATTTGCGTCGCGATGCACCTGTGCTCGATGTGGCAGGTTGTCTGGTGGAGTGATCGAGTGTGCATTGACATTGGTGTGAGACACGTTGCTCTTGACGGGAAAAGTGTCCCTTGGTTCGCTGATGTGTTCAGGTGCTTGGCGCCATGGCTGTTGTCGGGACCACGACTCTGTCGACTCAACGGATCGGACCGAAATGCTATCTGAGTCAGAGGGGTCCTCCCTCACTTTCCTCTGAGAATGTGTCTTTAAGAATGTTGCGCGTGGTCGTTGTCGGGACCACGATTCTCCCGACTCAAAGGATCGGACCGACATGCTTTCTGAATCAGAGGGGTGCTCCGTTAGTCTCCTCTGTGAATGTTCCTTTGGGAATGTCTTACCAGGTGGTCTTCGGAACCGGGTAGTCCGTGACGAGCTGCTTTCCGTCTCGGAATTGTCTTTGCAAAGCTTCTCCGTGTGTCTTTGTCGGAACATCTTCAATGTTGTCTCATTTGGGAGATTGTTTGAAGATTCCGTGCTTGTTCCATGTGCTTGATCCCAGGCTTTTGCCTCTTCGTTCTTCTCGCCTGATGTTACCCATCTACGCTCTGTTTCTACGTTGTCGCGGGGCCCATGTATGCTTTGAGGCTCATGACTGCATGGATCTTTTCCTGCTTGTTGTTGTTGTTGTGCGGGACCAGTCTGTCTTGTGTGATCTGGTTCTCCTCCCCAATTGTTTGGTGATCTAGTGTCTCTGATCTGTTGGTGGTGCGTCCTCCTGCCAGCTGTTTCCTCGGACTCATCTTCGCTCCTTGGTGATTGATGTTCCGGCGTCGATTTCCTGTGTTGATCACTGCAGCTCCTTCTTCTATGGTTTGTCTTTCTCCCCCATTGGTTGTGCAGAATGTCGTTTTGTCCAGGAGTGCAATCTGTCCCACTGGACGCTCCCTCTTTATCAGAGTAACGTGTGTTATGCGGTGACTGACTTCTTGAGGGACTCCTGGAGGATGGATGATTCCGGGGAGTTGTTCTTTGGATGGTCGACTCTAAGTATTCTTTGGTTCTCTCTGAGTGGCCGGACGCTGAGTAATCTGAGTCTGAGTATTCCTTGTCACTGTGCCTCCTCCGCTGTCTTTTTTGTCTTTTCTCTGGTCTGCCCCCTCTCTCTCTCTTTTTGTGTTTGTTGGAATTCTGGGTTCTCTCTTCCCAGGTATTTCGAAGTTTTGTATTCAGATGCACATCCCTCAATTTGCCTCTTGTTTGGACTTGCATCCCAATTTCAGCTTTCTTGATGATTTCTTTTAGCGACCAATGTCCTCTCAATATTTTGTGTCTTGTTTCGGGGTTTTCACAGCCTTCAATTATTCGGAGCCGAACAGCATCCTCATTCGTAAACGTGTTGAAATGGCAGCCTTGAACCAGACTTTGCAACCGAATGATGAAATGCGGCAATGGTTCGCCTGGTTCCTGCCGTGCTGTGTTGAAGACCATGCGATTATGATCCACCTCTGCCTGTGCATTGAGATGGGCATAAAGTTCCTCTTGGAGTCTATCATAAGTGTCTGCTTCTTCCTTGGAAAATGTTCTAATTGGGCATCGGCCCCCGGGACCCACCAGATGGAGGAGTAACATTAGACATTTTCTTTCTCTTTGCTCACCGTTGGCTTTCAAGAAATCGTCCAATGCTTCCAGCCACCAGTGCCGTTTGAGGCCCTGAATCCAATCGTCACTCCGTGCCACTGGGGGCGATACTTCAAGATGTGGATTGAAACATTGAGTTACATCTCCTCCCGCCCTGAGAGAAGGAGGTCCTGATCGGTCGTAGACGCGGGGCATTGTGCTGTCCACTTTTCCTCGGGTTTCAGGTGCTTCAGTTTGTGTTCTAGCTTGAGCTGGCTCATTAGTTCTTCCTTCAGTGCACTCGTGTTCGGTCAACATTGCACCCCTGAACTTGTCCATGGTTGGTGACAATGCTGGATTTCACTTGCTTGTTGTGTGTGTTCATTGGCTACCCCACACGCGCATTGGCTCGTGCTCGTTGCTGATTCCGGTGTAATTACTTATGCTTTGTCCTTGTTTATATTTGTTTGTTGCTTCCTCTATTTGATGGACGCGCGTTACTTCATGACATTCGCCACTGCACATTCGCTTGCGTATCTCACTGTTCGCGTTTCTACCCGTGCTGACCTTTGTTTTGTCAATGCTTGTTCGTTGAGTCACTCTTGTGGTTGCTCGTGCTTGTTGATTGATACACTCTCGTGTTAGCATGTGCTTATTCTGTTTGGCTGCCAAGACTTGTGCAGTGTTGTCCACGTGCCGTTGTCCCCGCTTACTGCTTTGCATTTACCAGCGCTTGTTTAGTTGCACATACCAAGGCTTGTTGACTTGCACGTACCAACGCGTGATAGTTTGCATGCACCAGTGCTTGTTTACTTGTCTTCGCCAGTGTTTGTTTGGTCATTGCCAGTGCTTGTTTCCGTTTGTCCAACGTTTGTTGATTTACATGTGTCAATGCTTGTTGATTTGCACGTAACAATGTTTGTCTACTTGCATGTATCACTGCTTGTTTGTTTGCATGTATCAATGCTTGTTCACTCTTGGCCAATACTTGTCCTTGCAGGCACCAATGCTTATTTACTTCCCTTTACCAATGCTTGTTTGGCCTTCGCCAATGCTTGTTTGTTTGTCTATATCAATGCTTGTTTCCAGACACTGCTTGCCTGACTTTAATATGGCCGCTTCTAGTTCTCACATAGGGGATGTCCGTGGCTGCCTGACTTAAAGATGGCCGCCGGGCTTGAAATCTCGTGTCTCCCGAGATTTGGATCCCTCTATTGACTTTCAGCAATCTGGTACCGGCAGGCTTCAGGCACTCACCGGGCACATGAGGTCCACGCCGGATGCTGGGATCTTTGTTCCTCGCAGCGTTCAGGATCTCCTCACCTCAGGTAGGACCGGGGTGGGCTCCCGCCTTACTTTGCAGGGTCTTCGCGCTCCTTCAGCGGGGCCCTGCCAAAGCTCACGCATCGGGGGTGAGGTTTTCCACGTCGGACCTCACCCGGGCTCAAATTTCAGCGCGCTCAGCAGCGCTTAACAGTAGACCTTCGTGGGGCGATACACCCCAGGATTCACTCTTCTCTGGCCACTACAGTCTTCAGGTTGGGTTGGGGTAGGCTCCCGAGTCCCAACTCACTTTCGGAGTTCCTGCTCTCCGGTGCCGACAGCGTGCCAAAGCTCACGCATCAGGCGGAGCTCGCGTTTTCGGCACGAAGGCTTCTTCTTTCTTCGAGCGCTTCAGCGCTCGTGGTAGCGGCTCCCTCTGGGCTCCCACAATTACAGGAGGGGCAGGGTCACCTACTATTTATCTCTCCTTTGGCTGGCAGCATCACATACAGCAGCAGACTTTCTCTTTCCGACGTTGCAGAGGACAGGGTGTCTTCTTGAGGTTCTGCACGCAGGGGGCTTGCTTATCCCACCCTCGTCGCCAGTTGTAGCATCCTGCTACAAAGAACCACAGACACAGGTTCTTATCTCTCAGAGCTTTATTTCATACAACTTGTCTCGACCCTGTCCCTACTCTAACTGACCCTTTCCTGTGTCTGCTCCTCCTCTTCCTCTGGCCCCTAGCTCCGCCCACTCCCAACTACTGGTGTGCTGACTTCACAACACTGGTTTCCGTGGGGATCCATCTGAAGATCTTGCGGAGCATGTGCAGGGTGTTGTAGCACGAGGATGAGACAGCGTTGACTTGTTTGGTCATTGACAGGGAGGAGTCCAGGATGAAGCCCAGGTTGCGTGAGTGGTCCGTCGGTTTGGGAGCGGTGCCCAGGGCCGGGGGCCACCAGGAGTCGTCCCAGGCGGAGGGTGATGATCCCAGGATGAGGACTTCCGTCTTGTCCGAGTTCAGTTTAAGGTGGCTGTTCCTCATCCAGTCTGCGACGTTTTTCATCCCTTCGTGTAGGTTGGCTCTGGCGGTGGTGGGGTCACTGGTGAGGGAGAGGATGAGCTGGGTGTCGTCGGCGTAGGAGATGATGTTGAGGTTGTGCTGGCGTGCTATGGCTGCGAGGGGGCTCATGTAGACGTTGAAGAGGGTTGGGCTGAGTGAAGATCCTTGTGGTACGCCGCAGATGACTTCGGTGGCCTCAGATCTGAATGGAGGGAGGCGGACTCTCTGGGTTCCTCTGGTGAGGAACGAGATGATCGATTCCAGCGCTTTTTCTCGAATTCCGATGTTGCTGAGGCGCTTCACTAGAGTTCGGTGGCAGACGGTGTCGAATGCCGCAGAGAGGTCCAGGAGGATGAGGGCCGCTGTTTCCCCGTTGTCGATCAGGGTTTTGATGTCGTCGGTGGCTGCGATCAGGGCGGTCTCGGTGCTGTGGTTGGCCCAAAACCCGGACTGCAAAGGGTCGAGGGATCCGTTCGTACCGAGGAAGGTGGCCAGCTGTTTGTTGATGGTCTTCTTGATGACTTTGGCCGAAAAAGGAAGGAGCGAGATGGGACGGTAGTTCTTGAGGTCGGTGGGGTCCGCCATTGGTTTCTTCAGGAGGGCGGTCAGCTCGGCGTGCTTCCAGCTCTCCGGGAAGGTGGCTGTGTGGAAGGAGGAGTTGATGGTGTCTCGGAGATGGGGTGCGATGGTGGCGTCGGCTTTGTTGAAGACGTGGTGTGGTCACAGGTCGGTTGGTGATCCGGAGTGGATGGAGTTCATCGTGCGGGTGGTGTCTTCGGTGCTGATCGGGGTCCAGTTGCAGAGGGTGGTGGTGGCGGGCATTGGTTCGGTGGTAGGGTGCGTGGTCTGTGCGTCGAAGCTGTTGTGTATTTCGGCGATCTTGCGGTGAAAGAACGAGGTGAGTGAGTTGCAGAGGTCTTGTGAGGGAGTGATGTTGTTGTTTCCGGCGCTGGGGTTGGAGAATTCTTTGACGATGCAGAAGAGTTCCTTGCTGTCGTGGGTGTTGTTGTCCAGTCGTTCTTTGAGTGCCGTCTTCTTGGTGGAGCGGATCAGCTGATGGTGTTTGTGGATGGCGTGCTTGAGGGCGGTCCTGTTGTCTGTGGTGTGGTCGAGCCGCCAGGCTTTCTCGAGGGTGCGGCAGTTCTTCTTGGATTCCTTGAGTTCGTCGGTGAACCAGGGGGTTTTCTTGCTGCCGTGTCTGCTGGGAGGGTTCTTTAGTGGTGCAAGGTCATCGGTGCAGACGGTCAGGCACTTGGTGAGGTTGCTGGCTGCTTTGTTGGGGTCCGTTGTGCTGGTGGGAGTGTTCTGGCTGAGGGAGGCGGTGAGCTGCTCGGCGATGATCTTGCTCCAGCATCGGCAGGGGACCTGTTGCAGGTGGTGGTTGGTCGTGTTTTTTTTAAGCTGAAGTGGACGCAGCTGTGGTCGGTCCAGTGGAGTCCGGTGGCGTGGCTGAAGGAGATGTGCTTGCTGGATGTGAAGACTGGGTCGAGCGCGTGGCTGGCGTAGTGGTTGGGGGTGTTCACTAGTTGCTTGAGTCCGAGGTTGGCGAGGTTGTCCAGCAAGGCAGTGGTGTTTCTGTAGTTGTTGTTCTCCAGGTGAAAGTTGAGGTCTCCTAGGAGGATGTAGTTGGTGGAGGGCAGGGCGTGCGGGCTGATGAAGTCTGCGATTCAATCTAAATGTATTCCTAAAGCAGTATCTTTTACTTTGCACTGCTGCCTTCACGCAGTTTTATGCAACCTGTTTATGTGCTTGGAATTTAAGAGAGAGTATTTACAGAGTTGTACTTCTCCATCTGTCTTGAAATTAGGGGGAATGTTGCCATGATGATCTATATTGTGTAAAACAAACTAAAAAAAACAACAGTAGCAGTTAGTTACTTGCTTACTGAGTTAGATTTCATCCATACTAGTTGTCTTACCTAATTATAGAGGAATATATAACAGGGAAGCCATCAAAACTTCGCAAGCAAGGTCCCACTTGCAGTTCCACCTAGGTGACCTCCAACTGTAGGATTAATCAGAATGATTAATTGATTATCTGTTGCAGGCAAATAAATGGAAATCGAAAGACTGAGTTAGTGGGTGATATAGTTATCAAAGATTTACCAGGATTTGACACCTCATGAGTACTACATGATGACACAACGAGAATGGCCGATTGTGCTAAAATACAAAAATAGCAATACTAGTAAGATTTGGCTAATGTGGAGCTAATAGTATTATTTGTGGAATGCTCAAGTTATAAAAAATTGACTAAAAGTCTGGAGTGGACAAGCTTAGGATAGGCGTTTATGTTTACACAATACAAGACCTGAATGATGATGCTAACAACTAATCTTCTTCATTCTATATCTATAATGTATGAATAATTTTTAATGCACATGTGGGTAATGACCTGTTAAGGGCTATTGCTTAGAAGATCCTGCAGTAAGTTGTTGTTGCCTTTACCACATCCAATCCACCAAGTGTGTTAGCCATTGATGGTCTAAATTAAGCCACATCTCATTAAATCACACAGCCCAGGGGAAGAGGTTTAGGGGTTTGATGAGTTGACAGGAAAGGAGATTTGGGGAAAGGTTTGACAAAGACCAACACTACAACACAAGTACAACATTCATCTGGGCAATGAGCAGCCGCACATCATTTGCTATCAATGTGTTGTTAGAAGGAAACAAAGGAATGAGTATGACAGAATACAGATAACTACATTACAAACATTCCTTCTGCCCCAGAGACCCAAGTTATCAGATATCTAAATGTTCTGTGATCTAGGTTGGGGAGTGAATCCACCCACGCAATTCTCTTATTATGTTTGCTAAAAGAAAAATTATACTGTTTGCAAAAATGTGGTGGGTATCTGCATTCTCTACTGGAATGTCCACTCTTTGGTGCTTGCCTGGACTGGTCTGGTATGTAAGCAGGAGTGTTGTTGAGCTCAGCTTGCTTTTGCCTTTTGCTTATGATGGAGACTAGAAGAAGGCCAGTGGATTGTTAAAGATAAACTGTATTTAAAGCTAAGGAGAAGGACAGAAGGAAGGTAAGCTTCATGAGGAGTGTATCAAGAAACTTCAGAGGCAGAGCAAAAAAACAAGAGGGGACTTAGAGTTTTACTTTTGCCACAAGTCCAACACACACACAAACACACAGAGCAGAATTTTACAAACGTATCTCTCTCTATTCAATATAGCTGAGCACTAGCCCTCATACTCCTGGTTGACCTTTGAACTGAAGTCAATACTTAATAACTTGCTCCTAGCTGTCGTTGAGGTAGTCCTGCTGCTCCCACCCAGAGTTCTTCCATGAACCTCGTTCTGACTCTGAGTAACTCCGTCCCCGACCTGTCATCATGATCATAACCCGAGCAAGGTAGATGTGAAATGCACAGTTGTTGAAGAACAAGTAGAGAAATAGAATATAGTGTCCCTCAAATAGTCGAAACCTTGTATAGACAGCTATGAAATAAAGGGTGCTGAATATATGAGCTTGGTATTGGTCAGCATCATTCCTTTTCTTCACAGTTGCATTAGTCTGTACTAACTTATAATAGTATGACTTTGGGCCTGATTTATTGAACCCTGAAAAGTTTGCACATTTCTGTGCGAATGTGGAGGAACTACCTTTTGGTGGTGTCGGCCAATGTTCTCATTGATGGTAAGTCTTTACAGTGCGTGGAACACTAGCTCTGTGCAAAAAGTGATAGCCAGAGTGCTGGGAGCAATACATACTGTCGAAGTCAGGTGTATCTTCATGGAATTCCCTATAATAAATTGCAGCAGACTGTTCTAACTCTGAGAGCATAGTATTTAAAGTCTCAATGTCCCAAACTTCAGATAGTATACTCAGGGTAATGAATTTATTCATTGAATACATGTGGAATTTTCAAATGTTCAGAAGGACCAAATACATCATGTCCCAAACTATAGTATACTAATCAATTCAATTAATTCTTTATTGTTTGATTAATTAAAATCTTACACTATAGTGGCAATACTTCCTACTAAATAAGTCCAGTTTTCAAAGGTAATAAAAGCATGAATAAATACATATTATATACATCCCGATTTACATGTCAATTTGATTTTGCTGGTCTAACTCTGTTCTTAATATTAATGAAAACTTTATAATAGCTTTTTTCAGCATTTTGTCATCAGTATGTAGATAACTTATCAATGCTTGTCTACAAGTCCGTATTCCTCGTGCGCTAAAATGCCTCTTACGTATAGATTTTCTTTCAGTTTTCAATTTAGAGCATAAAGACAGCAAGTGAATAATGTTCTCTTCTACAAGTTTACATAAGTGACAGAGTGTCAATTCCCCTGATCATAGCCACGGCATTTCATGACATAAACCGGGGAAAACACCGAAACGAGCTTTTATAAAAATATGGTTATGCTTCAGGGACCAAAGGGTTTCAAGATATGATTGGACTTTCACCTTTGTGTAACCATTCATTAGTGACAATGCATGCTTTCTTTTTACGAAAAGCAGTGATAGATTTTTTTTGTTATTTTATTAATGGATTTTTTTAAATTAAGTTAATGGCATATCCCAGATCAGATTTGCTAAGTATTCGTCTAATCCAGCGTGTAGGTAATTCCAAGCCTGGGATTTCCAGTTTGCGTTTATTTCCTGCCATAATAGTTGGAACTTTTGATTTTCATTATCCATTTTTATTCTTTTCTACACTTTTATAAATTGGCCTTTTCGTGCAAGAAACTGGTTAGTTAACCCAAATTCCAATCTTATCTGTGCAGGTGATGCATTGTGTGGGAGATAAAAAAGATTTTTAAAAGTTTGTGTCACAGCATTATTGATAATTACAGAGTCGTTTCCACACAGTGCTTCACTACCATACGTATATTACTTTTATAAATGGTCGATAACTCAGCCCTCCTAATGACTTCTTCAAGATTCTAAATGAGGTTAACACAGTGTTTGCTTTCCTTTGGATATCAATCTTATGTTAGTTGAAAGTTCCTTTATCATCAAATATTAATCCCAGTAATTTATGTTTTTACTTGTTCTAGTTGCGATTTATCATGGAACTATTTGTGCTTATATTTTGAACTATACTATACGGTACTGGAACTTGTGAAATGTTCACTAAGATCGAGTCTCTGTGTTTACGGTGTGATGACGTATGTGGTTGTGCAGGGTAATGTCCATTCAGTAGTAGGAAAAAGACAGTTACAATACCAATCCAAATGAACAGGGTCCCTAATGCAAATGAAAGATGCAGTCAAGGGGACACAATGTACGTTTTTTCACCCAGAGATAGAATTTTTGAAGTTGTTCTTTTTTAGAGATCGGTGGTGTTTGCTATTGTTCACTTGGATCTGAAGGTTGATCAAATAGCCAGATGCTGTTTGATCTACCTTTGGGAGCTCAGCAGTGTTTGTAGAACTGGCAGTTGCTTCTTGTGAAGGCACATTGATGTAAACTTCATTAATGGGCCAAATTGCAATTTGCATTTCAGTTTCAATTGAATGTTGTTCAACTTCGACAGGTCTAATACAAACTCTGTTATTGGCTACTCCAGTGTCTTACGCAGAGGATTCTTGAAATGTTATTAGTCTATTTATCTGAACTTCCTGTATAGTAGGGAGAGGAGATCCACAGCTACTCAGGACTCCATGTGGCCTGCTGTTGAGAATCAGCCACATAGTGTGGTTTGATCAGATCAATGACGAATCTTCTTTCCTTTTTGCCGGCAAGAGGCAGAATGGGTACTGTTCTTGTTCCTTGAACTGCCAGGACAGGTACAGGTATTCTGTAGGATGGCTCAAACTCCTTCTTGTCCACAATCTTTTCTCAGACAGGTCCCCAATCTTTGGGACCCAGACAGTTCTTGCCGGTAACATTTTCACTTCCCCAGTGTTGGTGCATTTTACTTAGACATTGCTTTGAATGATACAGGAAATTATTGAGTTCCTGTAAAACAGCCAAACGATCATTCAATTCAAATGGTTTTATATCCGCCACTGTGCTGGCATAATTGAGGTCAGGTACCCACATAGGGGGTACGTCCTCCCAAAGAGTTTCTTGGCATATTGTTTAGTGCTCTCTGGACCTCATATAGGTGATTGACCCAACTACAGCCCGCACCTAATACCCTTTCCTATTAAGGACTACTTTAGGTCCCAGTTTTTCCGCTCCACCACTGAATTTCCCTCAGGATGGGTGGGGGAGGAGTACAGCAAGTCCACGCTCATACTTTTCATGGCTTCCTTGTGAGTAGGGGAGGGCGTAAAATCCGTTTCGCGGGCGAATTTGCGGATTTTCCAGGATTTTGCGATCCGCTAACCTCGCGAAATCGCGGTAAAATCCGCGAATCAGCGGGGACGAATTTTCAGCCAAGCAAGGGTTACAGCAGCAGGTGCAAAAGTTGAACCTAATTTCTGTGTAACCTTTTACAAAAGGGTTACAAACAAATTAACTTCAACTTGGACACCTGCTGCTAATTGCTTCCTGGCGCCTCGTTGCCTACTTGCAACTATTCTCTGACCCTGCTCTGACCCTTGAAGCAGGGTCAGAGAAAAGTTACAAGTAGGCAACGAGGCACCTGTCCAAGGAATTAAACCTCATCAGGAAGCACTTACAGATATAAAAAACAGGAAGAAGGGAGAGGATGGCAAATACACCCATTTTGAGTTGTCAGGAGGGGTTAAACTAAAAGAGACCTTTACAGCACAATTTTCATATGCATTTTGCTAAAAATAAAAAGCTGTATGTTCTGTAGGGGCAACTCAGGAATCTGGCCCTTCAGAGATCCGGCCTCTCATTCTTTCTCCCGTTCTCTCTCTCCCTTTCTCTTTCCCTCTCTTTCTCTCTCTTTCTATCTATCTATCTATCTATCTATCTATCTATCTATCTATCTATCTATCTATCTATCTATCTATCTATCTCTCTCTCCCTCTCCCATAAACGACTCCAATGGTAACTTCGCTATACAAGCTGCTCGCGAAGAAGCAAAAATCCCCGCGAACACGCAAAAAAACCCTGCGAACACTCAAAAAACCCAGCGAAAACACGCAAAAAACAAAAATCCGCAATATCGCACGAATTCGCGAATTTTGCGGATCGCGAATTCGCAAATCCGCAAATTCGCGGATTGCAAATTTGCAAAATTCGCCCATGCTTACTTGTAAGCCTGAGAGCTAAACAAAGGGCCACAATGGAATGTAACATGCCATTGCGTGTGTCCCGATAAAGCCTCACAAATCCTTTACAACAGTTTAAGCGTCAGCTGGGCGCTAAGGCCAAACCCATATAAAACTAAAGCATGTATCTACTGTCACCAAGATGTACTTGTAAGCTCCCTCTGATTTTAAGGGACCGCAGAGATCCAAATAGACACAAGCGAGAGGTCTGTCTGAAATGAGTAATGGTGTTTGTGGTGGCCGTGCTACGGTGGAACATTTCATCTGCTGATAGATGTTGCACTTTAAGACATAAGCCTTTGTTGTTTGGACAAACTTGGTCCAAGAATTGCCACTTTAGTATTGAAACTGTAGCAGTGACTCCTGCATGTGCAGAGCCCAGGCGCTCATGTGCATCCAGTATTAAACCTAATATGCGATCTGTTTGGTATAACTCAACCCTCGCTCCTGGAATTTGAGAATACTGTGTTTTGCACATTTAAATTATAGGAATATTTGAGTGCAAAGCCCTTCGGAACGTAGAGCCGATCTTCGAGGCATTGACAGCTACCAATATGTCTCTGTCTGTCCTCGTGCTGA
This sequence comes from Lissotriton vulgaris, assembly GCF_964263255.1. Classification (NCBI taxonomy): domain Eukaryota; kingdom Metazoa; phylum Chordata; class Amphibia; order Caudata; family Salamandridae; genus Lissotriton; species Lissotriton vulgaris. The sequence continues at coordinate 759,345,213 of NC_141689.1, read as the reverse complement.
AACAATTGATTGCATCAGCCAGTGACTTCCCTTCAATGTGTATGCCAACACGCTGGTGACTCATAGTGTGAATAATTGAGACTGTGGCAGGCATGCTTCCAGCTTTGGCACTTGTTCCCATAACAATTTATGTTTAATTGTGCAACCCCTTGAATCTATAAACCCATTCTGTCCCAGTAATGAAGATACTCATTGTAAGACTCCACACAGTAAAACCAATCACACACTGTCAGTGTGGGGAATTCCTGCTAGAGATTGTGTATTCGTATTGCTGGGATGGAAATTACCGTCCCTAGTACGTCCTTTTTCTATTGCACATGCTGTGATATACTGTTGTTTATTTCCTATAGCAGGCTGAGTTTATCCATCAGTATAAATTATGTTTTCATATTTCTCTAGAGGTAAGATTCCATTCGGGAGAGGGTATTCTTGTTTGTACTGCAGGAACGCTTGCATTTTTACTGTAGAATCATATCTGTAATCTACATCTGTTGCAGTGAGAGAATTAGCCCATTGTATCCATCGCACATGTAGTGTTTTTGCATTTGGAATGCTCGCTTTTGTAACAGCTTCTGTAGTTGGTACCGGGGTTACAATGATAATGCATTTCTCCGGTGCTAGTGCTCTTTCTCTCACTACAGCAGTATGTACTACTGTCAGTATTTTTTTCAGTTGCTGGAAATCTACATTCAGCATTTGTGTAGAAATGTAATTTGTATGCAATTGGAACTGTCTCACCATTGAAAGTGATGTGAGTATAAACTTATAAACCCTGGATGACCCACATCACCAAGAAAGTGGTATTCATATGTGCGTGTAATGGTTTAGATGCTATCATGTCAGGCTAAACTGAACGGAGAGTGTCTGTTTATGAAATCAGGTCTGATTAAGTCGTAGAAAAGTTTTACTCTTTCAGTATAATCTAGAATACATGTTCTGCCAGAATTTAATAATCCTAAAATGGGTTGCAAACCTTTGAAATTCTTTAGAGGTTGGAGCAATGCACACTTTTCTAAATAGGTGGCTGCCAAGCACTTGCTTTCATGTTTTTAAATTAGATTAGTAGCCCAAATTGGCGAATCTCACAATTATGTTGTTCAGCCTGCTCAAGTGCTTAAGTAATTCATCGTCTGTCAGATAGATGTCTTCTACATAGGACACTGCCTCCTCATCGCATGTTTGTAATATTTCTGACTAATCTTGCTGTGAATAGCCCTGGGCTGTTCTTAAACCCTTCAGGCAAATGATGGAAGTGACACTGAGTGCCAAGGGCAGAAAATCCTGTCAAATATATTTTTTCTGCAGCTATAGTTGGCAAAAGAATTCAATCAGGATGGCTAATGTCGTTTTTTATGTTTTCCTCACTAAATTAATAATTAATGCAGCACTATGTGCATTTTCTACTGCAGATTTTCGTGTGCATGTGTTTAAATGTCAGTAATCTAAAACTAGACAATATGTGTTGTCAGGTTTCATTACTGGAAACAAAGGATTATTCATGGGGAGGTGCAAGTCTCTATTACACCTTGGCATTTGAGCAGGTCTAAGATCTAGTTGATCTGTTGGTTGGCTTAATTTTTTATAGGGTACTGTCTCTGTGGATTTGGTGTAGCTTTTAATGGGATTTCGTGGTGGATAAACTCCACATCCCACCCTACATGGTTGCGGTATAATGCCGGAGCTAGCAACAGTGGCCACTCCTGCACGGATGAGTGCTTCAAAGATTCTGGAAGGAGGTCGGAGAAAGCAGGCAAAATTACGTTTTCCCCTTTTTGGCACTCCATTACAAACTCAGGTGGCCAATCTCTGCTAGCAGTATGTCATATCCATATGTTAAGCTCTCCCAAAAGAGACATTTAACATTTTTTTTAGATGTCCCCCTCTATTTGAAGTGTAATTTCATACAGTCTATGTGGGGCACTAACTCTGGTATCAGGTGTTACCACAATGATGTGTTCATTCAATACTGCTGTCACCAGATCATCCTTCAGGTTCTGGCAAGCTATTGTTACTTCTGCCACACTGTCTAGCATCATCAGAGCCCATTCCCCATTAAGAATCTGAGTCCTCAGTAACCTGGGCATGTGTAATTTTTAAGCCAGCTACTTTCTTCTTTTTGAATTGAGGTTTTGCTTTGGGTGCTCCTCCTATTTGATAATGTTATCTAAATTACTATGAGTTTCCTCTTTTTTCTTTGATCGATCTTCTTGCTTTTTTTCTAATCGCCTGTCCCTCTCTGAGTTTTTTGATGAACCCTGAAAGGAACGAAAGTAATGTGTATCAGTGTCCTGATACATATGAGGTTTCCTAATGTTATCACGATTTATAAGGTTGTACCTCTTTTCACAAGACTCCAGTTGAGAAGACCCACCCCTTGATCATGAATTCTTTTGTGAACTACTATTTTTTTAATTTTTGTTTTCCCATTTCTTTTAGAAGAAGCGGGTGCTTGCATCAAGTTGTCTTTTCCTGGACTACCCGCCATTTGTCGCTTCCCTGCTTTAGTTTCCAAATTTTCTCTACCTAATGCATCATAGGTTTCTTAAATAATTTCTGGTAATTCTCACCTGTTGAGCTGTTTCCCTTAGGCGGCTGTGTATTGCAACTGCTGCTGCCTCCCCCTTTACGTTGCGCAGCATGATTACAGAGACTTGGGAAAAATTACCCATCAGTTTAATTCCCAAATCCTGGGCAGGTCCTGCCCCATACTCGTTCTGTATCTGTTCCAATACATCAGGAACAACTGTTAAGGAAGGGGTACTGTGTATTCTGACATAAATAGCAGAAAAGATTGTTCCCTAAGTGGTACAATCCTCAATCGAGGGAACCATCCCCATTGGCAAGCAAATGGTTAGCATTCTAGGTTTTTCCTGTTGACCCATATGGGGAAATCTGCTTCCAGCTGTGCAATTTTTGGGCAATCCAGAACGGAATGTGCTCCTCTTTGGAAGGAATTGTCCCTAGTACTGATTTTAGTGTTTGTGGGTTAATTATAGGTGCGGTCTGATGTGGACCAGCTAGAGCGTTTCTCACAGGTTGGACTGCTAATATTCACATGACATACTGGACAATGTGTCTGTTTAGCCTGACTATGTCTTTGTATATTGCAAGGACTTAATCCACTGGTAGTGTATCTATGTCAGAATGTGGAGTGTATGTCGCTATGACCGGCCAGGTCGCTTCTTCTATGCTGAGCAGACAGAGTCACACGAAAGATGTTGTGTGTGGGAGGGCGCCTTTAAACCAGTTTCTGTATTGCTGATACATTAATGGGACTTCAATGTCTTTGTATGGAATGTATTCTTCTGGTGGTTCAACTACTATGTATGTGTGAAATAAATTAGTCACCGGAACTGCAGGTGGGAACTGAACCCAAGAATAGAATACCGCTGATCGAAACCCCTTTTGCGCTTCAATAACGAAAGCAACACAGCCACCTGTTGCTGATACACCGTGTTCTAACAATTTTAAAGTTACTGCATGTCTGCAGTTCTCTGTGATGTTAAGAGTGTTAGCTATTTTTCTTCCCCCATACTACTCGCGGGGTCAGTCATTTTTCAAAAGAAATGAAAAGTTTAAGAGGTAGAGTTTTGCTCAAAGTGGGTAAACTTTTATCCTTACAAGCTTGTTTATACCTCCAGCCAATACACAGAGTATAGCCTGGATGTGAAGGTGTATGTGTGTATGGCTTTGTGTATCTGTAGCCAAGAAACCCCTCAGGTAGAACCAGCCCACTCACCTGATGATTGAGAACGAAGGACCCTGTCTCTGCATCGAGGATGACACCCCGCAAGTGACGTCAGACTGCTGCGTGTCGAAGATTCAGCATGCAGGACCCCGTCTCAGTTCGGAAGAAATCCTCCTCCAATTTGTAAGTGGTTACTCCAACATTTTTTTCTAGAATCGATATGTTTTTACACAATCATGGATGTTTTGAAAACAATCTTAAATATTTTGAAAACAATCAGCAATCCTTTTTTAAACAAGAGTGATCGTGCACAGCTGGCTGTTGGCCAGGGATGAAAAAAAGTGGTGACCCTTATGCAGAATAATTCAGCCGTGCTTGGGACATGTTTATGTATGTCAGGTACAGGGATTATGATAGAATACTTAGAGCCTGGTGTTGAAGAGACAGAAGCAAGCTACTAGGTAAAAGGTCACCGCTTTAGAATCGTTATTGTTGTGCGGATGGGACAATGTATGTAAAGAATGGGTTATACATGACGGGACTATCCTAATAGACATGACAATGTCTCCCTTTTTGAAGACTTCTTGCAACACCAGGTTGTTGCAATGGGTCAAACAGAGGACCCTGAAATAGCCTCCGTGATTAGTACAAGTCCTACTGGCTGAAAGGCCCATTGGCAGACTAGGCCACATAGTGAATTAAATTAATCTTGAAAATGTATTAAAAACATGGAGAACATGTAGTGAATTGAGCAACATTTTCCTTCTCAAAAGAAGAAAAATTCAATGCAAAAAAACCAACATCCAACAAGGAGACATGGCCACAAACAAAGAAGACATGCAGGCCTAAGGCAAAAGCACACTGATTAGAAATGCAAAATGGCCGTCAGCCACATGGTCAGAACATCATCAACCAGCAAGAAGGTATAGCCACAAACAAAGAAGTCATGTAGGCCTATGGCAAAAGTACACTGGCTGGCTATCCAAAATCGCCACCAGGCACATGTTCAGTACAACAACAACCAAAAAGAAGGCACGCAGACAAAGAAATTCTACACATATACAGAACTATGCACAGGAAGCCAGGACCTCGGTGTATAGTGGTGTACCAACAACCTACCTTAGTGCTCGGAACCCCAATCGTACTAGCTATAGTGTTTCATTTGTTCTCTGTACTACAGCAAATCTACCAATGATTAAACATTCTAGAACATGTCACTCTGCCCCTCCCAGAAAGAACACTCTTTCACATACTCTCTCATACTTGTCAACAACGTGAGTAATCTGAGACACAACATAGTTTAAAATGTTTATTTTAACTAATGTGCTCTATAATGCAGTACAAGAGCCAATACTAGCAGCAAAATGCATAAACACAATATAGTGAGCATTGTTACAATTCCATAGGATATAAACGGAGATATAATGTTATAAATATAGTGGAAGAGGGACTAATGCGCCTTACCACCCTCCCCGTGCTAGAAGCTAGTTGATTATAATTATAGAAGACCTCTGGACTTTGTCATGGGGAACCCCACACCTCCGAGTCTGGATGCAAAGGTTTACATCTCCAGACAAGTGCAGATCTTCTCCTCTGGAAAGGTTTTTACCAAGTGCTTTAACATGCATGCATTGGAATATTAAAAGCACTCGATTTTCAGTAGTGCAGCTGTGCTCTTGTATTGTGTCTATGTACGTGGGACTGACCAAAGCAGATTAACAAGGGACGTTGTTTTTTGACCTTGAACATTATGTGCAGATGAAGACCACTGAGTACAACAAAAGTGTGAAAGACAGACAGTTCTAATGTGAAAACGCACAAGCAGAGTATTCTCAAAAATAAAGGCATATAGTAATGTGTGCAAAAGCGGCAGCATGGCCGCCAAGCTTAAACTAATTTATGCTAATTTAGCAATGTCCGCAGTTAAACCCATTTCCTCACTACAACACCAATCTCCAGCTCTCTGAATCACTCCGTGCCAGTTCAAGTTCATTTTACTTGTAATGGTTATCTCTTGGGGCTGTTTTGACCCAAAATTGGGTTTTCATTTAGATCTATGACTTTAATTTTTCCAATCCATGGGCTTTAACCTGAAAGATTGAAATACTGTTAACCACCCTCAGTATCCAGCCTCTCTCAGCTAAAACATACAATATATACATTAACATTTTTGAATATCTGCACTAGCCATGCTGCCTCCAGATCATATTTCTTGATTCCCCAATACTTGTCTTTTTACTGTGTCGGTTTCAGACTAGTAACTACCCAAAGTATCCCTCCACCAACAAAGCTGCAAAGAGAATGATTCTGATTCCTCCTCACTGAGTTCCTGCTCCTTTCTTGGGGAATATATTTCTCTAACAATCTGAAGCGTCTGTTGTGCCAGATAAGCACCTTAATGTGTTCCTTCCACAGCTGTCAATCCAGAGTAACCATGTTTCTGTTAAATTATACACAGGCATAGTAAGATGGTAAAGCCATGAATTATCACAAATGGGACAGATATATCTATCTTTCATGCAACGCAACAAGCCACTTTGCTGTGCTGCGCTGACTGAAAAGAAAAGTTCAAGAATACACTTTACTTAACATTATACAGCACATTCCAGCCCATTCCTAGCGATGGCACACTTTTGGCTGCCTAGTTCCAATGCAGGCACCCTTGTGTCATGGTGCAAGAGTGCCTGCGTTGTAGGCAGGGTTGTTTTTGTGCAGGCATTTTCCTCTTTCAATACATGCTGCAATAGAATGAGGAAATAAAAGTGGAAAAATAAAGATATTTATCCTCCTACTCCTCACCTCTGGAGGCATTGCATTTTGATGCATTCCCATGTGTACCAGAAAAGGTAAATCTGGGAATGGACCAACATACATGGTTGGATGCACGGGAACACCCACACTCCACCCATGTAATTCCTCCCTGGGGCAAAGTAACGCAAATCAGCAATTTGCACAGCCTTGCGTTACTCTAGATTTATCAAACCATGCAGGGTGACACGAAACCTTAATAAATATGAGCCAGGAAGTTTTCCACTCTCAAGAATGCAGAAGGTCTAGGAAATGTCAACAGGGATGGCAGATGTGTCCAGGTTTTCATTTAAGCATTTGGTTCAGCTGTACTCGAGCCATTACAATTCTTTATTTCCTGGTCATTATAACGCAGCTACCGGGTCCCGTGTGTTTTTTTAAATACCCTTCCAGGATGGCTAGTGTGAAGGATTAACACTTTTTTGGTGGAACATTTTTTGCAGATCAATTATCTCCTACTCCTGAAGTAGGTTTGACATTGTTTTCTATGATTATGATGTGAGGACCCAAAGTTGTGACATATCTCCAATGCTACAGAAAATGAACCCCTCAGTCTACAACAACTATTTTAATCTTTCAGATTGCTCCATATTGTTTATTCGATCAATAGGGGATTTGCTACTTGTCACAATCAGAATGACAGAGACCCACAGAGGAGGTGGAGCTGGACAATTAGTTTCAATTATTGAAAAAGAGCCCAGCTCACAAGAATTTTCCTGGTTTCCCAATTCACACAGGAAACTAAGGCCCAGATGTATCATTGAATTGCGCTGCACTTGCATCACATATGGTGTCGCAAGGGCAAAGCAAAAACTTAAGTCATATTTTGAAAGCAATGCAAGGCCACCTTGCATGGCCCTGAGTAACTTGGTAAATCTAGAATAACGTAAGGCAGTGCGTTACTCTGCCCTGGTAAGACATTCCATAGGTGGACTGTGAGTGTTCCCACACACCCACCCATTGATTTTGATGCATTCCCAGATTTATCAAGACTGATGATGCGTCAAACTGCTATTCCTTCTCAATAGAGGCATACTGAGGAGAAATATCTTTATTTCTCCTAATTGTTTCCGCTTGTTATGTGTGCTTAAAGTCTCAGAGGATTATGTTTGTGCAAGAAGGTGTTCCTTCTTGCACAAAGCAAGCGTGCCTTCAATGGAGGCACCCTTGCACCATGACACATGATTGTCTGTGTTGGGGCTAGGCTGCACAGGAAGAGAGCTGGACTGACAGATATGGTGCATTCCTGCCCTCTCTATTGGATGCAATGCAGAGCATCAAGTTGTGTTGCTGCATTGCTTTGAGTCAAATATTAATAACTCTGGGAATAGATGTTTCTGGCCCTCGGTTAGTGTATCAAGAATTCAATCGTAACATAATTCATTTGATCCATGCCATTCTCCTTGTCAATTTCACAGCTTCAGGTAGCAATGGCATCACAGCAGAAATCAATTACTCCGCAGGTTGTTTCTTTAAAATAGAACTTGGAGTCAGGTGTCCTTCAGGTTCAGGACACAGTTTAGTAACTGGTGAATGTATTCAGCTCTATGTCGACTGCTACTGTAATCCAGCTGTCAGAGTGTATTGTATGAAAACTATGATTCTGAATGCAATGAAGGTGAGGTTGGTGAGTGTGGGGGAAGGACCAAAGGCATGGTTAAAAAGAACAAAACATTCTGCAACTATTGTGTTGGTCTTTCACCTTCAAATAACTGCATATAAAATAACACTCACATTAAATGTAAAATTAAGGTAAGTTAAACTTTTCAGTGGGAGGTGCATTATTTCATGCTGTGAATCCTCTATTGGTTTATGCTATTACTGTAGATATCCGTGTGTGTACCCAGAGAGTCACAGCAATAGTCAAGTCAAGTCAAGTCAAATAAAGCTTTATTCGATTTTTGCAGAGAAAACCATAAAAGCACATATAATACAATATAAAATGACTATGAAATACGATCAAAAAACATGCTACATATTAAAAACAGGTTAAAAGTTTAGGTTTATGAAGAATCATGTAAAGTTTTTTGGCTGGTGGGGAACAGAAGACAGTTAATTCATTGATGTTCTGCACCTTACTGCAAATTTCAAAAAGCTACTAGCTGCATTGATTGCAAGTTCGTCTTCAAGCATATATAGCTTAAGTAAGGCTGGCCGGCACTGTCTTAAGCCCCACAATTTGAGGAGCGGGAGAAGATGTTTCCTTCTACCCCAGTCATAGAATTTACAGAATAAAATAACGTGAATGTTGGATTGTTTGGAGACATTGTCACAAGGACAGACCGCCGGTGTAACCGACCAATCGTTTACAGTGGGAAATGTTAGTAGGCGGAAGAAGCAGTCTGTCCTCATCCTTGTCAGCAGCATTCTCGTATAGGGGGTGATGAAGGGGGAAAGATAGGATGGGATGCCGTCATCATGTAGTAAGAGGTTGTGGTTAGCAATCGATTGTTTGTTACCTTCAAGATAGGAACGTCTGTCTGTAAGTAAGCCTAAACAGCGAGCTTTAAGGTCTTTTTTGGAAATCGTTTGGCACGTTGTGGGGTTGGTAAACATATCAGCTAGATCCAGGGAGGTTAAAAATTTCTGTACATAGGCGAGCCAGGGTATTTTCCTTGAGTTGGTTAGGGCCATACAGTCCTTAATTATATCCTGGTTTAACACCGTTTTATCCGAGGACCAGACTTTGTGCCATAGCAGGATTGGAGCGGTTTTAATTATGTCAGAGATATATACTCGTGCTAACTCATTGTGGCAGACTGTGGTTGAAATAGATCGGGGAACAGCCAACAGAAATCTTAAAAACGCGTTCTCACTGATTTGGATCTCTCCACAGTCCGCCATGCCCCAGATGCCTGCTCCGTATGTTGCGGTAGAGACGCATTTGGCAGCATATATGTCCAGCAAGATTCTTACTGGTTTCCCACCTAATTTGGTCGTAAATTTTTTTAAGGCTCCGATTTGTCTGGTAAAGGCCAGGTTTCGGGTGTGTACAGCATTCTTCCAAGTGCCTGTCCTGCTAAAAAGTATACCTAAATAGGTGAAGGTTTTTGTGAGACTGATCTTTTTAGCATCAATGTATGTATTGCAAGTGATGTTTTTTTTGTTGCTGCAACACATTGTAAAAGTTTTGCTTACATTGATCTTGAGACCTCTCATGTCCATAAAGGTAGAAAAAGCGGTCAGCGCTTTTTGAAGCCCTAGTTGGGTCCTGGACATAATCACGGCGTCGTCCGCGTATAAAAGAATTGGAACCGCAAGGCCGTTTATTTTTGGGTAATCCACATCTAATTTGGCCAGGCAGTCGGCGACGCTGTTGATATACAGATTAAAAAGAAAGGGGGCAAGGATACAGCCCTGCCTGACCCCCTTTCTAATAGGGAACTTGTTGGTGCATGCTCCGTCCTTCCCATATCGAACCTTGGCCCCGGCTCCACGATAGAGTTCTTTTATAAATGATAAGATGTTTGGATCAACGCCCATGTTGTTGAGGGTAGACCAGAGTAAGCTATGGTTGAGGCAATCAAAAGCAGAGCTTAAGTCCACAAAAGTCATATATAGGTTGCCTCTTTTTGCCAGCACATGTTTGTCAATAATCAGAGCTAGATTTAAACATTGTTCCACTGTCCCGAGACCAGAAACGAACCCATATTGAAATTTAGATAAAATGTTATTCTCCTGTGCCCATGTTTGTAGTTGATTTAAAAGGACTCTCCCGGCCACCTTCATCATGGAGTCCAATAAGGAGATAGGTCTATAACATTTTGGGTCCGTTCTTTCTCCTTTTTTGAAAATGGGTATTATAATCGCTTCTTGCCATGTTGTAGGGAATCCTTTACGGGCATAGGAATTAAGGACGTTGGTAAGAATAGGTGCCCATAATTGGATGTTGTCTTTGAATAAGTCTATGGGGATTCCATCTGGGCCGGGCGCTTTGGCATTTGAACTTTCAAGAATAGCCAGTTCCACTTCCGAGTAGTTAAAATAGATGGAGAGTGGAAACGGCTCTGGGTTATTGATTAGCGATTCATTGCTCTCCATTGGTTCAATTCGGTCATCTAGTTTATAGAGATCAGTGAAGTGGTTTATCCAGACATCTTCGGTGATGGCAATTTGTATGCAGTCGGTTGTCCTGTCACTAAAGAAAGGGGCGTTCACCTCCCTCCAGAATGCCGTGTTGTCCCTTAAAGTACTGGCTTTCAGCAGAGCTTCCCAGGCCGCGTTTTTCAGTTCCTTTTTTCTGTTCTTAATTGCCTGTTTGTAAGCGGCACGGGCGGATCTGATTTCCACCTGGTTTGTTGGAGTTTTGTTGAGGCTGGCCTTCAAGATGTCGCGAGTGTTAGAACACTCGTGATCGAACCAACCTTGGCTCTTAGGAGCGTTGGTTTTGTTGTTATTTCTGGTCAAGTTTTTTCTAATTTGTGAGGCGATTTGATCGAAGGCAGAAATAATTTCCAAAGGGTTGGGTGGGAGTTCTAAACAGGTCCGGAAAAGGTCAGGAGCCGTTTTGATCAGATTTTCAAGAAATTTCGAGGTGTCAATTTTAGCCCATTTTAAGGTGTATCCGTTTCTTGACGAAAGTGAAATGGTGTGTGAAAAAAGGTTTTCCACGATGCTCCTAGACTTAGTACCACTGGAGGGGGAATATATTTTAACGCTGATGGGGTAGTGATCGCTCAGAACCAACTCCTCTCTATTAAATTCTAAAGCGTTTCCATGATGAGTGTGGGACAAGAGGAAAAAGTCTATTGTCGTGAGCGATCCCCTTCCATGGAATGTGGGTAAAAAATCAGTCGGGGGCACAGTTAGATCATTGAAGAAACCCAGATCCCACTCGTGTAGTAAGTTGTTCAGTTGGGTACCCATGGTTGAATGTTCAAAATGGGTGGTGTGTTCTCCATTTGGGGCTCTTTGATCACAAACCCTAGTTCCACTATATGGGCATAAGTGACAGTTGAAATCACCTAGAATGATCAAGCGCTGGTCTGAGGAGGACCCTCCCATACCCTTCTTTATTACTGTAGAAAGAAACTCCATAAATTTTGTTTGATCATCTCTCTGTGCACCGTTGTATAGATTAATTATGAGAGAGTTGACAACCTCTTTCCCAGATATTTTAAAGGCCTGGAGTAGGCGGCCAAAGGACTTTGGGCTATGATCAGTTTGCGGGAGGTCAACGCGTTCTAATGATGCGTTTAATCTATTTGAAACGTACAAGCAAAGACCTCCAGAGGATCTACCTCTATGGGACTGAGTAGAAGGAGTGAAATGTGTGCTATAACCATCCAGATTTACGGGCGTCAGATCCCAACATTCTTGGAACGCTAAGATGTCGAAAGTGTGTATGTAATTCAGGAAGGTTGGGTCATTTATTTTATTTGAAAGCCCGGCTATATTCCAAGATAAAATAGAGAGATATTTGTCCTCGATGGAATGTGTTGGGGTGCAGTTTGGGTGATTCAGGTCAGAAGTTGGGGTTGAAAAAGAAATCTGGGAGTCATTGGTTTGTGAACTTTCCGGCTCAGAAGGGCCGTGTGACAGAGCCAGGTTAAGGGAGTCCTCAGTGGGTTGGGGAGGGGCAAGGTTTCCATGTTTGCTTGGGGTCATCCCTGGGCTAGCAGGATACCTGGGGGACCTTGGCTTGTTGTTAAACGGTAAGTAATTTTTTAATGGTCAGTCGACCATTTCTAAAGTTGAAAAGTAGTTACTAGTTGGAACCCCTCTCCACCCCTCTTCGTATGGATGATCTCTTCTCGGGTTCCAGGGCAGGTAATCCCAGTCCCTCCTCCTGTTACGTGTTTCGACTTGAGACCAACTCCAGCCTGGGGATTGGCCCCAATTTTGGGGGAAATCTTGTTCACGTGGAAACCTTGGTGGGTAAAAGAAGGACAGACGGTTGGTGTCTATGCTTCCCTTTCTCTCCAGGGTTGACCAGGAACATATATAACTCACTGTCTCTGGGTTATCAAAATTGATGATGATACAATCCCCTTTTATTCTTTTCCTTGTATCCCCTATCCACGGGACTCTTCGTACCATGGACAGTCTACTTTTGCAGTGTGAAGGAAGGGGTCTGGTAATCTGGAGCCACTGCATGACTTTGTTTTTTAATGACCAGGTGGATTCACTCATGTTTTCTTCCAGTTCTGGTACCCCTGTAAGGATCACGGTGTAGGGGCTTGCTTCAGGGGGAAGATGGACTGGTCTCTTTGGGCCAGCTGGTTTATTGGGTGCTTCAGCAGCCTGTTGGGTGGCCGAGGGTTTAGGTGATGGGGGCTTAGAGTTCTTACTGGTGGGATCTGCACTTGTTGCTGGTTTTCCCTGTACTTGTTTGGTGGAACCCTTAGTGTCTGTAGAAGTAGTTTGGTTAATAGTTGGAGTTTTTGGTTTTTTTTTCTATAGGTGGGGGAGCTTTATGCGTTGTAGGTTGGGGCGCTGGTTTCTGTATAGTAACAGCCTGGACATGTTTGGTGGTCGTAGAGGCTAGTGGCACTACGGTGGTAACAGAAGGTTTGAGATGGTTAACCTGGTTTGTTAATCTAGCGAGCTGCTTCTCAATATTATTTAGCGTTCGCTCGATTGGGAGTAGTTGCAATTTTATAAAATCCTTAATTGAGTCAAAAACTTGTACAGTGAGTTCTAGATGATTAGATTTAACAGTGTCATGACCCCTGTGAGTCTCCTCCATCGAGGCGGCCAAAAGAGAAGAGTCATCCACGTTGTCAGGCAATGACTGTCTAGAGATCTTTGGAAGGTTAGTACGTGGAGGTTTTTTAGACCTAGTACGCTTCGGTAGACAGTGCAACTTAGACTTGGGTATTGACCTTACACTGGTTTGTTTGGGAATGGCTCCCTCCTTGGACACCTTCTCGGGTTTCGGGGGTGAGGCTACAGCTAAGGGTGAAGGCTGAGGTTGTGACTCTATCAAAGTTGAAGACACGGTTTGAGTGGGGCTGATCACCAGAGTAGGAGTTTTCTCCAGGTCATCCATAGAGGCTTCCCCTAGTGAGAGATGAGTGACTGATAAGTCGACGCTCATTGGGATGGTGTGAAGTTCAGCACGAATTTCTTGTAATAAAGGAGCGTTGGTTTCCTGGTGGATGGGTGTTTTGGCTGGAGCGAGAAGGCCCATAGAAGACCTCCGTGCTGCAGCAAGGTCCTGGGAGACACGTCTTTCAAGCAAAACAATTCCCTGATTGATAGCATCGTTAGCTTTGGTAATAAATTGGTCGATTGGGCCAATTACTTCACCCACTCCCTGGGCCGTTTTGTTCCTCATAGCCCTGGTAGTCATGTTAGCAGAGAAACACCCTTAGGATGTAAAGCTAAAACAATAGTGGTGGATGACTCCCAGTGCGGATGGTAATGTACAAGGCGGGGAGGTACGGTTGAAAGAGGGTTGGCCCAGACCAGACTTGCCCTGGCTTGGACGGGCTTAAACGGGCCCGCCCTTGGCCCTGGCTTCGCCCGGGCATCGACCCGCGCGCGTCCCGCGATGCGCGTGGTTATCCCTGTTTTTATAATTGTAGTGAAGTGTAAGGAATGGGCGGGGCACTGGGAGGGGGCGCGGCTCACGCGGGAAGAGGAAACAGCTGGTGTTGGAAACGCTGTGCCTCGCAGTCCCGGGGCCGCGCCTCTCACCTCCTCTGCGGCCACACGTCTCCTCCCTCAGGGACACAGAGTTCTTGTTAGCAGGCAGCTACTCCTGTAGCGAGGTCAGGTAGGGCTGGAATCACGCTGGAATGCTGGAAACAACACAAACCTCTAAGCGAGCGGCACCCGCGAAGCGGGGGCCGCGAGAGGTTAAGTACGCCTTGCAGGGGGCGGGGCACTGGGAGGGGGCGCGGCTCACGCGGGAAGAGGAAACAGCTGGTGTTGGAAACGCTGTGCCTCGCAGTCCCGGGGCCGCGCCTCTCACCTCCTCTGCGGCCACACGTCTCCTCCCTCAGGGACACAGAGTTCTTGTTAGCAGGCAGCTACTCCTGTAGCGAGGTCAGGTAGGGCTGGAATCACGCTGGAATGCTGGAAACAACACAAACCTCTAAGCGAGCGGCACAGCAATAAATTATGGTGGGTGTGGTGGCGAATAGTGTGTTTTTAGCATTACAACGTCCCAGCCTCAGACTGAAATTACTGTAAATATGTATGCTATTATTTTAAATTTGCCTTACCGACAGTAATAAGATAGGCTGCCACAAAGTGCACAACAAGATTTAGGTTTATGAAAAAAGGGCTACCAAAATATCGATCTGAGTAATATGCAGACTGTATCTAGTGCAAACATTTTTCATAACTGTCCATTAAAAGCACACACTCCACCGATCATCTGGTCACCTTACAATACTTTTCAAACAGAATACAAGTGACTCCATCAATTAAAGACAATGCTGGCTTCTAAGCAGCCTTAACGTTTGCAGATTACCAAATGTGTACATTTACATTTATTCCAGGTAGTAGACTTCCTGGAAAAGAACGTTTGTTTCTTATTCAGCAGTCTGTGCAACCCTCTGCTTCACAACACAGGAACTCTCTCCCCTTCCACTTCAACTCAGGCATCTCAAATACCAGTGCTTTATGACGGTTGCCTTTTAATAAATAGTAAGGGAGCAGTTTTTGTCAAATTGAAAACATATGAGCACCTCCGGCCCCTCATATCCGGCCCCTTCAACTTTTGTTCCAATAGCAATTTGCTAATTTCTTTCATGAGTAAAATAAACAGATATTTTTTTATAAAGTGTCTACAGTGAGTTGTTCCTGGTCCAGGATGCCGTATGCGTCATCCATTTCTCTGCTAGATCTGTTGAGGCAGAAGCAGTGCAGACTGCCGATACAATCAGTCAAAGTAGTGATGTCCCACAATTTGAAACGTTTGCTTTTCTGCCTGTAGTGATAATTTCTACTTTGATAAAAAAAAGTGGCAGATATTACCAGGTGGGCACCATAGGTGCCCCTCCAGGCCCTCAACCAGAGTCTGAGGAGGCATGAGGGCCCAGCTAGGTACCCCTAAAGTCCTTTTCTGACAGGATTTTCATGTCATAAAGCCCAACATGAAAAGCCTGTCAGAAATCGACATCGTAATCCCGATGGCGGAAACGCTGTTTTTAAGGGATTATGTTGCAGTTCCGAATGGCCAACAGGCTCCTTGAGCCCTTCAGGAGCCAGCTGGAATGACCGGCTGGTTTAATACACTCTGACTGCCTTCATTATAATAAGGCGGTCGGACTGTAAACCTTAGATGTTGGTTGGAAAGCCTTTGACCTGCGGTCGGAGGCTTTCGGACCGACATTTTAATCGGGCCATTACTGCTTTTTCATATAATTTTTTCCATTTTCATTAGGAGATTTCTGGGCACATTTTATGTTTATGAATACTTTTTTGATCATTTTGCTGTCAATCATTGCATATTTAATCAATGTTAATGTTGATATTCACATGTCTCTCAGGATTAGGCTTGTGTCCACATATTTGTGAATTGAGGAGAGAGTCCACCACCTACTAATTTGTTTCTTTCTTTGATTTTAAAAAAATAATCTTTTTATTGCACGTAGAATTATTGTACATACAAAGAGCACCTATATTTGAAAATTTTCTTTGTTTGATTTTTCAGGCAGATGCATAAACATTTCTTCTTGAATCAATGTCAATGGCAGAGTCGATTTCTGGTTGCCAATTTATCATTCTATTGCACCAGTTTTAGTAACTGAATATCTTTCATTCCATAATTGTAAACAATGTAAAATATTGTGAAATGTCCTTTTAATACTTCTGTAAAAGGACATTATTATGTAAATAAAAAATTTAAATGTATGTATACTTGTAAAGCGCACTATCACCTGACAGGCATCTTGGCGCTGTGTACCGCTGTGGAAACCGTCCTGGCTTTCCCTGTGAGATGCTCCTTACTGGGCACCCCCAAGGTGAAACCAGGCATCCCAGCACTTTAGGGCTGTTGTGGAGATTAAGCAAGCTATTACCCAGAGTTGCAGAGTGGGACCCATGATTAGAATAGGCACCGAGGCGAGAATTATCGAGTCTGTGGACATTGAGCCAAGACCCTGCCTCATTGGGAATTGAACCCTGGTCCCGGTCAGACCTCTGCATCAGGGTCTGCCGCTCTAACCATTGAGCCACACAAACTTAGCTTATTGTTTCAAGAACTGATCAATTAACCAGCCAACAGATTTCTAAAGAGAGCAGCTACTACGAGGAGTAGCCCGGTGCTGCAAAAGCGTACCCCCACTATACCTAAAACAGAAACCAAGCAAAGTCATATTCAATAGGCTTACCTTAAAAGCCAGAGTCAATTCCAAGCATGTGCTGCCAAAAAGGAAAAAGAAGAGACCCCACTTCTTGCATATAATTTTTGGAATACAAAGCCATACTGCATCTGAGGATCGAAGAGCCCTGGAAGGTCAATAGTGCGTAAGTTTATTCAAAAGCTATAAATGGCCAGGACCATAAAAAGCTTTATTAAAGAGAGTCCTCTCCTTGATCGGCAGCCAAGCTCTTTTAAATAAGGTGAGATCAATAAACGCAGCAAGATCCTAAGTAGTAGCTGAGCTGCTGCATTCTATACCACTTGTAGCCCCTTAATCAAGTGCCACAATCAGTCAAGATTGGGAAATTTAAGGTGATATGTAATAAGCACGTGAATCTTTATTTTCGGCATCTGAGAGTGAAGTGAGAACACACATTTTTAAGAGCATATTAAGACAAAGCACAAACCTACCACTGCCACAATATGTGGCCCCAAGGTCAATGCTGATTCAACTGATCAAGCTAATAAAACTCCCAGATTGCAAAAATGATTCGGGGGGGGGGGGGGGGCGGAGTGCAAGCCCACAGTTCACCCGCCACTAAGTGAAAAAGAACCAAACAACAATCTTTCGGTCTTATACGCATTGTATTGAAGACATCCACACACAGACTGCCCACAGACAATTCTTAAAAACTTCTTGCCCCTTGGTGGTATCCTTTTCTATTAATAGATACAACTGTGTGTCATCAGCATAGGAAACTATCCTCGCAGTAAAGGATTGCACCAGAGAAGCCAACGAGGACATAGATTTTAAATAATGCAGGGTTCAAATATGAGCCCCATGGTGCTCCAAATCTGAGGGCTTTTGTATCAGAAGAGAGCGGGGCCATCTAGACAGGTTTGTTCCTTTTGTCTGAAAATGATTAGATCCAAGCAAGTGCTGAGGCCCAAATTCCAATATTCCTTAAGCATTGAAGGGGGATAGTGTGCAACACCATGTCAAATGGTGCAGCTGTAGATGAAGAGAGGAGTGGCGCCGCGGCCAGGGTGAGTGACCCTGGAATCTGGGGATCACAGTTCGATCGCCGGTGCTGGCGGCATACTAGCCCAGCACCCTTGTGACTCTGGGCAGTAGCTGGCTTAATCTTCACAATGGCTCCCAGTCCATAGAGACCCTTACGGGTTATTGTTTGCGCTTAACAAATGAGGATTATTAATATACATCTGATAAGATCAGGGCAGCCTGTTTTCCCTGGTCTAACAATAGATTACTAGAGTCATCATCTCCACAAGTAC
Organism: Lissotriton vulgaris; assembly: GCF_964263255.1. Lineage (NCBI taxonomy): Eukaryota > Metazoa > Chordata > Amphibia > Caudata > Salamandridae > Lissotriton > Lissotriton vulgaris. Next base: position 759,327,163 of record NC_141689.1, on the reverse strand, counting down.
CATCGCCTTACGATGCGGAGCCTGAAATCCAGATTTTGAAGAATGCAATAAATTAAACTGCTCCAACTATGCTGATAATTAAAGAAGAATCCTTTTTTTCCAGCATCTTGGAAGACACATACCATCACATTGCAAGTTTAAGTTGAAGCTTTACCTAGCCATGAAACACTACTCCCGCATCCAAAATCCAAAATGATCCTCCTTTTTAAAGTGAAAGAACTTCAATTAGACCTTTTCGCAAAAAACAAAACTAGTTTCAAAGCGTGGATTGTACAGAAAAAGAGCTGAGGCTTACACCGTTAGTTTATTTGAGAAATAATTGACCAAGTATGTATTACTATCAATTAGACCTTACCTGAACACTTCAGACTAGGCATAAATGCGTGTGAGATACGATATGTAATTACGTCTATGATATAATCGTAGAGCAGTTAATAGATTTTCATCCCATACATATCATTTTCATATTCAACCAATTCATAAATGCTTATTCCATGTAATATTTTAAACCCATTGAACAAATATAACTTGAAAGATGATTCATTTTCAGTAATAAAAAGGTTAAGAATCCATCAGCAAGCTTACTACTATATCAATAAACTTTCAAGAAGCCCAGTATTCAAGCATAGCCAGGAACTAAGACGTTCTGTAAGAGACTATTATTTCAACGTTAACAACCAGTGTAAACACCATGAATATCTTATTTCAAATACTGTGGGGCATATTATCAATGGGGTTTATCTCCCCTTTTTTGGCTTTAAAAGCCAAGAAAGCGGAGAAAAAATTATCTCCCTATTACCTAGCTGTCGCTAACACCAGTTAGCGACAGCTAGTAGGAGATAGCGGCCATCATGGGCCCCACTTTGCATTTCAGTGATATTTATCACTAATGACATGCAAAGTGGACGTGCCAAGATGTTAGCGAATGAAAACAGTCTCTAACATCGCTATCTCCTATTACCAACTTTTGGAGATATTCGCGCTAAGCGCGAATATCTCCAAAAGCTAACACCTGCCCTGAGCAGTTCTTAGCCATGTTATCCAATGGGAGGTGGATAACATGGCTAAGAGCATTAGCTCGGTAAGGCATGAATATCGCGGACTTTTCAGCGATATTCATGCATTGCGGCGATTTTTATCGCATTTGCGATAAACCTTGGTAATACCAAGGTTTATTTGCGGTAAAAATCGCCGCAGCTCTGCGGTAAATTTTTGTCTCTAACCAAGCAATAGCGATAATTATCACTATTGCTTGGTAATATGCCCCTGTATTCGTTGCCAAGGATCATAAAAGCACACATACAAGAAGATCACATTTAAAGCCATCCAATCCAAATCCATAGATACCATACAAATAAAAACCTCAAAAGTACACACTTTATACTCATTGACCCACTATAATTCATATAATAATGAATGGAAATTCCCACATACTCCCTATCACGAGTTGCAAGACCGTGGTTTGCGTAAAACCATGAGAACACATTAGCCACATAAAATGTCTTTGTGCATCAGCATCAAATACCAGTAGATTGATTTAAAACATAGGAAAAAAGCTGAATTTAAAATGAATAAAAGTGCAATTACAAAGACACAATAAAGTACAAAATGTAAAACTCATAGCAACCCAATTACCAGGGGGTATAGCAGCATGTAATACAAAATACTAGCAGATATCCTGCGCCAGGTCCTCCAGCATGATTATCCTAATAATAGAGAGTCTCTAGCATGGATACATTTTGATTGCCAAAGACAAGCAGCCATAAGAAATCTTAAAACTGCAAAAACCATCAACCTAGAGCCATCTGCCCCTATGAGCCTAAGGGCCTCCATATCCTTTCTGATGCCCAAGGTCCTACAGAAGGGCAAAGCCATGTTTTTCTCTGACAGTCGAAGGCAGGGCAGAATAATAAGGGGGCATATTACCAAGGGGGTTTATCTCCGCTTTTTTGGCTTTAAAAGCCAAGAAAGCGGAGATAAAATTATCTCCCTATTACCTAGCTGTCGCTAACACTAGTTAGTGACAGCTAGTAGGAGATAGCGACCATCCTGGGCCCCACTTTGCATGTCAGTGATATTTATCACTAATGATATGCAAAGTGGGCGTGCCAAGATGTTAGCGACTGAAAACAGTCGCTAACATCGCTATCTCCTATTACCAACTTTTGGAGATATTCGCGCAAAGCGCGAATATCTCCAAATGCTAACACCTGCCCTGAGCAGTTCTTAGCCATGTTATCCAAAGGGAGGTGGATAACATGGCTAAGAGCATTAGCTCGGTAATGCATGAATATTGCTGACTTTTCAGGGATATTCATGCATTGCGGAGATTTTTATCGCATTTGCGATAAACCTTGGTAATACCAAGGTTTATTTGCGGTAAAAATCGCCGCAGCTCAGCGGTAAATTTTTGTCTCTAGCCAAGCAATAGCAATAATTATCGCTATTGCTTGGAAATATGCCCCAAGATGTGGGGATGGTCTAAGAGCATCCTTTGCACGCTGGTCATTCATCACACTCATTTCTTACACCAGCCCACGTTACTCCAAATAGTCGGGTGGGAAGGGACGGGTACCTAAACTGTAGGATCAGTTTCCGAGCCAGAGGGAGTTCAATTTCAGCAAGCTCCTTTTCATACCCAGGTAGCATTTTGAAATAGAGGAAATCTGTGGTTAGGGTGCCTTTGAACCTGCATAAAGTTTCAACCAATACAAACTCTCAATAGGCAGATTTAATAGCCATTTAAGAGACAGAATTTGATTACTCCAGCCTATCCAGCCCCAACCTCCTTAGTGAGGTTCTGTCCCAAAGTTAGCCATGGTAGTTTGTAGGCACCTGGAGTAGCCAGAAGATGCCTAAAGGTTTTCCTATTAGCTTCTAGAGCAGGCAAAGGTCCAGAGTCTATGCCAATATAGCAGGAGATCTTCCTAATAGGCAAATAAATAAACAATGGCATCAGGGGTGTACTTCTGGGGAGATCAAAAACGAAACTTATAAAACTGTTTTCTGCTGATGTTAGTATGTTACAGTCTGCATCGCCTCAAATCTCAGAGCCATACAAAACTGCACCGAGAGCCATTACATAACATTATGTATCTCAAATGCTAGGGTGACTCTCTTTGACCAGGTTTTGTTAAAAATATTTGTCAGTCGTGTAGTATAATGTAGCAGTGAGCAATGAGATATTTGGACCTTCATAGACCAGATCCTGTTTGATAAAGGCCTTATCGCTAGATAGTCAAAGTGGGAAACATGTTCATTGTTAGCATACTAACATACACTTATAACGTCTACCCTTTGAAGGAATAAAGGTCATAAACTTAGTTTTGGTGCTGTTGAGCTCCAACCATGTTAATTACAAAACTTGATAGTTCAGAAACTATTGCAAGTTGCTGAGCGATTTCTAGATCAGCCGTGTCATCTGTAAAAAGCAGAGTGGGCACTCTCTTGCCTTCCACTTTAGGTGAGTCGCAGCCATTCTTATCAAGCCTAACCACTACATCACTCATAAACAATGAGAATAATGTGGGGGCTAGTACACAACCCTGCCGGACCCCCATCAAGATTGTTATAGAGTCTGTGAGTTGTCCCAGACCCCCAACCTAACCCTTGCACCTTTGTTTTCATGCAACGGGCCAAACATAGCCAGTAGATTTTGTGGGATGGCCCTCTTGTCCAAAGTCGACCAAAGCATTGCCCTAGGAGTTAGTTTAAAGGGTATACTCAAGTCAACAAAGGTGACAAACAGTTGACTGCTGCATCCTTCAAATAAAGAAAATTAAATCAGAAGTTCTGATTGATCGTGCTACTGTCACTTCTGAAACCCACCTGGAATTCTGTTACTACATTGTTGTCCTCAATTCGGTCCACAAGGTGCACCAGGACTTGCCTACATTAGTTCTTCTGTGAGGCATTGATCAAACTAATTGGTCGTTAGTTGCCTGGGATTCTATGCAGGCCCTTCTTGTGAATTAAGCAAACACAAGAAAATGATGGATGGAGGGCTGAAACTTTTCAGACACTCACCCCTAGTCACAGATCTGGGTTGGATACATCATCATTCTTTAGCTCACTTTGCCACCCCAATTCAGACACAACCATATGCAAATCAGTCTTGACCCTGTGCCTCGTGGGGACAGTCCAGCCCGAACTGCCAAGCCATGTCTTCTCTGAACAGGAAACAAGCATCCTGGGACCGGTTTTGGGCTAACAGCCCTCATCAGCCAGGCTAGCTTGAATCCAGTGGCAAAGTGAGCAAGGGACCAACGTCTGAGCATACCCTGCAAACTTATGGCGAACAAAGCAAACACAAGGAGATGATGGATGGAGCGCTGAAACTTTTCAGACACTCACCCCCAGTCCCAGATCTGGTTTGAATCCATCATCATTCTTTAGCTCACTTCGCCATCCCAGTTCAGACACAGCTATATGCAAATCAGTCTTGAACCTGTGCCTCATGGGAACAGTCCATTCGGAACTGCCAAGCCATGTCTTCCCTGAACCAGAAACAAGCATCCTGGGACCAGTCCTAGGATGCTTGTTTCCAGTCCAGGGAGGACCTGGCCTGGCAGTTCGGGCTGGACTTTTTCCATTGGGCGCAGGGTAAAGGCTAATTTGCATATGGCTGGTCCAAACTGGAATGACATTGTGAGCAAAAAAACTATGCATTTAGGTCCAGATCTCTGTACTGGGGTGAATGTATGGCATTGTTCTGGTTTCTGTACATCAATTGTTCCTTTTCCTTTTTGTGGATTGGCATAATCTCCGCAGTGTGCCAGCTGGCCGGAATCTTTATCCCCCTTAGAATGGAATTTGAGAGATGATTCATGTATGGGCCCCAGACTTCCAGGTTTGAGTTAAAGAGTTCATTTGGGATCTGGTCAGGGGGAATTTCCACTTCCATTACTATAAAAGAGGATGGAGAAGATAGTGGTTGTCTTAACACCATACATCACATGCCCTAGCATTTACTGTTGATAAGTGCTGTGTCTTGATTTCACATGAGAGTAACTTATTTCACACATGTGTCTTAAGACACATGTGTCTCAATTTTACGTTTGGCGGTTTTTCATTTCTTTCCTACATGTTGCTAGAACATGGATGGGATGTTTAATTTCTTGAACTGTGAATTTTGGATTCATTAGTGCCATGCATTTATTTCAAGATGTACCAGACTATGATCAACATTTATTCCATTGGAATAAGGCTCATCTAAGGATTTTAGTGTGATAATCCCCGGTTTTCAGTCGCCACATACTTATGGGTTACATTTATGTAAATCTCCAGTTCTAATAAAATGCTGGGAGCATTCCTTCAAATTAGAGTTTGGGTATGGAATGAGTATTCATGGGTGGCAGCCTTGGGCTTGTGAGCAAAAGCAGCGTAACAGGCATGATGTTGTTTTTCATTCTTAGAAAAGGTATTTAACTATGACTAGGACATTTTAGGTTTCTGAATTTTGATTGTGAGACCAATGAATGTAGTATGAGGGTTACAAGATTGGATTGTTTGCTAATGTTATCAGCAGAAAGGTATTACAGTACAACTATGCTAATGGATGTTATGGAAATTGTTGATATTTTCTTTAGAGTGCAATACAGCTGGAAGACATATGAGTAGATTGAAGGATGACTAAAGTACAGGTTTTTCCATCAGTACAGGGAGCAACAGAGTGATTGGCTTAAGATAGCGTCAACCACATGAGGCTCCTTGGACAAGTAACAAACATCCAGCAGACTCCTCGAGTTTAGGCAGTAACATATCATGCTGCACCTCCACAAACAAACCCGATTCCAAGCAGTAACCCAGTGATAGGTGGATGTGGTCCACAATACTTTGCGATCATGTTTCAGTCCATTCAAATGGCAGTAGTTGATCAAGGGCTTTCCTTAGGGCTAGAGGAATCCTTTTTTGTAGAACTTATCTTAAGCATACGTTTATGTGAAAAAATTAAATCCACCTACTAAATGAATGTAAATACTCCCTAGCTAACGGTCCTTATGACACTCTTATCAGGGCAGAGGGTACAGTAGATGTAATTATTTGGAACACCTCTTGGCAATTTTGGGACTACAGAGGGTGTCTCCATCTGCCCAGATCAGAGCACTATACCATCCTATATCTGGGGTGTTTTTAAACTCATTGTGAAGGCTAAAACATCTTGACACCATCATGGATAAATGGACCAATACACCCTATTTTTGTTTTATTCATACCAGAGGTAAGCAGGGATACAGTTATTTCCTTTGAGTTTACATCAATGTATTTTTATAATAATCTGGATCCTGCCATTCCACATCCAGTATATTTTTTTCAAGAACTCCCTCACACTGAGGTTGAGTCTGCCTTGATAGTGTCATCTCATCAGGGCAGGATGATATTGTCTATGATGAAGCATGCAACAAAAGTGTGGGTGAGGCTTCCTCGTCCACACTATGCTGTATAACTTAGATTATCGAGTTGCTGTGTGATCACTGAATAACCCTATGCACCACTGCATCTTTGTTGTTTGTGGACTCACATTGTTAAGTCCGCTGGAGCTCTCAGAGCTGAGGGGAGTTGACTCCATTTATACCTACTTGGGCATCTGGTAGGTGGACGTTACCTACCATCTACCTCATACTGGACATGATTTGAGTGAAGGCTGAGTGCATGTTGCACTGTGCACTTTCTTCTGTTCTAGGCCCGAAAGCCATGCATTGAATGTGTGGTCACTGTCATTCTCTGGAGACTTAATTGCGCCAGATCCCAATTGGCAACAGGTCATTGAATGAACTATGCATTGTCCAGATGGCCAACTATGTTGCTGCATTGTGAATATGGCATGGCCATTATTTTGATAGCCGCATCTTCTGAGGATGGGGTGTCCTACCTATTGCGTTGTATGTGCCACATCTGTCCCTTGATGTGCCCCCTACTGAGTGGTGACAGTGTGAGGCAACCTAGGAGCTACTCATGAGCACTGTGTGGCCCCATGGAGTACTGGCACCTGAGTGAGTAAGAACTAGGCCCATATTTGGAATGGCATTAAATGGGTGCAACATGGGCATTCCAATGGATCCACCCATGTTTTTTTATGCAAAACCTGAAGGGCACACTGAGGGGGAGTGGAAGGGTGTGGGCGAGCCGCTGCTTGTCGTTGTGACCCAGAGATATTTCCCGCCTGACTAGGACCCATAGCCTCTAAGTGGCTACTCCCTAGTTGGATAGATGGAACTTTAGTAATATGGGCCTCTATTTTAGCTAATCTATGATCTATTGCAGCTAATCTAAGCATAAGAGGATCGATTAGAGCTAACAGTTTGGCTTCCATCTGTTTTAAGAAAACATCTTGAGCCTCTATAGGATCTGAGTAGTGTTGCCCCAGTAGAGTAGAATCTGTATTTGCTACGCCCACCCTGATGCATTCATGCTCAACTGGTGGAACTAAGGTCCCTCCCCTTCCCAGTGCCGCACTCCTACTCTTGGCCTGCTTTGAAACCTGTAGGCTGGTTTTAGGGGTGCTACGAGCTTTCCTTTTCTTAGTTTGGGCATTACTTCAGGGGGAGCTGCTAGCTTTTGCTGCCTGGTGAGGGCATTAGTGGGAGTGACTGCGGGGAGGAAGATATGCTGTCCACAGTTAGCAACATTTGAGGAGCCTAACTAAGGGCTACCTGTTGTCATTAACAACAGTTGAGGACATAAAGTTGAACTGACGATTGAATCATGTGAGGTAGTTTGTTGTGTGGGTAAACATAAAGGGTCCCGTGAGAGCCTCCTTTAAGCTAACTGGATTTTGTGTATTAACACGGATTCCGCCCGACTGAGAAAGGCATCCAAAGTCCCTACCACTCCAGGCCCGTCCCCCCTTTTTGCGGGGTCTTACTCATACCCAAACTAATTAGCTGCAACCAATTAAATAAGTAGGATCTACTTATTTACAGAAAATGCAGATCTTTGAGCAAAATAATACACCCCCCCTTCAATACAAAACCATTAGTACAGGCTTACGTAGTGTCCCAAAGTCAATGTTGGGGGGTAACCCAAAATGGCCTCTTCCGGTCACGGGCTTGGCCCGGACTTGGCTTGGCCCGGAATTAGCGGTAATGAGGCGGTTATGAGGTGCCTCCTGGTGCTCCCCTGTGATACAGGAGGAACGCGCCACTAAAGGAACACCAGAGAATGAAGTCTGGGGGCGGGAGCAGTGTACGGGCAACGTGAAGGCAAAGAAGGCAAAGAAGAGCGTTGCGGTCCCCTCCGACCATTCCCGGCAGCACCACAACGTCAAATGAGTCTGGCAAAAGATTTCTCAATCGTGGTGATATAGTCCCTGACAGCACAGAAGTTCCAAACCTTTGAAAGATCTAGTTCGGGAGCCTCACTCCTCAATGGATGTAGATTCACAGTGCCTCTGGGCCTCCTGCTGCTGCCAGTCAACCCCCACCACTCCACCGCTGGTATTTTATGACACAATTTCTATTGCCTCGCGAAGAGGCCAGCCACACCGCCTGCGCTGCTATACACAATGCCACAGCACTAAAAATAACCAGGCTGCCTGAAAGGCACAGGTCCCACAGAGTCACAAGAATAGTGAGTGTGATAGTCCATGTAACAAACCAGTGCTCAAGCAGCAGCAGCAGCCGTAATACTGGGCAACAACACAGCTGCGTGGAGCAGAGGCGGACAGCGCAAATCCCTCTGCCCTCAGAGAGGTCACCCAGTAGGGCACCATGCTGTGTCTATCCAAGATGACCACCCCACGACCTGCGTCACAAAGCAGGTACATAGCAAGTAGCAGCAGCAAGCAGCAGTCTCTAGCTCCAGGGCACCAAAAGAGGCCAGAGGGGAGAGTCACAGTGCAAGAGGCAGTACAAAACTCTCACCAAGCCAGGCAAGGTCCGTGTCTCCCACCACGACTCAGGTAAGCATCATTCTTCGCCACAGAGATCCCGCCTTCCATTCAGCAGCCGGAGATAATAAAGAGCAGCACCCCCCAGGCTCCCGAGGTATGGCGCCAAATAGACCCAGGCTGCCAGCCGTCAGGACACAGGGCCAGGAGCAGGGTGGGACCCCAAGTACACTGGAGCAGCCAGAACAGCGCCTCTGCGATGGCCGCTGGGTCAGGCCAAATCTCGCGCTCCCGGACCACAGGAGTACAGTACACACAACCTCGCCTGTGCCATAACTTGGCGTCCGACCCTCACCGCCACAGCAGCCGCCTGCAGTGTCAGAAGGCTGCCGATACCGCAAATCGGCCGAAAGATGTCAGTGGGCATCTCGCCACCCAAAGCAAGCGTTTTTATGATCAGAAAGCCTCCCTGTCTTACCTACATCAATACCTAATGGCCCGCATATACGCAAGGAAGGGCCAATTGGACCTGTGGGGAGATCACAGGGTGAGGGAGGGAATAACATGATGAATGTTTTCCTTGATCTCCCGCCCGAGGATACCCCCACACCATAGTGTTGGCCAATGTCCCGAGATTTAAATCAGGTGAGGAGGAACATTGGTCTTCACTAAAGAACAAGGCCCTTCATTTTCTGAATTTAAAAACTGGGCTTGGAAGTTATCTGTTTGCTGAATTTATGATGGTTAGAAGGGTTGCCTGTGTAGGCAAATCCAAAAAAGGTTTGGCATTGTAGTTCTAAGTTTTAGGTCACCGAATATGGTTCGGTGCATCCTGGAACAAGCAGCTTCTTTGCAATAGGCAAAAACGCTATCAATGTCCTTCCACTGGGGTGTTTTTATCAATCAAGTTTGAACTTTAGAGGGGCGATTCACAGGACATCAGCATACTTGCTAGGCCCCTCTAATCACGTAGTCCCAACCTACAACAGATACTGAGCTCACTGGAGGAAAATGACTGACTGGGTTCTACATCCAAATACCTTGCCTCTGTATATCCAGTCATAAGGGACGAGGAAGAGGCTGGTCAAAATCAAAACTGCAAGAATGTAGGCAGTCCCCCTTTTGCGACAAATATTCCATCGGAAGGACTTAATATTAGAATAAATACTTTTGAGTTAGGTGAAAGTACTATTAAGCAACACCATGAAGAAACGAGCCCATTGACTGATGAAACTGATACATGTGCAGCAATTGGGGATAATCCAGTTAGCATCACCACTCACGTATCATCAGAGAGTATTTCTCAGCCAACGGATGTCATGATGCAGGGTACGTTGGAACCAGTTGTGGCATCCACTGATATTGTGTCCCTGGACAGCCATGCCTCATTTCTGTCACCCACACCGGAGGGGATCCCTTGCCATGAGAATATGATTGCATATGGCAGTTTATTTTATAATATTGCAGGTCTGTCGCGTACACTGGAAACCAGAGAGCGGATTGATTTTGTTTGAAATTATAGTATAATATGTTTACAGGAAACATGAATGCAAGATATTGTACATATAAACGTTTTTTTCTCAATCCATATATCAGCAAACGCTTCCTTATGTGGCCATGCCAAGGGAGGATTACAGACCTTGGTTTCTACAACCTTGAACGGTAGGCTAGGAAAGATTAGGCCTGACTCGCTGCATTTCCAGATTTTTAACATTTCTCTCAGAAAAAAATTTACATTGGTTGTTCTAAACTTCTATCACAACAACTTTAATGGGACAAATGTTAACATCACCCAAGAGCTGAACAATGTCCTGTCAAGCCATATTGAAGATCTGAGAACAGATTTTGCAGTCCTTTTGGGAGGCGACTTTAACTGTAAACTTTGCCCTATGTCTCAACAGGCCGCATGTCACTTGGTGGATTGGGCGACTGATGGCAGTTGCCATTTTAATCATAATCACTTTTGTCTAAATTTTCCTTAATACTTACTGTGGATCTCATAATCACTGCTAGTACGGATCTTATTACAGATATAGGGCGAGGACAAGGCACCTTAATTGATTATATTTCTTTCTCAGGGTATTTTAAAACTCATTCCTTGACTTTTAACATTCATAAAATGTGTTACAGTGATCACTACCCTATGTCGTTAGAACTGACTACACAATCCTATGAACAAATTGATATAGTCAGATCGGGTCCATTATCTAATGTTAAAAATAAGGGGCTGCTTCGGAAGTGGTCTTCTATAAATCCCGAAATTATAACGACTAATCTGACCCAATTTTTAGTCTGCCTAGAAGACACCATAAACCCTACATTTATGGTGCCATCATTTGACTCAATAAAAGTGACAATAAATGTTAAACTGACTAAAAAAACAAAGTCAAGTACTCAAAGTAATAAGAGGTGGTTTGACAACGATTGCACTTTTGTTCATAATAAACTAATTAGGCATTGAAATAAACACCCCAAAATATACTTGATGTGAAGCAGTCACGCAACGAATATAAGCAGGTGATAGAAAAACGCAAGCTAAGGGCCAGACATGAGGCTTGGGAGCAACTCCATGTAGCCTGTCAAAGCAGGGATTCCATACTGTTCTGGCAAACTGTCAACCAGGACTATTTCAATGGGAATAGCAACAGAAAGATTGACACGACAATTATGTGTGAGACATGGGTCAACCACTTTTCAAATATTTATAAAACTGGTAGTGAACTAGATCTTTCTAGCAATTTTAACTATGGTGCCTCAACCTTGGCATTTCCAGCATTAGATGAAGTGAACAGGGCTTTAAGAAAGACCGTGAGGAATAAGGCCTCGGGCCCTGATGGGGTCCCTGCGGATTTGTTGTTAGCTAATACTCCCCTGTGGCTCCCACTGCTTACAAACATATTAAGCTGCTACATGGTGCTAGCTCCCTCTGACTCCTGGAGAACCATGATAATAGTCCCCATCTGTAAAAAGGGCGATAGGGCGGATCCCAAATGTTTTCGCCTAAATCCCTAATTGACTGTACCTGTAAAATCATGGGTAGAGTTGTTCTAGAAAGGCTGGAGGACTGGGTATTGGAAACTGGAACATTTTCTGATATCCAATATGGTTTCAGGAGAGGCTTAGGTACTGTCGAACAGTGCCTCAACCTGCACCTAGTCATAGGTAAATACACCGTAGCCAAGCCTGGATCCCTTTTTCTAGGTTTCATGGACCTGACGTCTGCCTTTGATTGGGTGCAGAGAGGGGGGCTCTGAGAGAATATGTTGCAAATGGGCATTGAACCACCCATTGTACACTTCCTAGCAGCAATGCATCGGGATGTCACAGGGAGGGTACGCTATGGAGCAGATGGGGAACTTTCAGCCCCAGTTAAGATGAACCAAGGGGTACGCCAGGGTTGCGTGCTCACTCCTTTTTTATTCTGTCTGTATATAAATGACCTAGAGAGCCATATTAAAACTGGAAATGTGGATGTACCCCAAATAGGTGGCAGGTTGTTACCAGCGCTACTATATGCAGACGACTGTGTCCTAATGTCTAGAACAGGAGTGGGGTTGCAGAGGCTTTTAACCAATTTTAACAATTTCATGGATGACCTTGGCCTGAAGACAAAGTAGCTAAATCCAATATCATGGTGGTGGGTAAACCCCTTGCAACGTTAAAGACATGTCTTATAAATAATGAGAAACTGCGTTATGTGCCCACTTTTTCTTACCTGGGAAATCTTTTTGAATCAAATAACACCTGGTCCCACCTATTAGAGGCTAGGATTAGGGGTTTTAATCAAAGCTTGGAGGCTATTTTCAGGTTTACAAAAAAACTAGGCTCTTGACCTATTAAGGTAATGACTGAAATTTATAAAGCATGTACATGTGCTGTCACCCTGTTTGGTGCTGGAGTTTGGGGCTCTTCTAAAGTTGAATGCCTGCAGGGAGCCGAGAATAGGTTTATGAAACGATTACTGAGCGTCCCTAAATCCACTGCTGCTACCATCTGTCATAGCGAGCTTGGGGTGATTCCTCTGTCCTTTCGTATATATTTGGCTCCTTTGTTGTTGTGGCATAACATTTGGGCTAAGGAAGGGGCCGTCTTAAATCGTGCCATCATCACAGACTGCCTAGAATTGGACTGGGTGAGAAAAATACCATGGTTCTCTTATGTTAGGGCGCAACTGGAGACTCTGGGATTGTTGGATTGTTTTTAGAAACCCGGGAATATTGCCAAAATATCAAGGGCAAAGTTGAAAACGGATTTTTTAACTCATTCATATTCTGTGAGAGACAGACAGGAAACAACAAAGAAAAGGGTTGTAGACCATTCACTTCTAGTCTGCTCTCCAGGTATGGAGTTCTATTTATCCCTTCACCTTAGTCACGCCAAATTGTATTATCTCATTAGGTTCAGGTTTGGAATCTCCCATCTATTGGTTTCATATCCCCGAGATGTATATTCTGATGCCGATTTGGGCTTATGCCCCTGTGAGAACCAGCATAGAGCACATTGCACCTTATGTTTTTTTGTAATCTGTATATTAATGAAAGACCTGCCTTTCTAAAACCACTGTTAAAATTTCTTGATATTAGAAAATGGCGGGCTGCCCTGAGTCATCTTAAGCTTTTAAATGATGAGTACACCTGTTTAATGGTTTATAAACATATTTCTTCCGCAGTTCGGACACGAAATATAGTTGGAAAATCACTTTTTATCCTATTTATTTTTCCCCCAGTGATTATTTTTTAAATGTACCCATTAATTGTGCTACTAATGCGTGTTACGTTTATAGCCGTCTCCTTGCTCATGGCATTTATATTGTATTTTTGTACTGTATTTTATTATTATGTGATGATGTGTTATTTTAGGTCTGGCTACAGCCGAATAAAGATTTTATGATGATGATGCAAAACCCGATTTACAAAGTCTTCTGAACCTGATTTTGCTTCAAAATGGTGCACCTACCCGACTTAGCACCCATTGCCTTTTACCAAGATTTCCCTATTTTGTTTTGGGAGGCCCTCTGAGAAATATTACCCACTAAAAAGAAACTACAATAGGCTGGCCGAAAATACTAAAAAGTGTGTCTGATCCATCTCAAGAATACTGTGAAGGCCAAATTCCAGGTATTGAATAAACTTGAACAGACAATGACATTTAAATGTAAGTTGGAATCACAGGAACTTGGGCACTAAAAGCCACGACTTGTCTCTTCATGTAAGAGGTATAGTGAAGACAATGATTACATTTGTAAAATCCCCTTGTATTGTATAGAATGAATTTGTATGCTCATGTATCATGTGCTTTTTAGCTTAGTGTCTTTCATTATATAGGACTGGACATCTTTCACACTCCACTTGTTGGAGATGTAATCAAACCAGATGCGACCTGATATATCTTCTATGGCATTGCCTAATTATCTCTTTATAATGGACGATGGTCTGGACAGTGATGATTTTTATTACCAAAGTTGCCATCATCAAAACATTGCATTCAACAATAATACGATTAGTCAGAGGTAGAGAAAACCATGGGTCATACCAATAGATGGTTAGTGACCTCATTAGCTTCAGATGAAAACTGCACAATGAAGCACTGGAGATAAACATCAGTGCCGTTTTTTAGTGGAATAAGTATCTGAGTGTATGAGAGTGACTTTACATGACAGAGTGGTATATACTATGAACGATAATCCAAACACTGTTAGGCAAATACTGGAAATCATCAGAACATATTGGGGCCAAAGACAGTCTTGAACTTTGCATATAGACTATTGATAACATGGGAATTAACTTGAACACATCATGCAGCTAAGTACACCTTTATGCAGGTATTTTAGAAAAGAGGTTCTTATCTTGGGGTCCTAATCCAATTGATTTATTGTAAATGGACCATATTCGGCTAGATTCTGACTCAATTTAGCTAAGAGAGAACGAGATCACTATTGTCGGTTTTCTAATAATACTTTGTTCTTTTGCATTGTCTTTTGTCCTTGTATATGGATCTCATTGGGTAGATTAATCAATGTGTACCTCTTGTGCTTGGAAATGTTCTCCACATATCATTGGGATGATACTGATTATAATGAAAAGGCACTAGCAAAGACTAGTAAAATGGAGAGTGGATTGCTACTGTCATTCTTATTATCAATACTTTAACTGTCATCGCCATACTCTGTAGAGGATATACATGTACGAGACGATCAATGCATGTAATTTTCTGCATTTTCTCGTATAAATTCAAATAAATAAGTACTTGAAAAAAAACATCCTGCTGGTCTCAGCAATATTAAACTCATATCCACACGGAGTTCTGCTATAATTCCAGATTTGAATCCCAATCAAAGAAAAGGGTAGGTTCAATGCATTTAAATGTTGAACTATGAGGCACCTTTGTTGTTTTTTTCGATACCTATGCAGATATCTGATAAATATGAGATATCTGCTAATTAATTATGATGAAGGATAACCAATTAGTCATTTTGGTGTGCACTTCCTATCGAACAAAATTATCATTGAGCTGTTGTTCAAATGTAACCTCTGTGTTTTAGCCTATTACACTAGGCTAACTAGGCATCTAGCCATTTATTTGCAGAAGGATTACTGAGTAGAGGGTTATGTGCATAGAACTACCTTCCTTCTTTTTTTCCCCTCTATAGCAAATTCCTCCATCTAATAAGGGTAGGATGTACCTAATTGCCGTCTGAGAACAGCAGTTGGTATTTTTTTGGAGATTGGTCCTATTCCATTCAGCCACACTTTTTTTTTATGGTATTCTTCAATTTCAGTGGCACGTTACTAGGTTAGATGCATCGCTGCACCTTTTATCTCAAGAAATACACAACCATTTTTTGTATGTCACATTAATGCTAATAGGGGAAACTGACAATAACAAAAATATTATTCAGTTCTGCTGGGTTCTTGGAATTCAAAACTATGTCTTGTACTTAGCTTTGATAACAGTGAGAAGCTTTGTGTGCATGTTTCTTGAATATCCATATGAGAAAATAGTGAGCTAATTGGCATAATGCACCATTATATGAATCTTTAAGTGATAACAGAATCAGATTCTGATTCAGAAAAAGCTTTTTTATTCAAGAATCAAGTCATACCTGTAAGAGATGTTGCACCTTATGTACTGTTCAGCAAAACCTTTTACTAACAAAATTATGTAAAAATGTGTTAGCTTTTAAAATTGTAATTTGGAGTGGGTTGCAATCTGATCTATCTCATGAACATTAATGAGGTAGATGGCAAATTTAGACTCAATCTGGTTGGTGGTCATCTCATGGATGGTGATGGCCTGCTGGAGTCCCCAGATCACTATGTCTGTGATTGCCTTTCAATAAAGTAAACTTTTTTTTTTTAATGCAGCCTGTTTTCTTCAAGGGAAATGATTGTGTGCTAAAAAAGACAGTTAACTTAACCGTAAAAATATGTAGAACATCTGGCCCATTACGCTGATAATTTTCTACCTGTAACTATCAATTATGGTTTGTAAGCTTTTAAAAAAGTTTTATGGACCGGGTATTGTAACTTGCATCTACGTGGACATAAGGAAATCTACAAAATATATGTGGCTGCAACCAGAGATATGTGAATGTTTTAATTTGTTATCCAAGAACAAGAAGAATGAAAGCATTCGTATTAATGGACAAGTACTTTCCTGGCCTGAATGGAGTTAAAGAGGAATCTTAATCTTAGATCAACTTATAATAGGTGGTGAACTGAAATCTTTTGAGCTTCTCTGTGAATAATTTGATCTTCCTTTACATCAGGCTTCGAGATTTTTACAACTTTAACATTCTCTGAAGAGATATCTTGGCCATCCCCCTTGGACACTGCAAACTTCGCCGATTTTGACTTTTCTTTGCACTTGGGGCCAACATAAAGGTGTCATGTCAGGTTTATATAGATCTCAGATTAACCATTTTTATTCGCAGCCACTTCTTGCTACTCTCCGTGATAAATGGCAGGAACGGCTTCATATCACCATAGACGAAGATACCTAGCCAGACATATTGGAAGCCCTGGATAAGGGCACTCATGCAGCATGAATGAAGTTCTGTGTTTTTAAAACTCTACATGATTAGAATTGGACTCCCTTAAAGTTGCAACGAGCAGGATTATCATCACATTCTAGGTGTTGGAGATGCTCTGAAGCTAATTGTGACCTCCTGTATATCATTTTTTATTGTCCTTTTATAAAACAATTTTGGCAGCAAATAGGAGCTACACTACTAGAATCTATTCCTCTTTCACTCCCTTTCACACCTGCCACTATTTTGCTACATGACTTTTGAAGTTTTCATACTATTTCACAACCTCAAAGTCGACTCTAACACACTGCACTTACTACTGCTAAACTATGTGTTTTAGGACTGTGGCAGTCACCTAGTCCCTCCCTCCAAAGAGGACTGGATGGTTGCGATGATTCAGATAGCATCCTTTGAACAGGTAATTGATAGGATACAAGACCAAGAACAAATATTCCAGCAGGTGTGGACCCGCTTTTGTTCGCAATTCCTGAAATTCGATTTCTCTTTTCTTTCCCTCCCTATATATAGACTTTTCCCTTCTCGTTTTTCCTTTTCCCTCCTTTTTTCCTCTTCCTTAATATATTACAGATGTATATTATTTGTCATATACTGATTTATATTTACTATATTGCTTTGTACCCTATGAAATTGCCTATCTTTGATCTCCGATAAAAAATTATGACACAAAAAAAGAAAGGTAGTTTGTTTTCCACACTAATTGATGTCAGAATGTTTCACACTGTAAATCAACAGAATGACCTAACAAATACAATGCAATCAGTTTCATGCAAGGTAAAATATTGCTTTTGTTCTTTGGGCCTTGAGTGCAACAATCAATAAACAAGTGTCCTGTATTTTGTAATTGACAGTCATAATGCTGTTTCTTGATGTTTGGTTATTACATTTGTGCAAAGGCAACATCAGATCTGTACAGGCTTTCTATGAATATATTAGTTTTAGTCTATTATACAGGAGTATTAACTTTCTGGATTAAAAGCACATTATCTGCAAAATGTGATTAAAGAACTGGAAGTGGTATTAAATTCAGACTCGAATTCCTAGAAACTACTTTAGTTATGTTAGCACTGCAGTGGGATTTCATTCACATTATTACGGCATGCACTTATTTGGAAATCGAGACAAATACAATTAATTAAAATTGTCATTACATAATTAACACACAATAGTCCATTTATATTACGTGACAGGAAGACTAAATGAAATGATTCAGAGCAGAGGGGACATTTATTTATAAAAAAGGAAGCAATCATGGCTTTTGAAAACCAATTGAGGAAATACACGATTGCTTCAAACAGTAATGAAAAGATTTTTTTTATTACAAGGTGACATTGCTTTCAAACTATAGTTTTTGAGGATGAATTTTACTTCTTTTTTCCCTTCTCTTCAAAAAGCTTTTGTAAATGGAAATGTAGCTTGAGCCTGTGTGGGAAAAAAGAAACAATATGGATCTTAATCTGTGGAGGAATTTTCGGAATACAAAAATGTTGAAATGAAAGAGCACTGTTAAGCATGGGCTAAATGGGCAATTTTTCTGGCCCCCCACTTCACAAGCCACACCGCCCGGTAAAGTGATAACAGGGCAGACTCTCTTCCTCTCTCACTCTTTCTCTCTATTTCTTCTTCTTCCTCTCACAAACTTTCGATCCTTGGTCCCTTTGTCTAGCTCTCTCACTTTACCTTTAATTCTTTGTCTCTCTACCTGCCCAAACATCATCACTATCCACACAACAAAGAGGTAGGAATGTATGTTGTGGTGCAATTATTTCGTGTATGTGGCATGTGTTCTGTGCAAAAAGACTGCCCTCACGCACAAATTGGGACATGCTTCATCATCGAGCTTGCTAACTAACACCCCGGCTTAGACCCACTCCTGGGTTTTGAGCAAAATGGAGGGAAAGACAATACAAACATAAAATAGTAGGATCACCAAAGAATGTGCAGTTTGTAAATGTAAAAACTAGCTTGGGTGTATTCGTGGTTCCACTTTATTCCTGTATCACCCGGACAGGATTAAAACGTGAAGGATGGTGGTGAAAGTATATGATTAGGACCAGTGCACCCCTCCTTACTGCAAATGTGTTGACATGTTTAAGCTGATTTAACTTCACTTTCAGTATTGGGTCAATATGGCATATATCAGGACCATTCGCATCCCCTTTAAAAATCCCTCCAGCTCTATTCTGGATATGTATGCTCTATTGGGTATTTCCCTACTCACAAGAGGGTTTGGTAACTCACACTCCTGAAGGATCTTTGAAAAAATAATTACCTCATCAATGTATCATTTGGCTAATCATCCCAAGATCATGCAACCCCTTATGTTGGTACACGATTGCAGCTGGAACCCCACAGTCTCATTTCCATAGGGTTGGGACTTAACTAATCCCTGAATCCCGCTTACGATCCCACTAATCACAATGACCAGAAAGTATGACAGGGCATGTATTGCACATACATCAAATCAAATCATAGAATATTTATTAAGCGCGCATATCACTCGAAAGTCTCATGGCGCTGGTAGATGACTCTGAGATGAACTTGATTTGGTGCATTAGATGTCAAACAGCCATGTCTTTAAGTTCTTATGAAAACAGGTGTGGTCACTAGTGGTGCGAAGAGATAAGGGCAGTTTGTTCCAAAGGGACGGAGCAAGGAATGAGAAAGATTTCCCTCCACAAGTGGTGGTACTAATTCTGGGAGATGAGAGGAGTGCTTGGTTGCAGGATCTCAAGGTTCTACCTGGTTGATACCAGCTTAACTTTTTTGCCCAAAAATCAGGACCTTTTACGTACATATTCTTATGCGTCAAGCAAGGAATCTTAAAGCGTATACGTTTTCTTACAGGCATTCAGTGTAAAAGCTTCAAAGTAGGTGCCGATGAAGATAGATCTTGGTGGGAGATTAAGTACCAGCCTTGCAGCTGTGTTCTGCAGAACCTGCATCCTAGAGATATGGTTTTCATTAGTAGAAGCTAGCATGGCATTCCCATAGTCCATACGACTGATAATTAGTCCCTGGACTAGGGGTTTTCCTGCCTCAGTCGGAATCCACGCTACGCATAACACCAAAGCAGGAGCCAACCGTCTTATTAACATGGTCTTTCATTGACAGTTTATTGTCCATTTGAAAGCCCAGATTACGCACCAACTGAGTTGGAATAGGACATGGGCTAAGGCTTGAAGGCCACCAATCGGGAGACCAATGCTCATAAGCCTTGACATAGAGCATTATCTCGTTTTTTCCTCCGCTCAACTGTAAGTGGTTGGTGCACATCTACTTATCAATTTGGGACATGCAATCTTAAAACCAGGACTTGGTTTCCGATGGGTCTGGACCAAGAGTGACCAGGATCTGAGCGTTGTCAGCATACGACACAACATCAAAACCATATGATCTAATCACTTTGGCCAGAGGGTCAAATAAAGGTTAAAGAGTGTGGGACCCAAGATAGAGCCCTGTGGTACTCCCATCCTAACTAATCTACTACAGGAGCTGGTATTTCCTACCTGTACAATCGTAGTTCGATCAGTTAGATCATTTTTGAGCCACTGTAAAGCCTTACCTTTGACACCAATCTTCCAAAGCCGATGTTCAAGAATGCTATGGGAGATGGTGTTGAACGCTGCAGATAAGTCTAGCAGAACGAGGATAGATGACTGTTCCTTATCTAATGCAAGCCTGATATTATCAGATACCTCCAGCAAAGCTATTTCGGGACTGTGGGTTGCCCTAAAGCCAGATTGAGAGGGGTCAAGCAATCCTGAGCTCTCAAGATGGAACACAAGCTGTTTGTTAACGAGTGACTCAAGCATCTTACCGAAATGAGGAAACAAAGATATAGGACAATAGTTAGAGAGAAGTTTTGGGTCTGCAGTAGATTTTTTTTAATATAGGCCTAACTCTGGCAGTTTTCCATATTTTGGGAAATTCTGATCCTGACAGTGATTTGTTGAATAGATCAGTGAGGCTGTCCAACAGGGCTGGAGCTACAGTAGGAAAACATTTTGGTGGCAAAGGGTCTGTAGGCGAACCAGATTTAACTTTTATGAATGCTTTAATCACTTCATGCTAGCCACATTGAGTAAATTCTTCCAAAATGTGAGGGGGATCAAAAATACTTATAGAACGATTACATCAATTAAAAGTTTAAGCACAGGTAAAAGACCTCCTCACATAGTACAGCTATCCCACCCATATTCTAGAATGGTTAGGTTATCGAAAGGTCCCTGTCACTTACTCTATTTCGTCAGTAAGTATGCTTGAAATAGCATGGGAGTAGGAGTGGCTCACGGTAGTCACAAACTGTATAGAAATAGAAATATTAGTATGCAGTCATCTTTCCTATTTGAAGTTGTTTCTCTTTCTGCGGGGCCTGTTTGCATTTTCCATAAAATCGTCTTCACAAACCTTAGGGAGACTGTTATGAAATGGGCAGCCCTTACCCTCACTGGTGGTCGTAACTCCTAATAGAGTTTCCATTCTCAGTATTATCACTACATGTAAGTGATTTACACCAGACTTTGAAGCGTGGCTAGGTTTTACCTTGTGCAAAATCAATATTTGAGTAGCAATATGATATATCTTCAAGAGTTGCTCCAGGGAACAAAATGGAAAAGGCCACCCACATTCCCAAAAATCCTCCGGGTGAGAAAGTGCACAGTGGATAAGCAATAAACACAGTATCGTTCCCGAGCACACAACAAATTAACATTCAAAGTTCAGTCATGTCAAATAATTAGTCCAATAAATTATCCAAATTCAAATGTTCAAATAGTTATCTTCTTTATTTCCTTTGTTTTTGTCACAATTGTAGAGGTTTTATACATAGATTCTTGATGGTGGGTTGGTGTAGACATGACCAAATGTAGTCAAAAGATTTACACCCCCGTGAGCTCAGGTGGGTTTTATGTGGAAAAATACCCCCACATCTCTAGTTCTAAACACTACAGGCTTTAAACTATCAAGGGGCCCGAGCATAAAAGACATGCTGTGGTCTCTGATTGGGGCAACCTTCACTCACCCATGGAATATTTTATGCGGTTTGGATCCCGCTCAAAATGTCACTACCAACACCAATGTTAAGGCATCGTACCGTCAATACTTTAAGTTTCTATCAGCGGGTGTTTAGAATAGTCAGAAACCCACCTCCCCCGACTTTTTCAAGGTGCGATTGCTGCCCAGCTTTGCTCTCCTCATGCCGTGTAGCTGGTGGACACCTCCATTATATGGGGATTCTTCCGGTCACGTGGGGTGGTGTAACCATGTGACCAGAGCGAGCGACCTGACGTATGCGCACTCCTGCCTCCTTGTCTCAGGAGGTAAGTACATCACGCCCTCTTAGAATGGTGCGCATTGTGTTACCACTTCCAATCATCCCTCTTTCAAAACTAACTGGAGGGAGTTTTTTTTTAGAAGAACGGTTACCTGTTGGTTTCTTCATGCAGCACTTAGCCCAGCCAATCGTGGTCATATACGATTGAATTTCTTTGCCTACTTTTTTTTCTCAGCCTGCTGGGTCATCTACATTGCACCATCTTGGACTCATGCACGTATTGTATATCACAATTCCTCTACTCCCTCCTTAGACGATTAGAGTGGGGTTATCTAGGGATACCACGTAGTTTCAAAAGATGATTACACATAATCCTGTAATTCAACTACCTAGCCAGGTGTTGCACATATGTATGTGGAATTAATGATAATACACAAAACCCAAGTTGGTAATCGCATTCAAGAAGGCAATAGGTAAATAATCTTGTTTAAAAACCACCCACATTATGTGCCCTGAGTAGTTGTGTATCCATCAGTCACACATATGAAGTCATCCGTATGAAATGTATCCATTCAGAGAAAATTATGTCACCTGTTCAGACAATCCCACGGGATGTTGTCATTAAGGCCAATCTCATGACTACGAAGTCTATACACCCACTTCTGTTCCCTCAGGAGAAGCATTTTTTTAATGTCTGTGTAGAGTTGTAATCATTTGGTTTATCCAACACCATCCAGAAGCTTCTATGCTCCATGATGTGTATCTTCACTTTGCACGTCGTCATACTTATATAACATTTTTTGCATGGGCATTCAACCAAGTATTTGACGTTTTCTGAATTACAATTTGTGTGAATTGTTTGCATCCAAGGGTAGGTCAGACCTACGCCTATGCTCTTTGAGTTCCTGGCTAAATTGCACACATCAAACAAACCACACCTAGTGTGGCCTGTCACAGGGGTATTTCCCCATGGACCCTGAACTCTGTTTTGTGCTGTGATGTAAGGTTGTGTATGCACCAGTAGGTCTCTCAAGTTGCCGCTCCTCCTGTATTAGCACAAGGGATTTTCCACATGAAGGCCATTGGAGTTCAAGATGTGCCAATTTTTTAATATGAGGCATCTTATGTTGTGTGAGGCTGTATTAAAAGTCTTGAAAAAGACTGTATTTTGTCACGTTGGGTTTTTCCCTTTCTCCAAGACACTCTCCCTGTTCATGTTCCTGGCTCCTTTCCTAGCCCTTTTAACTACTCTCTCTGGATTTTGTCTTTCACTGAGTTTTCTCACTTGCAAAAAGGATTCAGCCGAGAAGTCTGTTTTGTGTGTACAATTTTTCAGTAAATGGAAAAACTTTCCCATTGGCAAGTTTTCCCTTAAATCTGGGGTGGAAGCTCTCAAAAGATAGTAGATAGTGGTTTATGGTAAGCCTGAGTAGACAGGGTTCCTGCTTTGGGTTCGATGTCCAGAAAGGGCAGTTCCGTTCATGTGATGGTCAAAGTGAAGTGTAGATTTCAACTACTGAGGCAAAGTAGAAAAACTTGTACTGATAGTTCATCTCTCCTCCAAATCGAATGGACATCATCAGTGAACCTCAGCTATAATCTGATGTGATGGAACCATGGGCCTTCTTGGTTATGGATGTACTCCTTCTCAAAAGCCCCAACATACAGACCTGCCAGGGTGGGGACAAAGGTACTCCCCATAGAAGTACCATGGGTTTGTAAGTAGATATTTCCTTCGAATTAAAAGTCGTTTCTGGTAAGGGCAATCTCTCCTAGGTTTAAAATGAAGGTCAAGGTGTTTTATATACCCATTCCTCTGCATATAGGAGATCCTCCAAAACCCTTGATTCGATATCCAAACCCACCAAGTATTCACTGGAGTGGTCAAACTCTGTTTCTTTTATTAAGTTTAGTGTGTCCTGCAAATAGGATTTCATCTTCTGTACCAAAGTATTGAAGGAAAAGTCACTAAACTGTAACAAATAACACTACTCTCTACTTTTCTATTTACCACTTTCTCTAACTCCGATATCTCTCGCCCATCTCTTTCTCCCTTCCTTGCTGAGACCTCTTTACCTCTCTCTCTACCTCCCTCTAATCTACTCTTCCTCCTTCTGTCCATCTCATCCCTTTATATCTATCCTTTCTTTACTTCATCTCACTCTACTTCAAATATCTCTCAATATCTCTCTATGTCGCTCTATCTTCCGATCCTCTTGAATTGCATTTCTTTTTACCTCCCAAATCACAAAATGGTCACCATTCCCTCTAGCTTACTTGTCTGTCTCCCCATTTCTCTATCTGTCACCTGTCATTCGTTCATCTCTTTATGCACTTGCTTCTCTATTTCAGCTCATCTTCTCTTAATTCGTCTCTCCATCTTTCTCTCCACCTCAATATTTTCTTTACCAGACCTGACTTTTATATCTTATTTTGACCTGCTGCCTTCCTCACTTTCTCACTCTGTATCTGTGTTCTCTGTTTCTGTTTCTCACTCTGTATCTTTGTTCTCTCTCTGTACTCTCTCACTCCATCACGTCTCTGCCAGCCTAACTCACTGTTCTCCCATCCACATCTACCACTCTAACTCATCACTATCTCTACTTCCATTCTCAATCTCAATCTATTTAACCTCTCTCACTTTGCTATTCTCTTCAACTCTGCCCTTCTCCTGTCTCTTATCCACGCCCTTTACTCTTACTCAACATAGTTTGTAGGTCACTGATAAAAAAGGCAGTATTTGATGAGAATGAAAGTATTGCATTCTCTCCTCTAACAGAATTGTTACATACAACCTTTAGGGATATGTTGGTAATCCAAGATAGGAGTTAAAACATTTATAGAACAGGAACAAGAAATGGTGGAAGATCCTGGTGTAAGATCCTCTATTAATATTATAAGAAGAAGCAGCAGTGAAAACCAAAGGGAGGGAATTGCTGCTACATTTTAGAGGAAGCATTCTAAGCTATAGAGTAACAGGCAACATACCTGACTAAAGCTCATGCAGAGAGTAGTAAAACTGTCAGGGTATTAACTTGGTTATTCAGGCTGCAACAATCTGGCCCTCCAATCACGTCACCTAGAGTGAAGTAGGATATCATGTTTGACACTCAAAGTGACATTAACGTGGATTTTCCTAGCAACTAAAGGAACTCCACATAAGTCAGTAGGCAGGGGCGTCTGGTCTAAGGGTCTTCAACCCACTATGTGGGAGTGAACTGTCACAAAAGTGAAAAGGTATTCCTCCATGTTTTGCAACTTTACACTCGGGTTGCGGGATGGTGGAAAAGTGGGCTGCTCTCCATGCATGATGATTGACAGCTAGCTTGCCTGTCACTGTGCAATGAAGTATGCATGTCAGTTTGGCCTCAGATGATAGTGCAATCAACTAATTTCTAGAGAAAGTAATACTGCAGAGAGTGGCCCCTGAATATTGTAAAGAGATGGAGTCGTGCATCGCAGAACAAGAAATAAGAGCGTTTTGATGGTCCGTCTGCAGGAAAACACTGGGCTTGGACTGCCTGCCATTTGAACTTTCTACAATGTTTGGGATCACGTTGTGTCCCAATTGGATACATTTTTATAAAGATGCTTTTGATCATTGATAACTCAGTCCCATAACTAAGCGTGATCCTTTGGATGTAGCTTCACATAGACTCCTATAGACTCCTTTCCATCCTAAATATGGATTTACATTTTTGGGCAAAATGTTAGTAAAAGAAATTGTTAGCAGGACTAACAAATTTGATTAATTCCGATCAGAATAGATTTATTTCAGTTTTAACTAAGTCTGTGAGTATAAGGAGATTAATAGGAATACTTGATTTTGCTCTTGATCATTGGTTCCTGCATTCTGCATAGGTCCTACAGAACACTCTTGAAGATTAGCCAGCATTATCCTGGAGTCATCTTCAGAGGAGCCTAGGCGGATTGCTTACACCTGATGCAGAACTTCTAAAAATAAAAAAAATCTGGGTAGCCTATTAAGATACCGGGTAGCAGGGTGGGCCAGGGACAGAAAATAATCCCAGCCACCAAAATAGAAGTGGCCTCCATTAGTGAATTAGATAGCTAGAAAAGTGGCCATTATTTTCAAATTGTTGCAGTTTTGAACGTGTAAAGGCATGATATAGAAGTGCTTTGCGAGGTGTGGAAAACTGCATGGATTTGAGATTTCTGCAGGCAATGCTTGTCTTAATCTCATTGAAATCAACACAAACAACAGCACAGCAGACCAGGAAACAGGCCCACAAACATCCCAAATTTCACTCCCTGATTGCCCTACGGGCCAGTTCGATCCTGCAGGTCACCCTGGTTTGCGAAAAATTTAAGTGTGTCTTCTTAGTAGGGGAGGGCGGAAGTCGCGTAAGGGACTTTCCCGGAGAGGCACGGAAATTGAACTAATTTCCGTGCTATAGTGACCGGATATTTTGTCCTATTTCTGATTGGTGATGACTTTGGTCTACTACCATCTTAGTATAGTGGATAGATCCCTATTCTCGGCCTATTCTTAGGGTTAGCCAACTGACTTTGGGATATTAATATGCCCTTTCATCATTTTCAGGACTGAAGGCCTATATTAGAGGGTAGATCCTTTATTTCTGACATCATATTACCTATTGGTAGGGCTTGCCTATGTATTTTGATAGAGCTATGCGTCTCTTTCACCTTTTTCGGGCCTACAGGGCCCAAACGAGAGAGACTCCATTTTCTTTCCTGCCTCGGCTGGTTGAGGCGCTTGTAGGTCAAGAGTGATGTTTTAGTTATGAGCTGTTTTTCACTGGAGAGGAACCAGTCAGAGCTGGCCCTTATCGGAATAATATAAGCAGAGCTCGGGTTTTAGGCGAAACAGCAGCTGGCCACTGTGGGAGCATTGGAGGCCCGGAGCCTAGTACAGGAATCTGGTGGGCGGCAGGTTACTGTCTGGAAATTTCCATGAACGAAGAGCTCTTTATATTATCGAGGTGTTGAGAGGAGAGTCAGGCAGTTGACAGTTGGCAGTTGCAGTTGATAGTTGGAGTTTGGAACGATCGAAGGCTGATGATCTTTTGGAGAGACTGACGTTACATCGTGAGTGAGTCTGTTAGAGCAGTTGGAGATAGTTAAACGTCCGAGTTAGAACAATCAGAGTGAAGAAGTTAGTTGAACAGATGGTTTTCAGAGCGGCTGAAACTATATCATTAGATTGAAGTCTGGAGGTGAAGACAGTTCGTGGGAGAGAGGAAGCCAGTGCAAAGTGATCGATGCAGAGCTGGGAAACAGAGAAGAAAAAGAGAGAAGGGTTCCAGTGCTTTGAAGGGGCATAGCGGTGCAGACGTGTATCCGTGGGTGCAGAGTAGAATCTGAGATAAGCCAAGGCACAGACGAGAGCGGGACCCAGATGACAGCTAGAACCGTACTCCGTAATTACAAGATGAAGTCTGTCCTGCTATCATAGTGTACACATATACAAACTCTTTCCTTTACTTTACAGGCTATGCTTAGATTGTTAGGTAGTATTGTGACTTTATAATATAATGTTTTCTTTGTCTGTTATTGTGTAATAAAGGGACCCCAGTTTGTAACAAACATATGTTTATTTGAGTATTGTTTCTATGATAAAGCTAACCTTTCTTTACATACAGGTGCTAGCGTATGGAAGGATGGGTGATTCCCATCTGATGCGGGAGAATGATGTAAGTTTTATGTCAGGGAATAATTCTTAAATATAACAATTTGGCAGTTCTTGTGTGAGAGGATCGGATCACATGAGGGATAACAATTCATATAAGATAGCAGATACCCCCAGTAAATATTAGGTACTTAAAAACTTCCCAATAGAGAGAAAACCGAAGGTATTAATAGGACAGTGAGATCGCTCAAGATAGGGCGTTACTGAGAGCACCAATTGTGATTGGTGTGTAGTGAGATCGCTCAAGATAGGGCGGTAATGAGAGCACCAATTGTGATTGGTGTGTAGTGAGATCGCTCAAGATAGGGCGTTATTGAGAGCACCAATTGCGATTGGTGTGTAGTGAGATCGCTCAAGATAGGGCGTTAATGAGAGCACCAATTGTGATTGGTGTGTAGTGAGATCGCTCAAGATAGGGCATTAATGAGAACACCAATTGTGGTTGGTGTGGTATAGTGAGCTGCTCTCCAATATGAGAAGGAGGGTAGAATAGCCCGGGCCAGATTGTCGCGGGGCTATAAGGTAAGATCATAGGATGAGACATGGAATTCCGTAGTTATTAGTGATTATTCTTAGTAATCCCTTAGAACTAGCAGTGTTTTTGATGGTATAAGCTTGTATATTGCGAATTCCCCATTCCCTGGTAAGTACTCAGGAACTGTTGTAAATAGGATCCGGGGAGGGATGGTGTTACGTTTTGGCCGGGTTGGTTGCATCTAGGTGAATGGGTAATTCTTGGTCTGAGAATCCGGTCATTACACGTGCCTCTCTGCAAATTTCCGTTACGTGACACCCGCCCGCCCGCCACCCGCCCACCTCCCGCCCGCAATATTAAAAAGATTAAAGCCTAAAATAAGATTTAAAACACTTACTTTATCACCGGGTCATCTCTTCCTGGTCTATTGCGCCTTCTTCTTGAAACTGCGCATGCGCAGGAGCCTGCGCTTGTGCATTCCTCGCAAGGAAGGTGTTCAGGGAGGTGTCGCTTCTGATGACTGCTGGTAGCTCTTTCCAGGTCTTGGCCCCATGTGAGTGAAGGCTCTTCCACCTGCTCTGGCTCTGTGGATGCACAGGGTTTCAGCCAGTGCGAGGTTGGATGATCGGAAGTTTGTTTTGGGTAAGTAGAAGTTGATTCTGTCATTGAGTTATTTGGGTCCGTTTTGTGTAGGCATTTGTAGGCATGAGTGAGGATTGTGAAGGTGACTCTTTTCTCCGCGGGGAGCCAGTGAAGTTTTCGTAGGTGTTGGCTGATGTGTTCATGGCGAGTGATGCAGAGGATGAGGCTGGCGGCAGTTGTGTTTAGACTGGAGTTTGCAGAGTAGGGACTTGTTGATGCTGGTGTAGAGTGCATTTACACAGTCCAGTCTGCTGGTGATGAGTGAGTTGGTGAATGTCTTGCTTGCCTCCAGGGGGAACCATTTGAAGGTCTTGCAAAGTATGCGGAGGGTGTTGAAGACGCTGGGTGTGACGGCGTTGACCTGTCGGTTCAAGGTGAGTGAAGAGTCAAGTATGATGCCGAGGTTCTTGGTGTGGTGTGAGGGGGTAGGTGGGCTTCCGAGGGCAGTCGGCCACCAGGTGTTGTCCCATGCTGAAGGGGTGGTTCTAAGGATGAGGACTTCTGCTTCTTCTCAGCACATGACAGGCCAAATGAGTCAAATGTTTATGTGTCCAGGCTGGTAGACGTAAAATTCTTGTTGCTTAATTCCACAGTTGGCGGTCCCTGTAACATCTTGCAGATTATGTGTATTGAGCACAGATGATTTTCCGTATTGTCCCCAGCTGGTGGTGCGGAAATCTATGCTCCATCCAAGGACTGGGTGTCAGAGGAGGAGCCGTTGTCTGTACCAACAGGCACTGATGTTACCTGTGGTGGCTTTAAGAATGCCGGGAATAAGCTGGGGACACTGCAAAAATGGGTCATTATCGGGTCCAGTAAAACATCATCCTCCGGTTGCACATATGAGGGAAGTGTCAGACAGAGATCCAACATGCATTCTTCACCGCAAAACAGGCATCGCAGGACAAGTAAGATGCAGTTCATCGAGACTAATCTAAATGACAAGATCCAAGAAGCACTAAGGGCCAGATCTATGACCCCTTTTTGCGACTGCAAATGTGAGAACCTCCCGTTTGCAGACGCAAAAAAGGCTAATAGCATGTACAAATACTATTTTGCAGGTCACTGACTCGCAAAATAGCATTTGTGACTCTTGCTATTAGGAAGGGGGGTCTGTTCCTAAAGTGAGTCAACATGCTATGTACTAGTGTTTTGTGACCGCATTTGCAGCCGCAAAACACTCGCACTTTACCACCTACTTCAAGTAGGTGGTAAACCACTCACAAAGGGGAAGAGGTCCCCAGAGGACCCCTTCCCCGTTGTGAGCATGTTTGAAAATATTTTTTAAGAGCTGGCAGTAGTCCCAGAGACCACTGCCTGTCATTAAAAAAATTTAACTGAATTTAACTGAAAAGTTAATTTTTCTTTTTAAAATGCATCCCATTTTCCATTAAGGAAAACGGTCTGCATTAAAAAAAACTGCTTTATTAAAAAAGCAGTCCCAGACATGGTGGTCTGCTGAGCCCAGCAGACCACCATCCCTGGGAGGGCCTGGCATTCCCAATGGGCTTGCAAATTGCGAGAGGCTCATTAGTATTCATGAGCCTCACAATTTGCTACCTCGTTGGGAATAGCAAACAGTGTTAAACACACTGTTGTGCATGCAAACTAGCACCTCACAAATCGTGAGTCGCAAATGACTCGCAATTTGTGATGCACTATTTTGCAGGTCGTAGATCTGGCCCTTAGTTCCCTTAGTCGAGGTGTGCTTAGAAGTTGTACCATGCAATCACAATATTTTCTCTCAAGGTGTACTGTTTCCATCTCCTTGGTGACTGGGACGTCCATTGCGTAGCATAAACACGACAATACCTGCTGTTAGGAACAGAATAAGAGGCAGTCCTCCAAAAATCCTTTCAAATAGGCGTGTAAAAAGTCTGGAATAACTCAGAGGACTGTCTGAAATGTGCTTCACAGCCCAGAGCCTATGTTCTTAAATAGGTGGACAATGCCTGTTGTATCAGACATGTTAAAGATATGATTAAGCATTTCTGTGAAATGGAAATGGCGGTTTGTATGTATAAGTGCCTGTATCTCTGCTGAAGACCTTGCTACTTGGAGATCAAAAGTCACTCGCGGGGAGGTTAAGGGCAGTGATTTCTCTGTAAGCATGGCTTTCATTCTGCTCAAAGTATCAAACCGTATTAGTGAAATATTTAATGAAGGCCATAGTGGCACCTCCCTGACTGTATGTGTTGGGGCAAACAATACTTGCATACAGCAAGTAACCCTTGAGCTTAAAGTTACCAGATGTGCGATGCCCAGAAGTATCCCACAGCAACCTTGATCATTCAGCATCAAGTAATTCTCATTCGAAAGTAGTCTGAATACTGGAGTGATCAAGGCAGCTGTGGCACTTTCTAAGTGACAGGACAAATTTGCTACTGAACCATTACACGCCCCATGAAGCATGATATCCTGGCATATAAGTGATCCACTTAAGGTATTCTCGCAGGTTAGTACCACTTAGAAACACGTCTTTTTCCCCACTCCGGCAGCAAAATCTGTAATGCAATTTCCAAGATTCCTTGATAAATTCATTACCCATTTCTTCATATTTGCCTGCCTGCATTTGTTCTAGGCAATATTGAAACTGAATGGTTGTGACTGGAAGAGTTATGTGGCCATGGATTAGCTATTCAATGGATGGTGATTCTGCCTCCGTGAAAGCTAATCTGCCCAGTTTTTAATACACAGCATCGTACACTTTGCTCACCTCTGTGCCATTTCTATCTGTTTTTCTGTCAGATTGTGCGAGGTACAAAGATATGTGCTGTTTATAAAACGCCATGGCACCCAGCCTACATGCAAAGATTGCAGCGTACAGCTTAGTAACATAATAGAAAGTAACTGTGATTGCCTGTGTTGTAATATAGACAAATCTTGTTCTAGTACATCGACAGCAGAAGATACAATGTTGTCCAGTGAATATATCCTGGATGCTAATGTTGTTAACCCATTATCGACCACTGCTAGAGTTTTCTTTAGATGAATGCAATCTATTTCTAGTAATCTTTCAGCGGCCTCCTGCTGTGAAATCTTCCAAATCTTATTGTAGATAGCATAATTGAAGCATTTGTGATGTGGTTTCCTAGGACCTAATAAAAAATCCTGTAGGTCCACATCTCAAGTAAGTAAGGATAAGGGCTGTTTCACCTGTGTGATTGTGGACATTTGTAGCCAACACTGTACGATGTCACTAACCCTGGGTGTTGTCTTTGCACGTAACGTGGATCTGGCTTCTTAATACTAAATCCTTTAGTGTTACAGAAGAATCTTTCTTGACAGTTATTGGTGTATACAAAGGGCATTTGAATGCTACATGAATGAATCATAAACATATATACATTTATGAACTTGGCTCATAAATACAGAAGAAAAAGGCCCGAAACCATTTCCTGTCAAGTTACATAATACAATTTGTATTGACAATGTGAAATATTGCCTCTGAAAGTGTTTCAAAGAATTCTGTTCTCTATGAAAAGTTCTACTATAAACAGATTACTTTGCCCAAAAAAATAAAAATACAAATTTGAAAAAAAACAATCACAGAAAAAGTTCTTTGTGTTAAAAAATGAAGGCCATATTCAGACTGTCTCCGGAACACTGTGTGCCTGAATCAAAAGTCAAAAGTCAATGTTTGGGTATAGAGAAAACATGAAATCTTCTAATCCTGTAGACAAAATGTTGTCTACCATTGTAGGTGAAAGTTGGATTACCTCATTTAGAAGACTAACTGCACATAGATGAATAGCCTCGCCTTCAGCATTGGTCGCATCAGCAATGTTCGTATCGGATGTTACCTGTGTGCCTCTCGTACCTCAGCAGCAGCAATTTGAGACTGTGAGATCTCAATGAATACTGTCATCAGAATTGGTAGCCGCTGGGGACAACACAGAGCATGGGCCGTTATCAGGTCCAGCAGAGTATCGATATCCGTAGGCATAACTGATGGGAGTGTTAGACAAATGTCTAGCACACATTCTTCACTGCAAAGCAGGCAGCGTAGAACAGGTAAGACGCAATCTTGTCAGATTGGTCTGAATGACAGAAATCATGTGGTATTTAATTCTCGTAGATGAGGTATACCTATAATTTGGACGATGCGCTCACGAGACTTCATCTCTACTAGAGTCTCTCTATAGTACTTGGAGTGGTGCTGGTGATTTGGCTTGCCATATCGTAGCAGTAGGAGCAAAAATAGGATCCCTGCACCAAGTCCAAAAAGTAGTGGCAGTCCGCCAAACACAGACTGCACGAAGTTTGGAAGTATTCCGAGGACTGCTTGAAAAGGTGCTAACAGTCCTGAAAACACGTTCTTAAATAGATGTACAATACCGCTTGTATCAGACATGTTTAAGATACGTTCCAACATTCCTGAGAAATGATTAGGGCAGTTTGTATTCAAAAGGGCATGTATCTCGGCAGAAGTCCATGCGACTTGTAGATCTTAGGTTTCTTTGTCCGATGGTCAGTGGCACAGTTTTTTGTAAAAGAAAGGCTTTCATTCTGCTTAGAGTATCAATTTGAATAGAAAAGCTCTTCTTTTTTTTAATATATTTTATTATTCAAAGCAGCAGAATTAGTACACAAGTACACACAAAAAACAACCACAGGGCACATGAGATACACTTCTAATCCACACAATATGTTCATAATAAGTAAATCAATTTAGATTGAACAAACTAAATCTGAATCAGAACAATAACATCTCAATCCTGCAAGTATTCCCTGAGTGTTCCCCATATACTCAAGCCAATCTTACGCTTCTTAGCCCCTTTCAAAGAAAACAAACCCCATTCTATTTTACAATAGTTGTACATTTCCGCACGCCACAGCTCAAACACTGGTGTTTCTTTCTGGAGCCATTCTTTAGCTATACATAAGCGTGCTACGGTCATTGCAAAAAAAAATAATTTTCTATGTACATACAGTGAGTTATCGCCATTGTTCCCAATTACCATCATTGCCGGTGTAATAGTCAACCTTACTTTCAAAACTAATCACAGGAAATTTTCGAAATCTGCTTGACAACTTATCGCATTTAAGAAAAATATGTACACTATCTGCATTTTCCTCTTGGCAGCGAAAACATCTGCCATCAAATTAAGTCCCCCACTTAACCATACGTGCAGGAGTGTAGTATAGATCAAACATAGATTTAAAAAACTGCGCCCTCAAATTTGTAGACATGAGTACTTCCATGGATAGTGCAATAAGTTTCTCGATATTGATATCTGGCTCCCCCAGATCCCTCGACCATTTTACCCTATACTTATCCAAATCATCCAAGTGATTAGCTAATAATAATTGATATACTTCTCCAATTCTGCATTGCCGCCTAATTTTTTCTATTAAGGGATTGGGTTCCCTGGTAAAATTAGCCCGCTGTAAAAAGTCCCTTATCTGCAGATATTTAAAGAATTGTTTCCTGTGGATACCATACTGTACAACCATATCTTCAAAAGATTTACAAACCCCTTCCTTAGAATAGAAGTTGCCTAAGATTCTAATACCCTGTCTCCCCCATACTGAGGCAATATTATCCTGACAAATACCGGGTAACAACCTTCCATCATGCATGCATGTGCAGCAAGAGATTTTCTCAACTTTTATCAAAGTTCAAATTCGTTTCCAAACTTTCTGAGCACTAATTAAAACCTTAAATCTCGTGCGCTTATAGTAGCTGCCATCCACTTCAGTAAATAAACATTGCCTAGCGATAGGACCCATTAAAATTTCAAAAATCGTAGGTGTATTAGCCATGCTACCAGCCCCTTCACCCGTTAGTATCCACCACATTTTCAGCAAAAAACAAGCCTAAAAATACAAAACAAAGTCCGGGACTGCTAAGCCCCCTCTCTCCTGGGGTGGAGTCATAAAACGCATCGCCGTCTGGGCTTACCTGGACTCGATATGAATTTCCCACAAATTGACTGTAGAGTTTGTAGCATAACATTTGAAACTTCTAAGGGAATAGAACGGAATAAATACAAAACCTTGGGTAGAATCTTCATTTTAATGATGTTGCAGCGTCCTATTACAGTGAAATTGAGCCGACCCCATCTATCCAGAGAGTTTTTAATATTTCCAATCAAAGAGTTCCAATATACCTGCATCAGCTCGTTAACATCTGACCATATTAATATATCCAAGTATGTTACTTCTTTGATTACTCGGTCATCTATAAACTGAGTGCTGTTTGAACACAAAATTTGTGTCTTTAAAACTTTGAGCTTGTACCCTGACTTTGCCCCGAACTCTAATGCTAGCGTCTCAATTTCATCCATTGTACCAGCAGGGTCCACAGTAAGCACAGCTAAATCATCTGTGTATGCAAAAACAGAAAATTCATAACCATGAACCAAAAAGGGAGGAATTCGAACATTGTGCATTAATCGTTCTAAAAAAGGATTTATGTACAAAGCAAATAATAAAGGAGAGCAGGGACAACCCTGCCGTGTGCCTCGAGTAATAGGAACGACATCTGAAAGCAAGCCCATTGCAGAAATCTTTGCAGTGGGCAACTCATATAATGCTTTTATAGCTGTCAGAAATTTCTGTCCAAAACCATTTCGCTCCATTATCTGCCACAGGTACCCCCACTCCACTTGATCGAACGCTTTTTCCGCGTCCAACAATATTAGGGCTAATTCCCTTTTTTCCACGCTAGCCAAATCAAACAATGTCACAACTTTATTGATATGTTCCGTAGTTCCCCGTTGGGGACTGAAACCATGCTGATTCACAGACACCAAGGCAGTGATAACTAAGGAAAGGCGATTAGCCAAGATTTTAGAGTAGATCTTATTATCGCAGTTTAATAAAGAAATTGGCCGATATGACCCAACCAAGTTTGGAGGTTTATCTTTCTTGCAAAAAAACGCAATTGTGGCTTCTGACCATGATTTAGGTGGTTGCCCCGCCTGCGCCTGCAGGAATACCTTCAGCATCTCGTCCTTAATAAGCGGGAAAAAAAGTCTATACACCTCCACCGGTATTCTGTCAGGTCCTGCTGCTTTTCCTGCCACTAGGCTTTTTACTGCCCTTTCTAATTCTATCATTGATATCGGGGAGTCCAGCTGTTCTGCAAGCATTGGATCTAGTTGTACCACTTCCTCATATCCCATACCATTATTCCCCCCATCACCATCTCCTTGATGTGTGTACAAACCAGCATAGAATTCCTGAAATATAGCAAGTATCTTTTGCGGGTCCGAATGTGTCATACCATTCTTATCTTTCGTATTCTGAATAGCTCTCGCCGAGCCCTTCATTCTCAGGTGCAGTGTCAGTGCTCTCCCTACAGTCTTGCCAAACTCATGAACTTGTTGTTTCACAATAAGATATTTCCTAGCATTCTCTTCACTCCAGAAGCCAAGAACCCTCGACCTACATTTGACCACTGTATTTAATAACTCAGAAATATCCTGCATACCTGAGACGATGCCTCTCGTTAACCGACACTCCGCCCCCATGAGAGCCTCGTAATACCCAGCTAGCTCCTCCTTTTGCATCTTCTGTAGGTAAAAACTAAAACTATGCACTTCCCCTCGAAAACAGGCTTTAAATGAATCCTAAATTATATCAATCGGTGCGGACAGCCTGTTTTGCAAAAAGAAATCCCCAATCCAAATCCCCATATGCTCCTTGAATTTATTGTTTAAACACAATTTCCTATCAAATGTAAAAAAATTGTGCGGCTTCCTAGCCCGAGTGGCCAGAAGCTCTAAAACTACAGGGGCATGATTCGACGATATCCTCGGAGATACCTCAATGAATGCACCATTTAGTAAATAAGAGGGTGCAAAAAAATGGTCCAACCTAACACATTTTTTATGTGGCTGTGAGTAAAAAGTAAATCCCAACTGCTGTCCCTTTATTTTACCTCACGCGTCTACCAGCCCGTGAACCCGACTTAAGTCATAAAGTGCTTTGAAAACTTTAGGTTTCCGTCCAACATATTTCTGTGGCCCCTCTAATAATGCCTGGTTTGTCAAATTAATGTTAAAATCCCCACACATTATCAGGGGGGCTGGCCATACCGCTAATTCTATGTTTAAATCATACAAAAGCACTGGCTCGTCCAAATTGGACCCGTAAACCATACACAGCGTGAAGTGATAACCTTCTAACTCACACTCCACAATGGCCCACCTACTCAGCTTATCCACCAACCTTCGCCCACACCTTACCAAACCGCTACCTGCAAAAATTGCTACCCCCCTAGTCGTACCAAGCTGCCCAGAAGCAGATAATAGCATAAACCCTAGATCTTTCAATATCGCTCTGTTAGCCCACGGAATATGTGTCTCCTGAATGCAGAGCAGGTCGGGCCAAATTTGACGAACTTCTGCTGCCACCTTTTGACGCTGTGCCCAGTTGTTAAGACCTAATACATTTAACGTACAAATCTTTATCTCTTTACCCAGTATTGTCAAAGTTATACATCAATCCTCTCTCCACAACCCCAGCACATCTGTGACGAAACAAATAAAGAAAATTCAGTGGCTTTGCATCTCCCTCTTGTCTTCTATAACCTCTTATATACACATTTTGATATACAGTTTGCAATGTGTACCTTTTCTTGCTGATTTGAAAATGTTCCCCCTTTTTACCCCCAAACCACCCGCCCCCCCCACGACCCCTTCCCCCACCACCCTTGAAAGCCCCTCCCTCCCCCCCTTAATAATGAGGCTTTAGGACTTAAGGTCCTTTAGATGCAAGCTCACCACCACCACCCCTGTCTTTACCCTGGGGCAAAGAACCATCCTTACTAACCATACACCACACAAAACAAAAGCGAAAAAGAAGAAAGGAAGAGAAAACGAAGCATCAATAAATTCTTTAGCCCTATAATCTAATAGCATCCTATCTGTTGTTATCTAATTAACTAGTTGTACTACATTAAACCCAAAAATTCTTTGACTGATCTTATTGTTGTAAAAAAGCGTGTGCGCTCTTTATAGATTATTTTCAATTTGGCAGGAAACATTAAAAATGCCTGAGCTCCCTTAGCTTGAAATTCAGGAGTCATTTGATGATACTGCCAACGTAGCTCTACAGATTGCTTACATAAATCAGGGTGCACAAAGAATTCAAAGTCACCTCCACTTATTTTCTTGTCAGGCCATGCTTTCACGAATATTTACAACAAGGGGTGGTGAGGGACAGAGTCTCTGAATTAAGCAGAAAGCTCTCACCCAGTCAAGAGATCAGGGCTAGATCCAACACCGTTTTTTAGCTCACTGCACCATCCCAGTTTCAGAACCTGGCTGTATGCAAATTAGTCTGTTCCTGTCCCAGTGCATGATGGGAACAGGGCAAACCAAACTACAAAAGCCAATTCTTACACTGGGAATTTTCTTGGTGCAATGAGCAAGGGTCTCACATCTGAGAATACCCTTCCACGCTTAGGGTGGACAAAAATATTTACAACAAGGGGTGGTGAGGGACAGAGTCTCTGAATTAAGCAGAAAGCTCTCACCCAGTCAAGAGATCAGGGCTAGATCCAACACCGTTTTTTAGCTCACTGCACCATCCAAGTTTCAGAACCTGGCTGTATGCAAATTAGTCTGTTCCTGTCCCGCTTTCACGAATACCTCCTCACGGAAGCTTGTTTATCCCCGTAGCTGGTTGTGCTGATCCGTCAGTATAAATTAATGTTCTTTTTTTTTTATTGTTCCACTTCTTTTTAGAAGAAGTAGGTGTCTGTTTGAAAGTCTCCTTCTCTGGACTACACATTAATTGTGGTTTCAACGCTTTTCCACCCAACTATTCCTGCCTAACTCTGCATATGCAGTTTCTATTATTCTGGGTAGTTCCTGCTCCTGTTTTTAAGGACTAAACTCCCTTACGCGCTGGCGGATGGCCACTGATGCTGCTTCCCTTTTTATATTTGCAGTATTATTGCTGATACCTGGGCATAGTAACCTAGTAACTGCATCCCCAGGTTCAGAGCAGGTTCTGTTCTGTATTAATTTTATATTTGTCTTAATACATCTGGTACTACTGCTGATAACCGATACCATGAGTCCTGGTTTATATGGCATGGAAAACTGTACCCTATGAGGTACAATCTTCTAGTTGTGGTGTGATCCCCTGTAAAAAGTCAAAATATTGAGTAAATAATATCGAATGGACATAATATCGAGTTTAAAATATAGAATGGCCAAAATATCGAATGGACAGAATATAGACATCAAAAATATCGTTTTTGAGGTAAGTAATGTAATATCGAATGTTAAAAATATAGATAGTTAAAATATCGAAGTATATAATATAGGTTATTAAAATTATCGCATTTTTAATAGTATCACATTTTTTATAGTGTTTTTTATGTTATTATATGTGTAAAAAGTGTGTATTTATGTTATAGTTATTTTAATTAATGATTTTTATTTTTTATTTTTGCGTAATTTAATTCTGTAGCGGGCTGTGCGTTAATAGGGGAATAGGGTGGGAAGTAATTTAATTATAATTAATTAAATATGTAAATGTATTTATTGGTATTCATTTTTAATTAATTGTTAATTAATTTATATTTAGTTATTAATTAAATTTTCATTGGCGATTAATTTTAATTAATTGATTAACTGCTAATTATGTTAATTTTACTAATTTATTTTCTGTAGCGGGTTGTGGGTTTATAGGGGAATTGGGTGGGAAGTAATTTAATTATAATTAATTAAATATGTAAATCTATTTATTAGTATTCATTTTTAATTAATTGTTAATTATTTTTTATGGGTAAATAATTACATTTTAATTGCCAAATAATTTTAATTAATTGATTAATTGCTAATTATGTTAATTTTACTAATTTATTTACTGTAATGGGTTGTGGGTTTATAGGGAAATAGTGTGGGAAGTAATTTATTTATAGTTAATTAAATAATTCAATTTATTTAATTGTATTTAATTTGAATTAATTGTTAATTGATTTTTAATTGTTAATTAATTAATTGATAATTTGTAATTAATTTGTATTAATAGGTAACTAATTGTAATAATTAAATTTAATTTGTAATTTTAATTGAATAATTATTATATTATATTAAATTGGTAATTACTTTTAATTAATTTTTTATAGATATTAATTTAATTTTTATGAAATAATATATGAAGTATTTACTTTCCCTACTGTTGCACTCTCTGGAGTGGGAATAGTCATTTTTACCCCTACGCTATCCAACGCTTTCCCTACTGTTGCACTCTTTGGAGTGGGAATAGTAATTTTAACCCCTACGCTATCCAACGCTTTCCCTACTGTTGCACTCTTTGGAGTGGGAATAGTAATTTTAACCCCTACACTATCCAACACTTCCCTACTGTTGCACTCTTTGGAGTGGGAATAGTAATTTTTACCCCTACGCTATCCAACGCTTTCCCTACTGTTGCACTCACTGGAGTTGGATTAGTACTTTTTACCCCTACACTATCCAACGCTTTCCCTACTGTTGCACCCACTGGAGTGGGAATAGTAATTTTCACCTCTACGCTATCCAACGCTTTCCCTACTGTTGCACTGATTGGAGTGGGAATAGTAATTATTACCCCTACGCTATCCAACGCTTTCCCTATTGTTGCACCCACTGGAGTGGGAATAGTAATTTTCACCCCTACGCTATCCAACTCTTTCCCTACTGTTGCACCCACTGGAGTGGGAATAGTAATTTTTACCCCTATGCTATCCAACGCTTTCCCTACTGTTGCATTCACTGGAGTGGGAATAGTAATTTTGACCCTCCCGCTATCCAACGCTTTCCCTACTGTTGGACTCATGGAGTGGGAATAGTAATTTTGACCCTCCCGCTATCCAAACCTTTCCCTACTGATGCACTCACAGGAGTGGGAATAGTAATTTTTACCTCTACGCTATCCAACGCTTTCCCTACTGTTGCACTCTTTGGAGTGGGAATAGTAATTTTTACACCTACTCTATCCAACACTTTCTCTACTGTTGCACTCACTGGAGTGGGAATAGTGATTTTTACCCCTATTCTATCCAACGCTTTCCCTACTGTTGCACTCATTGGAGTGGGAATAGTAATTTTAACACTCTTGCTATGCTACGGTAATAATATTGTATATTTTTTAATAATAATATGTTAATATATATATATGTTTTAACAAATCAAATTGTATTATTTTTTTATAACTTAAATTAATTAGTTAATAATTTCAAGGTTATTTAAGTATTTTTAAGTATATTTTAGCTATTCATTTTTAATATGTAT
This sequence comes from Lissotriton vulgaris, assembly GCF_964263255.1. Taxonomy (NCBI): domain Eukaryota; kingdom Metazoa; phylum Chordata; class Amphibia; order Caudata; family Salamandridae; genus Lissotriton; species Lissotriton vulgaris. Next base: position 759,285,987 of record NC_141689.1, on the reverse strand, counting down.
TTAATTTTACATTAATTTTAATACATTCGATATTTTCATAAAGTACATATTTTTAAACGATATTTTTGATTCAATATTTTTGTACTTACCTGTTTGTAGATAGGACTTCAATAGTTTTTGTAGTCGATATTTTGTAGTCGATATTTTAAATGTCTATATTTTTGTTGTCAATATTATGTCAGTGATCCGTGATCCCCATGGGCAAGCAGATTGTTAGCATTCTGTGTTTTTCATAAGGGCTAATATTTGTGAATACTGCTTCTAGCTGTATTATTTTCTGAGCCATCCAGAATGTCTACATCTTGACAAGTGTAATGTAGGGAGATAGTATAGGTGAAGGGTACCACGTTTACCGAGGCCTATATTATAGTACCTATATGGAATATAGCAGAAGAGGTCATAGCAGAGGGAAGTAGCATTATTGGTTAGGGTGCCCTCCTCCTACCAACCCAGAATCCAGGATAAATATGTAAGAGCTACAGGAGCTCCTCAGATCCATGTCTGGAAAAAGTGAGAAGAAAGACTTCCCTGCTGGACCCTGGACTGCACCAAAGAGAGGACTACACTAAAAAAGAATGCACATGCAGTACTCACAAGGCTCCAGAAAGCAAGGACTGTGCCTTAATCCAAAAGGAAAGGAGTAGAGTCCTTGACCTGCTACAGGTAAAAAAAAGCTGAAGAAGGCACCTGCAAAGCCAAAGAGAGAACACACTAGTTGTAACTGGACTTATCCTGGACTGCACAAGTGCATTGTGGGACCTGCCAGATTGAACAGAACGAACGTGAGTCAGAGTGAAGCCTCGCCAACCAGCTTCAACAGAACTGACATAAGTTGATCTGAAGCCTTGCAAAACCTCGCCTCACAGCTTTATCAAAACAGTGGCAGTATGATGTGACATGATGCAGGACCTCTCACTGCAGCCCTCGTACCTCCTTGGAACTGATGCCAGACAATGTGAAGCCTCGCGTGGCCTTGCAAATCCTCTCAAAACAATGATGCACAGACCGTGCACCAAAGAAATGAGGTGTAATAATCAGCAGGTCTAACTTGGTCCTGTGCCCTACCTACCCTCCATTGTGGTCAGCCTGAACTTGTATCTTTGTTCCAGTCTAATGTATCCAGATTCCCGAGCCTGTTGATACTATTTTTACCCAAATCCATAGAAATGTATATCTCCAGTTCCCTAAATCGGATTTTTGTTATTTTGGTGTTGTTGTGAAGATAAAAATATTCTCAATTTTTATACATTGGTATTGGGTTTTTATTGTGTTGTCTCTTTCACTTATGTACTGTTTTGGTGGTTTAAAGCCTTTACACATGCATACCTACTAAATTAAGCCAGACTTTTCATTTGCCAAGGTACCAAGGGTTGAGTAAGGATTCATTTACTAAGACTTGAATGGACATACTAGTGATTGTGGTATTATTACTAGCCAAGGATGAATACCCCCAGCTACTAATAATCCACTTTTCTACATTTGTTGTGTAGGGGTGGGATCCAGAACTTTAGTTTAGTAACATCTTTCGGTATCTAAGTTGGACAGTTAAAAACCCTCAAAATTGACCTAGTGCAAAAATAGTTTTGATTTTTAATTTGGAGTAATAATAATTGAGTCACTTTTATTTTTTTCTAAATGACTGTGACCTCAATTTTTGCAAAGTTTTTGTTTTTAAATTCAAGAGGTACCACAGAGCTCAATGTAGCTAGTGCTGTAGCGCCACTGGGATCATTTACCGCTGTTCTTGCAATTTACTGGCACTAGCAATGTACTTGGTACTCCTGTTAAACCGTGCCTAGAGTGGTCGGATCTAGCTGATCCAAACCAGCTATCCAATGAGAGCCAGTAACTGAATAACTGACCAACAGACCAGTAACTAGATTCATGTATAAAACTCTCAAAACTATATTATACGAATACAGGATTATTACAGCTAGACCAAATCTCCTAAAGAAAATCAGAAAATCATACAAACCAATAATTCAGTTAAAACAAGGCAAAATAGTAACATTAGAATCTTTTAACTAGGGACTTCTAAATTACAATTCCCATCCCTCATTGATATAATATTAGAGTGCACAATCAATTATTGGAGATATGTCAAAGAGAGATGGAAACAGGATATGGGAATATAAGCAAGTTAGGAAAAGTAATGCATTAATCTTAGACATTAAATCTAGTAGTACAGAATCAAGCTAATCTCATTCAGGCCATCAATTACCAATGCCCTAGACCGACAATATCAATGAAGCACATGAAACTTATCAGCTTAACCCCTTCCAGGCTCATGACGAGCTGGGCTCGTCATGGTGTAGCCTCCTCGCACACTGATGACGAGCCCAGCTCGTCATGAATAATGGGATTTAGAAAATATGAGCACAGGAGGAGAATTCAACTAGCGCGGATGTGGTTAAAAAGTTATCTCCCATGTGGAAAGGAGCCCGGAGATAGTGCACACCGCATATGCATTAAATCAAGGAAAACAATAGAGTCAGCAAGAAACAAAAGATATATCTGAGTCCAGAAGGAAGCAATCCTCAGTGGAAAGGTGGCAAACTGTCGAAAAGAGTGGTATCCTTATCATCAATTCAACATGTGATATAATTTCCTACATTCAGGTTTGATACCTCCTTGGTCACCTCATCTAATCAGACTACTCACTCCACTGATCAATTCATATAGGGTAATTGTCATGCCATATTAAACAGACACTTTTTATAGGAAAAAGGTGAAGATCATTACGTGAGCTATCAAAAAGTAGGAGTGTGAAAAAAATCATCTTTTAATAAAGGCACACGCATGAGTTGAAATGGACAGTTTCTCATGGCAGATGTTCCCAAAGCAATTAAATAGTTGTGAATAGTCCTGGTATGTGCATGGGAACTCCTTTTATGAAACAAAGGGGCTCATTACAAAGTCAGTCGGAAAGCCTCTGACTGACACCCTATAGGACTTAGGACCTACCAACAGGCGCTCTACGGTTCCGACTGTTGGATTACGATATGACCAAGCACTTTTCGGTCGGGTTCCCATTGGTCCCAATGGGAGCTTGTGTTACAGCCATAAACCAGCTGTAACACAAGCTCCTATGGGGAAATGAGTGTGTGTGTGTAAAACCCTGCACCCTGTCGCAGGCATCCCATGATGCCTGCCACACAGTGAAGAGTTTTACCAGAAACCATACACCCTGGGGGCAAGGGGGCCTGCCAGGGGCCCCCAAAGTTACTATCTGACAGCCTTTCCATGTCAAAAAGGCCAGCATGGAAAGACTGACGGAATCTGACATCGTAATCCCGACAGCAGAAACGCTGTCCATAGGGGGTTACTGTGTGGTTCCGACTGACAGGAATACTCCAAGAGCCAGTCGGAACTGAGTCATAATAACCAGCCGGTGTATATTCTGATAGTGATCAGGCGGTCGGACCATAAATCAACTGAGTTAGTTTAAAGGGGTCTGATGCAGTCGGGAAACGTCCGACCGTTGGTCGGAGGCTTTCCGACCAACATCGTAACGAGACCCATAGTGTCATCCCACATTACACATGTATGAAGCATTCTCTGAGAACAGAATTGAGAAGAGAAAGAAAATGCAGGCCTAAATTGAATTTTAGTTTATGAAAATTATTATATAAATTAATGGAAATACATAGTTAATTCTACAGTTTATAAAACCGTATATTCTTTCTTCAATTTGTGTTACTTATAAAGCATTATAATTTCATTGCAATTAGGATGTGTAACTATGGCACATTACTACATTTCAAAAAGTACCAATGTGTAAAATCATTTTAAAATGTGAAATACCTAAATTGTTTCTAGTAATTCTCATTAGCACATGTATGAAGATCATTCTCTAAAAGTTTCAGAGAAATTGCAATTAGCATAAACGTGCAGCACCATTTCTTTTTCTTGGTTGGTCCACACTTAACATGAGCAGACACAGTGTTAGAGCAGAATTCTTCAATACACATTCATAAGGTTATCTAATTTACACTTAGGTTTGTTAATTTTTTACATACATAAATATTCAAAAGAGAAAGGATTAATGAAACTTCTATAAAACAAGAGTCATCACTTTCACAGGTCTATTCCACGTTAAACAATACACCATGAAAATTTAGTAAACACAAACATACGTTATTCAAACAAGCACTTTTATCTAGTCTACACTCTTATGCGTGCTTTTACAATGCAGTAACTAAGTGTCTTTATGATCTATTTCTCATGAGACTTCAACGTATAATATACATGGGTGGTGCATGTTTGTAATGTTTCTCTCAAAAGATGTCAAGATCAGTTTTATGTGTCAAGTAGGGATTCAGCTGTTTGTCTGCTTCATTAATCCCCTATTTGATTGCAAATGAAACCATCACAAAAAAATTCTTGTCTTACTTTACGATTTTGTAGACTTCATCATTTTTAGTCTAGAGTTTTCAAATGCATTCCTCTCATCATAATAACCCCAATGCCTATCCTTCAATTCTATTTCAGCTCTTTTCCTTTTTATTCCTCTAATTTCTTTTTTAGTTTTCAAACATCTATAGACTTTAAAGTTGACAACTAAGGTAAGTGCACATAATGCAGTTGTCAAGATGGGCTTTAAGATTTTCCCAAACAATCCACTTCCCAGATTTGCAAACCATCACCTATCGAAGAAAATCCTTTCTCAATCAATCTCAAGCACGATCTGAGTTTAAATCTTTCAGGTCCTTTCTAAGGTGAGTGATGTTCTAAAGGTTACCCCAAAATCTTCACTCTTGTCTAGAACATACCGGCAACAGTGTTGCACTTTCATCATTTGACAGACTCCACCTTCTATTGCAAGAAGGACATCTACAGCAAGACGATTTTGAAGAGCCATTGATCGCATGGCAATCATTTCATACCTATTGCTAAGAATCTTCCAATAATATCAGTAGCCAGCGTATATACCACAGTAGACAGATTTTATATTTTGTGAGAGTTTATTAACACCCCAACAGATGGTATCAGGGCTCCAAAAATATCTCCTACTATCTCTTCTGCACTTCCCCATCTCTTAAGTCTCCTGTGAGAACCTCCATTGGTTCCATCAGTTTGACCCTCATGATAGATTTTTGGGAAAACTATCCCCATGTAACAGGATCCATACCATTTTTTAGCTAGCCTATAATATGCATTTTCCCACAGATGTAATAAACCCCAGAGAAAACAGGATCAACACCTCCCAAAAACAATCCCACATTTTTCAAAACTTGGAATATGTGGCCGCATTCGCCTGAAACAACAACATTTATATCAGCTTCAGTTCTACATTTTTATATATATAGCTTTCCTCTAAGGTGCTAATCTAGGGCAATAGCAGCTTGGTTTCCCATGGCTTTCATATCTGGTTCCCTAAGGGCACGTAAATGGTATTTTAGAATTATTTGGAGCTTTAGCCATAATCTCTCTTCGTCTACCATCTATTGACTCTACAAATTCCCTTCTACAACATGCAAAATGCAGGCTAGATTGTGTCAGTGTTCATGAGTTGTGTCTAAACTTTGTGTAGGCTTAAAGAATTCTCCAATCATTACAGCTGTTTTAGTATCAGGCATGGCATTTAAATATTTCCTAACAGGCACTTAGGAAAAGATTAGATCATAGTAAGAATGAAGGTACTGAAATTGTCCATTGCCACAAAATAAGCATGTCAGCACACTACAAGAAATATTATATGCTAATACTCGAAAAAGCAGCTGGGTTGTAGAGGATTGCCCTACCAGGACTAGTCACAAAGGTAACAAACTTTTGCCCACCTCAGATGGACAGCTGCCACTTGACCACAAAATTATACTTTCATTCAAAGGGTATGAGAGGCAATATATATACAAGGTAAGTCATATAGTATGCACAAAAAGCCCGAAAAACAAGTCCACGTTGATGTATGTAGCCTTAAGGTGTCTTTATAATAGATGTGCTTGGTTTTCATAAGTGGACAACCACAGCCAGCGAGTTTCGCCCAGACATGGTCTTCTTCAGGGAGCTTTCAAAATGCGGTAATCTCGCCAGGGGAGTCTAGTTAGGTCTGCATCTTATTCAAATCCACGTAAGGACATAGAGTGAAAGAGGAATTAACTTATTTTGAATGAGCACTAATAGTCCAATTAGTGAGAGGCCTCAAGTCTCCATCTTAGTTATGATGAACCGTGTTAGATGTAATTACATCCTCTCAACAGGATGAGATGCCTCCGGATATGGCCCACACACAGAGTTTTTTACACAAATACGTATTGCCTCTAACACGGATCATCATAACTAAGACAGAGACGTGAGGCCTCTCACTAATTGGACTATTAGTGCTTCATTCAAAAGAGGAGGGGAACATCCTTTACAATGCAACTTTTACCACGCAGTGCCTTTACGATGCAACTATTACAACGCAAACCATTACAAGGCATTGCACTGGGTGGTGCTCTAGGATAGGGAATAGATTTAAATTACTATCCAACACCTTCCCTAGTGTCCACGGGGACTGGAGTTGGAATAGTACATTAAACTATTCACTATCCAGCACCCCAAAGCACTATGCGTTGTAAAGGTTTGCGTTGTAATACTTACGTTGTAAAAGCATGCGTGGTAAAAGCATGCGTTGTAATGTCATACATCCAAAAGAGGATAATTTCTCTTTCACCCTAAGTCCCGATGCGGATTTTAATAAGATGTGGACCTAACTAAACTCCCCTGGTGAGATTACTGTATTTTGAAATTGCCCTGAGGAAGCCCATGTCTGAGCAAAATGCGTTGGCTGTGGCTGTCTACCTATGAAAACCAAGCACATCCATAATAAAGACACCTTAAGTCTACATAGAGCAAAGGGGGCTTCTTTTTATCACTTTCTGTGCATACTATATAATTTACCTTGTATATATATATTGCCTCTCATACCCTTTAAATGAAGAAATATTATATGTTACAGGTAGGCGATGATAGGTCACCCGTTCAGAAACTGACATTGACAAATGTAAACACGCATAACAATCTCTACCACCCATGGTATTGACATTCGTACAACAATTTTGTGAATACATTTGTTGAAAAATCACCAACAGACTGATCTCCATGTAATATTTTGTCATCTGAATTGTTTAATTAATTGTCACTCAATCAATCAGTACCTGTAAGCATGCCTACTCACCCATGAGGGTCTCAAGGCACGGAAGCAGCAGGTCCGACTGAGCGCTGAGGTTCAGTCAACGAGGCAGGTCTTGAGATCTTTCCTAAATTGGATCAGCAACAAGGATAGCCTGAGATGGAGTGCCAGGGTGTTCCAGGTTTTAGCAGTGAGGTAGGAAATGGATCTTCCTCTGGTCCTGGTCTTGTGGATCCGAGGGACGGTCGCAAGGGTCAGTTGGAAGGAGTGGAGGTTTTGGTGGGTATGTGGAATGAGAGGCAGTGGCTCAGGTATGTTGGTCCGGCATTGTGGAGGGTTTGGTTAGTGTGTGTGAGTTTAAAGGTGACTCTTTTGTTGACTGGGAACCAGTGGAGTTCTTGTAGGTGTTTAGAGAGCTGCCATGGGGTATGTTGAGGACCTGTCTGGCTGTGGCACTTTGCTCGTTCTGTTGTTTCCTTAGGAGTTTCTTGGTGACGCCTGCATAGAGTGCATTGCTGTATTCGAGTCTGCTGCTGATGAGTGCGTGGGCGACCACTTTTATGGCCTCATTGGGGATCCATCTGAAGGTCTTTCAAAGCAGGCAAAGAGTGTGAAAGCATGATGAGGAGATGGGTTGATCTGGAGGTTCATAGTGAATGAGGAGTCCAGTATGATGTAGAGGTTTTGCATGTGTTCCATGGGTGTGGGGGTGGGTTCCTAATGAGGCGGGCCACCAGGAGTCTTTCCAAGATGGAGTGTTGAGACCCAGTATGAGGACTTCAGCTGTTTCTCATCCAGGTGACGACGGCCTTCATCCGGTTGTGGAAGTTGTTTCTGGTAATTGTGGGCTTGTTGGTGAAGGAGCGGATCAGCAGGGTGTCGTTGATGTAAGAGGCGCTGTTGAGTCTATGCTTCCTGACTATTACAATGAGCAGAGCCATGTAGATGTTGAAGAAGGTGGGGCTCAGGGAAGAGCCCTGCGGAACTCCGCAGCCGATATCATGTGTTGTGAGAGGAACGGTGGTAGTTTGACTCACTGTGTTCTACCGGTAAGAAAGGAATGGATCCAGTCCAAGGCATTGTCATGGATGCTGGCGTCATGGAGTCCCATGCTTAGGGTGCAATGGGAGACAGTGTCAAAGGTGGCCAAGAGGTCAAGGAGGATGAGGGCTGCTGTTTCTCCCCCGTCCAGGAAGGAGTGGATGTCATCGGTGATGGTGAGGATCGTGATTCGCTAAATTATTCCTAGGCACAGAAGTAGGCTCAGGCTTGCTCATGTAAATATGATGACTCAAGGTCAAAACTGTAGGCAATGCTACAAATAAAACAGAAAGTACACCAAGTATACAAACACATATACATTTGTGTTTCAATTATGCCACTGTAGGATCCATTGCCTTTTTGGAATCAGACCTTGTGATTTTTTATAAATATGGATTAGATGATAATAGCGTTAGCAGCAAAGTTCCAGAAACATTGGCCCACATGCATCAAGCATTTTTGGAGTCGCAAACGGTGCGATTCCTTAAAATCGTCCGTTTGCGATTACAAAAGTGCTGTTTGGGATGCATCATGCTATTTTAGAAATCGCAACTTTTTTGTGATTTCTAAAATTGCAATAGCATATAAGAAATCGCAATTTTGCGATTTCTTAAATGCTATGCATCATTTCCAAAAATTGTGCGACTTTTCAAATTGGAAGTGCAAATTACCACGAAGTTCAACCTCGTGGTAATTTGCGAAATTGTTTAAAAATGCACAAAAATGCATTTTTTAAACTGTTAAGTTACAGACACACATGTCCTTAGGACATGTGTGTATGTAACTTCTACTGAAAAGTAAATTTCATGGGTGCAGGGGGGGTCATTTGGACCCCCCTCTCCACCCTTGAAATGGATTGATGAATTGCGATTTAAAATTGCGAATTCGCAATTCCCATTCATTCCTATGGGCATTTTGGCCCACATGCATCAATATCGGCTCTTGCGATTTCTAAATTGCGAAAAATAGCGATTCGCAATTTAGAAATCGCAAAAGCCTATGCATGATTATTTTTTCATTTTTTATGCAATTCGGTAAAAATCGCTATTTTTACCGAATCGCATAAAAAATGCGATTTTCAAATTGCGATTTCACAATTCCCAATTATTCCTATGGGCATTTTGGCAATGGGAATTGCGAATTCGCAATTTGAAATCGCAATTCATCAATCCATTTCAAGGATGGACAGGGGGGTCCAAATGACCCCCCCCCGCACCCATGAAATGTACTTTTCAGTAGAAGTTACATACACACATGTCCTAAGGACATGTGTGTCTGTAACTTAACAGTTTAAAAAATGCATTTTTGTGCATTTTTAAACTATTTCGCAAATTACCACGAGGTTGAACTTTGTGGTAATTTGCACTTCCAATTTGAAAAGTCGCACATTTTTTGGAAATGATGCATAGCATTTAAGAAATCGCAAAATTGCGATTTCTTATATGCTATCGCAATTTTAGAAATCGCAAAAAAGTTGCGATTTCTAAAATAGCATGATGCATCCCAAACAGCACTTTTGGAATCGCAAATGGCCGATTTTAAGGAATCGCACCGTTTGCGACTCCAAAAATGCTTGATGCATGTGGGCCTTTGGCCCATAGGAATGAATGGGAATTGCGAAATCGCAATTTGAAAATCGCATTTTTTATGCGATTTGGTAAAAATAGCGATTTTTACCGAATTGCATAAAAAATGAAAAAATAATCATGCATAGGCTTTTGCGATTTCTAAATTGTGAATCGCTATTTTTCGCAATTTAGAAATCGCAAAAGCCGATATTGATGCATGTGGGCCATTGTTCCTTTCAAGATTTCATCTACTTTATTTCAGAGCTCAGATCACACTTTCTTCAGTTAGTTAATGCAGATTCTTTCGTAACTGCATAGTACTCAAAAGTTGCAAATTTCTCTAGCACAAATGGACTCAGTTCTTTTATTGGAAAATTGATTCAAGAATGTGGGCAGCGTGCACTCAATGTGGAAGACCATCACACTTCACAGTAGTTGTGGTTACCAGGATCACCTCGAACAGCCCACACCAAAGAGGCTTCTAACACAACTTGTGCAAGTGTTTTTTTACCAGGACCCAGCTGCCTGGACTGAGGTTGTGGCACTGCTCCTGGTGAGGTTAAGTAGTCCCTTCCCCAACCTGCTCAGTCACAGAATGCACCACGTCAGCCAGCTCTTTATAATAATTGAGCACCAAATCATCTGTAATATTAACCAATCTTTTGCTGGACTGCAGGCTGTCTCATAGCCCTCCCCATAATAGTTTAGTGAAAAGATAGTCCTGTTCTTCTGTCTGGTGTACTTCTCAAGCTCATCAACACAAGAGGCAATAAATCAGGTAATCTCAGTGAAGTTAACACCTTCACTGCTAAGGCAATTCCCGCTGTGTGCTGAGATATGCAGGATGCCATTATTTATGACGAGCTCAGCTCGTCATCAGCACACGACCAGTGTACTGCATGACGAGCTGAGCTCGTCATGAGCATCGAAGGGGTTAAAGCAAACACTTTTGCCAATATGGATTTCAGTGTTCCGCTTATTTGCTCCACAATTACAGAGGCTTCTGGATGATAAGCACAATGACGTTTTTGATCAATTTGTAATGCTGCACATAGTATCTTAGCAACCTCAATGTTAAATTGTGTCTCTCTGTATGACTCCAAAGGAGTCTAAAATCCAAAGCGCTGTATTAACTCCCTCAACAGCAACTTAGCTGCAGTGTGGTTGTCTTTCCGTCTTGTTGAATATGGCTGCACCCACCTCGAGAACACACACATAATCACAATAATGTATTTCAAATAATTACAAATAGGCATCTCTACAAAGTTGAGCTGCATTCAGTTGAAAGGACCTCCTGATAGCCCTATATGACTCATGGTGACTATTGTTCTTTTCCCTACATTTTATGGTTGACTCACTATGCAACAATAATTCAAGGCTCCTTCCACTGATCTGAATCTTGTATTAAACCATGTCTGACAAAAGAGATGCATCATAGCATACCTTCCAGCATGTGCAGGACCACAAGATTATTGTGCCATAGGAGACAGCAAACTAATTGGCAGTACAGGCCTCCCATCAGTGTGCACCTACACCTTATCTTCTTGCCTTTTACTACATCCTGCTCTGACCCTTCCATGTTGTTTAGTTTCCAGTACCTCATCCTGTAATGCCTTCACTTCCTCCCATGTCCCTACAGTAGTTTGCAATCTGTGATATCAGTGTTTTCTTGCTGATGATACTAAGGGGCTCATTAGGATGGCAGACGGAGGCACATCCGCGGAGCTGGCGGAAACTATAATTTTACGTGCTCCAGCAGTGGACCTCGTGCCTGCCATATTACAATGGCCAAACGTAGCCCATTTTCGGTCTGCCGCTGTGCAACATGAACCACCATGAAAATGCGCCTGCCACTGCGGCGGTTTGAGTGAATAGAGACCCACCGCAATGTGGAATGACGTCCCGTCCGCTCTAAAAATCAGGATGCCCCAAACAGCCCGTCATGCCACAGCGGAGAAGCCCCCCAACCAGAGATGGCAGAAGCATGACAGTGAAGCGCCAAGTCAGACCCCTGTTCCCCTGCAACCGTTCCCGACCTCAATGGAGCCAGCTCTACAAGCTTTTCCGGTGCTGTACCTGATCCACTACCAGCAAATAATGGACCGTTGCGGACAACGCAGCAGATATGCAATCACACAACTCTGCACACAAACACAACACACAACTCCTGTGCTGACATACGGTTCCTGTCCACATCAGACACTCTGGTGGGGACAGGAACACATCCCCAAATGTACCCACACATGTCCTACCTTAAAGAAAATAACCCTTCGGCATCCGGGTCATCAATCTCCGTGAAAGCACTGCAATGTCCGGGTCACATCACTGCAGCGGTGCAGACACAGGAAAACCTGCGCACAATGTAGTAGGCAGAGCCGCCGCAAGGCATAGGCTGTCCACAAAGATTTACAGGGCCCCACCTCCACCTTTCACACACTATGCCCCGCACATCCATTTGGGGACATGCTGTGTGCTCCTCCTATCCCCCCATCACATTTAATCTTCCAGGTGTACCCAGACCCTGCATCTCACACTCCAAACAACCAGGGAGCCTCTCTCAGAAGGTGGGGATGAACAGGATCACCCTGCACACCGACATCCTACTCATGTCAAGCAAACTGAGTGGAATCACAAAATGAATACTCACACTGCATATGTACATCCACTGAACTATCCACACTGCCTGTCAAGTCATTCAGACACACCCCACACTAACACACAACCACATGTACATCACATGCAAGAGAAGGAACATATCACTCCACCGTTAGGCCATCAACCAGACATGGGTGTGACAGTGAGTGAAATTAAACCAAAGTGACCTGTGTGCAACAACTCAGGGAGACATCAAGGCAGAACATGCATAGGCACAGGAATGATAGGAAGTGTCTGAAGTCAAACAGTGACCACCCATACATCTGTGTCAACCTACTTGACATGTTTATGTCAGCAGCACAACACACATGGCTCATTGTTACACTCCCTGACTGTCAAACCCAGGTTGGACCTTCACAAATACCCCTCCTCTACTCAAATCACACCTGCAGCACTCAGCACCAGTGTTAAACACACAGAAGGGTTCAAATGATGTCCTGTGAGTTCGCTGACAACCAATCACACACCCTGGGGTGCTTCTACAAGTGTCAGACTCACACTCAGGGATACCTGAACCAATGCTGACACAAAAACAATATCCAAACACAAATCTCACAAACAACATACACAGAAGTCCAAGAACCCCAGCCATGTGCAGCCAAACAGTGGAAAGGCAATGTGACCCTAGAAAGAACAGGTGTACACACCATTGTCACTCAGTGCCAATGCATAGACAACATACCCCAACACTAACAAGAATTGCATCATCTCAAAACAATCATGTACACAAACTGGGACCAATGGGACAATAAGCTAACACGGACAGAGACACCACACCAACTATCAAGTCAACATGGTGTCTTAGTGTACCACAAGCATGCACATGCACAATACAGACAAGTGACAGGTCAAATATAGGACGACAAAGCACTATGCTGCACCCAAAATAAGTCCAGCAAAAACAATACACCTTACTGCATGTGACAGACACTCAAGGAATGCACACTACACTTGCAACACACATCAGAATGTATCACAATGCACAAACTACTCACACACAATGTCATGCATATAGACCATCACACACACAGAGCATCTGTCAGCAGAAAAGGCCAGCACAGCCAAAACACTGCATACAACAACAACAAAAACACAACAGATGCACATACCAATCCATCACATTGCAAGCTCAGCTGGACATCAGGAGGATGCACACCAGGCAAGTACAAGGCAACATACACTCCAGCACTGCATGCAGGCCAAGCAGTGTGTGCACATCAACCAAATCAGTAGCACACACATCTCAGTGCCACAACATGAACTCCCACAACACAAATCAGCACAGCACACAGACAACATCACACTCAGGAACAGTGGCAGTACCTCAGCAAACACACATAGAGCTTACCCAACACCCACAGATGCACAATTCAGGAACACCCAGGTGCAAACAACATGACCAGAGGACTGTGCAACACAAACAAATGCACTGCACATGAGCAACCATGACTACAAACCAGTAAAAGCAAATCACACATAACTCATTGTGAAACTGTCCTGAGTGGCACATTGGTTCTGTGCACAGATCAGCACCACAAAGCATAGTGTAACAAATGAAGCGGTGGGGAGGCTCACACAATGGCGATCCATGGTTTAGGTGACATGAGATTGAAGTGGTGTGTACGTCAGTGGTGGACTGGTCAGGAGTGTACTTTACACAAACACGTAGAGGAGTCACTCACAATGGGTAGGTATCAGAAGCACAGATAGGAGATGATATGACTCCACATCCCACATACCACACTGGAGCCAAAAATGGGTAAAGTGACAAGAATGTATGACAAATTTCACCTACAATGTCAGTGTGGCTGAGCAGGTCTGCGCAGTGAGCACAAACAGTAACAGAACACATGGCTGATCAACAAAACACAACACAGACTTGGCAGTCACACACTCTGCATACTCACAACTGGCAGCAACAACAAGTAGGTGTCCCCCTAGGAGTGCAAGGACACACCAACACACCACACAGTGCACAACCTACACCCCCTACGTGATCCCAGGATCTGAAGCACATGGCTGACAATTCAAACAAACAGGCACTCAGCTTCTGGGTCATATATGTGTGTGCAGTTGGCATTGCAGTGGCACACACACATCAAAACTACTGACAAAGTCACACCCTTCACACTTCGTGACCAAAACAAGTGATTTATGCAATACGGCAGGGTAATTCACCCTGCCGTATTGCAATAAATCACTTGTTTTGGTTTTATGTTTTATGTCTGTTTGTAAATGGTTTTTTATGTATAGTCCTATGAACTATAAAACAGTCTCACTATGAATCAATTTATAAAATGAAAAAAGATATATTTGTACACAAAGAATATTTCCAAAAAACGAAAAAAAGATTTCTTTATGACTAAATAAAAGGATATAAACTAATGCAATTGTACTAGTGGGTGGTGAGTTCATTTATTAGTCATTCATGGTGTTTATAATTATTTGTGGTTCATAATCTCTGTACTCTCTCTTGACTATAGACCTTTACCAGACTTTGAGCTGAAGGCATGGGAGACAAGAGGGTAAAATTTCAGTGACACTGGGTTATGTACCACTGTGTCTCAGTACAGGAGCATGCACACACCCACATCACTGCTATTCAGATATGTTTAGTAGAAATAATACAGCATGACACATAGTACATTAGCATGAGATAATCATACCTAAATGCATGCAGGTATGAGGATGGACACAGTACCTGGCCATCTCATACACATGCAGAATGCCAGCACAGAAAACAATGTGAAGAAGGCCCATATCTGTGATTCAGTATGTGAGGAAGCAAGACATACATTACATTGTAAATGATGTGTTGGGGCAGACTCATTGTATCCAACACTGCACACCCCTCAGTGTCCTTGCCCTGTGAAGGGCTCACTGTGTCATGGAGGTCACATTTAGGGACATGATCTTAAAATCTCACACACTTCTCACAAGGTCTGTCTTGTGCAATCCACAGGCCTAAGATATTTCATTGATGAATAGGGTAGCAGACAAACCCATATGTCTCACTCTGTCCATTTAGTGATGGGCCCCTGTCGAAATTGGGCATTAACTGTGCTGGCCATTAGGGCTCACACTGCGGTCTAACGTGGACCACCAGAACTGTCACATGCATGTACAATATGAGAGGGCAAACAGTGCCTACAAATGTCAGTCAGTGCACATTATGAAGGAAATGGAAAGGGGATGTTTCAGAAGTACAATAATCTGCTGTGTCATTGGTGAATTTCTGCCAAGAGTGTCCCCTCAGGCATTTCAGTCTTGTGCATAATGCTTAAAGATCCATGGTGGCAATATAAAGTTAAACCCACTTCCATCTGTACCCTCTGAACTAAAAGTCTTTGTAATGTCACAAATGAGCCTGTGAAAACATCATGGACTCAAACATCCATTAACACAGCCAATTTCTAACCTGAGTCCCACTTTCCAAAATTGCAGTGTCACGGTATGGCTCTCCCATCCTGATATCTGCCCAGGAAATATGTAAAATAGACTACAAACACCTTTCCCCTGAAGTCAGCATGCTAGGAAATGTATCACACAAACACACACTCTCAGGCACATACTGCAGCAGATCAACCTCATGTGTATACTCCCTGCACTTCCCTACTTTCTCTGAAACACTTACCAGGACATCAGGAGCACCATATAACCTCCCATACTGTGAGAGCACCTTGTCCACCAGGACCTCCGGCTCCTCTGTGGTGAAGGGACGAGCCCGGAAGTTCTCAGTCCTCGCCATCCTTGGGTCCATGAGCCAGGTACAGGAGCAGGGGGCGGTGAAGAGTGTCGGTCAGCAGTGTCTGGAAGTAGATGATATGTGTGGCTCAGTCCCAAACATATATAGCCCCCTGGAGTTGTTTCAGTGGTACTAAGCTGCTGCAATTGTAGTTCCAGGTTAGCTTTTTTCAAATGCGACCAATGACCGTCCCGTGGTAGCGGTGCATGCCTTCTGCGATTTTCAAAACATCATTGGGCTACCGCTATTGCGCTTCCCATTGGCTGTAAGGGCTTGGGCATTGGCGGTGACACACCGCAGGGGCCAGGCGGTTGCTACCACGTTTTGGCCACCTAATATTGATGCCTATGGCTGTGATTCTGGTCGCAGAGCACGCTTATGGCACCTATAGAAATTTAGTCCACTGATGACTACACATGCCATGTCAGTGCACAGGATTACATGCACAGACATGGACTCCCTCACATGCCACTTGTGATATTGTTGTGCATGTACACGGATCTGTGGTGTGATGGACTCTCACATATGTACACATTTCAATGTGTAAGATGGCTAGGCAACCCACAGTCATGAAGTCTGACTACATAATATGCCTATTTCACTGTATAGATTGCTGAACTCATGTTAATACTTGCTCTTTATGCACACACTGCCCTCATTGTGTTGGTAATGTGTGCCCTACCCGACTTACACAAAAAGATGTGGCAGGTACAGCAGCTATTTAGAAGCTAGCAGTGTTGCTGTCTCACACATGTGCTGATGACAAAAGATGTTGAAATGTACC
Source organism: Lissotriton vulgaris (assembly GCF_964263255.1). NCBI lineage: Eukaryota > Metazoa > Chordata > Amphibia > Caudata > Salamandridae > Lissotriton > Lissotriton vulgaris. The sequence continues at coordinate 759,269,080 of NC_141689.1, read as the reverse complement.
TTTTGACAATCACAAAGTCTGAATCTGTTTTGGGGTTCACACTGTGTGAATACTGGACAAGTGTATTACTGGTTGAGATCAAGGTGTCTCTACATGTCAGTTCTGCTGTAAGCTGATTTTTTATGCCAGTCATTGTTGGCACTGTGTCAGTCAACACGTACGAAGTTGGACACATCTCATAGGGGGATTGAATTGACATGTGTCCCCTTTCATCTCACCTAGGCGGCGAGCAAATGTGCATCATCCATTTACAGTGCTGGTGGACATGAGGGATGAGGACATCATACCGAAGTTCCGTCTTGATCGACCTACCCTTCAAGACCTATGTGCTCTGTTAGAGCCCCATCTGAGTCCTCGCAGAACCTATCCAACTGCTTGGCAGCCCTGCATTTCTTTGCTACTGGTTCATTATGGTACACGGTGTCCAGCACAGGTGGGATGTCGCAACCTATGTTTAGCATGGTGCTACGCGATGTCCTGTCCACTATGATGACCTACAAGGACAGATATATCCATTTCCCCGGGAGGCATGAATTTGCAGCTGTGAAGGGTGATTTTTATGACCTTGGCCACATCCCTAATGTTGTTGGTCCCATTGACTGCACACATGTTGGCCTGGTTCCACCACAGACACGTGAGCACATCTAGAGGAATAGGAAGAATTTCCATTCCATCAGAGTGCAAGTGGTATGCCAGGCGGATAAGATAATCTCACATGTCTGTGCCAAATTTCCTGGATCAGCCCATGACTCCTACATCCTGCATAACAGCATCGTACCACAGCTGATGGCAAATCTGCATCCAGAGCATGCGTGGATTGTGGGTGTAAGTAATTTTTATTTGCATAGTTAAAACCATTGCAATTTCTCCATAAAAAAATTCATCTGCACACAATACATTTTTCACCATAATCATAAAATTGAATCTACATAAAAAAGATATATATTCTATTTCACTCTTCCTATTTAAAATCATGAAGTTAATACAGATTAACGAACATTATTAAATAAGATTCAATTTGTTTTTAATGCCCACGGCTTAGTGAAGGGTCGAAATCCACCATCCTCTTTTCCACCACCTTCATAGATCTAAACCTTTTCAGACAAACATTATTAGATATAATTCAGCTTGATTTAATAACCTCTAAGAGCTTTGTAAAGGGTCAAGTTTCTGCATCTTTTTTTTCCAACCCCTTCATGAATTTCACCAGGCTACAGTTCAAAAGTGGATTATGGGTAAGTGCGCAGAGTAAAGTAGTGTGCTGTATGTGTGACATGCTGTTCTCAGATGCTGTTTATATTACACAATACCTCCGTGGTTGTTGAGTCCACTAAGGAATCCCAGGACCCCAGGTGATGTCGGCTACAATAATGCTCATGGCAGGACACGTTGTGTAGTGGAGCGTACTTTTGGTCTACTTAGGACACAATTTTGCTGCCTGGACAGGACCGGAGGTGCACTGATGTTCTCTCCCCAAAAGGTGAGTCAGATCGTAGTTGCATGCTGCATGCTCCACAACTTGGCCTTGTGCAAAGAGATCCCCCTGCTCCTGGATGATGATGAGCAGCTGAGGCCCCTACCTGCAAACCCACACATGTCCAGTGACAAGGATAGTGGAGAGGAGGAATGTGTCGACCTGTGTCAACAGCTCATCAACCGCTACTTTCCTTGAAGGTGAGTGAAAACGTACAACGGTGCCATTGCTGATTTTGTTTTTGGTGAAAAGGCCTAGCCTAGGGGAGCTTTGTGACTGCTGCCTGTTGTTGGCTCTGTGCTGGCTGTTAATGTTTCTGGGACAGGGTATTTATGCACAGCTACAGGATGTCTATGTCGGTACTGTTTGTCATTGTAATGTGTTCAGATTTGAGTACCTTGATGACAAGTGTTATGTAATCGCTGTATTGCCATCACCTGAGAAGTGAATATAGTTCTCTTGTGTTTTCCTAGGTCCCTTCAGCCGCTCAATGCAACCCAACAACCAGTGCTCCTGGTACATTGTAATCAGAGTCAACATTGTACATCCTGTGAAAAACTTGGAGCTGACATGAAAACATAGGTGTGTAAAATGTGTTTATTTACAATAGGTATATGTGACAGGGAAGTGAATATTTACAAACCAGTGAAAAGGAAATCAATGAGTTTTGAGTGGTGGTAGATGAGACAATAGAGTAGTCTCCACATTGATGTCCTACAAATGCCTGCCATCAACATGGCAGTGTGGATAAGGACAGTCAACAAAGTCAATGAGAAGGTGAAGAGAGGTGCCATCATGGCTGGCTCCTTGACTGGTGTTTAGCTGGTGCTTTGCCACGTGTTCCTCCCTTGGTTTTCCTTGGACGGCCCCTTGAGCGTTTGGCAGGGGGGGCTCTGCTGTGGGCTCAGTGGGGTGTGAGGACTCACACGTCTCTGTGGCCGCAGGGGAGGTAGAGGGACACTGGAGGTAGGTTGAGCTGTTGTTGGGGCCACAGGCCAGTCTCTCAAGACACCCACAAGCGGGCATAAGAGGTCCACGATTCGGCCCATTCATGTGTCTATTGACCTCAGCAACAGGCGGAGCGCACATGAATCTTCCAGAGCCTGCCCTATGTGTCCCTGGGCTCGTTCATAGGGCACAAGGAATCTGGCCATGTTGGTCAGGGCTTCGATCCCAGTGTCCTGTAGATTTTTGCACCCAGTTGTCCTCCCACCTTCCCTGCTGTCCCGGACCTGTGGCGTCACCACTCTATGGACCTGCTTGCTTTTCCTGCCCTCCTCAGATTGTGGGGTGGTGTGGGCATCCTCTAAGGCAGGGACAGTGTTGCGAGCAGCAGTGGTGGTGGTGGTGGAGGCCTCACAGGTCGTTACAGCAGGGGTCAGCACAGTTGTTGTTGCTGAGGTGGTTGCAGTGGGGACAGTGGGCTCCTGGGACCGGTGCACCCTGGCATACCTGATGGGCCGGCTTCTGGCTCCACATCCAAGGAATCTAAGGAGTCAGCATCAGAGAGTCCATGTTCCGTGGGGAAACTGACTCTGCAGGTTGGTGTTCTCATCTGCAGCTGTCAACTCTTGGTCACCTGTGGAAGAAAGGGGAAATGGTAATTGAAGTGCACCCCACATGCTTGGTGTTAGATCTTTGGATGTTACATGTTATACACCGCACAGTTTACATTGATATCACATTGTAAGTCTGCACGGTACTGAGCATCATGACATGATGTGGAGGTACATACATTACTTTTCCATGGTGTGATATCTCAATAGATACCTTGCACCACGTATAGATTGGGTTGGTACAAAGACATGTTGTCATCTAACGACTAGCAGCACAACTTCATGTGGAGCATCTTTGTTGTTTACTCTGCATGGAAGACATTACATCTGAACATGAACTATGAACTAGCCATTGTAATCTCATGCATACCTTTGCCATATCATGTGCTTTGTTTTCTTTCTACTACTGACCATGCTTGTTTAGTTTTCATATGGCCCTTGACGCTCTGCCCCATGGCACTTATAGATGGCATTTCTTGCTGTGTATGATTGTGACCTGCATTTCTTAAACATGTGATTTGATGAGTCACACTTTGGTTTCTGTGACAGTTACATAGACTTAGCTGTCTGCACACTGGAAGTAGCTATTGGATCTATGTCAAGTTTGGTGGGATGTGAGGGCTAGTGTGGTCATATGGCTCCATGCTTTTTGAGAGGAATGGCAGGGTGCATGCACTGTCTATCTACCTGTTCTGTGGCATGGTTGAGGGGAATTGCTGACACATGTTTCTAGGTGTCGGGGAGTGCTCCATCCTGCTGAGCTGTGGGACAAGGGTGACTGGTGGGAGTTCCTGTTAAGAAGCCTACCTACCTGTGAGTTTGTACGGAGCACTGCAATAGCTGCCACCTGGTTGGGTATGTGTGGAGTGCTCTATCCTGATGAGCAGTGGGACAAGGGGACCTGGTAGGAGTTGTAGTACAGTCTTCCCACCCCCAACACCCCTCCCTGTTAAGATGGCTACCTATCTGTGAGTTTGTAGGGAGCACTGCACTAGCTGCCACATGGTTGGGGGGGTGTGGAGTAAGCATGAGCGGGAAATCCGTTACGCTCGCGGATTTTGCGGATTTTTGGGAAATCCGCAATCCGCGAATTTTGTGGATTTCCCGCAAAATCCGCAAAAAAAAATCCGCGAGCGTAACGGGTTCAAAAGTTGAACCCCCACTCATGCAACTATTTTACAATGGCGCCAGCAAGCTGCCAGCGCCGTTGTAAAATAGTTACAAAGTTAGCTTGCACAGGAACCACTAGATAAAACGAAGCAGGTGCTGCTTTATTTTATCTAAGTGCTTCCTGTGCAAGCTAACTTTGTAACTATTTTACAACGGCGCTGGCAGCTTGCTGGCGCCATTGTAAAATAGTTACAGGCACAGCCTCACACAGGTCACTCAAGGGACCCCTGCGCCCTTCAGGGCGATTGCATAGTAACACACACATGGTCACTCGAACTAGTTGCTCAAATTCAGTGACTCATTCATTAGCCCAAAAACAATCCTGAGCGTCTTCGAGGCTGGACAGGTGTGCCTCTTCCCAAATCTACCGTGGAAAATCAGCTGTGATGCTGGGTAGAGGGCGGCCTTTGCATGGTCGCTCGAACTAGTTGATGCTCAAAATCAGTGACTCATTCATTAGCCCAAAAACAATCATGAGCGTCTTCGAGGCGGGACAGGTGTGCCTCTTCCCAAATCTACTTTGGAAAATCAGCTGTGATGCTGGGTAGAGGCCTTTGCATCCTTGACTTTCATGAGCGCAATCCCCGTGCTGTTCCTGTGGCCAGGAGCTTCTTTCTCTTCAAATAATTGTGTTCGCACGGGTTACTGCAAGTTCGCACGCGTTTTGTACAATTTCGCAATTTGCGAAATTGTACAAAACCCTCGCGAACTTGCAGAAACCCGTGCGAACATAAAAAAAAAAAAATCAGCAAATTCGCGAGAATTAGCGGATGGAATTTTTGCGGATTGCGAGTTCGCAAATCCGCAAAATTCGCGAACGCGAGATTCGCAAAATTCGCTCATGGTTAGTGTGGAGTTCTCCATCCTGCTCAGCTGTGGGACAAAGGGGGCTGATAGGAGTTGTAGTGCAGTCTTCCAACCCACCAACCATAACCCCTCCCTGTTAAGATAGCTAACTACCTGTTACTTTGAAGTGTGCAATGCAATGGCTGACAACTGCTTCTAGGTGGGGGGAGTGGGAGTGCTCCCTTCAGTGGAGCTGTGGGCCAAGGGCACCTGGTGGGAATTGTAGTGCAGTCTTCCCACCCACCAACACCCCTCCCTGTTAAGATGGCTACCTACATGTGAGTTTGTAGACAGCTCTGCAATAGCTGCCACATGGTTGAGGGTGTGTGTAGAGTGCTCCATCCTGCTCAGCTGTGGGGCAAGGGGGCCTGGTGGGAGTTGTAGTGCAGTCTTCCCACCCACCAACACCCCTCCCTGTTAAGATTGCTACCTACCTGTTACTTTGAAGTGAGCAATGCAATGGCTGACGCATGCTTCTGGCTGGGGGGTGGGAGTGTGCCATCATGCTCAGCTGTGGGACAAGGGAGCCTGGTGGGAGTTGTAGTGCAGTCTTCCCTACCCACCAACACCACTCCCTGTTAAGATGGCTACCTACCTGTGAGTTTGCTTGTTGAAATACGATGGTTGTCACATGCTCCTGGGTGGGGTGGCAGTGCTCCATCCTGCTCAGCTGTGGGACAGGGGGCCTGGTGGGAGTTGTAGTGCTTGCTGATTGTACAAATGCATCCCAGGGAATGTTGCTATCTACCTTTGGGGTGAATGAGAAGGAGTAAATGTTGGACCTGTGAGACATGTGTTGGGGAGTATATGGTGCATATGAATGGAATAGGGTTTAGGAGGTGTAGCTTTGTAGTTGTGCAAGACAGTACATAGCAGTGTGATGATAGACATTTGTTTGTACTTACCAGCCTCCACTCCCCCAGCTATTCTTGTGAGACTCTCTGGATGCAGTGTGGCAAGCACCTTCTCCTCCCATGCAGTGAATATTCTTGGTAGAATGGGAGGGCCACTGCCAGTAATCTGAGCCAGCCAATGGTTCTTGTTGTTCCTCTCTTTCACCTGCCCCTTGAGGTCATGCCACTGCTGGATCACTGACACAATATCGATGTCAAAAATATCGATATACAAAAATATCGAGTTAAAAATATAGAATGCCAAAATATCGACTTCCTATCTCCAAACAGGTAAGTACAAAATTATTGAATCAAAAATATTGATGTAAAAAATATTGATAGTCAAAATATCGACCTTTTAAAATAGTTAACAGTAATTTAAAATTAATGAAATAATAAATATAACTAACTTAAAAATACTTAAAACACTTAAATAACATTAGAACTAATAAGTAATTAATATAATTTTTTTAAAAAATATATAATAAATATATATATATATATATATATATATATATATATATATATATATATATATGTATATATATATATATATATATATATATATGTATATACATAGTATTAAAATATACCATATATTTACCATAGGATAGCGCGTGGGTTAAATTTACTATTACCACTCCAGTAGGTGCAACAATAGAAAAAACATTGGATAGCATAGCAGTAAACATTACTATTCCCACTCCAGTGAGTGCAACAGTAGGGAAAGCGTTGGATAGCGGGAGGGTAAGAATTACTATTCCCACTCCAGAGAGTGCAATAGTAGGGAAAGGGTTGGATAGCGTAGGGGTAAAAACTTACTATTCCAACTTCGGAGAGTGCAACAGTATGGAAAGCATTGGATAGCGTAGAGGTAAAAATTACTATTCCCACTCTACAGAGTGCAACAGTAGGGAAAGCGATGGATAGCGTAGGGATAACAATTACTATTCCCACTCCACAGAGTGAAACAGTAGGGAAAGCGTTGGATAGCGTAGACATGAAAATTACTATTCCCACTCCAGTGAATGCAACAGTAGGGAATATGTTGGATAGCAGGAGGGTAAAAATTACTATTCCCACTCCAGAGAGTGCAACAGTAGGGAAAGCGCTGGATAGCATAGGGATAACAATTACTATTCCCACTCCACAGAGTGCAACAGTAGGGAAAGCATTGGATAGCGTAGGCATAAAAATTACTATTCCCACTCCAGTGAGTGCAACAGTAGGGAAAACGTTGGATAGCAAGAGGGTAAAAATTACTATTCCCACTCCAGAGAGTGCAACAGTAGGGAAAGCGTTGGATAGCGGGAGAATAAAAATTACTATTCCCACTCCAGTGAGTGCAACAGTAGGGAAAGCGTTGGATAGCGTAGAGGTTAAAATTACTATTCCCACCTTAGAGAGTGCAACCGTAGGGATGGGTTGGATAGCGTAGGGGTAAAAATTACTACTCCCACTCCAGTGAGAGCAACAGTAGGGAAAGCACTGGATAGCGTAGTGGTTAAAACTACTATTCCCACTCCAGAGAGTGCAACAGTAGGGAAAGCATTGGATAGCGTAGGGATAAAAATTCCTATTCCCACTCCAATGAGTGCAGCAGTAGATAAAGCGTTGGATAGCGTAGGGGTAAAAATGACTATTCCCACTCCAGAGAGTGCAACAGTAGGGAAAGCGTTGGATAGCGTAGAGGTTAAAATTACTATTCCCACTCCAGAGAGTGCAACAGTAGGGAAAGGGTTGAATAGTGTAGGGGTAAAAATTACTATTACCACACCAGTGAGTGCAACAGTAGGGAAAGGGCTGGATAGCGTAGGGGTTAAAATTACTATTCCCACTCCAGAGAGTGCAACAGTAGGGAAAGCATTGGATAGCGTAGGGGTAAAAATTACTATTCCAACTCCCATGAGTGCAACAGTAGGGAAAGCATTGGATAGCGTGTAGGTAAAAATTAGTATTCCCACTCCTGAGAGTGCAACAGTAGGGAACATAAATACTTCATATATGAATGAAAATTAATTAAATATGAATACCAATTACAAAAATTAAAAAATAAGTATTAGTTATTTATAATAAATTAATTATTTTCAACAAAAATAAGCAATAAATAAATTTAAAAATGTAAGTATTTATAATTAAATTACTTCCCACCCATGATTAACATTTAATCAATTGATTAAAATTAATTACCAATTACATTTTAAATAATTACCAAATAATAAATAATTAAAAATTAAATCAAAATAAATACCAATAAATAAATTAACATATTTAATTAATTTTATTTAAATTACTTCCCACCCTATTCCCCTATAAACTCACAACCCGCAACAGAAAATAAATTAATATATTTAACATAATTATCAATTAACCAATTAATTAAAATTAATTACCAATTTAATTTTAATTATTTACCAATTAATAATGAATCAACAATTAATTAAAAAATAATACCAATAAATATATTAACATATTTAATTAATTATAATTAAATTACTTCCCACCCTATTCCCCTATAAACCCACAACCCGCTACAGAAAATAAATTAATATAATTAACATAATTATCAATTAATCAATTAATTAAAATGAATTACCATTTACATGTTAATTGATTACCAATTAATAAATAATTAACAATTAATTCAAAATAAATACCAATACATAAATTAACATATTTAATTAATTATAATTAAATTCCCACCCTATTCCCCTTTAAACCCACAACCCGCTACTGATTTATATTACGCAAAAATAAAATACCATAAAAATAATTATTTAAAATAAATTATAAATTAAATATACACTTTTCACACATATAGTAACATAAAAAACACTTAAAAAATTTATAATAACTTACTTACCTCTAATTCGATATTTTTGTTGTCTATATTCTGTCCATTCGATATTTTGTCCATTCTATATTTTGGAATCGATATTATTGCTATTCTAGTCGATATTTTTGTAGTCTATATTCTGTCCAGTCGATATTATGTCCATTCTATATTTTTGAATCGATATTAATGTAAATCGATGTAAAAAACTCGATATTTTGACTGTGCATCGCCACTGCTTCATGCTTGGATAGCAGGGTGGTCCCTACTGAATTGACTTTGTTGACTATCCTTTTCCACATTTGCGTTCTGGTGGCTAACGGTGTGTGTAGGACCAGGTTACCAAACAATTGTGGTTCTACTCTGTTTATCTCATCTACCATGACTGACAACTCCTTGTCAGTGAATGTGGGCATTTTCTTTGGTGCCATGGTGTGTGATGTGCAAATTGTTTGAGGTGCAGGAAAGATGTAAATGTAAAAGAGAGTGGTGGTGTTGATATAAGTGGTGTGTGTTTGTTGTTGTGCTGATGAGATGTGTGTTGTGGTTTGCCTTGCCTTTGTGCTGTGGAGTTGGTTCCTTCAGGGGTGGAGTATTGCAAAGGATTCTGGTCAGGAAAAGGGCTGGTTTTATACACAGCTATAAATGTGTGTCAAAATAGAGTATTGCTGTCAGGTGTGTTGTGTGGGTTGTCCTGGGCTTTGTATTTTTCTAGTTGCCATAGGGAGGTGTCATTGGAGTGTGTTAGGTGATTTTGGGGGCTGTGCTAGTTTGATGTGTACACTTGGTGGCCTTGTTGTGTGTCTTTTCTGTCGGCCGCCATTATTTTTCCGGAGTGGCAGTGGTGATGGGTATGAAACAGCCCTTCCGCCAGCTCTTGCACTCATCACTATTTGCGATCATGGGGGTCAGAAACACCGGAACATTCACCTGTCACCTCAATTGTATCCTAATTTCAAATACGGTCAATCTGCTGGCTGTGTGGTGGTTTGGGATTTTTCTGCTGCAAATATGACTGCCACAGACGTTTTTTCACATGCTCTGCACGCTACTGGCAGTCTTTCCTGGCATCAGCATTGTGGCGGTACCAGCGGACGGTTAATTTCTGCTACCATGGTGGTCTGTATGGCCATCCTAATAGAACCCTAAGTGTATATATAAGAATTTAGAGCGCAATAGCGCGCAGTCTCATCCTCAAAGCGGTTTCCGACTGTGACATAACCATTGCCCTGTCAATGGGCTGCTCATGTCACCACAGGAATTTGGACAGGGTATTGTAATGACAGCAAAAGGTTCCTAACACTCTCTCCGTTCCTGATGGAGGACCCTGATGTGGTCATGAACCCTCACTGTGACCACAATTGCTCAAAGTCTATACAACCCCAAATTTGCACTGACTGTTGGGGAAGATGGTCACTTGCAATTTGTCAGATATGTTACAAGCTTGCATCACGACAACCAGTTCAGTCACCTGAGCAGAGTACACACCCTGCAACAAGGAGGCTTCAATCACACCAGCAACTGTACATACAGCAAAAGCAGTGTTCAATTTCACTTCTGTATCACACAAACAGGACCTGTTAACAAACTGTACATGATCTGAATCAGGCAAAGGGGTATCAAGATTATCAGGATGAGACTTAGCACACAAAGCAGTTACATCCAGGCAATTATGATCAGCCTCATCAATCACAACTTCCTTTCTATGGAGTGGCATCAGAATTGCAGGATTCAAACTTGAGCATCTCATCAAAGTTACGTTCTCAGCTCCCAGGAACATTTGCTTGGACCTGGTGATGGTATGCTAAGGACTGCGCACAGTGCCATGCATCTGTGTCAGTACAGATAATGCACATCCCCCACGCGCACTGCAAAACAGAGTAAAACTTTTGTTGTAACCAAGCATTCTCAAAGTTGAAGCTCGATGAAGAACTCTCTCACAGTTCAGTAAATGAGCGCATGCAATCAGCATCCAAGGATACCCAGTCTGATATATATTTATATTTGGACTCTAAAGAGGTTTGGCTGTCAAAGAAAAAATTGGAATCCATTGTCGACAATAGCCAACCATTCCCGAAAACATACTGACTTCCTTTTGAGGACTTGGCGGATTTATATGCAGGATCACAGTGATCCTATCTTTAGACACTTTCCTTGCTTATTTCTCAATTTGATGTCCAAGGTAAAGAACAGTTATTTGGCAAAGTTGCAATTTGTACGGTGACACCTTATGTCCATTGACAGCCAAATGATTCAGTAAAGCAATGGTATTGTGTGTGCAAGCCTCCTGTGTACTTGACGCTACCAATAAGTCACCAATGTAGTGGAGGAGGACAGAGTGATTTAGCATCTCTACGAATTCCATATTTTTCTTCAAAATCTGATTGAATATGGAGAGGTTTCGGCATACCCTTGTAGTACTCGGAGTCATGCAAAAACACGACGGCCGAACCGGAAAGCAAACAAATACTGGCTGTCCTGATGCAATGGAATTGAAAAGAAAGTTTGACACAACTCAATGACTGAAAGTCATTCATCTTCCCATGGAATTTGGAATAAAATCACTGCTGGATTTGTGGCACCACAGGACAATGTGAGACAATGATCTGATTAACTTTGTGCAAATCCTGAACAATAAGGTATTTACAGTTGGGCAAACCCATGATAGAAGAGTTACATGGACTCTTATTTCTTTCAGGATTGCTCGATCAATGAAACAATTAAAGGAGTGATACCTGAAATGGTGTCTAGACTCATTGCAGAATTAGTGGAAATTCAGCATTTTGCTTCACAATCATTTTTACTGGAGCCACCTCTTTAATCAGACCAATGTCTTTGCCTGTAAAATCACAGACCAATGGAAATATGGTGTCTCTTACTTTCATCATTTGACAGACTCCACCTTCTATTGTGAGAAGGACGTCTAAAGCAAGAAAATGTTGAAGAACCATTGATCTCATGGCAATCATTTCAGTACATATTGCTAAGAATCCTCCAGCAGTATTAGTAGATAGCTTATCTACCAAAGTAGACAGTGTTTGTATTTTGTGTGAGTTTAGTATCACCCCGTTTACAGGCGAATATTCCTTTCAATCACCTATGAGATACACCAGTCTCACTCTGGTAAGCAAACAACCTGTTTCATAAATTAGCACGACACACACCTGTTTACAGGTTGTAAGTAACACAGAGTAATTTACATTATAGATTTACTCAGCATTCCACTACTCGGACAGTTTCGATACAATTTGCAAAAACAACAGGTGATGGACCGAATGAGGATCAATGTCACACATTCAACCCAGTCAAAAGATCTCCCAGGCTCTCCACACAACTGGAGTCAAGCTATCCAGGCTGAATGAAGGCTGATAGCCAGAAACCGGTCCGTGGATGCTTGATTCCGGTCTGGGAAAGACATGGCTTGGTAGTTCGGACTGGACTGTTCCCATGCGGCACAGGGTCAGAGCTGATTTGCATATAGCCAGTGTCTAACCCAGGGTGATGTGGAGTGCAAAAAAACGATGGATTTGGGCCCAGATCTTTGGACTGGGGTGAGTGTGTGACATTGATCCACATTCGGTCCATCACCTGTTGTTTTCGATACAATTTGCGGCAGGTACTACTTTACTATTTGCATTTTATTCGGTGACATGAACACTGGTACACCTTGTCACTATTTATTGTTTACCCACAGTTTCGGGTTGCTTTACACTAATTGCCCATCGATTGCTGTGAGCATCGGTAATACTGTTTTCACTTACTAACCTCTATCTATGGCCAAACTTGGTTGGCTTCTCAGTGTGAAATCACGGACTTTGTATACATTAACCACTGTGCATGATGGAATAACTACATTATGTTCTTCCCACCCCAAACATTTTTTACGCTAGCATGTTGGTTTGACATGTATCACATTATTCTTAGGACATTTTAAAGACACACATTAATCAGGATATCATCACATGTCTATTTCAGAAAGGTTGAGATAACCTCCAGTGCACGTACAATATATATCAGTGTGTTATTTATTTCTTTTCAGATGTGCCCCTTAAGAAGGGACCATGGGGTCCCAAAATGCATTGGGCTGATTTTTCACAGATCTGCTTACTTTAGACTTAATGTTTAGAAAAACCACTGTTTATTTTGAATTGTTTTTGAACATTGTAGAAATAGAAGTGGAGATGGCATCCACATATAACCTATGCTTGTAATTCATGTTCATGTATTTTATAGTACATAGTACATGGTCAATATAATTTCTAAAAGAATATTTATGGTGTATTTTGTGAATATATCAATTTTGGATTGAAAAACGTTTGATTCACTTTGGCAACTGCCATTGGTCTAGTGCTACCCACTCTGGGATCATACCCTGGTTTCATTTATTATTTACTTCCAGTGAGGTCACAACAGGTAGTGGGTATGCACCCTTAACCTTAAACACTAAAAAACAGAAAAATTGGTGGTCCATCTCCTGATCCCCCACTTTTAGTATCACCCCAATAGACGGTATCATCTCTTGGTAACAGCTGAAACACTTTGGCACGCTCTGTCTTCTGTTTAGAAAGGTAAAGACAACATCCTCATCATTTGTATGTGACTCAAATCCTTTTGGTGTGCAATAGATTAATCAATTTGATTTTCACAACAAGTCTCATCCCAATAAGTTTACTGGGCTTCAATTACACTTAACGAATTTGTGTAGATCCTTAAAAGAGCCAATTTTCACATGTACAAGTTCTGTAACTGTGTTTGAAATCATTCGATTTGCAACTCCTACAACTTGAATTCCTGAGAGGGGTAGGTTTGGAACTTCCACTGTTCTTACAGTGGAAAAGGTAGCACCAGTGTGAACAAGAAATGAGATTGGAGACTACTTTACCTTTTCATCCACATAGGGACAATTCTGGTCTACCTCTAAGAACGTGCCAAGCATGCATTACTCCTCCCCTCTCAGGCACTGTCATTGTGACTGGTCTGAGTCAGTGTCATCTAATTGGCTCAAAGAGTATTGCTGGGAAACATTCTGATTTGCATTAGATCCTGGAGAACCGGGCCTTAAGGGCCTGGCGGCGCAGGGTATGCCTTAAATCCCCGATTTCACCTGACTTGTCGGACAGAGACACGAGACACTCTGTTAGGCGTAGAAAACCAGGTTTATTAGCTGCAGCTAAGCACAGTTGTCCCAGAAGTACAGAGTACGTTCTCAGGAGACTGCCACTTTATTCCGTGGCGCACAATCTTTTATAGGGCACATATTTACAACGTATACTCCCAATACATACAAAGCAAGCCAATAGGAAAAGTTGGAAAACAAACTATCAGGTGTCCCAAATACGCCCCTCTTTCAGACCCTGCGTGTCACCCCTCCCCACAAATTAATCAGTGCTAGTGCCTACAATCCTATTTGCAGGTGGCAGGACGTATTTGTGTGCCTCAAAGGATAGTTAGGGGAGGCCAAATAGTCAGTTGAGACAGGGATTAATCAACCCAGACATGGATTAGTGAACTCGGCCAGACCCCGACATCGGTTTCGTAAACAAGGGCAGGGGGTTACTTTTAACAGAAGAGACACGTAGCAGCTGGGAAAGGCAAAAACACTCTGTTGGCCGTGCTGCCTGAGTGAGGGCAACACAAAATGGCGACAAGACACAAAATGGCGGCCAAATACGGGACGAAGTCGGAAACCGAAGAACCTCAGACCCTCCTTTTGCCATTACTCAGGCAAAACACAAAGGACTCAAGTTAATCTGAGTCGATGTCCATGGCCATGAGGTCGTCGAGCTGTTGCTGCAACATCAATTTAATGTTCTCTGTTTTCTGTGACACAGGACTTGGGACACACATGGTAGCACAAGGACCGCAGGTGGCAGGGCCACACTGTAAACTAAGGCAACACGATAAAATGATGGCCAAAACCATTCCAAGGAAGGTTAATACCTTCCATCCCCATGTGGACAGTAGTCCCCAAAACCATCCTATCACAGTCCAATCTCCTGTGTCCTGGTGTATAGACTCGGAAATTACATGCAATTTGGAGATGGCTTCATATACCGTAGGGGCATTATCAGGAATATAAATGCAGCAACTAGACCCGATCAATTTACAGACTCCTCAACGATCTGCAAGGACAATGTCTAAAACCATCCTATTCTGCAAAGTCATAAGGCGATCCGCCTGAAGTTCGGCTGTTAGATAACTTAAGGCTCCAGAAGTTACATTTATGGTAGCCTCAACACCGCAAACTAACTGTCTACATTTTCTGCTATTGACCATTGGGCCCCAGAAAGGAAGTAACCCTTTGATAAAGTCACCTCCTTCTTGTCCTGCTGTGACCTTAGAATCAATAAACCCTCTGCCATGTCTTTTTCTATGATGACCTGAAGGAGCAGTATATGTCGGAGGGAGAAGAAAAGCCACATAACAAGTTCCTGAAAAGTAGGTAGGAAGCCACGTGTAGGCTCTGTCATGACAGACAAAATATATGCCTTGTGATGGCACTAACGGTGAAGAAATCTGGGGTGAATAGATGTATGTATGGGAACAAATACTCTTTTCCTGTTGGTTTTTAATATTTTGGCCATTTATCTGCAGACGGAAATTACCTCGATGAGGTACGGTCCAAATTGGTGGGGATCTCCTCGTCTAGCCTTATCTGTAAGGCTAGTAACATAACGAGTCACGTTCCAACCATCATACGCTCGTTTCTCATCAACGGGAATCTTACTAATTTCGGCAATTCTAGCCATGGCCACTATTCCCTTTATCAAAGAACTGTGACTAAAATCTGCTCCACCACCATATGGACTACCAGGAGGATATCGAAGTTGGTTCTTATATACATTGAAAAATGGCCAAATAGGCCCAAACAGAACCTTCGTAGGAAAATAGAAGGACTAAATATAGCATCCCTCTCTCTGTTTTATGGGGCATGAGCCCACAAACCCAACAGTCAGTAGTATTGACTACCAGTTAATGCTGATGTAACAACTGGATAAATGAATTGTTGAAGTATTCTGTTCTCCTAATTTGCTCATGTTCTGGGAGTGTATGGAACTGATGCGGGGAGGCAGTAGTAGGAAAAGACAAAGAAACAGAAGTTGGAACAGGTGCTTGCTGCATAGTGTGAACAACCCAACCCACACAAGCCAATAAAATACATGAACATATTAAAATACATAAGGTTATGCCACATGGACTAACCAACAATTTCTTATATTTACTTTTCATTTCTTGATTCTTATCATTCTTTTCCACTTTAATATCCATTCTCTAAGGTGTTGCTCATGGCAATCTTCATAGATCACTTAGCTGTGATTATTAGACGTCCTATGACACTGCAAGTCCTGCAGACCTACTGTCACTACTCAGGTCACAGCCTAAGACTCCTACCGTGACCCTGCAACTTGATGGATAGTGAAAAGAAATTTCTCTCAAAAGTGTGACCAGAAAAAGGAGAAAGAGAAAAAAAGGTTCAATTGTCTTTAATCGATCTGGGTCTTAAGTTGTACCGAGTCTTATCAGGTACTGTTTGCTCTCGAAACAAAGTCTCTGAATTTACTGTGTTCAATCACAAATGTGATGGTACAGCTTCTTGCAACACGTCGTCGTCTTCTTTTTCAAAGTTCGTTCGATCCAGACATGCACTACTGAAAGGTACAAACCGAGGGTCCCTTTCGCTCTCACCTATACCCTTGCCGACCCACTGGTCAAAAGGCAAAGGCAAAGGTACCCTTTTGCAGTGCAAGCCATGAACCCAATTCTTCTTTCCGACGACCTTTACTGCTGTAGGTGTTGCCAGTAGAACTTGCCACGGCGGCCCCCAACGAGGTTCTAAATTCTTTTTCCTCTGAAAATTCTTCAGGCAAACCCAGTCTCCGGGTTGAATGGAATGACCTGGATCTGCAGAGGCCTCCGGCAAAGCGTTTTGAACCTGTTGGTGAAGAACACGCAATTTAGTGGTGAGTTCATGTAAATGGTCAATCAACATAAGATACTGGATGTCAGAGTACTTTTTAGGTCGAGGACTCCCCAGAATTTAGCTGGGCGCCCAAAAACGACCTCGTATGGGCTGAGTCCTAAACGAGAATGTACAGTTGTTCTCTTAGATAAAAGTGCCAAAGGTAAAGCGTCGGGCCAAGCAAGACCCATGATGGCTTGAATCTTTGCCAGTTTGAGCTTGAGAGTGCCATTATAGCACGCCACCAAACCTGCTGACTGAGGGTGGTTAGCAGCATGGAATTTCTGCCTAATACCAAGACCTGCACACACCTTTCTGCATAATTTGCTACCTCTTCTGCAAAAGCCTTCCCGCGGCCCACATCATAAGTGATCTTTTTATGTGCACTACACTTCACTATCTCTATTTGGGTAGGCAAAGCAAGTGATTCGAGAAGGTCAGTTACCAACTGACCATGCTGTATCTTAGTCCAATGGGAAGTAAAGAATCCTCTTTCCTTCCACAAACGACCGAAACTATGAGCCACGCCAAAGGCGTATTGGCTATCCGTGTAAACATTCACTCTCTTTCCCTTAGCCAACACACACGCTCTCGTCAGGGCAATCAGTTCAGCTTCTTGGGCTGAATTCTGTGTAATGCGTGCTGTCTCCACTACCGTATACAAGGTGGTAACAGCATAGGCCGCAGTCGTCTCGCCATTAGGAAGCTTGAAACAAGACCCATCCACCCATAGGATCTCATCCGGGTCCACAAGTGGTGTGTCTTTTAAGTCTATTCTGCCTTTCGTTTCCTCCTCTGTTTGGAGAAAACAATCATGCTGTTCTTGAGTGTCTTTCTCTTCTGGAATGGGTAACAATGTTGCTGGATTCAAAATATTACACTGCTTGATGTGTATATGACTAGCCAAGAGCGTCAGCTCATACCCAGACAAGCGGGCACTCGTAAGATGTTGTGTTTTTGTTCTGTTTCAAAAGAGTATCTACTGCATGTGGTACCATACCAACAAGAGTGTTATCTAGTACCAATCCAGCAGATTGACGAATGGAAATCGCTGCTGCTGCTGCTGTAGCTCTGAGAGAACTAGGCAATGCCTTGGCTACTGGATGCAATGTAGCCAGAAAATAGGCACATGGCCGTTGTTTGTCTCCAAGTTGTTGCGTTAAAACTGACAACGCGCAACCTTCTCTTTCATGAACGTAGAGTGTGAAAGCCTTACTGTAATCTGGAGTACCTAACACAGGGGCAGAACACAAGGCCGTACGTAAGTCAGAAAAACTCTTCTGACATTCATCAGTCCAAGGAAGAGGTTGGGGTATATCTTTCAGAGTAAGTGCCAGCAGAGGTTTAGCCAACAAAGAAAAATTTGGAATCCACTGTCTACAATAAGAGGTAATGCCCAGAAAGGCACGCACCTCCCTTTGTGTGGATGGTACAGACATTTGTGCGATTGCTTGAATACGTTCTGGGGTCAATCGTCTTCCCTCCTTCGACAAGAGATGACCTAAGTAGGTAACCTCTTGGCGGCAATATTGCAGTTTTGAGGGTGACACCTTGTGATGCAGGTCAGACAAATGACGCAACAGTGAAACAGTCACATCCTTACAAACATCCTCTGAATCAGCAGCAACCAACAAATCGTCCACATACTGAATAGGAGTGGCACCTGGGGGCAAAGTGAAAGCATTAAGCTGAGATTTAAAAGCCTGACTATAGATGGAGGGACTCTCACAATAGCCATGAGGTGCGCATTTGAATCGGAAACTTCGGCCTCCGAGAGAGAAGCCAAAAATATCCCTACTCTCCTCAGCAATAGGAATGCTGAAGAAAGCATTTTTTAGATCAATAACCGAGAGCCATGCCGCTGAAGCGGGTATCATAGTGAGCAAGGCAGTGATATCTGGGACAACAGGAAACTGGGGGACAACAATTTTGTTGACCACCCGAAGATCGATCACAAAGCGATATACAGGAGGCAGAGAAGGATCAGTGTGTTTAAGGACAGGTAGAACAGCACTATTGCAAACAATTCCTCTCGTTTCTTCGACCACACCCTTCTGAACCAGATCATAGATAATAGCCAACAAGGCTAGTTCACCATAGTTGGAAATTTTATACTGAGGAATGCGCGGTAATTTAACATTAGGCTTAATAGTAACCACGTAAGGCGGAATCTGGAGCAGACCAACATCATTCGGACCCGTAGCCCAGAGCATAGCAGTAAGAGAATGCAATTCGGGTGGGAGTTGGTCCTTAGACAAATACATAGGAGAAACCAACTTCTTACCTAAAGTAAGATGTACACCAGAGGGAACAATACAATGTTGCATGAAGACGTTTCAACAAGTCCAAACCCAACAAATTCTCGCGGCAAACAAGTCGTTAAAATGAGCAGGGCCTCCAAATTATAAGAACTAATCGAGATAGGGAAAGGACAAGAAACTGGGTTACTATCTGGGGCGCCAGAGAATCCTACAGAAATGTTAGTGAAGCCAGACAAAGGTGCCCCAGGGAGTTTGGAGTGAATGATAGAACTTCTCATTGCACCAGTATCCAAAAGAAATGGCTCTGAAACACCCAATGCAACAACTTCAACATAAGGCCCATTCTGATCCACTGGAACTGATATGACTCCCTTGCTTTGTCCATGGCTGTCCTAACTAGTGTGAAAATCCTGAGCCTCACTTCCAATACAATAATCGTCATTGTAATATTGCGCAATCTAAGTATTCTGCTGATCAAAATAATTCATAGAATTCTGAGGGGGAAAGGAACGCTGTCCTTGGGACAACGCACCTCGCCCTCTACCTCTAGGTGCTGATTGAAAACCACCACGGCCCGCAGCCCTGAGAATCCACCATTAAGCTGCAATAAAACCGTTATTCTTAAAATGACCATCCTCTTTACAATAGGCACATTGATTAGGACATAGCAAAGGTCACGGAACAAAAGTTTCAGATTTTTGTAACACCCTCTGAAGCTGGGGAGGCTGTTGAAATTGGTGCTGAGCAGAACGAGGGGGATAAGCCTGTTGCAAAAGAATCTTTGTTTTTAATTCCTTAGTCTTCTTCTCGATCTTATCCTTCTCCTCCTTATCCGTATTCTTGTAATACTGAGCAGTAGCTAATATCTGTGCAGATGAAGAAACAGCCCACGAACTTTCGGAGTCGTTCAATTTATGCGATAATTCTGGAAGTAAATTAAATACAAATTTATTCACGAATAATCGCTGTCCACCCTCAGTACTCATATCTTGACCACTGTGGTCCATGAACGTCTCCTCGAAACGAGTAAAGAAATCGGAGACACTCATCTTTCTTCTGCTTACACGCAGCTAACTTATCCCTGTTAACACGTAAGGCAGGCATCATCGTTTTCATTAAAGTGATGATTCTACCGGGCAATTGTGCAATCAAATAATCTGGCTTAGCACCACCCACTTGTGCTGCATCTGTGGCAGTTATAGCAGCCCAATTACCACCTAAAGCATGGTCGTGGTCCTCCCTACGAATCCGAGCTCACAACACTTGTGGAACTCCATTCCCCATCAGCATATCAATATCAGCAAAATTTATAATACACGCATCAACAGTCTGGGACAGCTCTTTGTAATACCCAGCAGGATTTTTACGAGGGTCCGGTAAAGACTGTTTGAGTGCCAGAACTTCAGATCATTTCCAGGGGACATGTACACATATATGCTGGAAATGAGCAGGGGCACGCGGAATATTGCCTGCCTGTGGAAACTCTTCTCTCCATACTGGGGGAACTTTCCTCATAGGATAATGTTTCATTTTCTGTCTAACTGCAGGATCAGGTTCAAGAATAGTTTGAGAAGAAAATAAAGACCTGAAAGCGACAAGTGTCCTAACGGCATCTTCAACTTCAACTTCAGAACCCACAATAAGACCTTTATCAAACTTAGCCTGCACATCTAACAGACCCTGAGGAGCTACACCCAAATCCATATCCTCCCATCCTTTGACAAGATTGTCACACATAACATTAAAAACATATCTCTGTGTGGGCGCATTCCATTGGAGAAAGGTACTCAGGATATCGGGCACACTATACTGTGGACCACTCACGATCCATTTATGAGCAAGAGAGTCCAACACAATTCGCTCGTCGGAACTTGGGATTTTACCTCCTCCTCTCCTCGAGCCGAGTGGTCGCTCCCAGCTTCCCCTGCTGGCATTGGTATCGTAGCGCTGCTCTGCCTTTGAAGCTGCCAAATATTATTGCCTGCTGCCTGGTTGACTGCCGCTTTACTTGACTTGCATTTTGTGGTTTATTTACTGCTGTTTTGCCCTTGGTCGCGCGTCTGCCTGTAGCGCTACGCTGTGCTCCCCCCTCCGCCTCCATTTTGATTGTTGTTGTGGTCCTCGTGTGCCCGCCCCGCCTCCCAGCTGAGACGCCCTCGCCCCTCCCCCTCCACTATCCATATATGACAGGAGTTCCCGCGCGCAGCGTTTACGCGCAGCGACCGCGCCCAATCCGCACCGAAGGTGCGCCAAAGGTAAGCCCGTCTACGCCCGTCCGCGCCTGGACCGCGCCCAGCGCCATACCCCCTGCCCCTCGCGCTGCCCAGCCCTCCCGCATTACCTACGATGCCGCCACCCTCCTAGCCCTTAACCCCGGTCGCGCCCCCAACTGCGTCCAAGCCGCTCCTGGACACACCCATGGACCTTTCTCTTGCTACTCCTGCAAATTCATCGGCAGCGACAACATCTCCGCTACAACCACACCTCAGATTCCCGACGCCAACCACCTACAATGCATCCTGCTCAACACCCGTTCGGTCCACAGACACGCCATTGACCTCTGGAACCTACTAGACACCATCTCTCCGGACGTCGCCTTCCTTACAGAAACATGGATGAACGCTTCCTCCGCCCCAGACATCACCATTGCCATCCCGGAAGACTATAAGATCACACGCAAGGACCGTACCGGACACACAGGAGGAGGAATCGCTATCGTCCATAAAAAATCAATCCACATCTCAACCAGCTCTGACGTCAACCTCGCCAACTCTGAACACCTTCACTTCCAGATCCACATCGACCCCAAGACCACACTCAGAGGCACCCTCCTTTACAGACCACCAGGACCCCGCTCAAAATTCAGTGAAGACATCACGGACTTCATCACTCCACACGCGCTCCCCTCCAAAGATTACATCCTTCTGGGAGACCTCAACTTTCACCTTGAAAAGAACAACAACCGCAACACCACCACCCTCTTGGACAACCTCGCCAACCTCGGACTTAAACAACTGGTCACTTCCCCCACCCACATCGCAGGTCACACACTCGACCCCATCTTCACCTCCAGCAATCATGTCTCCTTCAGCCACACTACGGATCTCCTCTGGACTGACCACAGCTGCGTTCACTTCACCTACAACAAGCCGAAACCCACCAACCACCTCCAACCAACTCTGCAAAGAAACTGGAACAAAATCACCATCGACCAGATCTCCTCATCGCTCCTTCTAAACACCCCAGCCCACTCTTCTAACCCAGACCAAGCCACCGCCAACTTCACCCTATGGTTATCCAACACCGCCGACATCCTAGCACCACTGAAAAAACGTCAAAGCAAACCTGGCAGCAAGAAGGCCTCATGGTTCAACGATGATCTTAAGAAGTCCAAGAAACTCTGCCGCTCCCTTGAAAAGGCCTGGAAAAAAGACCCAACCACTA
Source organism: Lissotriton vulgaris (assembly GCF_964263255.1). Lineage (NCBI taxonomy): Eukaryota > Metazoa > Chordata > Amphibia > Caudata > Salamandridae > Lissotriton > Lissotriton vulgaris. The sequence goes on along the minus strand of NC_141689.1, from coordinate 759,246,643 downwards.
GCACCAAAGACGCCTTCAAAAACGCCACCCGCACACACCACCAACTAATCCGAAAGGCCAAGAAAACAGCATTCAAGGATCGACTAGACAACAACGCCCACAACAGCAAGGAACTCTTCAACATCGTCAAGGAATTTACCAACCCCTCGGCCAACTCCAACGACATCACCCCTTCTAAAGCCCTCTGCGACTCCCTAGCTTCATTCTTCCACAACAAAATTGCAGACATCCACAACAGCTTCGACAACCAACCCGGAGACCAACCCACCCAACCATATGATGAACATCCTCCCCCCTTGAACACTCTTAACGACTGGAACCCAATCTCCACTGAGGACACCATCCGCCTGATGAACTCTATCCACTCAGGATCCCCCACAGACCCATGTCCTCACCACATCTTCAACAAAGCAGACTCCGTCATAGCACCGCACCTCCGAGACGTCATCAACTGCTCCTTCAACTCCGCCACCTTCCCGGAAAGCTGGAAACACGCTGAACTCACCGCCCTTCTGAAAAAACCCACAGCGGACCCCACCGAACTCAAAAATTATCGTCCCATATCGCTCCTTCCTTTCCCAGCCAAAGTCATCAAGAAAGCTGTCAACAACCAACTCTCCGCTTTCCTAGAAGCCAGCAAATCCCTCGACTCCTCACAATCTGGCTTCCGAGCAAAACACAGCACTGAGACCGCCCTCATCGCAGCAACAGATGACATTCGAACTCTACTGGACAATGGAGACACAGTCGCCCTCATCCTCCTCGACCTCTCTGCAGCCTTCGACACAGTCTGCCACAGCACCCTTTTACAACGCCTCAGAAACATCGGAATACAAGGAAAAGCACTTGAATGGATCACCTCGTTCCTCACCGGAAGAACCCAGAGAGTCCGCCTTCCACCATTCAAGTCCGAGGCCACTGAAGTCATCTGTGGCGTACCACAAGGATCCTCACTCAGTCCCACCCTCTTCAACGTATACATGAGCCCCCTTGCGGCCATCGCTCGCCAACACAACCTCAACATCATCTCCTACGCGGATGACACTCAACTGATCCTTTCTCTCACCAATGACCCCAGCACCGCCAAAACCAACCTACACGAAGGAATGAAAGAAGTTGCCGAATGGATGAAACAAAGCCGTCTGAAACTGAACTCAGATAAAACAGAAGTCCTCTTAGGTACATCCCCCTCTGCATGGGACGACTCTTGGTGGCCGGAAGCCCTTGGAAAAGCACCCATCCCGACAAACCACGCACGGAACCTTGGCGTTATCCTGGATTCTTCACTCTCAATGAACAGACAAGTCAACGCCGTATCCTCATCCTGCTTCAACATTCTTCGCATGCTCAAAAAAACATTTCACTGGATCCCCACCAAAACCAGAAAAACAGTCACCCATGCTCTGGTCACGAGCCGACTGGACTACGGTAACACCCTCTACGCAGGTACTACCGCTAAACTCCAGAAGAAACTCCAACGAATCCAAAACGCCTCAGCCAGGATCATATTAGACATCCCGCGTAACGAACACATCTCTGGCCACCTGAAAGACCTCCACTGGCTACCCGTCAATAAGAGGATCACTTTCCGACTGCTAACCCACGCACACAAATCACTCTACGACATCGGACCAGAATGCCTCAACTCACGACTGTCCTTCTACACCCCCTCCCGCCAACTACGTTCTTCCAGCCAAGCCCTCACCACTGTACCCCGCATCAACAAGACCACCATGGGAGGCAGATCCTTCTCATACCTGGCAGCTAAAACATGGAACTCACTCCCCACCTACCTTCGCCTTACCCAGAACCACCTAGCATTTAGAAAGCAACTTAAAACGTGGATATTTGACAAGTAATCCTCCTCTCCCCCCTAAGCGCCTTGAGACCCTCTGGGTATGTAGTGCGCTATATAAATTATCTGACTTGACTTGACTTGACTTGACAATGGGATTGCCTTCGGGACAGAGCCGGAGTCATGGAAAAAGACCCAAAGAAGGGGGAGAGAAGGCCAGAAACAGTATCGACCAACCTTTTGCGAGCTGGGGGAGAATCTGACAGTAAAACTGGAGACAAGGTATTAAGCAAAGGAGGAGAAGGACTGATTGTTACAAGAGGAACCGAAGGTAAAGGAGACTGAGGTATAGAAGTTGATGGCAAAGGAGGTGGGGGTGGCAATACTGGAAGGGGCAATTGTGGAAGAGCTGGATCAACTGGCTGAACAGCAAGTTGCTGGACATGTGGCAACAATGGGGGTGCATTAGCACCTGGTACATAAGGCGGAGGCAATCTCAACAAATGGGACATTAAGGGATCTTCGTCAAGATCCTTACTCTGTGGAGAAATAGGCAACACAGGGTAACATCTATCTGTTGCCGTACAATGCTGTCTGTCTGAGACTTCAATCGCTTGATCAATCTCATTGTCTTTAAACTGCTGGGCAGCCTGCATAATCGTCATATCTTTCGCCTTCTTATCTCTTTTTGCCTGCTTAATTTCTCTCTGCTTGGCTTCTTTACGCCAAAGGCGGAAAGAGTCAAACATCGCCGGCCGGGCTTTTCTTTTGAACAAAATTGCTTCGAGATTGTCTAATATGTCAGGCTCGAAGCTACCATTTTGTGGCCGCTGTAAAACACCATCTTTCTTCGTGTATCGGATCCACGCCTCGTTAAAGGCAATGGGGCCAACACCATGTTTGGAATAGAGCTCATAAGTGGAAGTTCCAACCGGAGGAATCGGACAAGAGTCCTCGAGCCGGGAATCCCTATTACAACCAAGACAACAAAACTTCCTAAATTTACTAAAACCACGCATCTTTAATTTACTGGTCTGTTTCCAAACTTCAAGGGGTTAAAGCAAATAACACAGCACAAGCGTACTCACCCCCTGGCTTCGGCTATTGCAATGGTCGAGTAACAAAACCCAAAAACAAAACAAAGAAGTGGGCGCTACGAAAGAATACTTAACTAAGTGTTCTCTCACGCCAACAGAGGTCTGTCTAATGTCTTGCGATACCAGTCATCACCAAAGGAACCTAGGCAGGGCGGCAGTCAGGGCAGCAGTCGTCAACAGCCGTTGGAAATGAGTAGCCGCGCTGCAAAAGACCTTTTAGTCCACTTCGACATACAGGGGTCGCTTGACGTGGTTCGCGAATCCTCCGGAATTTTCTTGCGAGGCTTCTCACGACCCTCGGGCTGAACCGCTACCACTAAAGCCGCCAGTTGGAGAACCGGGCCTTATGGGCCTCGCGGTGCAGGGTAGGCCTTAAATCCCCGAGTTCACCTGCCTTGTCGGAAAGAGACACTAAACACTGCGTTAGGCGTAGAAAACCAGGTTTATTAGCTGCAGCTAAGCACAGTTGCCCCAGAAGTACAGAGTAGGTTCTCAGGAGACTGCCACTTTATTCCGTGGCTCACAATCAATTATAGGGCAAATATTTACAACGTATACTCCCAATACATACAAAGCAAGCCAATAGGAAAAGTTGGAAAACAAACTATCAGGTGTCCCAAATACGCCCCTCTATCAGACCCTGTATGTCACCCCTCCCCACAAATTAATCAGTGCTGGTGCCTACAATCCAATTTGCAGGTGGAAGGATGTATTTGAGTGCCTCAAAGGATAGTTGTGTAACAAGAGAATACAAGGAGAGAATAGCGAAGGCCAGTCGGATAAGATAAAGTAAGGAAAGAATAGGGGAGGCCAAATAATCAGTTAAGACAGGGATCAATCAACCCAGACATGGATTAGTGAACTCGGCCAGACCCTGACATCGGTTTCGTAAACAAGGGCAGGGGGTTACTTTTTAACAGAGGAGACACGTAGCAGCTGGGAAAGGCAAAAACACTCCGTTCGCCGTGCTGTCTGAGTGAGGGCAACACAAAATGGCAACGACACACAAAATGGCGGCCAAATACGGGACGAAGTCGGAAACCGAAGAACCTCAATCCTGCATCTGTATGAAATTCCTTTTTGAATTGTGTTTCTGAACCTGACCATTCCTTTGAGGCATCAAGACTTGGGATACATTTTGAACTTGATTTATTTGTCTGTGAACCTGTTGAGACTCTACCATGTCCTCCCGCTATGTTTGTGCATTACCAGCATTCTGTATCTTGTCCCTCATTTCCCTAATTAATTGGATTACATCAACATTTACACTTCCAGGGGCCCAACATGCTGCAAACATGACACAGATTTGTCTTTTTTAGTTCATCATTTGAATACCCTTGACCTTTACTATGAGGCTGCACCCCCTGGTGTTTTTCTCCACTCACCCCTCGCATCCGAGGGGGTTGCAGTTAACCAGACTGACCAATGAACTTAGGATCATCACCTTTGCCACCATGGCCTTTTTGAACCACTTTCTTCTGAGCAATCATCCACTTCTCTTTGCGCTTCTTGTGTTTTGAATCAATTTTGGCACCACAAAATTTATCATAACAACATATTTTATCTATGGGTTTGCTTGCCAACAAATTAAATTTTGCTGAATCATGCTGCTAATCTCAGGCCTTAATCTGTACACAAACCAATAAACAAACAGTTCCATATAATTTTTGGGCACATTCTCCATACCAGCACACTGCTTTAATTCCTGTAAATCCTTTTGTCATAAGCATGGACTGTTTCTTTCAGCTCATCGGTTGTCCTGTCAATATTTACCCAATCAATCTTTTTAGGAGAAATATTTCCTTTCAGATAGGTGATGGCTTTGTTAAATTTCTTCATCACCTCAGGAGATGGAGCACCTGAATGAGAATTCCTGGCTGGTTCTCTTTCTGGCCATTCAACAGCAATTTTACATTCTGCCCACAAATCACTCTGTACCACAATGTCAAATATGGTATCTAAATCCTTCATCAAGACCTTTGAAACCTTCACAAACTCTCAAGCTGCTGGTGCCGTTCAACAGGGGTTTCTCTCAATTTCAGGAAATCATATGTGAAAGGACAATATGGCTGGTCTACTCCAAGGGACTTGCACATATCCTCCTCCAGGCAACTCTATCATTGGAAACATCCTCTCCCCCTCACTTCCCTAAGCCTCAATAACTGGAAACATTTGCATAGTGACCTTCTTTAGTTCTGACTCGCCCCATTTTCTGAGAGTAGCCAGTAACTCTTTAATCTATAACCTCTCGAAGGTCTCATGTGTTCAATATCCTTGTCACTAAAATCTACTCTATAGGATTTTTGCAATATTTTTGATTGTTGTACATTCACTTCATATTTTTGTGCCTATTCAGGTAACTTTTCAAGTGTGTTTCGAGCATGTTTAGTAATATCTTTACATAAAAACAGCAATTCATCATCCTGGTATGCAAGTATTCTAGCAGGGCTTAAAGTTCATATATTCGGAAAACTGACATGATATCGAATACAAAAATATAGAATTACAAAAATATCGATGACAAAATATAGAATGCAAAAATATTGAAGTCCTGTCTACAAACAGGTAAGTACAAAAATATTCAATCAAAAATATTGTTAAAAAAAATATAGCTAGTCAAAATATCGAATTTTTCTAAATGTCTTAAAAGTAATTTAAAATTAATAAAATAATAAATGTAATGAACTAAAACATACTTAAAAATACTTAAATAACCTTAAAATATTTATTAATTAATTAATGTAAGTTAAAAAATATGAACAGATTTTTTTAAAAAAATGTATATATATATATTAACGTAAGAATAATAAAAAAATACAATATTTTTACTGTAGGATAGCGGGAGGGTAACATTTACTATTACCACTCCAGTGAGTGCAACAGTAGGGAAAGCGTTGGATAGCGTAGGGGTACAAATTACTATTCCCTCTCCTGTGAGTGGAACAGTAGGGAAAACGTTGGATAGCGGGAGGGTAAAAATTACTATTCCCACTCCAGAGAGTGCAACAGTAGGGAAAGCGTTGGATAGCATAGGGGTAAAAATTACTATTCCCACTCCAGAGAATGCAACAGTAGGGAAAGCGTTGGATAGCGTAGGGGTAAAAATTACTATTCCCACTCCAGAGAGTGCAACAGTAGGGAAAGTGTTGGATAGCGGGAGGGTAACATTTACTATTCCCACTCCAGAGAGTGCAACAGTAGGGAAAGCGTTGGATAGCGTAGGGGTAAAAATTACTATTCCCACTCCAGAGAGTGCAACAGTAGGGAAAGCGGTGGATAGCGAGAGGGTAAAAATTACTATTTCCACTCCAGAGAGTGCAAAAGTAGGGAAAGTGTTGGATAGCGTAGGGGTATAAATAACTATTCCCACTCCAGTGAGTTTAGCAGTAGGGAAAGTAATGATTTAATAAATGAATAAAAATAAATTAAATATCAATACCAATAAAACATTAATTACAATTAATTACCAATTTAATAATATGTAATAATTAATTAATTAGACATGCACATAAGATACTCACACCACTGCTTTAAACCATCTTTGTTGCACTCCTCCTTTGATACCACCACTTGGTCTCCTTCAACTGGACATGAGCTTTAAACTTGGGCTGGGGTGGGAAATCTTTGAACGGGGAGTTTTTATAGGGATCTCATTAGGGACCCCACTGTATCCTGACTTCTGCGGATGGATGAAACATCCAACACACTACCAAATGTAACTGCTGCAGTGCCACTGGGCCCATTTACCTTTGGTCTTACTATTTCCTGTCACTACACCTCGGAGTCAATTACTTTGTCCTCTGATGAATCTTTTAACTGTACTGAGAGGGGTCGGATATAGAGAATCCAAACCAGGTAGGCAATGAGGACCAGGAATTGAATAACTGACCCACAGACTAGTAATTAGATTTATGCATATAACGTTCAAAACTATACTATACAAACACAGGATTATTACCGCTGGACCAAATTTCCTGAAGAAATTCAGTCGGACCAACGTCATAAAAATACGATAATTCAGTTAATGCGAGGCAAAACTAGAATCTGTTGACTATAGACTTCTCTATTAGAATTCCCAGGATGCGGCGGGTTGCCTAGGGCTTTGGGGAAGTGCCCCCCTAATCCCTGCTCCATAAACATACCAGTTTTTTAAACACTACTATGTAATATATAATAGTAATTAGGAAATTAGTCAAGCCTTTCTGACTGTCGCTTTTACTCTTGCTTTAGCAAGTGTCACGCAGCCAGGCTGTTTCTCACTGACACATGTGCCCTCAATTGAAACGCTGTTGCCTAAGCCAGGGCTTACCTCGATCTAGCCCTGGACTGCCATTGTTTAGGGACTCCGTGTACCTCCCCTAGATGACGCAGGTCAGCAGTCACTTTATATTGCAGCCACGGGTGGTTTAGCTTTCAGCCCGATACTGCCTGAGGCTTGCAATCAATTGCAGAGTTCTCCTCACAGCTCCTTATGAATTGGACATGCCAGTAAGCATGTGAACAGGCGTCATCAGCTCAGGTGACTCTGTGAGGCTGGGTAAAAATCTAGTAAGCAGACACTGCACATGCTTCACTGTGCATGCACAAGGAGTCTGTTTAATCAGCACCCGCTTTCACTTTCCCTTGCAGTCTCTCTCTGAAGGTCGGAAGAATACAGAAGACATGACCAGGGCATCGGAGAGAGCTGGTCCCGCAGAGTAAGACTGTCTGTGTGTCTCCCCTTTAACCCAATCAAACGCAAGTCGAGCTCCCAGTGCCCTCCATTACCTCCTGCTTGTTATTACTTTATATTTTTAGATTGCACAAACTCATAATGTGTCTACTTGTGTGATGTGTCTTTGTGTGCCCTTTCATAGGTGTTAAATTTCCTGTTGCTTTCTTTTTTTCGTGTGTCTGGAGTGACCTTCTTTTGCTCATCTCTTCTCTATTTTCAGGTCACAGGCACAGGAAACGGCTCAGTTGCTGTTTCTCAAACATGAGCTGTGCAGGAGAGTCAGAGAGTTTATTACTTTAGGGTATTTTGGCGGGTCAGCATTCAGCAGTAGCTTCTGTTTTGTATGTTTCAAAGACAAGGTAATTTTCTTTATGGGCCTTTAAGGATCCTTAGAAGATGGATGAATGATTGTAAACTTATTTGTAACACAGTTTCTATTCCCATGTTGTATTACTATTTACTAAAAGAATTATTCAATGAGCAATTTGTGATTAGATTTATCAAATGTTACATGCATTGCACACCAGTTCCTGGCTCCCAAATTATGAAAACATAAAATTACCACTAGAATGTATTGTCAATTTACTTCATGTTAAACAAAAAGCAAGTGAAATGCAGAATGGGGGAAAAACGGTACCCGGTATGCACAGTGCTGCAAGTGGAATGAAAGGGGGCTATCCAAAGAGTAAGGCACTGTGAAATAAGTATTACTAAGGTCAGTTTAATTGATAATGGTCTTTAGACTACCTAGTCACTCCCTTTCACATCATTTTCCTCTGCACTTTCAATGTTCGAAAAGTGCCAATTTTTCTCCACGCATCTTCCTGGAATCCTGCATCTACATATCTCTTCAGCACAGATTTCACTCTCCTCTTCCCCCTGTGCACACAGTATATCCACTCTACTCGTCTGTGAACACAGCATTTTCTTTACCTTTGTTGGTGTAAATATGTTGACAGGTGTTATCTCCACTTTAAAAGAGCTCATCAGAGACGCCAAGGATTGAATCTGACAACCTAAGCTCACCAAGATAGATATTTTGAGACCGGAACTGTTGAACATATGTAATGTACTATGATAAGGGGCATTCTTTAATAATTTTATTTTTTATTTTTGTAAAATATTATTTTTTTGTCAGCTGGAAGTTATTACAGAAATAGAAAACAATGTACATGAAATATAAAAAAGAGAAAAACAAAGACCCCCAGATTGTCGTAAACTTTACCACTGAGCGAAGACCTCTAACTTTGGCCAGTGCCTGTTCCATATCATATATTTGTCCCACCAATCCATAACAGATGGCGGTTTTGGTGATATCCAGTTTCTGGCAATAGTTAATCTTGCTGAAACCAGTAGTATGGACTATAAGCTAATATTCTAGAGATTTTGCGTAAAATACCCCATCAAAATCTCCAGGGGTGAAAGTGGTACCCCTATCCCCAATTTCTGAGAGAGAACCCTCCCAACATCCAGCCAGAAAGTCGCGGCGGCCGCATGCTGGTGACGGAACCGTCCGTCACCAGCCTCGGTTGAGCTATGCTCATGACGGAGCAGTTCCGTCATGGCCCGCCCCGCTCAATAGAACTTTGAGCGCAGGCGCGGAATCCGCGCCGCGCAGGCGTTCCGAGCAGGCCATGACGGAACCGCTCCTTCATCAGCACAGCGCACCCGCAGCTGATGACGGAGCGGTTCCGTCATCAGCGTCCAAGGGGTTAAACAGCATATTATCAGGCAATTTATATTTAGTCTGCAGTCTCTCAAATGAAGTAAAGCTGTTGTGATCGTACAGATCCTCCAAACTTTTAACCCCACAGCTTTCCCATTTGCTGCCTGTTACATCCTGAAATATCCCTGTCAGGCTTGGATTGTGCCACAGTGGATATTTACAATGGTAGAGAGAAATATTTTTGCAAAGAATAATTGCACGCCATATATATAGATTGTCTCATGTTGTCTTAAATTTAACCCTTTTAACAAAATTTGGGTCGTTGATTCTGTACAGAAACATCGCAATCTCAGTAGATGATGTGAATTCATGACAAAAGAGGGTACGTGCTGAGTTCATAAAACTCTGAAAACAAGTAAAACAGGCAGATCAAAAAGTCTGGAAATTCCAATCCCCTATGCCTAAAGGGTAGTTTTAGGCGGTCTATCGCTCGTCGCACTTTCTTGTATCCCCAAATAAAACTACTATAAATTCCATCCAACCGCCTAAAAAATAAATTCGGAACCTGTAATGGAATGGAACAGAAAAGATAAAGAAACTTAGGTAGAACCTTCATTTTTATAATATTAATTCTACCAATAATGCCTATAGGCAATTTATGACTTTTTTTTAAAAGACTTACCCGTTTCCTTCAGTAGCTCTACAAAATTTAAAGAAAAAATTCTACTTATTTGCGCAGCTATTTTAACACTCAGATGTGTGACCACCGAGCAGACTCCATTTAGTGGATCCGTGGTTTTGTTATTAAGAAAAACCTGGGTTTACATTATTGATATTTACATTTAACTTATAGCCTCAGATTAAGCCAAACTTATTAGCTGCCTCTGTTATCGCTTGTAGAGCATCTACTGGCTCTATTGAAAAAACAGCTATATCGTCTGCATATGCTATAGCTTTAAGCGAGTTAGTTCCAGTGTCAAAAGCCAGTTTTTGCTCATTATTTTGTAAAGCTTGGATAAACGGCTCTACATAAAGAGCAAATAGTTAGCGTGAGAGAGGGCACCCCTGACGAGTGCCACAGAGTATTGGGAAAGCTGAGGAGTGCAGCCCAAGATATGTTAACTTAGCACACAGCTTATCATATAGGGCTTGTATTAGTCTTTTAAATTGGCCCTTGATCCCAAATGCAGACAATGTAGCCCATAGGAAGCTCCACCCCACTCGGTAAAACGCCTTTTCCACGTCTAATAAGATCATGCCGAGTGGGGTGGAACTAACATCTGCTGCATCAAAAGCAGTTATTGCCATGCTGATGTGGGCTGTTGTGTCCCTCCCTTGAATAAATCCATGCTGGTGGCAGTAAACCAGATCAGGCATTATAGGCAATAACCGATTGTCAAGAATGTTTGCATGTATTTTTACATCAGCATTTAGAAGTGAAATTGACCGGTATGAGCCACAATCCTACGATGGCTTATGTTTTTTCAGAAAAATAATTATTTGAGTCTTGTTCCATGAATCAGGAATTGTGCCGTTATTACCAATGAAATCTATTACCTGATTAAGAGGTGCCAGCAAAACATCTTTGAGGGCCCCACCCAAAGCTGCCTCTGCATGCTGATCATCTGCCAACCTTACTGCCAGCATTGTCTCCTTAGCTTCTTTTCTAAAATCCTTATTTTGCTGTAAGACATATTGTTTGGTATGGCCTCTGGTAACAGCCTTACAAGTATCCCATATCATTGTGGGAGAGGTAGATCCTGAATTTTCCTTAAAGGAAGCTTCACGTTGTCCTCTAGTCTTGTCTACATATTGGTTGTCTAGCAATAGATACCTTGGAAACAAGAAGTTTAAAGTTTCTGGGTGCTTTATTCTTGTCACAAATTTTTTATGTTAAAAGAATAGGGTTGTGATCTGAAGTCACTTTTGGGCATATTTCCATGTCCGTTGTCCACAAAATAGAAGCTGTGACCCAAGCTATATCTATCCGTGTATAGAGTTTGTGTGGAGCAGAGTAACAGGTGTAACCTGGAACCTTTGGGTATAGTGTCTGCCACACATCCCTCATACCCTGAAATCGCCCCAATTCTTTGATTGCAGCCCTGGTCTTTCGCATTCTATGAAATTCCGTAATCCATAATACAATTAAAATCACCTATCACCACGCACTCCCCCTCCCAATTCAACAATTCGACATTTATCATATCAAATATAGAAAGGTCGTCTATGTTAGGGCCATATACAACACAAAATACGTATTTTTTCCCCTTGATCATCATCTGAGCTATAGCCCACCTCCCATTTTTATCAGCCACTTAATCGTTTCCCCCATAAACCTTTTGTGTTTTAATATAGCCACCCCCTGTATGGAAGCACTTTGGGCTGTACTAACTACTTCCTCAAATCCTACTTGTTTTAACAAACTACGATCCTTATACACCAAGTTTGTGTCTGTCAGCAATGCCATTTGTACTTTATACATTTTTAGTTCCTCTGCCACTAATTGCCTCTTAATCTTATTATTCAGACCTGCCACATTCGATGCTAAACAATTAAACCATGCCATGGTGAAAATAACACACTACTGCCTATTGCTTCAATCTCTATCATTTTAATGCCCTCTGCAGCTTCTTTATTATCTTTTTTACTTCTTATCAGCTTCCAGTTGACTTTTTCCAAACCAACTCCACCACCATCCCCACCCACCCCCAAAACACCATAGAAGGTTGACCCACCCCCCGCATCTGCAAGGAGGAATCTTCCTCTTTCAAAAGCTGCCGTTTGATTGGCAGCTACCTGAGATCCAGCCCCGGCAAATTCCCAAGGATCAGATCCCATTGCTGACTTAAAAAAATAATTTTTATGCCTATTACTAAAGTTTTACCCCTAGCTAGTCCTTAACAAATACTATATCCGCCCTTAGCTCTTAGTGCCCACCCCCCAATTTCTGCCATTCAAAAAGCGCTTCCTTTGCTTCCATTACAGACATAAAGGAACTGTGAATGCCCTCCTTGTATTACCTTCAAGCATGCTGGTTCCTGTCGATACACTTGTGGCCCCTTATTTTTCAATGGATCAATAAATTGTCTAAGCTTCCAATGTCTGTCCATTGTTGTTCTACAAAAGTCCGATAAAAAAAAATGTAAATGAATCAACAGTGACAGGTGATCCAGGACCTGCCTTCAGAGAAACAGCCTGCCGGAGCAAAAAGTTTCCAAAATAGATAAGAAAAGGATGTGGGAAGTGAGCATCTTGCCTTCGTTGTTCAAGTGGGAGTGTATAGGCTCTTTGTATCTGACAATCCCAGTCCCAGTCCTGAAGGTCAGGAAAAGCCCTCTCAATATCTGTACTACGTACGCTCTAGAGTCGGACCCCTCAAGTCCTTCTAGAATCCCAAACAATTTCCAATTCTTCCTCCTCTGATGATTTTCCAAATTCTCCATTTTAAATTGCATTTTCTCCAACATCTCATCATGTCGCTGAACCCTACTGGATGTGTTGAGTGTTATTTCTTTGCCTTCGGCAACTCTAGTCTGTAGATCTGTTACTTTGTTTGTGAGAGTCACAACCTTTAAATTTATCTCCTTCATTGTTTGCTGAATACCTTGATTATCAGCCCTGACTTGGGCAAAGAGTTCCTGTGTTTCCTCTCTTTGCTCTTTAAGAGATTGCAGAATTAGTGCCAACATTGACGTTTCGCTTACTTGGGGGTCCTCATCCCCATCAGATATCTCTCCCTCCTCCTTCCTAGCCGGTGTGCTCTCACCACGCTGAAAGCAAGCCTCCTCTGATATTTCCACAGGAGTCCCTTCAACTGAAAGTCTGAGAGCCCCACACACATCATCAACTAGGCCTGCATCCAATTGCCTAGAAATCACGGTTTTAACCCCCCTTTTGCTTGCACCCACCATCGCTTAGGGCTCACAGTCCCTGAAATTTTAGCTTCCGTATTTTTATGACCTTGGATTGCTGACCTGACCGAGCAAGTGACTTCGCAGACCGAGGTGTCTTAGACTTAGGCTTGGCTCTTGGGTGCTTCTTCTTTCCTTCCAGAGGGTTTAAAATTTGCTTCTGTTTCACCCATGTTGCTGATGCTATTGCATTCTGCAAGTAGTTTTGAGGGTTTTGTACATTGTCAACATTCTGCTGTTTAATATTATTGTTGTTATTAATTGCTAGTGACTCATCCAGGATATCTACAGCCTGAGTAGTAGTACCAGTATGTTCCTTCTCCTGAATAGGTAAAGGTCTACCCTCTGAATCATGCTTGCTCCTCGTTACTAAATTCAGACCCTCAATTGCATCACTTCTCAAGTCCAGCGCCTCGGGTGTTAATGTTGATGGCCCTTTTTCACTTACTTTATTAACTTCCTCGAGTTCAATGTTAGCAGCATATTCAGCGGTTGACTGAGTTACCATTTCAGCCTCTAGAAAAATATCTGCTTCAACAAACACCTGACCCTGCCTTTCCTTGCAAATGTCAGCTGAGCAGTTTTATTCTGCTCTCTTCAGGCATAAGAGAGATGTTACACCTGTATTTATTTGACTCTTAGCTGTCTAGTCTAAGGGAAATGAGGAAGACAGCTGGTGAGTGGGTTTGCATAAAGGAGGCCAAGAAGAACCAGGGAGGTGATTAGAAGAAAGTAGGAATGGCCATCTCCCAGTGAAATCTCTAGTTAACCAAGATAAAAAGCAGAAAGAGTCCTCAAAAGGTCCCCAAACACCAACCCAAGGAGAAAGTTTCCAGAAGCAGTCCAAGGTGAAAGCGTATCAGGGAAAACATTCCGACCCTACAGAGGCAGGGCTGTGTTTTGACTGCTTGCAGCCAGGGCACAAAAGGGTAGATGCAGTCAGCACAAGGAAGCTGCCTACCGGTGGGCAGTCCAAGGGGATTAATATTGCAAATGTGTGGGTGGAAGTTTTCCCGGAGCTGGAGGAAGGGTAATGCGGAGGTGACATTATTTTCTGTAGCTGGCTGGAAGTTGAAACCTGGCAGCCTTACCTCCAAGCATGTAGAAGTACAGGCAAAGGCCTGAGATCATCAGGACTGTGGTTGAGGCTCTGAGGGATACAGGAGCCAGTGTGATTTTGGGTTTGGACAAACTGGTTTCCCCAGAGTAGATCTTACTTGTTGTATCCCACAAGATCCCCTATACATAATAAAACAAGCTCCACCCCATGACAATGGTTAGCTTGGAATAGGAAGGTGTAACTAGGGAGAGGATGTGATATAATGGCTAGGGCGGTTGCTCTCAAATCTGAAGAACTGGGTTTGAGTCTCTGCAATGACACTCAACATCCTGTGATTCTGGGCAAATCACTTAATTTCCCCATGCCTAACAAAATGAATGTGTCCTTGTGTAACGCAACTGGTGCTCAAGTAAAACGCTCCAATACCTGATATCTTCGGGTCAAGTTCGTGCTATATGAAACTCAGTGGAAGAAAAAAAAACTGTCCCTAGGAGTTAGTTGTGTCTACTGCTCTCCTGGTGAGTTTCTACTGACATTCTGTTTTAACTTCTGAGTGGTCAGGGGTGGAAAGGGAGGTCCATGCAGAGATGCTAGACCACACTGAGTGGGTTTGTGCTGTGATGAGGGTACAGGATGCATGTTAGGGAAGTAATGGACACTTGGACTCCAACAGCAAGAGAAAGGGCAATGAATCTGGTGAAGCAGCCCATATAGCTCAAGAGCTCAAGGAGAAATCCAATCCTGAGGGGAAGGCTCTGACCTCAGAAGGAGGTAATTTACCTCTGCAAGATCTTTCTGCCTTATCTTAACTGCAGGGAGTAGGTGAGTCCTCCATTTAAGAACACACATTTACAATAATCACACACTTGACCTAAACATTGACATATGAACCGTGGATTTTGCTTAATTAAAAATGTGTGTACAGGTGTCAAGTGATTTTGGACCTGTGCTCACATTATCTGGACAAACATGCTCTTCTCTTCCATTCAAGTACAGAAATAAACAGATATGTTTATACATAGAATACATGTGTACGGTTCACATTAGGAAGTAGAAAAGCTATTTACGTACATAAATGTGAATGATTAGGCCAAAGGCCCGAAAGAAAATTAAATACTGCACAAATACTACTCATTGGGCATTTTCCCTTCCTTAGAAATATTTAGCAGGTTTGTCTCCTCTTCTACACACATTCTGCGCAATTGAGATATGTTGTTGAACACGCTCTGCAACACTTTTGCCTGGACTGTTCAACTGCAAACTAGATGTGCAGAGTATTGGTAAGTCACTGTACAAGTGTTCACCTAATTTGCATTGTCTTCTCTGATCCCCCTCACTAATATTCTGCTAGTAATGCTCCCGATTTAAATTGTTTTAAAGTTATGTGCCTGGTTTAGCAGTGGTGATAATAGAAAAACCAGATGTATGTCGGTGAAGTGCTAAATCTGAAGGAAAATCCCTAAAAGCAATTTTCTACACAACAGCGGCGATATGAAATTATCGCCGCTTTTGCGTACGTTTTCAGACAAAAAGAGGCGATAATTATACCGCCTAATAAGCAAGGTCACGCTATCGTGTGAAACCTTGCATCAGAGCCTGTTTCCTGAACGCCCAGCTTTGCATCTCTAATGAGATGCAAAGTGGGCACCCTGACATAACTGGAGAAATGTCAGTAAGCGATATTTCTCCAATTAACAAGGGGCACGCTAACCTGCAGAGCGACATGCAAAGTAGCGATAACCTATATTATCGCTACTTTGCTTACGCCTGCTTCGAGACTGATTTAGCCATGATATCCTATGTAAGGTGGATATCATGGCTAAGTATGCCTCGCCCTATCATCAAGCTAACGCCAAACTTTGTGAGATTATCGCTGGATTTCCAGCGATATTCTCACATTTGGCAGTTTCGCTTTTGAGATAAACGTTGCTAATAGCACGCTATCTCAGCGATAAAATTCCACGTTACCCAGCAATAATTATCATAGCGCTAAGTGCGCTTAGCGATAATTATCGCTGGTCCTTGATGATATGCCCCAAATATTGTTATAGTAGTCGAAATCATACAGGGAGAATAATCTAAGGATGGAGCACTTTCTCACACAACAGTGAATTTTCCATTTGAACTAAGTTCTATGGCTCCTTCCAAGTGGCCTATAGTCACTGAAAGTAGGGGTAAGGGCAGGGGTGCAGGCGTGCTGCAGTCCCACAGAAATAACCATGCTGGAGTTCAAAAGGTGAGTGAGCAATGAAGATAATTTTATCTTTTTACATTTGCTGAGCATTTGAAGTCAGATTAAATGTCATTCTATGCCATCTGACAATTTACTGCTTGTTAATTCAACATGGAGATTGGTGTTTACTTTTCTTTCAGTGAATGCAAAGTGAGCAGATTTTGCAAAGTGAACTATTTGACAATCTGCTGGTGTGAATGGAAGGCTATAGAAAGTCAATTATATGCATTGTAAAAATGTTTTAAAATATACCAGCAGTTAAGAAACCTCAGATGAAGCACTGTTTTTGTAATTCTGAAGTGTATTGGCAGCAAAGATTTTTATTAGATGAAAAACAAATCAAGACACTTTACTTAGTGTTGTGCAAATAATAATGAATGTGCTATATCATTTTAGCAGTAAAACTGCAAATCACTGAAAATTAAGTACCCATTTCATTGGAAAATGTGCTGTCTGTAAATGACAGTGCGCTACCATATCATGCTATATTAATATATTTGCAACAGTGTGCTCTAAAATGCACCATTGGCTACATACCATATCTCTACTATTCTCCTGCTGAATGGGAATGGTTCATTTGGTACACTCTCTTTGTGCAGCGCTCGTATTGTTTGCAATCCCATTGAATTTGGCAATGTACTGCTGATGTCAGTACACCCATTCTGAAAATTGTTTCAGCACCTCTGAGTGACTCGCCAAAGCTGAATCTGGACAGATGTGTGAACCTACCACACATCAGAAAATTGTCCCCATGTAGCTTTCACCAGGAGAATTCTTGTGAAAATCTCATAAAGAGAATTTTTGGAATTTGGTAAAAATACGGGGTCCAATTCACAAAGGTAAATTGAGATAAAAGTCTACCATTTTACGACTTTCGGTATTCACAAAAGGCATTAGCAAAGTTAGACATTTCTCTCAGTTTTGGTATCAATTAAAATTAAGACAAAAACTTAAGTTTAACTGATACAAAAGTCTATCTTTACTACTCATAAATGCCCTTTGTTAATACCGAAAGTCATAAAGTTAGACTTTTGTCTCAGTTAACCTTTGTGAATCGGGCCCGAAGCATTCAGGTACAAAACATCCCGTACTGCAAGTCCTCACTGATTCTGAGCATGGGGCTGTTCTATATCAGTAATTTGTGAAGAGAAATTACAGGTCGGTGAAGCTGGCATATTGAAATGAGTTGCTAGTTCAGCTTCTGTATGAAAACACAATATAGGTGAGTATGTGCACCATGCCACATGCATTCCAATCTTACATTTTTTACATCTTCCTCTTTTGCATTATATAGCCATATATAAATTGAGAAAAAGTGAGTACCCAGGAAAGAGTCCCAGGAATTGCTAAAGGCAAGTAGGGCAAATAAGCATCTACACTCACAAAAGGAGGACATTCCAATGCAGATCCCGTTGAAGCTTATGACACATTTCCTGACTTTTCTTTCCTACACAAATAAGGAAGAAGCCATGAGGGCCTTCTTTTGAAGGGCATTGATAATAGAAGCACTATTTACCTTAGTCCTCCCAATAATGCACTAAGGGGCTGATTCACAAAGGTAAACTTACACTTTTGTGTACGTTTATGATTGTTTGCTCTTCAGAAAAGTATTTTACTAGTACTATCTTATGACTGAAAAAGTCTCCAAACATACAATTATGACTGTCATATCTTTTTATGTGCAGAGACTCGCACAGTTTTAAAGATATTAATGGTAAAACAAGTTTATGAATAGCAATCAATCGTAACCTTACACAAAAGTTTAAGTTTACCTTTGGGAATTACATTCTTTACAGACCAAGAATACTGCTGCATACCTGCTGATGGGTCTGAAAAAGTCTGAAAATGCTTTCCATGTTCAGCAGGTTCTACAATTACTTTCATTTGAGAAAACAACAGAATATGAATCCACATTTGACTTTGAAAGGGAGCAGAGATGCTGGCCCAGCATCTTGAGATGTACTCATATACTATTCAGGAGATCCCACAGGAATATTGCAGACTGTTATATTGCACCAACCATCAGGAAATTCTGAATTAATTCGAGAAATCATCTGGAGGTTGGTCTGAAGCTCTGAACACGTTTTTTTCAGATGCAAAACACATTATTAGCTTCAAGATTTGTATGAATTTAGTATTGAAATACTGGAGTATTTAACTTTATATTTCAATAAAAAGCGAAACCTGCAACTACAAGTAAATTGGTGCCTCCTTTTATAAAAAATATGATTCCGTTTACCTACTACTCTGGGACATCAGTCAAGTTAGTCAGTGTTTAATAGTGACAGATTTTCAAGATACCATGCAACTCAAAATATGTTCCAATTTTGACCTCACAAACTTAGTGTCATGTTTAAAAACAACTGTGAATGTGTGGGAAAGCATTCTAATCTAGACAGCTTATTTAAAATGTTTCTGGCTCTACAGCTTAGAATCTTTCAAATTCTCTGAACATGATTCTTCTCTGTCTATGATGTGCCTTTTCACTGCTAAGTGGATATAGATTTCTTGAATTATCAATAGCATATGGATAATGTTCAAGGGGTAGAGCGCTTTCGGAAACAAATATATATATTGTTGTTGCATTACTTTGTCTAAACAGCGTAGCAGATAAATCATACATTGTTCAAGACAACAAGAACAGTTCTTTGTGGTGTCCAATTGCCAGGTGAGTTTTTCTGTGCTAAGTTGGTATTGCTAAGTTTAATTTTGTTGGAAGGGGAAGGGATGCTTTCTTTCATTAGCATTGCCATATTTCTAGTTTCCTTTCTTGAAATTGTATTTGGAGAGGACAAGACTAGTGATGTATCATCCAATGTAACTTGGTTGCATATGCTTTGGCCACGCTTTCCTTTCTTCCAATTTCACTTAAGTTTAGAGACAAGACAGTTATCTCTAGCCTTGATAACTGTCTTTTTTACTGTTCTTGAAATAGTCATTCATTTGATTCATGTAAATGCTGACAATCATATGAGATAGTTTTTATCCATTTATTCTATTGCCTGTCCTTAGGATTCATGAGTCAGCATATTGCGTTTGCCTCATGTGATGTGGTGATGGCGTTTGGGGCCTGTGAGAAATAACTACATTTTTGTTATGGTATCTCTATTTTGTAATGCCTGTTTATGCTGTATAGTAAACTGTATGTGTTCCTCCAAAAACAAGTACTGGACATTGGAACTCCATTTTAGTCCACTGAAAAAAGTGCCTAAAAGTCATCTATGACATGGGAGGTTAACAAGTCATATGTGAGTTGCAGTGTGTATTGAAATCCCCCACATATATGACACAAATATATGTCTGTTATGAGGACTACTGTGCTCTCAATTGGAATGTAGTTCAAATGCACTGAAATGATACATGGCATGGAAAAGTGCATTGACCATATAGGAAAGCTTATAGGTAAATATTCATTCATAACCCCTAAAATATGCCTTACAAGCCCACATGACAAGGTGCTAATATTTTAGATAGGGCACTTTACATATTGGGTGCAAGCGTGTTCTCACTGTAAAAAAAAATAACTAAAACCTATTTCATTATGTAGTCATTTCTAGACATTTCTCTGTACAGGCCTCAATGACATTAAAATCTGTATTTCCGTATTCTGCTTGTGTGAGTGCTAGATAAATACTTCTTGGTTATTTCCAACATAATAGTTTAAACCTGATTTAATAGTGACATCAGATTTATGAAAACTTAAGTGGAAAGTAACTATGTAAAAATGTACTGCTGGCTGCTTGAACCAAAACTGGCATAAAAGCAATTCTGCCACCCTTCACACCTAACAACTGACTCGGGGGCAACAACCTGCCTCTGAGCATAATAAGAGAAAATTAATGTTTACTGCTGACCTCTGATCATGGATGAGCTATCTAGGGGTGGACAAGGACTGATGTCAGGCCAAAGGCCAGCTTCAGAACTACTTCTTTTAATTTGGAGATTTTAAAGAGGACTTTTCCTGTTCATTCTTTTGAACCTCAGAGGCAGCCAACATCGAGCCGGATTCGGGGACAGAACCAGTTTTACCATTCTCAGCTAAATATGGGAGTGGCTCAGGAGCAGAAGACTGACTTAACTGATACCATTTGGATTATGGCCTTTTGTAAAAGGGTCTCTTGGGTAATTTGATAGAAAGACAAAGAGTTGTTACTACAGAAGGAGACGTTGGGACTGAGAAAAATAGGTGGAATTTAGTGGTAGAATTTCTCAGTCACAGACTAGTGCACAGGATAAATCTGGCACCTCAACCACTATCTCCTTAGAACATTACTGGACATGGGAAGACCTCACTTAGAGAAAGAAGACTTGCAGTACACCTGGCTGGAGAGAGACCTGATGCTTTGAAGCCTTTCCCAAGGAGCTAGTGGCTGCAGGATGTACCAGGAATAACTTTTCCAGCACTTGCATGAACTGGTAACTAAGGCACTTTTTCAGCTCCAGATGACTGGGACAAGGTGCTCTATCCTTCTCAGGGAGTTACACTCTGGGTGGGCAAGAAGAAATATTTATCCTGCTCAGAGCTGCTTGTACCACTGAAAAGTAGTCCAGCTGGACTTCTTGGTGAAGTTATCTGGCCTTGTTGATTCCTGTCCATCAATGCCTTCCTGACTTACACAGCCGGAGGAGTTAAACTACTAAAACTGATTAAATCCAAATTTAATATCTTGGGCCAGGGCAAAGCAGCAAAACTATCTGACATGCAAAGCGACCTCAGTGGCTACAAAAGCCAGGTGTTACCAGTTTAGAGCCCTTGGAAACAAAGTTAATGACTTTAGAAGGAGCTTGACAAAAACATATCTGATTTAGAGGAACCCTTACGACTTTTACACTGCTGCAAGGTTTTGACTTCCATTTCAGAGACTATTGGCCAGATGTACAAAAACTAGGAACTGAAATTCCCAAATGTTGTGATTCTTTCCAAATTGCAATTTGGAAATCTTAATTCCTAATGTACTTTATGTAATTCCTTATACCAAGATTATCGCTCAGCAGTGAAGCTCGAGCCTCAAAAGCTCTTTATGTTTGGATACTGGCCTGAATCCTTATCCATACCCATTAACCCCACCAGAATCCATCTCTGTGACCCCTGCAGAGTGTTGTGATGCCACGTTTACCATTATACATGACCTGGTGAAGTACCAGGTTTTAAGAACCCAGCGATGCCAGGGTACAACACCCGAAGACTTCGAGTTCTCCTGTTTCGGATTACAGAAACACAGAGTCTTCTAGGTGAAATCAAAGATCGTATTTATTGGATGCAGCCAGTAACAGGTATCCTAGAAGTACAACAACATGTATATTCTCAGGAGACTGCTCAATCTTACAAAGCCAGCCTTCCCTTTTTATACAAAATATTATGCTTTATGCAAACATTCCATATTTTACAGTTGACCATTCACATATTTCCACTACAAAGAAAAAGCAGAGTCATTATGACAAGCCCATATTTCAGTTTGTCCAACCCATAATTAATTATCCGGCAAGGCCCAGTATTTCCATCAGATATCGATAGATCCCAAATAAAAATGGGAACCTCCTCATCGTAAAGCAAGTCATAAAGAAAGAAACAGAGACAGGTATGGATGAGATTGGACATAGCTGGTGTGCGATGAAAAGGTTTACGACATGTGTGCTTCGATGCTAATCTTATTCGGCCACTGAGAAAGGAACTGGCCGAACAGGTTTGGCTTCAGGCAGTGGACTCAGCTCGTCCAGGTCACAGAAAAGTCAGCAAAGGTATACGTGTCCTTCTGACGCGATCTCGGCTTCAGTCATTGTGCCTAGGTGAGGGCAATCACAAAATGGCTGCCGCTCACAAAATGGAACCCGAGGGTTCAGAACGGAAACTCTGAATTCGGGGTGACTTTGTCACTCGAATATGACGGAAACGCTTATAGATAGTATCTCAATCATTACCGGTCTTCCAATACCAAAATCGTCATGATACGACGATGTTTAGAACACGGGTCCAAAATCTGTAGTACTACACTGGAGATGACCTAACTGTGAGTGGGCTGGATCGTCCTAGTATATCCTCAGAGGTCTTAACTGCACCAAAGTCCCTGGGTGAGCCTGAGGATTGGGCTGCCAAGCCCAGCTGGGACCCCTGCCCGCCACTCACATTGTCAGATGCTCTCTGCTTGTTGGGGACATTGGGGAATTGTCCTGTGGCCTGGATCAGAATGCAGCCTTCTACAGATGTGCACTCAAGCGAGGCCAGGCCTGCCTGTCGGTTCTGAGGGCTTGGAGGCATTGCAAATCTGGTCACACAGCCCAGCTCTGGAACTTTACTACTCCCATGAGCCTTGGGAGGCCACAATTGTTACCGGTAAGACATCGAGAGATGTGCTGCATCTGCTGACTGCAAAATTACCTTCTGGCCCTGTGGCGTCTACTCCAGCTTAGTGACCTCAGCAACTGGGGTTGGACCGCAGCCTCACCCACTTACTCCTGTCATTGTGATGTGGCTTCTCCTCTGACCCCCACTCTGATGCAACCAGAGCTATTTCCACTATGCGGCTGGCGATACTGAGGCCTTGAGACCTGTGGAGTTTTAGTACACCCTGCAGCCCGCTGTGTTTTTACTGCCCACGTGCTGCTTTCCATAATGCATGATCCCACATGATTTCACCTGTTGATGTGAGGTTTGATTCATTAACAAGTGGCCTAGACCGAATGGGTGAGAGAATTGCACACCATGGCAGCAGAAAGACGGGCCAGAGAAATTAATCTCAGGCTTGGAAGATGGCGCCACGTCCCTTACAAAACATCTGGAAAAACCTGAATAATTCTTTAAAGCAGTCACCATTAAAAACAAAGACCTCAAAGCGAGATCATGCAAGAATAATATATGCATCATTGGGATCGTGGATACAAGAAACATGGGTCACCAAGACCAGTTTGTAGGACAGCTCCTTGTGGATATATTTGACCACCAATGCTTCACCGATAGAGTCATAGTTGAACGAGCCTATCGATCTCTGGGGTCCCGTCCGCCACCTGTGACTGCTCCTCACACCATCATCACAAACTTGCTACACTTCAGAGACAGATATACAAAGCTCCAACTGTCCCTTGAGCATGGTTTGATACAGTATCAAGGCACCAATGTCTCTTTCCACTAATGTTAAGTTTGAAATTCCCTTTTAAAATATGCATTCAGATCTATTATATAAGCTAGCATTAGGTGGCTAAATCAACACCATTTGTATTAGCATTATGAAACCCATTGAGTTATCCTTATAAGCTTCAGTGGCTTGTGTGCCCAATGTGCAATGTTGTTACCCTATCTGATTGTGAGTGTGGATATACGTTCCATTGTTTGCCTATGGACTGACAGGATTTGAATGTTTTGGTTTATCATAGCCTCGTTCATACTGGAGGATGGGAGTCTTGTACCGATGACCTATGTTATTGGATTCCTCTATCCAGTTTCTATGCTATTGCGAATACTTATGAACATCCTACATCTGAGTGGATTTCGCTTAGATCGCTTGGATCTCGAATATATGTGGACCCTACCACCAATTTGCTTGATTTTGGGCAACGCAGAGTGACTCTCCATTGGTATTAGAATTCGGCTTCTAGCTAGTTCCACTATATGCATAAGTGGAACTACCTTTGGATTTCTTGAATATTGGATGAAAATTGTTGACATATATAGATCAACATTGAGCTGGACAACCCGGAGCGACTTGTTTACAGCATATGGAAGTTAGCTCTGTACATACCCACTTTAGAAACTGGATTGCACTTGTTTTGGTGTGATTGTGACCTATTAGCATCCAAACTGACTGAATGGAACTTGGTCCATCAAATAATCTTTCTGTCCTGAGGAAGTTCGTATAAAAGGAACGAAACGCGTTGGCTGTTGTCCTGTGTTTTTAGACGAAGAAGTTTAAAGAATTTGGAAAAATATATTACTGGCTGAGTTGTGACTTCATCCCTGGTGCTGCCTCCACCTTTTCTTGAATGTTGTAATGTGCAACTACTATAAGTTTGTTTAGGCCGCAGTCACACTAGGCCTCATTTGTTTTTTGCTTGCTTCAGAAGAACTGTAAAACTGTATATCTCTATTATTCTTTCTCTGCTCACCAAGGTTGAAGTCGGATTTGCTAATGAATAGATGTTCTTTTCGTTCATTCCTTTCTGTATGTGTAGTTCTGCTCCCATGTTGGGAGACGATGAAGCCCGACACATTGGCATTGGAGCACTGATAATGCACCCATCTGGCAGGTGTTAGTTTTTCTCTCTGTACCCTCTTTGTTCATGCCCGGCTCCGGCATGTATTTTTCCATAGTAGGCATGGCTGAGGTCTCGAGAAAGCTTTATCATGTATTAGCGCGTTTTTGGAAGCCAGTCTCCCTCAGCATCCATTTTAGGGTGCAGGTCTGACCGGGGCTCCCTCTGCAGAGAACTACTAATAAAGTAAGTTTGTATTCTCCATTAACTGACCGACTATACATTTGGGAAGGCATAGCAGGTAGTTGTGGAAATGAACCGTGGGGCCCTTAAAGGGCCACGTCCTTCACCTGGACTTCACTATGGCAGTTCAGGAGGTCTGTCAAAAATATCAGGAGGTCCAGGTCATGCTTCATAATAGGGGATGTTAAACCTGGCATATTTGGCGTGGTTTCCCCTGTCTTTTTGCCTCTGCCTCCTGTATTTTTGACGCTGTGCTGGATTTCGTTTTTGCTGGTATAGATGCTTTGGGCACTCTGCCACTGCTGATCAGTGTCAAAGTGCAAGTGCTTCCTGTGTAAATTATGATGGTAATTGTTTATCCATGACTGGCATATTTGTATCACCAAGAAGTCCCTAGTAAAGTGCACTGGGTGTGCCAGGGCTGGTGATAGAAATGCTACTAGTGGGCCTGCAGCACTGATTGGGCCACCCACATGAGTAGCCCTAAAATGATGTATCAGTGCTTTGCCTGTGTGCAGTCTGTGAACTGCCATGTCCTCCTGGTCAGTAACCCCACTGGCCAGGCCCAACCCTTCCCTTTCAGTACACATTGGGCACCCCTATGGAAAGACCAAGGTACCCCCTTGGGCAGGGTGCAGTGTATGTGAAAGGTAGAGCATGTACTAGTGCAGGTGACATGCGCTGGTAGTGAATGACAGCCATTTTCGTTTTTCAATATTGTAAGGCTACCTTGCCCATAGGCTATCATGGGGAATACTGGCTACAGTGGCTACCAGCATATCTTCCAATAGGAGCAAGGTAGGACATAAAAGCCTGGTATCCCTGAACTCAGAATTTAATAACACATCTTTTAGGAAAGGTTGTTTTTAAATCCTGTGTTTGAGAACAGCATTTTTAGAAAGTTGCTGTTCTCTTGTCTGACCTTTCTGTGTGCCTTGGTCTGATTGTGAATTGACTGTATGGTTTGTGAGTGACAGGGGCTGGGTGGCTCCCAGAGGCTGAGTGGGCCATCCCTGGGCTGAATAGCTCCATCTGCATCTAGAGTGGTGGGAGGGGGTAGCACCTGGGCCTGAATAGGGCTGTGCCTGCCTTCCGCAATGCTGTCTCCTCCTCCTGCTGTGTGGCTAATGACCCTGCCCCTCTCTCTGAAAGGAAAGGAGAGACCAGGAAAACTGGTCAAGGAACACCGAGAACTGGTTCGGACCGGGCTCAGAGCCCTCCTGCACAAAGGGAACAAATACGTTTAGGGGTATAAGTACAGGACCCCTGACTACAGAAAATTAGATCATCCTGGAATCAAGAAGGAACCTCTGCCAAGGAGAAAGCTGCAACTGAAGAAGGAAAACTGTCCTACTGTTGCTCGGCTGGACTGACCTGCTATTGCTTTGCTACCAAAGAGAGGGGAAGAACTTTGCTTTGTGCTGTATCCCCGTGCTTGAAGGAATCTCCAAGGGCCTGAAGAAGAGCTGGCTCCCTGTTAAGAAGTCCCAGGAACAAAATGACTTCACCCCCAGCTTCCCTGAACTCTGCTAAGAGAGTTCTGTCCTTCCTGGAGTGCTTGGCCCATGTTTGGTGCCTCTGGAAGTTGTACCTGTGTTGGGAAGCCGAAAACCAAGATTTAAAGAACTTCCTGCAAAGTTTATCGCATCGCTCGCTTACGGAGCGCATCTCCATCAGTACAAGGAAATTCCCGCCTCTACGAAGGCCGAGATCGTCGTAGTGCCTGTTGCCATTGCCAGAGCCGTCGCATCCTTCATTTGCGGGACGCACCAGTGTGGTGCGGGAAGTTACCATTGCTGCGTGTATCGTCGCAGAGCCTGTCGGCACTGTGTGAGATCGTCACACCGCCTGCTTGCCAACCGCATCGTGTCGCTGCGAGAGTCATCGCAGAGCCATTGCATCGAGGGGCCACGAGAGTAGAAGATCGACACTGAGCCGCGCATCGTCACCGCACCGGAGATCGTCGCCGCCCCAAAGACCGTCGCATCATACCTTTTGCGAGCTGCTTCCACCGAAACCTGTGCACCGGAATCCACGCAAGGTATTGCATCCCTCCCAGTACAGACTGGACTCACCGCAACACGCCCGCTACATCAAGCGGGGTTGTCGCGTCGCCTCCCCAGGGTCTTAGGAGTGACGCATTGCTTGCTTTTTCAACACTACAGCTTTCACTTGGAACTTTAGTCGCATCTAAATGTACTGTTGGCTAAAACGTGACGCAACTGTGGATTATTCTAACACAACCTTAAGAACTATTTTGAAACCATATTCTTGAACTGTGTATGTTGGATTTTTGTCGTTTTGGTCTTGTGTGATTTAGAATAAAAATATCTTTATTTTTCTAAACTGTTGTGGAGTCAGTTTGTGGTGTTTTCACTGTGTTACTGTGAGTTTTGGTACAACTACTTTGCACATTTCCTTCAATAAACCTGACTGCTTGAGCCAAGCTACCAAGGGGGTGAGCAGGGGTTATCTGAAGAGTGTTTCCTCATTACCCTGACTAGAACCAAGGGTCCCTATTTGGACAGTGGTACCTACCTCTGCCAACTAGAGACCCCCAGTTCTAACATTGTTGGTCAGCGGTGGGATTTGAACTTGTATTTGTACTAGACCCACAGTGACTGGTGTACATCACTAGTGAGTGCAGACCATTTTGCCACTGCACACTACGGTTGAGTTTTTTTTGGTTCTATTTTTGAGTAACTCTTCAAAAGCATCATGTCTCTGAATGGAAAGGCACCCAGTGTGGAAGTAGCAGAATTGCAGTTTGTTATTGAAGATTTGTATTCCTACAAAGTTGCCGAGCATCAGCAATTCTGTCACAAGTTTGAGTGACCTATTAAAAGCAGCTTCAGGAAGGATGAATTGCAGAGAATCTTGAAGGCCTGGTGGGAGGCCCAAGAAGGAGATAATGCAAATGGAAGGGAGGGGTTTCAGCCCAATGAATTGCCAATGGGGAGAACAAACTCAAGGCCTGGCAGCAACCATTCCAGCCGGAGTCCTACTCCAGAAGAGTTAGAAGAAAATAAAAAAGTGAGAGACCATGAAAATGAAATCATAAGAATGAAAATGAAGCAATTGGAGGTAGAAAAAGAAAGGGTGGCGGAGGAGAGCAAAAATGCCCGTGCCCTGGAAGAAAAGAAATTGGTTTTGGCTCATGAATTGAGCATGAGGGAACTGGATATCAAGCCAAGCAGGTGGATTCCAGTTCAAATGGTGGCAGCGCACAGCCAGTGCCAGGGAGTAAAGTATATATTCCCAAGGATTTAGTACAGAACTGCAATAGGAGTGAGGATGTTTATGCCTGGTTTACTTCTTATGAGATTGCATTGAGAATGATTGGTGCTCCTGAACAGCACTGGGGGGCGAACCTGTGGAAACATTTTGAGGCTTCTAGGAGGAGTGCTCTAGAGCCCTTAGAGTTAGCAGGTACCATGACCTACCCCAATATGAAGGAGGACCTATGTATCAGGTATGGACTTACTCCGGGGCAGTACAGACTGCAGTTTAGGAACTCTAAGAAGAGAGCGTCTGAGACTTGGATGGAGTGTGTGAATTTGTACTCGTGTGCACTGGAAGGTTGGATGAAGGGCAGAAAAGTAACTGATTATAAGGGGTTGTTGCATTTAATTAGTTGGGAGCACTTGAGTAAATTCTTTGCGTTTCAGAGCTGCACCAGCATCATTTAGATAGCAAGCTGACAGACCCCATTGAGCTTGCTAAGGAGGCTGACCGCTGGACCAATACCAGGGTCCACATAAGAATTGTGGGTACCACTGCCAAAGGTGGGCAGGGTCCCCAGCAGAAGAGTGGGGGGGACAAGAGTAACCAAATGGAGTTCTCCCAAGGGCCCCATAATAGTTCCCAGGGAATGGAGTCCCAACCCCCCAAACCCAAACAGTCGTGGCCCCCTAGGGTCAGAAAGGATAACCGAGGTCCCCCTACCTGCTAATACTGCAATGAGGTAGGACATATTATCAATAGGTGCCCTAAGAAATCCCCAGCACCAGAGTTAGCAAGTGTAGCTTTGGGAGGGGATTTGATTTCTAGTGGGGAGGAGGGACTAGCAGTTATGACCCTTGTCTCTTTAGGAGACAAAGAGATGGCCCAGGAAACCTTCCTACCCGTAACACTTAAAAATACGGGTAGAAGGTAATCATCAATGGGAAAGAGATAGAGGCTCTGAGAGACACAGGAGCCAGCGTGACATCTGTGAGGTGTCAGTGGGTGTCTGAAGAGCAGGTCATTCCCAATGTACTCCGCCCAGTAGTTGCAGCTGACTCTGCAAAGTGGCACTTGTTCCCTTTGAGTGGAAGGGGTCTATCGTTAAGTATGGGCGAATTTTGCGGATTTGCGAACTCGCAATCCGCAAAATCTGCGAATTCTAGCGAATTTGCGGATTTTTTTTATTTG
The DNA here is from genome assembly GCF_964263255.1 of Lissotriton vulgaris. NCBI lineage: Eukaryota > Metazoa > Chordata > Amphibia > Caudata > Salamandridae > Lissotriton > Lissotriton vulgaris. The sequence continues at coordinate 759,217,327 of NC_141689.1, read as the reverse complement.
TGTTCGCAAGGATTTCTGCCAGTTCGCGAGGGTTTCGTACCAGTTCGCAATTGCAAACTTACATTTCGGCACGCAACGGTCGCGGTTATGTTGTTTCTACGTCTGGTTCATCATCATAGGCTCCCAGCACCCTCTGTTTCACCACTGCAACCCTCTGTTACATCAATGCCACCCTCTGGTTCATCATCACTGTAGATTATGGGGGGGAAAAGCAAGCACACCAGCCCTGCTTCAACTGACATGAATTAATTTGGGGTTAGTTTATTAATGTGTCACTGTTTTAAAATTCCAGTCTGGCACCTGCTTCCTTATCTGTAATTTGCTTTCTGTTGCAGTGCATTTTTTTTTCCCAGGACCTTTGTGGCCTACTTGTAGCTATTCTATGAGCCTGCTGTGAGGGTCAGAGCAGGGTCATACAATTGTTGCAACTAGCAACTGAATTCTGGAGGGGCCCCAGTCAGGAAGCACTACAGGGAATTGTTACTAATGATGAGTTTGAACTCTTGCCCCTGCCGAGTGCTTTCAGTTTTGAAAAACTCGTTTTTCTGCAATTTCGCGGGATTCGCGGGGCGCGAACACGCGCGAGATCGGATTCGGAAGCCGCAAATTCGTGTGTATATGCAATTTGTTTTTTTGCGGCATGTTAGTTGGCAAGGTTTTGTGCGTTTTTGCGAGCCGCTCGTAGCGCAAGGCGCGAAGTTACCCTCGCGGTCGTTCAAGGGCGCGGCCATCTTGTTTGCCTGACGTATTTCCGTTTCCGTGCGCGAAGTGTAATCTCGCAAAGTCTGCGGCTTGCCAGTACAGTTTCGCGCGTGTTCGCAAGGAAAATCTCGCGCGAACTTACCCACGCGGTCGTGAACGGGCGCGGCCATCTTGTTTCTCATTCATTGCTATGGTTCTGGGCATGGTCTTTGTATCCTCTGTCAATCTCTGCCATCCTTTGCTTGTTTGAAGTTTTTTTTAATCTATTTTACTTATTATCTATCCCTCTATTTTTCTAGCCCTATATTTTTGTGTTTACTGCTACTTTTGGTTAATTTTAAACTACTTTTTTAAACTCTTTTCTTTCCTTCTCTTCCCTATTCTATTTTCTTTATTCCTTTCCGCCCAGACCATGGTGAAGGGAGCCGGGAAGCATCCCAAAAGGGGAAGGGTCCCGCACCCCGTGTCCGGCTCCCGTGCGGGCGTTTGAGGGGGGAGGAGGTCGTACCCAGGGAGATCTTTACCCCGGAGGAGGTGGGCCAACTCATTTTTTATGTTCAGCGCCGCCTCCCCAGGACCATCATGGGAGGCGGCAAGATCAGTGCCGGGTACGGGGCCCGGGAGCGCCGGAAGCGGTGGGAGAAGGTGTGCCAGGCCATTTACCACCACTCTCGGGTCTGGCGCACCTACAACCAGGCCACCCACCGCTGGAAGGATGTCCTGACCCGCGAGCGAGATCTGCTCGACCTCCTTGGCCTTGAGATCCCCGGGCTTGGTGAGTAGTAGTAGCTATTTTCTTTACTACTATGTTTTCTCCTGCTGTGTTATTATATTGCAAATTTTTGTTTTTTACCAAGAGCAATAATGCTGCTCATTACATTGTAGGTAAATTATATTTCAAAATCTTCTGTGCATTTCAGGTACACTGCTCTCCTTCTTCTCAGTAGTGTTGCTACTATGCTTATTTGTTTTAGATTTTGTGTTCATTTCATTGGCCTGTGAAATTATGTATGAGTGTAGTTTAAAGAACTGCGTAATGCTACACACTAAGGTTCAGATTTTTAATTACCGGCGCATCCCTGCAAAGTAGCAGGGATGCGCCAGTAATTGTGCGTCACGCCACCATCACCCATGGTTGCCGTATTTACAATGCGGCGCACCATGGGCCCAAAACGTCACCAAAGCGTTACGCATCTGTGCCGTAAAGGCGACGCATTGCTGGAGTTGCGTCGCAACGATGGTGCAGCTCCATCAATGCTCTGGGGTGCCCTATCTCCCCAATGCTGCGTCAAGCCATACGTCTGCTTCAAGCAGGCGCAGGGTTTGAGTCACGCATCATTGTCCTCAAAGTGACTGATTGAAATCTTGTAGATTTCCCCTAGCCACTTTTAGGATGCGTTCCTGCGCAGGAACGCCCTCCCTTGCGCCGGTACGCCCCCTATTGGCGCAGGGCTTTACAACGTGATGCATCTCCCATATGCGTCACGTTGTTAATATACGCCGCACCATTGCACCTCTTTTGTGCTGTCGCTGCGTCACAAAAGTCACGCAACAATGGAGCAAAAGAGCCGCAAGGGGCTTCTAAATCAGCCCCTACAGACTCAAGTCCAGTCCTTCCTTTGTACACATGGCGATAAGAAGAAATAGTGGTGGTGGATTAATAGTTTGAGTATTGTAATGACTGGTTAATGTAGTAGGAAACTTTAGTGTTGTCGCTGATCTTCAATCACGATGGACTTTGGTTATCATTTTGCGTGCTGCGGACTGCTGCCTTCCAATCCTAGGCAAACCTTTTTAGTACTTTGTTTAGTGAGTTACATAGGGTAGTTTCCAATTCGACGGCCCGCAAATCAAGCAATACTAAAGTAATAACGTAGTCGACCACATGAGATTGGTCAATAATATATCCCGTGGAGTCGTTCCCTATTTGCTATTCCGCAAAAATATTTTGTTAGTTCTTTTGAAATGTTTGATTTGTTTGAGAAATATCATCCATGTTTTCTGTTTTTCTTTCTTTCATGTTGTACATCAGCTTCCCCCAGGGGCAAGAGGAGGACACAGGAGGAGGAGGAGGAGGGTGCTGTTGACGATGCAGGCCAGGACCGGGCAGGCGAGGGCTCCTTTGCTGGCCCCAGTAAGTTTTAATTTTAATATAGAGTACTTATTTTTTCCTAGCGTTCCTCATTCGATTTTTTCTAAATCGTCTTTGATCTTCTTGTAGACAGGATCTAAATTCTTATCCTGCCTCGACTATGACTCCGTGTGGTATTGCTAGATTATTCTTATTAGTCTGTCTGTGTAGCTAACTAAGATTGCACATTTGGCATTTCCACTGGACTCCCATTCTAGTCAGCAATAGCTCTATGCACTGAGTGCAGTCCTCTGGGATTGTCCATAATGTCTTTTCAAGTATTCTAAATGTTAATGCTTTGACCATTGCCAACAATAAAAAGGTGAATGACCACCAAGAAAGAATAAGATACTACTTTACTTTTGGTTTGGATAGAAGGACAATCCATTCTACTACTGTTGCAGGGACAAATCTGCACAAACAGAACTATGGACACTAAATAATGCATTGCTTAGCTTATCAATTATAATAGGTGCTGTTAGACTTTCCACATACCTCAGTGATAACAGACTTTGTAGTTGAACCCCCAATCTCCCTACTGACTAGATAGTGTGGCAGAGTCATTTAGCTCCCAAAGTCACCGATGGCAGAGGCACGGACTCATGCTTGCAAAAATTCCAAAACCTTTAGCTCATCCACTCTAGTCTGGAGGACCAAAAACCACAGAGTCTATTTAAGTTTAAAAGCTTTATTAAAAGTAAACACATTTATTAAAATCAAGTTTGTCATAAAAGTGAACGTGTAACTGAAAATGGAAAAGTGCTTAGTGCTGACGATTAATTGGACACATTTCTTGTGGTCGAGCCGAGCTCTCACCTGGTTTGAACGTGATCCTGCTCGTGTTCTTAGAAGTCAAGCTTCTGTCTGTTAGGAGAAAAAGTGGTGCGTGTTAAAAAGTAAAAAGCAAACATTCATCAGTTGTGCCAAAAAGTGCAGCAAGACAACAGCCTTCCCTGGAAAAAGGGACATTTTTACTTTAGAGTACACAGTCATAAATTATTAAATTGTATACTGTTTTTTTCACATTTCTTTCTTCCTCCTAGACCAAATATAATATAGTAGTGAGTGGTGTATTCTAAAATTATTAAATGTACTTTGTAGGTGGAACATCTGGAGACGGGGCCAGCGCGGAGGTGGTGGTGGCATTGGACGAGGAGGGCAACTCTGGGGAGGAGGCGGTGCAAGTGCCGGACAAGGACATGCCTGTGAGGGTTCACACGGTGGTGGCGGGCAGAGGTAAGCTATACATTCCTTAGTCATTGAGATTGAAGACTGCAGAGTGTGCTTTCTGCACGGGTGTATTATAAATAAACCAGGTAGTAGCCTCCTCTAAATGTACTTCGACTTAGCTGTGAAGTTTTTGGCGAGAAGAATCCCAATCAGATCTGACGTGAACTTGATGGATGGGATGAACGAAAAGCGAAAGAAGGGTGTAAGTAAGTGTGGAAGGATGAGAAATGTAATGATGACTGGCAAAGAAGAATGATATGTGTTTGCTTGGTCCCCGAGGTGGCTGGGAAGGAAAGAAAATGGTATGGTGCATGGCTGGGTGAATGATGAAGCAAGGATGGGTGGAAGGAGAACAGCCTGGGTGGGTGAGACAGAAACTGTATGTGTGCATATACTTTGAATGGATGGATGCCTGGATCATTCATGGTACTATCTGACTCTTAGATAGCATATGTGTATCTAGAGAGAGTAGACGGTCACTGGATGAACTAAGTGTCACTTTGAAGAGCATGTAACACCGCACCCGCACGTCCGTTCCAGTGTAGGAAAGGCAAGGAAAAGAAGTTGTAACGTTGTCCAAATACTACCATGAATAGTAGCAGTAGTTCGTATTGCAACTGCAAGCACAGCATATATCCGGTTATTACGGTGGACACTCCCTACCTCTCTTAATAACTTTAGTTTAGTAGTAGTACGTCATTCATGTGTGGGGGTATCACTGTTCACTCAATAATAAGCAGAGCACCTAAAGTCATCCCATATGTCATCAAATACATCCCATGTGAAGTGATAGATAATCAGATAATTTAGCTTCTTCATTTTCCTTTTCTAATACTCATTTGCACTGTAGGGTGAAAGCTAAATTAATTAAGCAGTAGCCCTTTTAACAGAGTATTCTCAGTGCCACCCGTAATAGAAAAGTAAGAGCTTCACCACCTGCATGTACTGGACCGGTACAGTAACGCAAGTCTGTCTCACTCACCATGGTGTGCGTCTGTTTTTCTCGGGTGCAAGTTCACTGCGCTGGCATTATGCCGGCTTGCATAAGATAACGTACCAATTTTCCTAAACAAGAGAGAAGAAGAAGAATAAGAGTGGTGTACTGTCATAGTCGACTGTAATGGAAGTCCATAGTGCTCGTAGAATTTGTTCCTTAAACTCCCACTAATGTTAGAGCAAGGATGAAGAAGTCGGAGGTTACATAGATACTGTCCTCAATAGTTATGTACTGTGCTTTCAATTTGCTACTTGTACTGTGACAACTTTCTGCTCAATCATTTTGTGTTAATCTTAAGGAGCATTGGTTACAGACTATGGGGCATATTACCAACAACTAGCGATAATTTTTGTCTTTAACTTGTTTAGAGACAAAAATTATCGCCGCACATCGGCGATTTTTATCGCAGATAAACCTTGCTATTAGCAAGGTTTATCGCAAATGCGATAAAAAACGGCCGCAATGCATGAATATCGCTGAAAAGTCAGTGATATTCATGCATTATCGAGCAAATGCTCTTAGCCATGTTATCCACCTCCCATTGGATAACATGGCTAAGAACTGCTCAGGGCAGGTGTTAGCTTTTGGAGATATTCGCCCTTAGCGCAAATATCTCCAAAAGTTGGTAATAGGAGATAGAGATGTTAGGGACTGTTTCCAGTCGCTAACATCTTGGCACGCCCACTTTGCATGTCATTAGTGATAAATATCACTGACATGCAAAGCGGGGCCCAAGATGGTCGCTATCTCCTATTAGCTGTCACTAACTGGTGTTAGCGACAGCTTGGTAATAGGGAGATCATTTTATCTCCGCTTTCTTGGCTTTTAAAGCCAAAAAAGCGGAGATAAACCCCCTTGATGTCTTTCTTTCTTCATGTAGTTGCAACTTCCAAATCCAAGACACCATCAAGGAGGAAGGAGCTGGCTCGAATGGCCCGGCAACGGAGGCTGGATGCCACTGTCGCTGAATATCGGCGGCTGGTGGCCCTGGAGGAGGAGGAGACGCAGTCTGGTACAACAACAACGTCCACTGGGACAGCTGCATCCTCCTCCGTGCGGGCTGCCAGCCAGCGCAGTGCTCCAGTGGTACGAAGCCGGGCTACCAAAGCCAAACGCCACCGCCGAGCAGCAAAGAAAGCAGCTGCCCCTCACAGGATTTGCAAGGCACACCGGCGCCGCTTATCCCTCAGACTGTCCTACCTGGAGCAGGAGGTCCATAACTATAAGAACTCGGTGGAGGGCCTCCGCTTCGAACTTGCCACCCTCCGCAAGGAGCATGATGCCCTGGCTGCTAAATCCAACAGCACCCTGCCATAGTGTCCCTTGCCCCTTTTTTAGAGACTTTTGGGGGGTGGGATTGGAAGTTGGGTTTTTTGGGACTTTTGAAGGACAATCGTTGGGGTTAGGGAGCGTCTTGCGGGAGATTATTTTGTTAGGGCTATAAAAATATACTTTTTGAAACTTTATCTGGCCATACCTGTTTTTTACTGCTTTTGAGTCTGGTGGGTGGGGGTTTAACAGTAAGTTTGTTTTCATGAATAGTCCTAGGACTTTAGTAGTACTACCGTCAATCCAACCTCTCGTCTCTCCTAATACTCCATTATACTACCTCCAACCAAACGCCTATCTTACCTGTAATTTCTGTTTGCAAGTAGGGCTAGGCCCAGGGCTGGCTCCACGGGAAACAGCGAATAAGGTTGGCAATCCTGGGCGGATAAAATTTCCTCATAGCGGTGGTACTAGTGGTGTGACACAGTGGCAGTTGCATGCCTATGAAAAAAAAAAAAATGAAATCTGGTTTGTCCTCCTGAGCAATACAACGGTACAATAGAGAATATAGCAGGTGACAGAAGTACACTAGAATAGTGCCACATTGTAGCCTAACAAATGGTAAAGTATAACTAATTCGGTTGAAGTTCTTTGACATTAGCCATGGGTCTTTGTCAAGCAGAGTAAGAATATATCCTCGGATTTCTTCACCAGCCTGTTGCTATCACCTTATCCTCCCCAGCAAGTGTGTGGATTTATTGCTGTAATTTAGTCACACATCAATCAAAACCACACAGCCCGGGGGAAGAGGGTTAGGGTTTGAAAAATGGATGGGTACGGGGGTTTTTGGGAAAGGTTTTGGGAGACAAGAAAAAATAGCACAGCATAGACAAACAATTGTGAACATAAACAAATCTTTGGGTACAAACCTATCCATCAATCTTTGAAAGTGCATGCACTACTGCATGCATGTCAGTGAAAAGTAAGTAGTACATTCGACAACTGTGGAAGAAAGAATGCGACAGTACAGGGCCTGTGTGGAATTATTGATAACGATATTCAACATAAGGTCTCTGTAGCCAGATACCCGAGAGCCTTGCTGGTCACTATAAATCCATTCACAACACTCAATGGGGTTGGTCTGGAAGGTATAGTAGATAGAAAAGGAGAAATTGCTCTTTTTCTAGGTGTCCCCTCACTCACCAGGGTTGCCCCTTGGTGACATGCTTCATCATTGGGGCCATCCCAGTCCTCTACGGGCTGGGGCGTGCTGCGACTTGCGAATTACGTAGGAGCACTTACAAATGACTATGTGTGGTGCAGATGTGATTGTGGAGTGGACTAAGTGATGTGTTAAGGGATCAATTTAGAAGCAGAGAGAGATCCAAGAAATGCAGTCACAGTCAGAGAAAAACCCAATGGATACTGTATCTGTATGTTGTTGTAGTTGACCTGTTGAAAGTGGTAAGTAAGTTGCCTGCAGAAAAAAAATCCTCTTATTAGCGGCACTCCTCCATTGCAGCCGACGCTTCGTCCATCGATGTTGGTCACCAGAAGACACCCTGTAAAAAAAGCACAGCATGGACAAACAATTGAACATAAACAAATCTTTGGGTACAAACCTATCCATCAATCTTTGAAAGTGCATGCACTACTGCATGCATGTCAGTGAAAAGTAAGTAGTACTTTTGACAACTGTGGAAGAAAGAATGCGACAGTACAGGGCGTGTGTGGAATTATTGATAACTATATTCAACATAAGGTCTCTGTTGCCAGATACCTGAGAGCCTTGCTGGTCACTATAAATCCATTCACAACACTCAATGGGGTTGGTCTGGAAGGTATAGTAGATAGAAAAGGAGAAATTGCTCTTTTTCTAGGTGTCCCCTCACTCACCAGGGTTGCCCCTTGGTGACATGCTTCATCATTGGGGCCATCCCAGTCCTCTACGGGCTGGGGCGTGCTGCGACTTGCGAATTACGTAGGAGCACTTACAAATGACTATGTGTGGTGCAGATGTGATTGTGGAGTGGACTAAGTGATGTGTTAAGGGATCAATTTAGAAGCAGAGAGAGATCCAAGAAATGCAGTCACAGTCAGAGAAAAACCCAATGGATACTGTATCTGTATGTTGTTGTAGTTGACCTGTTGAAAGTGGTAAGTAAGTTGCCTGCAGAAAAAAAATCCTCTTATTAGCGGCACTCCTCCATTGCAGCCGACGCTTCGTCCATCGATGTTGGTCACCAGAAGACACCCTGTAAAAAAAGCACAGCATGGACAAACAATTGAACATAAACAAATCTTTGGGTACAAACCTATCCATCAATCTTTGAAAGTGCATGCACTACTGCATGCATGTCAGTGAAAAGTAAGTAGTACTTTCGACAACTGTGGAAGAAAGAATGCGACAGTACAGGGCGTGTGTGGAATTATTGATAACTATATTCAACATAAGGTCTATCTTGCCAGATACCTGAGAGCCTTGCTGGTCACTATAAATCCATTCACAACACTCAATGGGGTTGGTCTGGAAGGTATAGTAGATAGAAAAGGAGAAATTGCTCTTTTTCTAGGTGTCCCCTCACTCACCAGGGTTGCCCCTTGGTGACATGCTTCATCATTGGGGCCATCCCAGTCCTCTACGGGCTGGGGCGTGCTGCGACTTGCGAATTACGTAGGAGCACTTACAAATGACTATGTGTGGTGCAGATGTGATTGTGGAGTGGACTAAGTGATGTGTTAAGGGATCAATTTAGAAGCAGAGAGAGATCCAAGAAATGCAGTCACAGTCAGAGAAAAACACAAAGGATACTGTATCTGTATGTTGTTGTAGTTGTCCTGTTGAAAGTGGTAAGTAAGTTGCCTGCAGAAAAAAATTCCTCTCATTAGCGGCACTCTTCCATTGCAGCTGACGCTTCGTCCATCAATGTTGGTGACCAGAAGACACCCTGTCCACTGCCTGATGCTGAATTGTGGCTCGCTAATGTGAAGCCTGACTCCATCCTTTTTTCCCCATTGCACAGACTGAAACCCGGCCTGTAATTATTCAACGAAAAACAGGAAGTGATATAATATTACAACACCACTGATAAATAAATATAAGGTATGAAGGCTGTGGAGTGCAAAAAGTCACACTTTGATTTTCCTAGTAGACAGTACAATATTTTTGAAAGTGCGTACTCTGTCTGAGTCACCTTTTGAAGGATAAATAAGTATGGGCAAATTAATGTAGCGGATCTTTCCCCTCAAGCTAGGTGTACTGTAAACTGTGTTTTAGAACAAAATTAGATCTTCCCAGCAGTGCTCCCACCCAGACCCTTACTAAAGCCAGTCGCAAAAATGTGGAAGACCCCCAATCAAATCTCAAAAACGAGGCCTAGCAGAAAACTGGTGACAAAACGTACTTTGAAAGTAAAAGTAGGCCCAAGTACCCCCTTACCCACCGTGGATTGCATTCAAACCACTTGCAAGCAACCAAGCAAAAGTATCCATAGCCAGCATCGCTCCAAGACTCGAAAACCCCCCCACCCAAACACATGCAATAGAAATACTGCTAACCCTAACGAACCCTAAGTTAAGAATAGTGGCAAAGGCTTTCTTTAATTATGCCAAATCCCCCCTTTCCCACCATGGATTTTCTTCAAATGACTTGCAACCAAAATTACACATTCTCACGAGTGCTGTAAGACCCCAGAACTCAGTTGCAAAAATCTAGAACACCCCGAAACACATGCAATCCAGCTTCAGAACGGTCGCTCCACCACGCTCTTCCTCATTATCTGCTGAAATGCTCCCTGGTATCGTTTTCTGCACGTTTTACACAGCACTGTTGTAACCTGTATTATAGCGCTTTACACGCATAGCGCCACTGTAACTTTTTGCATAATTTAGCGCGACCTCGCTCAGGCTGTTGGGATAATATTTGCTTGTGTGTGTGCATTTGTTTTTACTGCTCACTCGATCATTCTTGTTTGGGTCTGTGCATTTGATAGGATTGCATTTCTCACTCGATGCATTTGGGTTTCTGCTGCCCCTGTCTGCCTTTCCCCTTTGACCCTCCATTTTGTTGTTGTTATCCCCTGGCCAAAGGTAAGCCCGTCTACGCCCGTCCGTGCCTGGACCGCGCCCAGTGCCAGACCCCCTGGTCCACGCAATGCCCAGCCCTCCCGCATTACTTACGACGCCTCCACCCTCCTAGCCCTTAACCCCGGCCGACTCTCCAATTGCACCCAAGCCGCTCCTGGACACACCCATGGACCCTTGACTTGCTACTCCTGCAAGTTCGACGGCACCAAGAAATACTCCTCATCCACGATCTCACATCCGAGATCTGACTCCAACCACCTAAAATGCATCCTGCTCAACACCCGCTCAGTCCACAAACACGCCATCGACCTCTGGAACCTACTAGACACCATTTCTCCCGACGTCGCCTTCCTAACAGAAACATGGATGAACACCTCATCAGCTCCAGACATCACCATTGCCATCCCGGAAGGATACAAGATCATCCGTAAGGACCGCACCGACCAAACAGGAGGAGGCATCGCTATCGTCCATAAGAACTCCATCCGCATCTCAACAAGCTCAGACGTCAACCTTACCAGCGCCGAACACCTTCACTTCCAGATCCACACCGACCCCAAAACCACACTCAGAGGCACAATCCTCTACCGACCTCCAGGACCCCGTGCACATTTCAGCGACGTTATCACTGACTTTATCACCCCACACGCCCTCCCTTCCGAGGAATACATTCTGCTGGGAGACCTCAACTTTCACCTAGAAAAGAGCAATGACAGCAACGCCACCTCCCTTCTGGACAATCTCGCCAACCTCGGACTCAAACAACTTGTCACTACGCCCACCCACATCGCTGGGCACACACTCGACCCTATCTTCACCTCCAGCAAACATGTCTCCTTCAGTCACACCACTACTCTCCATTGGACGGACCACAACTGCGTGCACTTTATCTACAAAAAGACCACAACTCACAACCATCCTCAACCTACTATGCGAAGAAACTGGAACAAAATCACCATCGACCAGATCTCCTCATCGCTTCTCCAAAACCCCCCTGCCCACTCCCCCGACCAAGCAGCCATTAACCTCTCCCAATGTCTATCCAACAGCACCGACATCCTAGCACCGCTGAAAAAACGTCAAATCAAAATAGGCAGCAAAAACGCATCCTGGTTAAACGATGATCTTAAGAAATCCAAGAAACACTGTCGCTCCCTCGAAAAGGCCTGGAAAAAAGACCCAAACACCAGCACCAGGGACGCCTTCAAGAACGCCACCCGCATACACCACCAGCTAATCCGATCTGCCAAGAAAGCTGCATTCAGAGACCGACTAGACAACAACGCCCACAACAGCAAGGAATTATTCAACATCGTCAAAGAATTTACCAACCCCTCAGCCAACTCCAATGACATCACCCCTTCTCAAGCCCTCTGCGACTCCCTAGCTTCGTTCTTCCACGACAAAATCGCAGACATCCACAACAGCTTCGATAACCGACCCGGAGACCAACCCACCCAACCTTCTGCAGAACCTTCACCCCCCTTGAATATCATTAATGACTGGAACCCAATCTCCACTGAGGACACCATCCGCCTGATGAACTCCATCCACTCAGGATCCCCCACAGACCCATGCCCTCACCACATCTTCAACAAAGCAGACTCCATCATAGCACCGCACCTTCGAGACGTCATCAACTGCTCCCTCAACTCCGACACCTTCCCGGAAAGCTGGAAACACGCAGAACTTAGCGCCCTTCTGAAAAAACCCACAGCGGACCCCACCGAACTCAAAAACTACCGCCCCATCTCGCTCCTTCCATTCCCAGCCAAAGTCATCGAGAAAGCTGTCAACAACCAGCTCGCCGCCTTCCTCGAAACCAACAAATCCCTTGACTCCTCACAGTCCGGCTTCCGAGCCAAACACAGTACGGAGACCGCCCTCATCGCAGCAACAGACGACATTCGAACTCTCCTGGACAATGGAGACACAGTCGCCCTCATCCTCCTCGACCTCTCCGCAGCCTTCGACACAGTCTGCCATAGCACCCTTCTACAGCGCCTCAGAAACATCGGAATACAAGGAAAAGCACTGGAATGGATCACCTCGTTCCTCACCGGAAGAACCCAGAGAGTCCGCCTCCCACCATTCAACTCAGAGGCCACTGAAGTCATCTGCGGCGTACCCCAAGGGTCTTCACTCAGTCCCACCCCCTCGCGGCCATCGCACGCCAACACAACCTCAACATCATCTCCTACGCGGATGACACTCAACTGATCCTATCACTCACCAAAGACCCTAACACCGCCAAAACTAACCTACATGAAGGAATGAAAGAAGTAGCCGAGTGGATGAAGCACAGCCGTCTGAAACTGAACTCAGACAAAACAGAAGTCCTTATCTTAGGCACCTCCCCCTCCGCCTGGGATGACTCTTGGTGGCCAGAGGCCCTTGGAAAAGCACCGATCCCGACGGACCACGCACGGAACCTGGGCATCATCCTGGACTCCTCACTCTCTATGAACAGACAAGTCAACGCTGTTTCATCATCTTGCTTCAACATTCTCCGCATGCTTAAAAAAACATTTCGCTGGATCCCCACCGAAACCAGAAAAACGGTCACTCATGCACTGGTTACAAGCCGCCTGGACTACGGAAACACCCTATACGCCGGTATCACCGCAAAACTCCAGAATAAACTCCAACGCATCCAGAACGCATCAGCCAGACTCATTCTAGACATCCCGCGTAAAGACCACATCTCTTGTCACCTGAAAAACCTCCACTGGCTCCCTGTCAATAAGAGGATCACTTTCCGACTCCTAACCCACGCACACAAAGCACTTTATGAAATTGGACCCGAATGCCTTAACACACGTCTTTCCTTCTACACCCCCTCCCGTCAGCTACGATCCTCCAACCAAGCCCTTGCTACCGTACCTCGCATCAATAAAACCACCATGGGAGGTAGATCCTTTTCCTACCTCGCAGCTAAAACCTGGAACTCACTCCCCACTCACCTTCGTCTCACTCAGAACCATCTAGCATTCAGAAAGCAACTTAAAACTTGGATATTCGACAAATAACTCCCCACCCTCCTTCAAGCGCCTTGAGACCCTCCGGGTATGTAGCGCGCTATATAAATCTTTTGACTTTTTTTTTGGACTTTTTTAACCCTAACGAACCCTAAGTTACAAAAAGTGCCAAAAGGCTTTTCCGCGAGGATTTTGTCCCAACCACTTCTACCCGGTATTAGACCTTCCCAGGAATGCCCCAAGACCCGCAAACCCACCCGCCAAGAAGCATAACACCCCCAAACAGGCCAAAAGCAAAATCTCATACTTGCAATATTTCTCGGCCTTCGGTCCAAACGCGCTGCGTAGCTAGGCCATAGGTCCGGTTTGCCACCACGGATTTCCTGAAAAGCAAATGCAATCAAGATTAGAGTGTCCCAGCAGTGCTGACAGACCTCGAAACTCACCCACAAACAGGCGGAACCCCCCCTAAGAGCACCTCGAAGGCAAGCAAGTCAGCAAAAACACTAAAAAATGTGCGCCTCGGATTTGGTCCAAACCACTTTTATCCGGTATTAGAGCTTCCCAACAATTGTCCCAGAGCCGTCAACTCACCTGCAAAGAGGTAGAACAACACCCCCACAAGTGCTGAGTCTTTCTTCATTGGGCGTAAACCAGCCCTCTGCTTTGATGGAAATAGGAGTCTGGAGGAGGAGGATAGAGGAGCATGTTCTTCTGAACTTGTGAACCTGAGGAATGCAGACTGCGGCACCTTCAAATCAATTAGCAAACCAGTGAAGACAGTTCTGCTGATGGGCTTGTTTTTGTGATTATCTGATTAAAGTTTGAAATATATTAACTGTGCACAACAAAGAAAGACAGACACACAGGAATAAAAGTGAATAAGGACAAAAAAGAAAGTTATTGATTCGTTGTCTCATTTTCAGGGCTCGGTATCACGGTCCAGGAATAAGAATAAGGCTTCGTCATCATACTCTGCGAATTCAGGCAGGGTGAGCTCAGTGCCACCTGACAGAGTAGAAATTCCCTCATCTATGTTGCTGGCCACCTCGTCTTCATCCGGCGCGCTTTCTCGTACTCTGAAATCTGGTGGTATGAGGTGCTGATTCATCTTGATCATTGTTAACCTCTCCACATTTTTGGGCGAGAGGCGGCTCCGTTTGGAAGTTACAATGCCACCAGCAGCACTGAAAACACGTTCAGAAGACACGCTTGCGAGTGGGCAAGACAAGTAGTTTAAAGCCAGGTTGGTGAGCTGTGGCCACAATTCTTTTTTCCCATGCCAATACGCCAATGGGTCAGCATTAACATAGACCTCTGTTGAGTCATTCAGATAGTCCTTCACCATCGACTCAAGGTCCTCATCCAAGGTTCCTCCACTTTGCTTAGCTGTTGCTGTGCCTCTGACCTTTTGAGAACCAAACCCAAGCCGAGCTAGCCAATCCTCTTCAGCCTCCAATGTTTCTGTTGTGTCTGGTGCAGATGATCCGGTTGCCGGTGTCTTTAACGGCTGAGAGGTCACTTGTGCCACAGCCACAGGTGCAGAAGTGGATTGTTTTGACTGGGGATGGCCTGCTGATGTACTGCCATTTCCTTCAATTTTCTGCCGTTCTCTTTCAAACCTCTTGGCTGACAAGGCTAGCCAACGTTTGTACTTTGGAGCATGTTCATCATCAAAAGGAAAGAATGCTTGGCCTGCCAGCGCCTTTTTGTAGAGTGGATCCAGAATAGTAGCACAAATGTAATGCTCTTCTGAGTGGATCATTTTAAGACGTTCATCACCTTGTAGGAGCTCTAATAATTTCTCAGCCAGAACAAAAGAGTCTTGGTTTTTTACATCTTTTTCAAACACAGAGCACACCTCCTTCAGTTGGTGCTCCAGCATGTACAACAATGGGATAGCTTTTCCCAAATTACAGTCCTCCTTGCTGACTGCACGCGTGAAGAACTCAAAAGGACGAAGCATGCGTGTCAGGCTTTGAACTATGTTCCATTGCGCCGCACCCATCCTCAGGTCCTCCTGAGCTGTACCCTCTGTTAAGAAATATTGATCGAGTACCGTATACTGCTCATACAGATGCTCAAGCATGTAGAAGGTTGAGTTCCAACGTGTTACCACCTCCTGGATGAGTGCTTTCACTGGCATTTGACGTTGATATAGCAGGCTCCTCAGCTGCTTCCGGGCCTTAAAAGAATGGCTGAAATGGTTGCACATTTTTCGGCAGGTGTCCAATACTCTGTACGCTGCACTGCCTTTATTAACCAAGAATTTTTGGACAACCAGGTTTATACAGTGCGCCAAACACGGCACTCTGAAATAGTCACCCAGCCTCATGGCCTTAACTATATTGGCGCCATTGTCCGTGGAAACATAACCAACCTGGCGTTTTTTTGGGGACAGCCACTTAAGGACCTTTGTGTTAAAGACATCCAAAATGTTTTCTGCTGTGTGACGTTTCTCCAAATCAAACATGGCTAGTGTTGCATGTTTCCGAGCAGCTTTAAAAACAATGTCCGCGTCAACACCTGCGTTTAGCTTTGCTTTAGCCCCTGAAAAAGAGACCCAGTGTGCAGTGATGCACATGTAATCAGCGCCTGCGCCACTGGTCCACATGTTTGTTGTCAGATGTATAGTGTGAACAGCACTCTTCTGCAAAGCTGCCCCAATCACCTTCAGAACATCTTCATGTAGTGCTGGAACCGCAACTCGGGCAAAATAGAACCAGCTAGGAACCTTCCATTTAGGGCAGAGCGCTGCCACTAATTCTAGAAAACCAACCCCTTCTACAAAAGAAAAAGGAAGAAGGTCCAGAGCTAGCATTTTAGCCAGCTTAGTGTTATACAGACGCGTCAGTGGGTGGTTGCATTCATATTGCGCTTCTGTAAACAACATCTTTTTAATGTTGCCCTGGACCAAGGATTAACGGGATGATGATGATATCTTCGACCCAGTTACGCTCGCTGATGAACTTTTCCGCATTGATGTCTCACTCTCTCCCACACTCTTAGTGTGGCTCACATGGGGTGTGCTGCTGACAGGGGTACTGGGTGTAAACGAAGTGTTTGAATTGTCTTCTTCCTCCTCGTCATCATCAGATGAAAAATCAACATTTTCATTACGTGCAATTCGGGCTTCCTTGACCGCCTCTAGGTGCGCAAACCATTGGACAGGGTGCGCTCTCCTAAGATGACCTCTCTGGCCTCCGGTACCATAGTTGGTACCAAACTTACCACGACTAACTCAAAGCTTACACATGCTACAAATGGCCACGTTTTCCATTCTTGGGCAAACACTAAAGAAGTCCCAAACTGGAGACTTGAAATGTCTTTGGGGGCCGGAGGAGGCGGCGATACTGGTGGTGGTGGTCCTGCTGCTAATGCCAGATGAAGTGGAGGATGTGGATTGCCGAACTTCAGTACGTTTTGCACTTTCACGACCACTAATTGAGGTCGAGGTGGATGGAAGTCCCTTCTTGCGAGGAAGAAAAATGGAAGCGGTAGGTGTTGGTGTACTAGTTAACTCCAAATCCAATGATTGTTGTGTTTCCATTGACTCCTCGTCGACATCATCATCACGCTCAGCAGCTTCTCGGGATAGGGTCAAAATGTCTCTTTGCTGCATGCCCGCTGGGGCTGCAGTGACCATTATGATGACTGGATCGTCGTCGTGAAGGGCTTCATCAGCAGCAGTATGCGTCATTCTTTGTTGAGCCTCATCACACTCCATAGCTATGAGTTTTTCGACGACCTTCCTTTTACGCTTAGGTATCTTTGTCAGATCATGGTGTGCCTCACTCTCAGGCTGCCGTGGTGGTACCCAATCGTCATCCAGATCATCAGTAGGAGGTGGGCTTGAAGAAGATGTAGACACCCCCCTTGATCTTTTCCTTGCTAGGGATGTGGAAGACAATTAAGCATGGGTGGAAAATCCGTTTCGCTCGCGGATTTTGCGGATTTTCGGTAAATTCGCAATCCGCGAGATTCGCGAATCTCCCGCAAAATCCGCAAATCCGCGAGCAGCGGATTTTGCTTGCACTGCTCGCACTGTTCGCGTGAGTTCGCGGCTTCCTAGTACAACTTCGCGCCCCGCGAATAAGTGCAAAATTGCAGAAATACGATTTTAGCAAAACTGAAAGTACTTACCAGGTTCAAAAGTTCAGGCTCATCATTAGTAGCCATTTCCTGTAGTGCTTCCTGAGGGGCCCCTCCAGAGTTCAGTTGCCAGTTGCAACTATTATGTGACCCTGCTCTGAACCTCAGAATAGTTACACATATGCCACAAAGGTCCTGAATTACAGCTAAGGGAGACAAGCAGGAGCCAGGCTGGAGGTTCAAATCCATTAATCAGCCCCTAATTCATTATTGTCAGTTGGGGCAGGGCAGGTGTTGTAACTAATTTTGCAACAATGAAAGCACTTAGCAAGTTCAAAAGATCACTAATCAGGAAGCACTAAGGAAGCAGGTGCCAGCTAAAAAAATATTCTGTGACACATTAATCAGCCCCAAATTAATTCAGGTCACTTGAGGCAGGGAAGGTGTGCTTGCGTTGCCACAATAATGTACACTGCTGGACAACCAGAGGGTGCTGTGATGAAACAGAGGGTGGCATGGGTGGGCCAGAGGGTGGCATGAGTAGTCAGAGAGTGGCAGTGGTGACAGAGAGTGGCAGTGATGAAGAAGAGTGTCCTAAACAGGCTGGACACGTAGAAACAACAAGTTCGCGAAACTTGCGACCCGACAGGTATGTTCGCAATTTGCGACATTGTACAAAACCCTCGCGAACTGGCAGAAACCCGCGCAAACACACAAAAAAAAATCCGCAAATTCGCGAGAATTCGCGGATTTTGCGGATTGCGAGTTCGCAAATCCGCAAAATTCGCGAACGCGAGATTCGCAAAATTCGCCCATGCTTAAAGACAATGAATGATCATCAGGAGGAGTGGCTTCCTCAAATGATACCTCGGTCTGATTGTCAATTTCCTGATGTGCCCCTACTTCGGGAGGAACAACTATTGTGGGCACTTGTGACCCTCCATGCACCTCTGCTTGCGCATCTCCTTGTGCTGCCTCTCCTTCCACATGTACTTGGGCTTGTACTACTTGCACATGTTGTTGTTGCGGCTGTGGTTGTTCAACACTTGTCAGATGAGTTACAACAACCTGTGTTGATTCAGGGACATTGCTGCTACTTTCTTGCGATGAGCCAACATCACTGGTCGATGGTGATTGGAGAAGTACACTGACTGCCTCTGAAGCACTCAAGGGCTTTGACTTAAGTTGGCGTGGTGGTGGAGGCACTGAACCCAATGGAGCGGGGGTGCTGCTCCCAGCTTGGTCCCCAGCAGATCCTGCTGCTGCAGGCGTACTTTTTTTTTGCTCCCAAAAAACGTGGCGGTTGGCACACCAGCCTCCTTGGTAACTTGCTTCTTCTGCTCCTTACTAGCAACTTTCTTGCTATAGGAGCTACGGAGACCTTTTTTTGGGGCCATCTTCTTCAGAGCAGGTCAGACAGCAGGCCGTAGTTGCACGAATTGTAGAGTTGTCTGAGGCCAGACGTGACGTTGCGTGACGTTATGCTGCACACACACACCGCTGCAGGACTTCTTCCTGGCACTGGTGGTTCTCTTGAGTCTTGTGCACCTAAAAACAATGGAAGACAGAGGAACATCAGTTCAGTTATACACCCCAAAAAAATCGAAAAAAAACCCCAGAAAAATCAGCACAATCCCATTCCATCCATGCCCTCCATGATGTTTAAGTTCAAGACACCCCACAGAAAGACTAGGCCCATGCTAGACTCAAATACCCCTGGTGAAAAGGCCACAAGTACAGCCCCCAAAAACGAAAATCACTGAAAAATCAGCACAATCCCATTCCATCCATGCCCTCCATGATGTTTAAATTCAAGACACCCCACAGAAAGACTAGGCCCATGCAAGACTCACTACCCCTGGGCATAAAGGTTCAAAAGTAGGCAAAATGGTTGCAGGCCTAACAACAATGCCTACATTCAAAATGGCTACTTGCCTCCCAGCACATGGCCATGGCCTGTAGCAGCACTCAAAATGGCCCCCAGCCACATGGCCTGTCCCTCCCCATAAACACCCCCAAAAATCGAAAAAACACTGCAAAATCAGCACAATCCCATTCCATCCATGCCATCCATGATGTTTAAGTTCAAGACACCCAACAAAAAGACTAGGCCCATGCTATACTCAATACCCCTGGTGAAAAGGCCACAAGTACAGCCCCCAAAAATGAAAATCACTGAAAAATCAGCACAATCCCATTCCATCCATGCCCTCCATGATGTTTAAATTCAAGACAACCCACAGAAAGACTAGGCCCATGCAAGACTCACTACCCCTGGGCATAAAGGTTGAAAAGTAGGCAAAATGGTTGCAGGCCTAACAACAATGCCTACATTCAAAATGGCCACTTGCCTCCCAGCACATGGCCAGGGCCTGTAGCAGCACTCAAAATGGCCCCCAGCCACATGGCCTGTCCCTCCCCATGAACACCCCCAAAAATCGAAAAACACTGCAAAATCAGCACAATCCCATTCCATCCATGCCCTCCATGATGTTTAAGTTCAAGACACCCCACAGAAAGACTAGGCCCATGCAAGACTCAATACCCCTGGTGAAAAGGCCACAAGTACAGCCCCAAAAAACGAAAATCACTGAAAAATCAGCACAATCCCATTCCATCCATGCCCTCCATGATGTTTAAGTTCAAGACACCCCACAGAAAGACTAGGCCCATGCTAGACTCAAATACCCCTGGTGAAAAGGCCACAAGTACAGCCCCCAAAAACGAAAATCACTGAAAAATCAGCACAATCCCATTCCATCCATGCCCTCCATGATGTTTAAATTCAAGACAACCCACAGAAAGACTAGGCCCATGCAAGACTCACTACCCCTGGGCATACAGGTTGAAAAGTAGGCAAAATGGTTGCAGGCCTAACAACAATGCCTACATTCAAAATGGCCACTTGCCTCCCAGCACATGGCCAGGGCCTGTAGCAGCACTCAAAATGGCCCCCAGCCACATGGCCTGTCCCTCCCCATGAACACCTCCAAAAATCGAAAAACACTGCAAAATCAGCACAATCCCATTCCATCCATGCCCTCCATGATGTTTAAGTTCAAGACACCCCACAGAAAGACTAGGCCCATGCAAGACTCAATACCCCTGGTGAAAAGGCCACAAGTACAGCCCCAAAAAACGAAAATCACTGAAAAATCAGCACAATCCCATTCCATCCATGCCCTCCATGATGTTTAATTTCAAGACACCCCACAGAAAGACTAGGCCCATGCTAGACTCAAATAACCCTAGTGAAAAGGCCACAAGTACAGCCCCCAAAAACGAAAATCACTGAAAAATCTGCACAATCCCATTCCATCCATGCCCTCCATGATGTTTAAATTCAAGACACCCCACAGAAAGACTAGGCCCATGCAAGACTCACTACCCCTGGGCATAAAGGTTGAAAAGTAGGCAAAATGGTTGCAGGCCTAACAACAATGCCTGCATTCAAAATGGCCACTTGCCTCCCAGCACATGGCCAGGGCCTGTAGTAGCACTCAAAATGCCCCCCAGCCACATGGCCTGTCCCTCCCCATGAACACCCCCAAAAATCGAAAACCACTGAAAAATCAGCACAGTCCCATTCCATCCATGCCATCCATGATGTTTAAGTTCAAGACACCCAACAAAAAGACTAGGCCCATGCTAGACTCAATACCCCTGGTGAAAAGGCCACAAGTACAGCCCCCAAAAACGAAAATCACTGAAAAATCAGCACAATCCCATTCCATCCATGCCCTCCATGATGTTTAAATTCAAGACAACCCACAGAAAGACTAGGCCCATGCAAGACTCACTACCCCTGGGCATAAAGGTTGAAAAGTAGGCAAAATGGTTGCAGGCCTAACAAAAATGCCTACATTCAAAATGGCCACTTGCCTCCCTGCACATTGCCAGGGCCTGTAGCAGCAAGATGGCCTGTCCCTCCCCATGAACACCCCCAAGAATCTAAAAACACTGAAAAATCAGCACAATCCCATTCCATCCATGCCATCCATGATGTTTAAGTTCAAGACACCCAACAAAAAGACTAGGCCCATGCTAGACTCAAATACCCCTGGTGAAAAGGCCACAAGTACAGCCCCAAAAAACGAAAATCACTGAAAAATCAGCACAATCCCAATCCATCCATGCCCTCCATGATATTTAAGTTCAAGACACCCCACAGAAAGACTCAGTCCACCCACCACTGAGTACCCCTGGGCAAAAGGCCCCAAAACAGCCCAAAAATCGAAAATTCCAAAATTGTAGTTGCAGCAACTGTAATGCCCCAAACAAACTTACTTGTAAAATTTCTAAATCCAACAGTGATCCAAAGAAAGTCAAAAAGGCCTCAAATCCAAATATCCAGCAGCATCCACAAAAAGTAATCCTTCCAGCTCCAGATCCAAATGAAAAGTGACCAGGAGATGGACAAAGCACTGGGAGGAGCCTGCTGGACAGGAACAGGAAGTTGAAGCCTGTGGGGCACTTCCTTCCTCCCACCCCCCTCCCCCCCTCCCCAAAATGGACTCCTCGCTAAAAAAGTGCAGGCAAATGTCAACCTAAGGAGTTATTCAGATAAAAATCATCATTTCAAGAAGGTTTATGCTGCTTGCTGGTGGATTTCTTGTGCAGAATTGCAAATTTTATATTTTCGCGTGTGCGAGATTATTGCTGCTCGCCGCATCTCAAATCTCGCAATTGCGAAGTACCGCGAGACGTGGTCTCGGTGTACTCGCGTTGACAAACGCTCGCTGCAAAAGTTGGCAAGCCGCGATTACGTAATCGCGCTTGCCAAATTCCCGCGGGATCCCGCAGCAAGATCCAAAATGGCGCAGCACTCGCAAAATATCGAGAAAAACAACTCGACAAACGATGATAAACGCCGCTCGCCGCAAAATTGTATCACCAAGAAAAAAAAAATCTGCTGCATGCAAATTTGCGGATTTTGCGTGAAATTCGCAAATCTCGCGGATTGCGAATTTACCGAAAATCCACAAAATCCGCGAGCGTAACGAATTTTCCGCCCATACTTATCTATCGTCTCTTGGAAGTTGTTGTCAGTGAAGCCTTGCCTGTAGACTGTCTGCTAGGTAACGAGCTGGAGAGTTATCCATGGAAGGATGTGGAGCACCAAGCTCATCTGGAGATGTTGGGTTTGCCTGCGTGGATCTGCATGACCACACAGGCTATGGCAGCAAGTAAGGGTGATTCAGCAGAACTGGAGCCTAAAACAGTGGCCCAAAGACCTGCCAGGAGAGGAAGAGGCAGGGGGCGTGGGGTGCCTTGGAGCCTACCGGGGAACAGGTGGCCGAACTGGGGGAACAACCTAAGCTGACCCATTGGCAGCAAGAAGGTGCCCCTCCAGGGAGGAATTCTGCAAGGCACAGAAGGAGTGCCCTTCCCTCATTGGTGTGCTGCAACAGGCTGCAGACCAGGCAGCAGGTGGAGTGTCCAAGGATCATCTCATTTACTGGGAAGATGAGTTGTATAGTGAGCCTAAGTTCGCTGAGCCCGGTGCAGCCTATGTGCTGGTGGTACCCGAGTGCTTCAGGAACTTCCTAATGGGTCTGACTTCGAAGAAGCAGCCCAAAAGAGTGAATTGGACCAAAGCCTGTCAAACTGCTATTGTTGCCCTGAAAGCTGCCAGGTGTACAGCACCGGTGCTCAAGGCACCTGATTTCTCCAGTGAGTTTATAGTGCAGACAGACACTGCAGAGCATGGTGTGGGAGTAATAATCTCACAGATCAACGATGAGGGCTGGGATCAAGAGGGTGGGCAGTTCTCCTCACTTTCAGCTGGAGGGGGCACGTGTTAGACCTGGCATCTTTGGCGTGGTTTCCCCTCTCTTTTTGCCTCTGCCTTCCATATTTTTGACGCTGTGCTGGATTTCGTTTTTGCTGGTATAGATGCTTTGGGCACTCTGCCACTGCTGATCAGTGTCAAAGTGCAAGTGCTCTCTGTGTAAATTATGATGGTAATTGGTTATCCATGATTGGCATATTTGTATCACCAAGAAGTCCCTAGTAAAGTGTTGTAGGTGTGCCAGGGCTGGTGATACAAATGCTACTAGTGGGCCTGCAGCACTGGTTGTGCCACCCACATGAGTAGCCCTAAAATGGCTTCTCAAGACTTCCACCACAGTGCCTGTGTGCAGTCTGCCAACTACCATGTCCTCCTGGTCATTGTCCCCACTGGCCAGGACCAACCCTTCCCTTTCTGTACACATTGGTCACCCCTATGGAAGCCCCAAGGTACCCCCCTGGGCAGGGTAGACCATGTACTAGTGCAGGTGACATGCTCTGGTAGTGAATGACAGCCATTTTCGTTTTTCACCATTGTAAGGCTACCTTGCCCATAGGCTATCATGAGGAATGCTGGCTACAGTGGCTATCAGCATATCTTCCCATGGGAGCAAGTTAGGACATAAAAGCCTGGTATCCCTGAACTCAGAATTTAATAACACATCTTTTAGGAAAGGTTGTTTTTAAATCTTGTGTTTGAGAACAGCACTTTTAGAAAGTTGTAGTTCTCTTGTCTGACCTTTCTGTGTGCCTTGGCCTGTTTGAGAATTAAATGTCTGGTTTGTGAGTGACAGGGGCCCCCAGAGGCTGAGTGGGCCATCCCTGGGCTGAATAGCTCAATCTGCATGTAGAGTGGTGGGAGGGGGTAGCACCTGGGCCTGAATAGGGCTGTGCCTGCCTTCCACAATGCTAGCTGCACCTCCTGCTGGGCGGCTAATGACCCTGCCCCTCTCTCTGAAAGGAAAGGAGAGACCAGGAAAACAAAGTGCTCCAGGAACACCCAGAATTGGTTCAGACCAGGCTCAGAGCCCACCTGCACAAAGGGAACAAAGACTTTTAGGGGTATAAGTACAGAACCCCTGACTACAAAAAATTATATCATCCTAGAATCAATAAGGAACCTCTGCCAAGGAAAAAACTGAAACTGAAGAAGGAAGATGGTCCTGCTGTTGCTCTGCTGTTGCTTTGCTGCCAAGGAGAGGGGAAGGACTTTGCTTTGTGCTGTGTCCCCTTGCTTGAAGGAATCACCAAGGACCTGAAGAAGAGCTTGCTCTCTGTTAAGAAGTCCCAGGAACAAAAGGACTCCACCCCCAGCTTTTGTCACCCTAAGTGGGAAAGGTATGACCAGATGTGGGTCCCATGCTTCCTATTCTACTAGATTCAAGCTAGCCTAGCTGATGAGGGATAGTACCCCAAAACCGGTCCCAAGATGCTTGTTTCCGGTTCAGGGAGGACCTGGCCTGGCAGTTTCAGCTGGACTGTTCCCATGGGGAGCTAGGTCAAGACTGATTTGCATATGGCTGGGTCTAAACAGGGGTGGCGAGCAAATAAACAATGGATTAAGCCCAGATATGTGACTAGGGGTTAATGTTTGATATGTTAGGCATTCCATCCATCGTCTGTTATTTTTGCTTTTGTCGCGCTAAGTGGGAACGGTACGCCCAGAGGTGGGTCCCATGCTCACTATGCCGCTGCATTCAAATTTGCCAGGCTGATGAACTGTGATACCCAGATACTGGTCCCAGGATGCTTGTTTCCGGCCCAGGGAGGACTTGGCCTGGCAGTTTGGGCTGGACTGTTCCCATGGGAAACAGGGTCATGACTGATTTGCATATGGCTGGATACAAACTGGGGTGGTATGGTGAGCAAATAAATGATGGATTCAACCCAGATCTGTGACTGGGGGTGAATGATTTGTTCATCACTCCATCCATCGTCTGTTCTTCTTACTTCTAGGGGTATTTCTGTGCTCTAAACTCTTTGTTTGCATTGGTGCTTGGCTCCAGTCCATACTTCAGGTTGGGGGAACATATCTGGGCATTACCCAGTGACAGCCATAAAACACTGGGCATGCAAATGGAATGACAGACATCTGCCGTCTGCGGGCTGGCTGGAGAGATTGGAGGAAGAGATTTTGACACTTGGCCTATGGAGCCTGATCATGGACCCACCAAAGATAAAGATCTGCATTCCATGGCCTCATGGCAAACAGGACTGAAATTGAGGGGAGAAATCTGTGGTTCAAAGATAGACCCGTTGAACCATCCTCAACTTCAAAGGCACACTTCAGTATAACTACTAGTGCCATACTTCAGCACAGGGTGAAATATGCTTGTGGGGATGTGGGACCAGAGAACATGGAACTACATAGTGCACAATACCAGAAGACTCTGTTGTGCACAAGGACGTTTACTGCCATTGAAAGGGACTGCGTGCCCTTCCTGAATAGTGGCTGACATATTCTGACTACTTGCTGCTGTGTGGCACCCTTGTGTGTTCTCCAGGTCTCAGGGACATCAAAGATCCCCTAAGAGGTACTCACATCATCTACCTGTGACACCTGAAGTGCTGATCCCTCTCAAGCGCCCACATCATTTGCTGGATTCCAACCAGTAGCGCAGCGTGGGCCTGGAATTAAGAATTATGCCAGGAGACAGGATTGCCTTTTGCAGAGCCTTAAACTCTGGCCCACATCTAAGGTATGTGGCCCATACATCATGGGGACCATAGCACACATAAGTGTCTCATTGGTAGTGATTGGATTTACCTTTTGGAGGACCCTGTGTAGTCAATTGTACTTCTTCTCTCTCGTGTGACCCGCTGACTACATGCTCAGTGTGTACGGTGTCCGGTTCATAGGTTGCGACCCTCATGAGGCAGTGCTAAACTTGCACCTGTGTGTGTGATCAGGACTGTCTTGTGCAACCAATATCGACATGCTCTGGACATTGTGCCTCTTTTCCATGGAGTCACGGACTTTGCAACTCTTTGTTGCGAGTGTGACTGGAGCTGTCTGGTGCAGCCAAAATCGAAAAGCACAGAATGTTGTCCCTCATTTAAGGAGGTACAGATTTTGCAACTCTTCTTTGTGTGTGACCAGAATTATCTGGTGCAACCTGTATCTTTGTGCACCTAAAGTGTTGCCTTTGTGTGACTCTGATCAACGTGGACCTATTCTTTCTTACTTGGCACACAACTCTGCAGACCAACTTCCCTTTCCTCACCCAGCCTTCCCAAGGAACCATGGATTGCCGGATAATATTGCCTGGTCCATGCCTGGGTGGTGGTAGTGAATGATTGGGCTGGCAGAATTCTCCCAAGAAAGATTGAAAGCAGGTCAAGAGACTGTGTGACCCCCGCTGTGCTCCACAGAACTGGGCAGGTGGCAGAAGGCCCTAGGGGACCCCATTATTGTGACCATATATTGCCCCCAGCCTGTGTCTGCTCCATATCCTGTGGGTGAACTTCTTGAGGGTCTGCCAAACCACTTTGGCTAACTGCCTCCTAATTGCCCTTGATGCCTGCTTTCCTGGGATCCTGATTAAGAGGTACTTCAGTTGTATGCAGCCTAATGCCCAGTGGGAGGATGGGGTGTCTCCAATCAGTGGGTGTAGGATAGTTGGGGTGAGTTGGAGGGTTGAGGTTGCGACCACGGGATCTGTTGTGTGTAACTAATTGGACGTGCTGGGTATTAGTGCACCCATTAGACTGCTGAGTGCATATGAATGCGAGTACTTCCATATGGATTTTTCAGATATTTGTTGTACCATGTAGCAGTGCGGAGTGAGTGTCTGTGTGTGGGAGTTGTTGGAATTAAATGAAAAAGTCTGATATGTGTTACCATACATAATAATGCCCATGATCACCATTAATTGCTCCCTGGCTCTGCAAGTAGTAGCCATGCTGAGTTCTCTGTCTCTGTAAGTTGGGCATCTTTGTACTAATGAATCCATTGTTTTGTATTTCTGCACACCTTTCCCATGAAATGGAGCCTGCGCCCACTGGAACAGCTGCAGGCACAAACAGAATGACCTTGCCAGAGAAATAGTGTGTGCCCGGTCTCAGACTCTTAGCTCATCTCTGTGTGCCCCTTTGTTTCTTTCTGCCTTCTGTGGAAAGTTACTGGGTTGGGGTGTCTTGTGCCTATTCTGAAATGTATAATTGGGACCCTTATGCTTGTGAAAGCTAGTCCCCCTCGCAGCCATCTCCAGGTGCTGGTCAAATTGGGCTCCACTGCAGTGTATTTTACTAATAAAGATTATGGCCTAGATGTATCAAGCCTTTTGCGATTCCTTAAGGCCGAAATTCGCAGAATTTCGGCCTTAAGGAATCGCAAACGGACATTTAGCATCTTTTGGTATGTATCACACATTAGCAAAATAAGGAATCGCAAAAAATTGCGATTCCTTATTTTGCTTATACATTTAAGGAATCGCAATTTTGCGATTCCTTAAATGGCATGTATGAAACTTTTTTAAATTGCGAATTTGCGTTAAGGAATCGCAAATTAACACCAATTTGAGGTTCGTGTTAATTTGCGAAATCCTTTAAAAAAACAAAATATGACTATTTTGAAGGTGGCATGTGACACACATACATGCCCATAGGGCATGTATGTGTGCCATATGCACACACATGTAAGTTTCAGGGGTGCAGCAGGGTGTCCATGAGACACCCCTGCACCCTTGAAATAATTCTCAAATTGCGATTAGCAAATTGCGAATTCGCAATTTGAGAATTACTGCACAATCATTCCTATGGGCCTCCTGGCCCATAGAAATGAATGGGAAAATTATTCCTTAATTGCGATTAGCAATTTGCTAATCGCAATTAAGGAATTTTAAGGAATCGCTAAAATATAGCGAAATTCTATATACATACCATTTTGCACTTCTCAAATAGCGATTCCTTAACAATCGCTATTAGAGAAGTGCAAAATGGTTTCTTGATACATCTGCCCCTATATGTTTTCTCTACTGGCTGACCGACTCTTCACTAGTTTGGAAGGCTATGAGGTGGTCATAAAGTGACCCAGGTGGCCCTAAATGGGTCACTTCCTTCAGTGTGACAGTGGGGAACTGCCCATGATTCACAACTCTGGACAGAGGTTTGCCTGATTGGTGGATTTCTTTCCACAGCCCTTTCCAGGATGAGTCAGGGCTGGGCTGAATAGACCTAGGCTGAATTCAGAGTTGGAGGAAGAGATTTCTTTTACATCTAAATGGGCCTGGTCTGCCAAGGGCAATACTGTCTCCACCTCCTTCCAGGAAGCTGCACCAGTGAGGACAGAACTGGTTTTGGCTGGGCAAAGACTCTCTCTGCTTCAATAGAACAAAGGATGTTGTATTAGAAAAGGAGGGGCCCAGACCCAGACTTTTAGATCACTTCTGGGAATCAAGAGGAACCTTTGCCAAGGAGAAGAGCTGGAGAAACTGAGAAGGAGGGAGTCTGCCCCTGTGCTGTTTGCTGTCTGGGGTTGGCCTGCAGTGGCTACTTGCTGCCAAGGAAAAGAGAAGGACTTTGTTGTTTGCTGTGTCCTCTGCTTGAGGAAGATCTCCAAGGGCTTGAATTGAGCTTGCCTCCTGTTCCGAAGTCACAGGGACACGAAGATGTCACCTGCAGTCCCTCCTGAACTCCTTTGCTGGTAGTTCTGATGTGCTGAGAGGTATCTGCCAGTGTTATGGGCCTCTGGAGGTTGTTTTGGGACTGGAAACTGCAAGAACTGTGAAAATCGATGCATCACCTATTTTCGAGGCATCGCCGCTGTGCGAGAAGAATTTTCCAATGCACTGCTGCTACCGAAGAAAATCACTGAAAAAAACAAAGGTTGAAGTAACTTAGTTAGGTGAAATGTTCAGTAACAATGTTTTAAACTTAAAAAAACCACAGAAATTACTCAATTATAAATAACTCAAGAAACTATAACTTGTGTCCCAAGGTAACAATAATTTGCACTCTCGCCTTGTACGGCCAATTGAATATTAGGGGAATTTATTTGATTTACATTATATTAAATGTAAATATTATAATTTACTACTTTAAACTATATTTATATTTTTTTTAAACTCAATATTTTTTCAAGTTTTAAGACAATATTAGTGTCAATTATATATTTTTTCAAATATTTAGGTTTTGATCATTTTTAATCATAGGGTCCATCTTTTACAAAATATTTTTTCCAATTATTTTGCTGACTACAATATAGTGTGATTGATACGCTACAGAAGCATCTGTGCTCCTTTCAAGTTCTGCTGTAGAAAGGAGCAGAGCCTCACTTTCAGCCAAAGTCACGCTTGTGCAACTTTGGGGATCATGAAGAGGAGAGAGGGACCTGTTGCATGTTTCTGCTTGGCTTCCACAGATTTGCCCACATGCTTTATGATGCCACACATCATCTTGCTTAGAAGCGCATGAACCACTAATACTTACCGATAGATCACCATAATGCTTCATTTCAGGAACACGCCCTCCTCCTCACAACCACAGCTGCTGTTGGTGCCTGATCAATGGCTTAGCACCCTTTCATACCAACTTACCTGATTCCTCGGTGGATTGATAAAAGGAATTTTTATCACTGTTGACAATGTAGACAACCAATCCTAGCAGAAAAGTGGAGACTTACAACAGTTGCACAGCCTTCCCATATACTTCTAGTGAGAGTCTATTGGATGACAAACAAAACAAGCATTTGCAATGCAATCAGTCCTGCCTTTGGGACCTTATATGTGTTTAGCTAGGCAGTACATAAGCCTTGGTGCTGAAACATCTACTGTTCTTTAACATGAAGGGAAAGTAAGCACCAAACTGCGTGATACGCCAGGTATGGGAACAAGTGGAGAGAAATATTGCCTTACGGCTGGAAATGGTATAGTTCAAAGCACTGTTTTTAATATAAAATCAGGGCCTTCAGTGGTCATATCACTGAAAATAAAAGATTTGATTGTCTATGGGTTCTTGTGGAAGGCAATTTCTATTGACTGGAATCTAGAGAATGCTAAAGTGATTCTGGTATTTTACTCACATCTGCTGGTCGTTTTCTATCAAGAAAGTTAAATAGAGACAGTTGCCAGAAAAATGTAAAAAAGAAAGTCCCTAAACAGAAAGCAATGCGGGTATTTAACTGACCTCTACTGGTCGTTTTCTATCAAGTTAGTTAAATAGAGGCACATGAACAGAATAAAAGTCCCTATGCAGAAGCAGACAAGTCCTAGGGCTAATCTCTAGAGCCCAGAAAGTACATACACATATATGTATATACTAAAGTATATACAAGAAGTCTCGAATGCTCGACCTAAAAATAGGATGGGCTCATGACTTTCTTTATACTTACACGATATGGAAGAGAGGGAGTCCTGGCCATGTGAAAAATAAAAGGGAAATGGTTTCTTATCAGAAGCAAGCGGTTTAGTACAGTCTGTGGGTGAGACCGAATGCCTCACGATAAAAATAATATTAATATTGTATTAATATCCTGGGAACTTGGAAGATGAAGGCGTAATTGTTTTTACATTTGCATTTCTGCCTTCAGATTTATAGTTTATTTCGTGAGTAATAGATCAGACTAGAGTATAGGTTCTGTTTGTAATGTTATCATTCTGACTGACAATGTTTCCAAAAGTTAATTAGATTCAATGAACTATTCTCACAAGAATTATTAATGACCCGTGGCCGCATCATTTGATTTTCAAAATCTTTTTGCAAAAACAATCCTGAAAAATACTGGTTGGATCATTAAAAATTGTGTGAGCTTGAGCTCAATATGTCCATAGAAGCTGACAACTAATGATCACTGTGAATTGCATACCATGGAAGCTTCATTTAAATGTAGTACTCTTTTTCTTTTCCAAGAATATGCTTATACATTGAGATTGTCCTAGTCTTAAATGCTTGCTTTATACAAATACAGTATGTAGGGGCAGATTTATGTTAACTGGCGCATCCCCAGGGATGCGCCAGTTAACATGCGCCACAGTGCGCCACAGCTCCGCCAGCCATGGTGCGCCGCATTTATAATGCGGCGCACCATGGTGCAAAAACGGCACAGATGCGTGACGCATCTGTGCCGGAAATGTGTCGCATTGCTAGAGTTCCTTCGCAAGCGCGACGCAGCTCCAGCAAGGCTCGGGGGTGCCCATTTTAACAATGCTGCGTCAAGACCTACGCCTGCTTCAAGCAGGCGCAGGCTTTTGACGCAGCATTGGCTTAAAAGTGACTGAGTGAAATCTCATAGATTTCACTCAGCCACTTTTGCGAGGCGCACCTGCCCCGGAACGCCCACCCTGCGCCGGAACGCCCACCACCGGCGCAGGGCTTTACATCGTGACGCATCTGCCTAGATGCGTCACGTTGTAAATCGTTTGTAGGGATGCACCACGTTTACGCTGCCTTGCGTGACGCAACAGCGGCGTAAACGTGGCGCAAGGGCCTCATAAATCTGCCCCCTAGTGTTTACTAGATTCACACGGAAGCTAATTCGACACTGCCTGACATAAAGTGATTGTTATCCCGCTTGGGTGTACGCTGCAATGCACTTGTACGGAGAAAAGTGCACATGGCTCAGTCGAGAAGCAGGTTACTCTTTTAATTGCTAAGAAAAACGCTTTAACAAGGCTTACATCACTGTTAATTGGCATTCACTTATTAAAGCAGTGAAGGAAACCATTAGAATGACATATACTGTTAAAATGAATCTAAAAAATCTGAATTTGTTTGAATTTTCTAACTAAAATTATGGCTTGAACGTCATGATGCGTTCGAGTTTGACTGAGACCATTGTCTGCTGATATCTTTGCCCACCCCTGTCCCAGGTCTTCTATGTAGATGTTTCCAATTGAGTGTGGTGATCTCCACGCATGGAGGCATATGATTTCGTAGTAAATGTGGGAAGGACAAGAGTGCATTTGAAAAATGACGAAAATCTACTATTAAATGGGTGGGGTTAATTGACATTTAAAGAGGGTTGTTGGGGGGTATGCAAATGCGGAAACACACCCTAAAAAGCGACATTTGCTGTACACGGGTCTTACACTTAGACCTACTGTAGAAGTTAAATCAATTATATTTTTTTTATTTATGAAAACATGTACAATTAAAATATTTATATATATATTTATTTATTTATTTAAGCTTTAAAATATACCAAACACATATTCCATGCAACACACTTACATCAACCAAACATAACACAGTCAGCATAAATATGAAAGGTAGGCTTGGACAAAAAAAAAATGTTTTTTTCACCATCATGGTATTAATTGGCTTGTCTCTCATTTTGAGGAACAATTATTTAAGAAAGAGAGATAAGATTTATATGCTGTTTGGTATAGCCAGAGAAACATAAATACCGCTTCTCACCTAACGTGATCATTGTCATGGTTGCAGCCTCGAGCAGAACTTCATTTCACATACAGTATGCCCCAATGCTATACCTGTACTTGTCAAAATAATGACTACACTTCATGTGACGTCCACTGGATCTTGCTAGAGGAGTCATGTAATCTCTGTGACCATCTCACAGGTAAGCTAATTATGATGCTTATTATAGGTAATGAGTTATATCATCATCCGAGTGCCCAAGTTTATTATGCTGACAGTCAGCAATACTCCTGTACCAACTCTTATTTACAAGGTAATAATGTGGAGAAGATATGTCATAACGGCAGAGTGCGGTGAAAACAATTTAAAAAGTTTACTTTGTGAGAGGTGGTGTTAGAGTCCATGTATGAGTAGGATGTTTGTGATGCCTTCCTGTCTGTTAATGGTGAAGGGAAGAAAGAGTGGTATGAGTGATGATACAAGAACTATTTGCAAACGAATTGGTTTGACTTCTTTCCTGGCCTTATATTTCAGTTTCCTGAAACAGGAAGGCCATAAAGAAGGTCAGGGTGCATAGTGGTGAGGACTCACTCCACTAAGGAGATGAGACAGTGGTAGGATCTACGGCCACCACAAAGGAGAGCATTCGCCACCTGTATCATGGAGAAGCTTTCTTTACTCATCTTGTGTTGTCCTGACACTTTTTATTTTGTTTTCCCACGGTACGTTCCTCCACTTCAATGCTTTTACAAAATAATATCAACTTCAGTAATGTGACAGCTTTCCGTGCTTCACTGAGGCACACAATGTAGTTTCCAGTAATGATCAACTAAAATGTTAACTACAAGGTTTGTCTCCTTTACAGTGAAGTTCCTCTTCTGCTTGAGTGAGGCTGGGGTACATGTATGTGATTGTAGGGTTAATGTGTGTTAGGTGGGTGGGACTTTGGTGATGTGTATTGTGTTCACCTATTCTCTTCCATTCCAAATTCTCCACCCTGGAGGTGGAGATCTCCACCAATGCGATACAGGAGGTCCCATCTCTCTCCTACATTCTACCACAAAGTGAAGATTTGTCCCTGCAATTTGTGATCACCATCTGGAAGTCATAAGTAGAAATCTACATGTGGTGAAAAATCTTTATTTAGTGCTCCCTTTTTTAATGAAGCCAACAGCCTCTCTACATTCCCATCATCACCAGAATTAAAAAAGACAGACTGAATCACAGATTGATACGACCACAAGCTGTATGGCCCCTTCATCTACTGTCCTCGAGGACCATTAACCAACTTACCTAGAAGTAATGGGGTAACCCAGTAAACCTCAGAACCTGGGTCAGAGAAATTAAACAACAAAGTGGTTCTTTTGGGGAACATAATTACATTGGAAGACATATTGAATACATAAGGAAAAATATATCGGGTGTAGGACATATCAGAAAAACAAACAAACACACCGACCACAATTAAATGAGAAGGTAAATCTTTAGTATTTAACCTTTTAGCATATTGTTTCAAAGAGCATTGTGCAAACTGTCCAAAACAACAATACAAGAACTAAGAATACATTAAGTGAGTGAGTTGTGACTGGTGACTGAGTGCTCCAAATGTTTAAACAAGTACTAAACGAATCATATATATAAACAAAAATTATTCAACATATCCACTGTAAACCACAATAGTCTCAAGAGAATACATTTTTTCTTTAGTAGTTGAAACTCTGTGTAGACGGATATATAGCCAGAATGTTGATGTTTCGACCCTAGATGAAATGCAGTGATTTATATACATCTATGACGGGTCTTCATCAGGACTGGAAATGGGTAGGACAGCCTAAAAATGTAAAATGGAGTAGGGTCAGGGCCTAGTGTGTGTCAGTGTTAAACAAAACAGGTGTTTGATTACCCATTTGGCTCACCTCCATTTATGTAGGTGTATCATTCAACTGTTCTTCTACTTTGGGCTGGAGATTGTCAGCCGACAAACTCCAACAGTATGAATGGGGCAAGATTATCTAAGAAACAATAAGCATGTTAAAACTCAGGCCTCAGCTTCATTGGGGTAGTGCTGGTCACAAGGGTAAGTATGATCAGGTTTAAGCCTACCTGTATTTTAATTCTGAATCTTCAACACCAGCCGGTGGGAAGATCATGTAAGGAGAATAAGGGATCAGGTCTCAGCCATGGAGATCCTTATCTCATATACAACAATTGCTGTACTATCGGACACTCAGGTGTTTAGGGCCTGGGACCTTATAGAACGGTCACTGTATTTGTGCATACTTCAGGGGAGTGAGCTAGGTTGTGTATTTAAAAAAATGTGAAGTTTTGGTGAGTTGTGCGTACTAACAACGTGACATCTAGGTTTTATGCAAGGGCGTCCAGGTGAGCAAGTGCACGGCATTAAAAAGTATGTGATTACGTACTTCCGTCTTCAGAGGCCTACATGCCTGTGGCGTTCCCCTTGTGATGGGTATGCAACGTGGCTAAGCCACTGTAAAAGACTTCACCTCTCCAGCAGCAAGCTCCCCCATTGTTAGCCCCTCTCAAAACCTCTGCACCCAGCTGTCTTTATTCTTCAGGCAACAAGATAGCTAGTATCTACAATTTCTTTCAACCCCAACTGGACCCTTTCACCCTCACAGCCCTCCTGCCTATTTTATCAACATCCAGAGGAACACCCTGATCACCTGGCTCACCATCACCAGTCAATAAACTGCAACAAACATGCAGTCAATACATTTCGGAATACCCCGACCACTGCCCTCACCATGTCTTCATCAAAAGACTGGACCTCATCAGCGTAGCCCTCACCCCAATCCTGAATGACTCAAATGTCACATCCACCCAGACAGCTGCCTGGAAATGTGTCACTGTACTCCACGCCCTCACGTAAGCCTCAGCTTACCCAAAGGGACTAGCCAGCTGGTGGCCTACCTCCAAGTTTCCCTACTGGTGAACGTATGGGAAAAGGTAATAAATAAATGCTAAGCCAACCGCCTCACTGACAGTGACCTCCTCAACAACACGCAATCTGGATTTAGGCCAACCATAGTGCAGAGATCACCCTCATCACTGCCCCAGATGCCATTTGGATGATCATGGTCAAAGATGGCACTGCAGCCCTCACTCTATGTTATCATTATACAGCCTTCAACATCATATCCAACCCCATCCTTATCCAATGACAAAACAAAGCGGGCATTCAATATCCCGTACGACTCTAGAGGTGGAGGGACTTTCTCTTTACGGCTTCTCATGGCAAATGCAATAAATTGTACACTTACCTGAGAAATTTCACCTTCACTGAGCACAATGTTTATCAATCTTTTTAATAAATAGCCTAGGACCATTCGACCGCAAGAACTGTCCGTAGTAATCTCCAATGCGTTTCCTTTCTTTTTTCAATGTATGTATAAAATACAAATGAAACTTTGAACAAAACTAAATTTTTGATTGAACAGTGTGGCGTCGTGCTCGCAGTCACGTTTCTTTCACTTTTCCAAGCATGTGCATGTCACTTACAAAAGTACATAGTATAATCAGGGTAATCCTGTCATACTGAACCAAGTGACAAAATGGGGTTCATGTCTGTATGGGTTAAATAGGACCCGTTGTTTTCTTCAAACCTCTACTTTCGTAAATTTTAATGTACATATAGTCACAATTTTGTCTGTAGGAGTACAAGGAGATTTTTCTTCTAAAATGTTGCCTAGTATATGTTAAGTCACTTAGTACAGTGACAAGAATCACAACACGTTGTACATTTTTGTTTCATTTCCAGCCCTGAAGAGTCAGAGCAATCTGTACTCTGACGAAACACGTGTCGGCTGGCGTAAAGGTTTTTGGGCAATAAACAACAACAATTGCTCAAACAGAAGAAGTGAAATATTATTTTCTAGGACTAAACCCAATTGATGTCTGTTCAAAATATGATTGTACCTGAATTGATATGTTGTGTGCATAGGAAATTGTTTTGCATATAGTCTAGGTGTTGTTTTCGACACCTTGTAAAGGGTTCAGAGGGTTTCCCTTTTCCTGTGGCACCACTGCTAACGTTGTCTCTAACCTAACAAGTTGTCAGAAACTTATGTAGAGCGCAAGTAGTCCCTGTCTATATAAAACCCATTGTCTTTGTGAATATAGAGTTACAGACAGGTTTGCAGCCGCACTGACTAACTGAAAGTACAACTAAAGGAGTAAGTTGTGAGAATATAATATCACATTGCATTATCAAAATGAACAGAGATAAGGAAGAGGATGAGCTTTTTGGCAACATGACGACTGAGTCTGGTTCCAACCAAACCACAACAAGTGGCAATAAGAACTGAGTAGAAGGCTTGAGAGATAAATTTCTCAAATTAGAAAGATTAAAAAAGACAGAGAATGCCCGGTGGTGGGATGCCACCACACTAAAACAATATTTGAGGCTCAAAAGAGTTCCTAGAGGATTAAGAGCACAGATTCTACCAACATACGATGAACTAGATGATGACCTACTAACAAGATGGGAGGATTCACTTAATATAAATTTGTTCACCTTGATGGACATTCTAATCGAATCCTCAGAACGGAAGGTCATTAAATTGCAGTCAGAAATAGACATCGTAGAATCGGACATAAAAGATTTAAATTTGAAGGAAGCCACAGAAAAAAATTATGTTATCCTTAAAAGACATACTCACCGCCCATCAAAAAGACATAAAGGATAGAAAACTTAGACAAATGAAGAGGGATGAGATAGATTACAAGATAGGTAGAGTGTACACATATGCTAGAAAGTACGACGCAGTACGAGTTGTAAACACCAAAACTACCGAAACTCCAAGAAGTGAGTCCACATCTCTCTCTTCTAGTACTTCCTATCTTAATGCACCTACCGTAAGCGAAAGTGAAAATGAAGGTGCAGCCGGTAGCAATGTAGTAAGATCAAGTTTTTTTCCGGAGGTGAAAACAGCAAGGAGAGGCAATCGGCGGATGGGTACAACCCCTTTAGGAGGTACAAAACCAGGAGAGGCAACAGGGGCGGTAAACGACAACTACCGAAAAAAAAAAAAACTGAGATCGGGCAAAGGAATGATGAAGTAAGGAAGAAAACAGATGAGATATAAGTAGTGAATTTATCTTCCAAGTCCTTGACCCAGGATATGGTCAGTCTTTTGAGTAGGGGTTTGAGTTTTAATCCTAGTGAAGATGGGGACTTATGTAGACTGAAAATTGATCTATACAAATTCATACGTATCTTAAAATTAAAAGAGCATTTCCTGTGCAATCCAATGACTAATAAAAAAGCATGCAACAAGAATTTGGGTGCTGTGTGTGATGTACCATCCATTCAAGATGTACAAGCCACAAGGATACTATTGTCTATCACTGAAAGGGAAGAAACTCCTTATACTATGTCTCAACTCTTGGGTGAACTTGAAATTGATACAGATCTTACACTATCTGGTGGTTTCAAAAATAAATCCAAATGGACACCTACATTACCGGGGGGGAAATGCGATCGATGACTTTCATAAAAGAGTTCTAGAGGATTTAGATTTTATCACACAGAATAAATCCACCAGGAAGGGGTATAGAAATTGCAATCTAACAACAGGAGGGAGAAGAGAATACAGAACTTGCCAATGATCACACTATCATCATCAGAGAGGCAGATAAAGAGGGGAATGTTGTGGTAATGAATGTGGAAGACTATAAAACAGAGATCTTGTCCCAACTTAATGACACTTCGTGTTTTGAAAAAATAGGATATAATCCGATGGGACCTCTCTGTATTGAAATCAACAAGAATCTGGCAAATGGCACGCACAAGGGATTCTTGATGATGACAAAGTTTCTTACTTAAAGACTACTAGGCCCACATTTCCCATCCTCTACACACTCCCTAAAATTCATAAACATCTGCCTTTCCCACCCGGTAGACCTATAGTGGCTGGAATAGATGGGCCCACTGAAAAGTTGTCAGAATATGTGGATTTATTCATAGGACCTATAGTTCGGACCATGGCCAGTTACATCCAGGACTCAAAACATATATTAAGTATACTAGAGGATTTACAATGGCAACCTAACCTTCTACTAGCAACGCTAGATGTGGTGTCTCTCTACACCAGTATAGAGATAGACAAAGGACTAACAGCAATCACTCGTCTGCTAAGTAATAGACCGGCGACACAGTGGTTGCACAACAAAATGCTGATTGGAATGATGGATTTGATTTTAAATAACAATTTCTTTTAATTTGACAATAAATGGTATAAACAAAACAAGGGGGTGGCAATGGGATCTAAATTCTCACCTTCTTTCGCCAATCATTACATGGGCTGCCTTGAAACCGACTACATATGGGGTACTGAAGGTTCAGACTGGATTGATCATATCGTCTATTGGGGTCGGTACATAGACGACTGTCTACTAATATGGTCGGGCTCGGCCATAGAACTGTACCAATTCAGTGAGTATCTAAACAAAAACAAGTATGGCATGCAGTTTACCATGGAACAAATGCAGAGAGAATCAATTTTTTGGACATAGAATTGTATATTGAAAATAACAGACTGAACACCAGACTTTTCAGAAAAGACACTTTGTGCAATTCTGTGTTACATGCAGCCAGCAGTCACCCCTTACACCAAATCATATCCATACCATATGGGGAATACCTACGGGCCAGACGTAATTGTAGCAAAGACCAAGATTTTAAAGCCTGTGTACATGATATGGAACAAAGGTTTAAAAATCGGGGATATGACAATGCTACATTATCAAGAGCATCCAATAGAGTGAGTCAGATAACTAGAGCAGAAACACTAAAAGGTGTAACAAGAAGTAAATCAGACTCAACAACAGTACGTTTGATCACAGAATACAATGGTTTGCATCAGACATTAAGGAAGACACTCAACAAACACTGGGGAATTCTTAGAAGAGATAACATCCTATCACAAGAAATACCCACCCAACCATTGATCACATTCAGGAAAGGGAGGACTTTACGCAACAGGCTTAGCCCCTCCATGCCGAAAACACCAAAGATTAATACATGGATGACACCATGTAACTTAGGTTTTTACAAATGTGGAATGTGTAGCATGTACAAATGGGCCCAACATAACACTAGAGAGTTCAAAGGACCTAACAACCATGGCTACAAAATCAAACAGAACATTAACTGTACCACAAGATATGTAGTATACCTACTGGTATGCAAATGCAATAAACAGTACGTGGGCAGTACCATTAGACCCCTTAAAGAGCGTATCACAGAACACATCAAAGCTCTAAAAAATGGAGACCCAAGATATCCCGCAGCGATCCATGCTTCACTCTGCCCAGCGCAAAGTACCCGTAAGGAAATTCTGTTTTTTGGTATCGAAGTCATACAGCATAACCCGAGGGGTGGCGACAGAGAACTGAAACTTCGTAGGGCAGAAGCCCTTTTGATAATGCGTTTAGATTCGGTCAAACGGGGTCTTAATTGTGATTCCGAAATGCAGTTTTTCTTGGGATAAACACACATTACGGCTTTATGAGATAAATAGCTATACATCGTAAGGTGTGAAATACAAGACAACATGTATCACTAACAATTTACTGCAACACTGTATTAAATATTAGGGTCCTTGTGTATGTAATGTTTATTAATATACCGTAAAAATGTTCGATCAATAGATGTTTTTGAGAACACTGCGTCTTGAACCAATGTTATGGACAATGTATGATTCATGTGTCTTTACAAGTCACTTATAGGTCACTGAGAATGCATCACAAGGTGACGGTTAGCCAATCAACATACACTGTCCATTATTACTGGATGATACCCAGCCGACATAGTGAGACTCTACTTTTGATTAGTCCACTCACAGACGTGATTCAATCTAGTATTAAGTTCTTGGTAATTATATCCATTTAAGATATCGATAACTAACGGATATCTATAATTTATGTCCTCCCCCTACCATTATTGATTGCAAATATTGCTTTCTAATTTTAGTAGATAGCAAGTACTATACACTTCTCCAAGCAATCTTTTTAGCCCTTTTTTTTATATACACCATACTTCGAACTATTTCTCCTTTAAGGTTCCTTCCGGTTTGTTTGTTTTCACTTATACATAATTCCCCTAACATGACTCCATATACGAGTCTTCCTCAAGATCGTTAGGGTGTATTGTCATCTGTAAACTCACAAAAAACTTCTTGATATTCACAATATTATAGACAATTAATCGGATCTTTTTTAACGACTGTCGGAATGCTTTGCTTAGCCAAACCAGTATCACTCGCCATCGCGGTTCTATTCATATTTTAGTTTCACTCGGACTTCATCCCTTTCGCTAGTATTGACTCGGATTTTATCCTTTTCCGGTTTGTATCGGTTGCGCTCAACCGGAAATAGACCACACAGGTCTAGTCTTTTGCCGAAGACGGTATATTCAAAGCACTGCAAACGCGGGAACACTTCCTCTTCCGCATTAAACAATGGAACTTTGAAGCAAGAACGCCGGACTCGCGGCTGGGCATATAACAAGGTATTTAGCTCGAATCTGGGACCATTATATGGGGATGAACGTTCGTAGGACCTTAGATAATGTTCTCTACATTGTCTTTACTCCAGGTCCAGGGACACACGGACTGGCTATTGGGATACGCAAACACGATTTCAGTTGATCCTCTCGCCTACATTGGAGCATTCATAAATA
The DNA here is from genome assembly GCF_964263255.1 of Lissotriton vulgaris. Taxonomy (NCBI): domain Eukaryota; kingdom Metazoa; phylum Chordata; class Amphibia; order Caudata; family Salamandridae; genus Lissotriton; species Lissotriton vulgaris. The sequence goes on along the minus strand of NC_141689.1, from coordinate 759,176,033 downwards.
GTAAGCATCTAACTCAATTCTAAACGGTTGCCACGTTTTAGTCACTTTTCAAGCGTGTAAACATTGTGAGGATATCCTAGGTAATACTGACATGTTCTTGCAGAAACTGACGAGTGGATCCTACCGATCATTTGTATTCTGCCCACGCGCCTCTAGATACGGCAACCTTTTGATTAATACGGACCTTTATAGGTGAGTTGCATTTTAGCAACTTTTTTGTAACCCCTTCACGGATTTAAATTGCGATATTTTCTTTAAAAATTGTCAGGTCGATCAAATATTGATTGGGCTTAATCAGATCTGCGAGTCACTCATGACTCCCTAGACATAGGTCTCTTATGCGGCTTTCAACTCTAACTTTATGCAGCATCGGATAGGCTTGGGGTAACAATAATTAAGACATAGACATTGTCGTGTCTCAAAGGGTAGCAACATAACAATGGAGACAATTTTCCAAGTTAGTTTATCATGATTATCTAGCACTATTACTGTTATTATACAATCTCCATAAATGCAATAAGTACTAGTTCTATAGGTGCACAACTGATTCGACCCATACCGGGTTTTATGGCTAAGTTCTACTTCCAGATATATGAGTACTCAATTACATTGACTCTTTTAATTCCACTCTTCCCTTCTCTTATATCTTTTTGCCATTCTGGTATGCGTGACTGCGGGTCTATGTTCACGTTACTGAAGATACATGGGAAGATTAGCTACAACTATTGAACGCACAAGATACCCTTACCGGGTTGGAATTATCACCGGTCAAGTGGTAAGTGGAGTAGCAATCTTTTAACAAACTCATAAGAGTATTGTCTCAGATCCAACTCGTAACCATTTTCTAAATTAAAATCCTATTCCACATATTTCTCAATAGGAATTACACTATACGCCATAATTTCAAGAAAGGTATGTGTTGGCATGAATGCAGGCAATAATATGCCTATTTCTCACGTACGACTCTAGAGGTGGAGGGACTTTCTCTTTACGGCTTCTCACGGCAAATGCAATAAAGTGTACACTTACCTGAGAAATTTCACCTTCACTGAGTACAATGTTTATCAATCTTTTTAATAAATAGCCTAAGACCATTCGACAGCAAGAACTGTCCGTAGTAATCTCCAATGAGTTTCCTTTCTTTTTTCAATGTATGTATAAAATACAAATGAAACTTTGAACAAAACTAAATTTTTGATTGAACAGTGTGGCGTCGTGCTCGCAGTCACGTTTCATTCACTTTTCCAAGCATGTGCATGTCACTTACTAAAGTACATAGTATAATCAGGGTAATCCTTTCATACTGAACCAAGTGACGAAATGGGTTCATGTCTGTATGGGTTAAATAGGACCCGTTGTTTTCTTCAAACCTCTACTTTCGTAAATTTTAATGTACATATAGTCACAATTTTGTCTGTAGGAGTACAAGGAGATTTTTCTTCTAAAATGTTGCCTAGTATATGTTAAGTCACTTAGTACAGTGACAAGAATCACAACACATTGTACATTTTTGTTTCATTTCCAGCCCTGAAGAGTCAGAGCAATCTGTACTCTGACGAAACATGTGTCGGCTGGCGTAAAGGTTTTTGGGCAATAAACGACAACAGACAGACAAACAGAAGAAGTGAAATATTATTTTCTAGGACTAAACCCAATTGATGTCTGTTCAAAATACGATTGTACCTGAATTGATATGTTGTGTGCATAGGAAATTGTTTTGCATATAGTGTATGTGTTGTTTTCGACACCTTGTAAAGGGTTCAGAGGGTTTCCCTTTTCCTGTGGCACCACTGCTAACGTTGTCTCTAACCTAACACGTTGTCAGAAACTTATGTAGAGCGCAAGTAGTCCCTGTCTATATAAAACCCATTGTCTTTGTGAATAAGGAGAATAAGGGATCAGGTCTCAGCCATGGAGATCCTTATCTCATATAAAACAATTGCTGTACTATCGGACACTCAGGTGTTTAGGGCCTGGGACCTTATAGAACGATCACTGTATTTGTGCATACTTCAGGGGAGTGAGCTAGGTTGTGTATTTAAAAAAATGTGAAGTAAAATCATAGTTTTTGGTGAGTTGTGCGTACTAACAACGTGCCACCTAGGTTTTATGCAAGGGGCGTCCAGGTGAGCAAGTGCACGGCATTAAAAAGTATGTGATTACGTACTTCCGTCTTCAGAGGCCTACATGCCCGTGGGGTTCCCCTTGTGATGGGTATGCAACGTGGCTAAGCCACTGTAAAAGACTTCACCTCTCCAGCAGCAAGCTCCCCCATTGTTAGCCCCTCTCAAAACCTCTGCACCCAGCTGTCTTTCTTCTTCAGGAACAAGATAGCTAGTATCTACAATTTTTTTCAACCCCAACTGGACCCTTTCACCCTCACAGCCCTCCTGCCTATTTTATCAACATCCAGAGGAACACCCTGATCACCTGGCTCACCATCACCAGTCAATAAACTGCAACAAACATGCAGTCAATACATTTCGGAATACCCCGACCACTGCCCTCACCATGTCTTCATCAAAAGACTGGACCTCATCAGCGTAGCCCTCACCCCAATCCTGAATGACTCAAATGTCACATCCACCCAGACAGCTGCCTGGAAATGTGTCACTGTACTCCACGCCCTCACGTAAGCCTCAGCTTACCCAAAGGGACTAGCCAGCTGGTGGCCTACCTCCAAGTTTCCCTACTGGTGAACGTATGGGAAAAGGTAATAAACAAATGCTAAGCCAACCGCCTCACTGACAGTGACCTCCTCAACAACACGCAATCTGGATTTAGGCCAACCATGGTGCAGAGATCACCCTCATCACCGCCCCAGATGCCATCTGGATGATCATGGACAAAGATGGCACTGCAGCCCTCACTCTACTTTATCATTATACAGCCTTCAACATCATATCCAACCCCATCCTTATCCAATGACAAAACAAATCGGCATTCAATATCCCGTACGACTCTAGAGGTGGAGGGACTTTCTCTTTACGGCTTCTCACGGCAAATGCAATAAATTGTACACTTACCTGAGAAATTTCACCTTCACTGAGCACAATGTTTATCAATCTTTTTATTAAATAGCCTAAGACCATTCGACCGCAAGAACTGTCCGTAGTAATCTCCAATGCGTTTCCTTTCTTTTTTCAATGTATGTATAAAATACAAATGAAACTTTGAACAAAACTAAATTTTTGATTGAACAGTGTGGCATCATGCTCGCAGTCACATTTCTTTCACTTTTCCAAGCATGTGCATGTCACTTACAAAAGTACATAGTATAATCAGGGTAATCCTGTCATACTGAACCAAGTGACGAAATGGGGTTCATGTCTGTATGGGTTAAATAGGACCCGTTGTTTTCTTCAAACCTCTACTTTCGTAAATTTTAATGTACATATAGTCACAATTTTGTCTGTAGGAGTACAAGGAGATTTTTCTTCTAAAATGTTGCCTAGTATATGCTAAGTCACTTAGTACAGTGACAAGAATCACAACACTTTGTACATTTTGGTTTCATTTCCAGCCCTGAAGAGTCAGAGCAATCTGTATTCTGACGAAACACGTGTCGGCTGGCGTAAAGGTTTTTGGGCAATAAACGACAACAATTGCTCAAACAGAAGAAGTGAAATATAATTTTCTAGGACTAAACCCAATTGATGTCTGTTCAAAATACGATTGTACCTGAATTGATATGTTGTGTGCATAGGAAATTGTTTTGCATATAGTCTAGGTGTTGTTTTCGACACCTTGTAAAGGGTTCAGAGGGTTTCCCTTTTCCTGTGGCACCACTGCTAACGTTGTCTCTAACCTAACAAGTTGTCAGAAACTTATGTAGAGCGCAAGTAGTCCCTGTCTATATAAAACCCATTGTCTTTGTGAATAAGGAGAATAAAGGATCAGGTCTTAGCCATGGAGATCCTTATCTCATATAAAACAATTGTTGTACTATCGGACACTCAGGTGTTTAGGGCCTGGGACCTTACTTGGGACCTTACTTGGGACAAACTGTATTTGTGCATACTTCAGGGAAGTGAGCTAGGTTGTTTTTTTTTAAAAATATGAAGTAAAATCATAGTTTTTGGTGAGTTGTGCGTACTAACAACGTGCCACCTAGGTTTTATGCAAGGGGCGTCCAGGTGAGCAAGTGCACGGCATTAAAAAGTATGTGATTACGTACTTCCGTCTTCAGAGGCCTACATGCCCGTGGCGTTCCCATTGTGATGGGTATGCAACGTGGCTAAGCCACTGTAAAAGACTTCACCTCTCCAGCAGCAAGCTCCCCCATTGTTAGCCCCTCTCAAAACCTCTGCACCCAGCTGTCTTTCTTCTTCAGGAACAAGATAGCTAGTATCTACAATTTTTTTCAACCCCAACTGGACCCTTTCACCCTCACAGCCCTCCTGCCTATTTTATCAACATCCAGAGGAACACCCTGATCACCTGGCTCACCATCACCAGTCAATAAACTGCAACAAACATGCAGTCAATACATTTCGGAATACCCCGACCACTGCCCTCACCATGTCTTCATCAAAAGACTGGACCTCATCAGCGTAGCCCTCACCCCAATCCTGAATGACTCAAATGTCACATCCACCCAGACAGCTGCCTGGAAATGTGTCACTGTACTCCACGCCCTCACGTAAGCCTCAGCTTACCCAAAGGGACTAGCCAGCTGGTGGCCTACCTCCAAGTTTCCTTACTGGTGAACGTATGGGAAAAGGTAATAAACAAATGCTAAGCCAACCGCCTCACTGACAGTGACCTCCTCAACAACACGCAATCTGGATTTAGGCCAACCATAGTGCAGAGATCACCCTCATCACCGCCCCAGATGCCATCTGGATGATCATGGACAAAGATGGCACTGCAGCCCTCACTCTACTTTATCATTATACAGCCTTCAACATCATATCCAACCCCATCCTTATCCAATGACAAAACAAATCGGGCATTCAATATCCCACACTTTGCTACATTCTAACAAGCCACTCCCAATTGGTCAGCCTGGCCCCCTGAACCTCTGATACAGTCAACCTCATTTGCGGAGTTCCACAAGGATCCTCACTCAACCCACTTTTTTTCAATGCCTACATAATTCCACTTGCCAGCATCATGCACACTCACTAAATCAACATCATATCCTATGTGATTGCACCAAGCTCATATTCTATGTCTCTGACAAGATGGCAAACACCCAGACCAATTTCTCAGCCTACATGACCAAAGTTGCTAGATGAATGAAAACCAACGGTGTCAAGCTGAACACAGACAAGATGGAAGTGGTAACCTTTGGCAACTGTACCTCATTCTTGGGTTCTACCTGGTACCTCGCTGAACCTGGACCCACATCCCTCTCAGCAACCCATCAGCATAGTGATTGACAACCAACACGCAATGATTGGCCAAGTGAATGCAATCTCTGTCTCCTGATTCACAAACTCCAGATGCTCACATGTCTCCCCACCAACACTCGCACAACCGTCACCTAAGCCCTTATCACCAGTAAACTGGACTACAGCAAAGCAGCTTATGTTGGAATCAACACACAACTGCCCAGAAGATTGCAGATGATACAAGACTCAGCAGCCAGGCTCACCCTCTACCTCAACCTCCAACCCCACACTCATAGCACCCCACACCACAATGAGCTCCACTGGCTCCCAATCCATAAACAAGCACTCTTCAAATGTCTTATGCATGTACCTCAAATTTTCACAACATTGGCCCCTTGTACCTGTACAGCTGCGTAAATGTCCACAAACCTACCAGACACCACCACTTAGCCGTACTCCTACCTGTACAAACCCTTGAATATGCAGAACCAGATCTGGTGGCTGGACCTTCTCATACCTAGCTATGAAAGCCTGGAATGACCTCCCCTGCACATAAGAGCCTCCTCCTAAATTCTTGAAATTTCTGCAAGATACCTAGGGATTGGTTCTTCGCCTACCTATGAGATTAACTGGGCCTATACAGCTCCTGCTTCAGCATCAGAATAAACATATATAATATAAGTATCAACTTGTTGACCTCTCCCCCTGGGGCCGTACTCGTGCCTGACCATTCACGCATGTACCAGAAGTCAAGGAAGTCTCGGAAGCAACTGGAGCAACAGAGAGGAGGTGGTTGTGCCATTTTGTTCTCTCCTCAGGATCAACAGCCTTCTGAAGGGGGTTTCTCACTATTGTATCGCCTGCTGTACGGTGACTGTCACTGCGCCCGTTCCACTCACAGAGGTGGAGTGGATTCGGGTGTATGGCAATATGAGGTGACTTGGCTCTGTTGCATGGTGCAGAGAATTGGAGGTGGATGTTGGTTCCTTGCACCTGTACCTGGACTTTCCCTTCTAATTGCCCTTCCATGCTGTTGACCCTAACCCAGGGGGGCAACTTGGGTAACACTCTGAAGAAGCCCCCAGTCATTGCAGGAGGGTCCTGGGGTGCATCTAAAAAACAGTTGATCAAGGAGGGCCAAAACAAAGGCCAGGGACAGCCTGAGCATCTGAGAATAGAAGCCCCAGCTCCAGCTTTTAGCATTAACTACTCCAGTTAGAACCCATGGTTACAATTACAGCTACAGTTATAGTGTTTGCTACAGTGTTTTCATAAGCAATTTTTCCTTTCACATGCAATTGGTGACAGCAAGACCAGGGGGGGGGTAACTGGTTTCCTTCTGGCTACCGTTATACTGCTTGTACTATCTCTGTATCTATGTAGTAGTAGACTTTTAAGGTTCTGTTCACTGTTTACTGTTTCCTCAGCATAGCAGTGTGTGTTTGTTTCTTTAAGTACCTCAAGTACTCCCTTAGTGTCTTTAATATCATTGAGAGTCCTTCAACCGCTCTTTTACACAACAGAGGAACAAAAGAGGGTTGAGGGGGAGTGGCGCACTGGCCATCTCTAACTTATCAATAACTTGTCACCGCACCATCCCTAGCACCTCAATGGCAAAATGCAAGACCATCACAAATGCCAATGCTGGCACCTCAACTGCCCCTCAAATTTAAACAATACTATGGATGCTTTCATGACACATGCAGTTGGTATCACTAATAAACAAATTGGTCTGGCAGAATTCTGTCTCTCTTTATCCTCGCAAACATTATTCCCTGGTTGGAAGTCAAGTATTTAATCCATCAAATATAGAGGCGGATTTGCGTAATTTACCCACACCTACACCCACAAAGGTTAATAATCAAAAAGGGCGAGCTCAAACTCTGTCTACATTGGAAATCCCTGTTTCACCCCGGGCCCACCATCACACAATTTACTTGGAGCCAGAAAAAATGGTGGTCACATCACCACCAACCAACTAAAATACTGTTGGGAAGAGAAAGAAGTCAGGAAATCCAATTGCCCAAGTGTCAATATTCAGTCCCCCCAAGACAAAAAAAACCCCAAAAGGTAAAGAGATTGTTACAGATCCCTCCTGGGACATCCTCAAGGACACCTTAACTGCTGCCTAGCAGACAAGTTTTAGCCCTATCCTGGAGCACTTTATTACTATTGAGCTGGGACTCAAGAAGCTTAACCAAAAGTTAACTCTCTGGTGAGAAATTGACCCTCCCCATTCTCCACCCATCCCCCCTCTCCTATCCTAAGATCTGTGCAATCAGTTTCACTGGGAGGGCTAGAGGATACACTGGTAATCAAATCAATGAAAGCAATTATGCACCTCTTTTAGTCCAAAATCCCATCCTGTATAACCACACACAGCATCACTGTAGGGGAGAGGATCCTGGGGCCAGTAAAATATACCAATAAGCCAGGATGTCTATAAACAAAATCATTTGCTAATAAATTAAGCTATAATCCCACATAGGATAAATAGGACACAGTCTACCCAGAATGAATCAACTGACTAGGGGCCAGGCACCCTGAATGAGAAGCCTCTGAGTCAACCAATTGGCATTCGACCCAGCATCCCTCCAGAGTATACCCTATATATGATTATGTTAGAAAATGTTTCTACCTTAGCTTACCCCAAATGGAATCAAATACATCTCTCTTCAATAAAGTGTCACACGGGCTACAAAAGTATTCTGGATTGACCAGTGATCTCTCCAAAAAATTTTTAGATGAGGAGCGTCTCCTGGATTTAACTACAATCTAAAAGCTCACCGGGGGACAGTATACTCATCAATTTTAACAGATAAAGCTTGGTCAGGTCCCTATTACATTCACTCAGTCAAATTCCACCATACCCAGAGGCCATATGAGCACTGCAGTTGGGCATTTGTTACTCTCTAAGGGCCCCTGGCTTAAAGCAATACAGTAATATTGATACTGTACCTTTGTGTATATCAAGCAATATATCTTTAAGCCAGCATTTGAACTGCCTCCTTCCATTCTCTAATAGGTGTACCCCTCCGGCTTCTTTAGAAAAACTGGATTGACTACCCACTGCAGTGCCGTGACTAACCTCAACTGATGAACATCCTTTACTCCCGAAACCAACTCAATGGGTGTCCCATGGCTTTCCCCAGCCAGAGGGCGTTTTCGACTTAATCTCATAGAAAGTAGCAGCATTTTGATCCAAATTGAAAGTCTCAGAATGATTGAGATTAGTGGGTGAATATCAAATAATCTGTTGTCAAGAGGCCTGGTTCTGAACCCACTGTATATAAGCAGCTTTGTGACTTTTCATGTCCCAGCCACCCCCTCAACATCAAGTCGAGCTAAAGGGGATTAGTAACATTTGTCTCTGTGACCCTAATGGACTGCAAGGCCTCTGAAGTAGTTATCACTCAGTTCTATCACATATTCTTGTTCACTCTGAAGAAATCTTTTGACCTACTGTCGATTAATTATTATTATACTATATTTGAATCCGCAGAAACTAAGATCCTGGATGGGATAGAGGACTCTTTGGAGAAGACCCTAAATAACCATAGAAATTAGTTATTAATCTTGTTAGTTGAAGATTTTAATATAGAAATGTGCGGTAATGGCTCCTCCGTAATGTGCAGATTCAGTGATCATTTTGGTGAACCCCTCACACACTTTAGACATACCCCTTATGGGGATGCAATAAACAGAGTGTCCTCAGCTAACAATTTGTTATTTGCACATGACTATAGCACTGGGGCCCTGCTCGTATTCCGACATCTATTTGTTCAGGGTTTAACTCCATCATTGACCATATTCTAATCCCTAAAGAGCTACTACCAGTGTTGATCAACTGTAAAATGGTACCCTCATGCATGTGTAAATGTAAATGTAAATGTAAATGTATTGGCATTTATATAGCGCACTACTTACCCGTAGGGTCCCAAGGCGCTTCGACCGCTGCGAAACCCTTCCTGGCTTCCCTGAGAGATGGTCCCTTAATGGGTATCTCCAGGGTGAGACCAGGGATCCCCGGCGGTCTGCTGGGGCCGTTAGTGAAGATGAGGCAAGCTATTGCCCAGAGTTGCCGAGTGTGATCACTGATCAGAGTGGGCACCGAGGCGAGAGAATTATCGTGTCCGCTGACCCTGGTCCAGAAACCTGCCGCGCCGGGAATCGAACCCTGGTCCCGGGCCGTCCTCTGCTCTCGGGTCTGCTGCCTCTAACCAGTGAGCCACACTACTTCACTATGCATGAGTGTTCATAACCCACTAATACTGAACCTAAACTTACCTCTATATGAGGACAACCAGAAATCCCCACAGTATCCAATAGAATTCAATGAAAATAAAGGTCTAAATATCAGACGGGACATTTTAACAAGGAGGCCCTTCACGATGATCTATTGATATATATAACCAAAATGAGATTAATCAGGTCCTGCAAGAGGACTCACGCCCAATAGGGGTAACCTAGGCTTTTACCTTTTATAAAGAATATGGCAGACAAATTGACCAGAAAATCCTACACTAACCCAAGGTGTTTCAATAGCACCTGCTCTAAAGCTCACAAACGCCTTAAGAGTGCTCCCAGTAAATGCCCACAAGACACAATGTAAATAGCGATGGCCACAACAATCTACTAGGAGGCCATCTCAAAAAGGAAACTAGAAATAAGAGAAAGGGCCTGGAAGGAGCTAAGAGCTGCCAGCAAGCTGAAAGATCCCCATGCCTTCTGGCAGGTAGTAAACTCTCAGACCCTTTTAGGTGAGTCCCTTACAAAAATTGAGTATGTCATCTCAAGAGATTCCTGGGTGAACCACTTTTCAAAACATTTTGGCTCAAAGGTACAGATGCTAGCAATTTTTTTGGTGCTACACCCATTAGCTATCAAACCTCGAACTGGGAACTAAGTAGATCTATTGAGATCTCTGATGTCACTTTAGCAATTGAATATTGTCCCTCTCCAAAAAAGGTCCAGGACCCGATTGAATGCCCTCAGAAATGTTTAAGTCCCTACCACAGTTTTGGGCACCCCTAATAACTAATGTCCTAAGATGTGTAATCCTAGGGCCTCTGTTTAAAACATGGGAAGATGCCACAATCATTTCCATTTTTAAAAGGGGAGATAAAAGTCAGCCACACTGCTATCGAACAATTTAACTCCTGGATAGTGAGGTAAAAATCCTAGGAAGGGTCATTTTGGCCAAACTAGAAAGTTGAGCTGCAGAGACTTGGGGGCTATCAGACTTACAGTTTGGGTTTAGGCCAGGCTTGGGAACAGTGGATTAGACTTTAAATCTACCCATTATAACACCAAAAATCACGAAGGCTAAAGAAAGGATGTGTCCATCTTGCCTTTATAAACCTATCATGCACCTTTGACACAGTGGATCACTCCAGTTTATGGTCAATAATGTCAGATTTAGGTGTAGACAATGCAATCATCTCTTTGCTGAATAGCTTCACGCACACACCACAGCTAAAGTGTGTTACACTATGATCGTGGATCTCACCGAAGATTTTTCGTAAGCAACAGGGGTTAGGCAGGGCTATGTCCTGGCCCCATCCCTTTTTCTTAATTTACATAAATGCACTTGGTGACCACTTAGGAAATGCCAGAAAAGATACCCCCAAAATCAACTCACGAGAAATCCCAGTCCTGCTCTATGCAGATGATGCTGTCCTGATTGCTTGAAAAGCTAATGGTCTCCAATACTTTTTAGATGTTTGTAATAATTTTATGGACAACCTAGGACTTAAAACTAATTGAACCAAGTCAAATATAATGAAATGTAGCCCAAAAATGCTGGAGACCAGAAAGTTTTTGCTTGGAGGAGAAGAAGTGGAAAAAACCTTTCACTTAAATTACCTGTGTATCCCTATGATATTGATTTTAACTAGACGTTTTTATTGAATGTAAGATTCCTACAGTATCAAAGGGCAATTGGCGCAGTTTGTAGATTTGCAAAAATGCTGGGACACAAACAAATAAGTGAGTTGCTATGTATTTTAAAAAGTAAATGTTTATTGGTAGCAACATGGGTCAGGTATCTAGGGAAACGCAAACTGTCAAACCCTCCAGATTGTACTGAATGTTATGTTATGTTAGGAGTGCTTGTATAGCGCGTGGCTGTCCTAACATCGGGGCATGCCAGCACTCATGGACATGACATCCTAATTTCCCTGAAACTACGATCTAAATATTGACATTGTTACTGTATTTTGCTGCTATCACACTATTGAATGGATCTTGCTGAAGTATTTATGGATGATTTTCATAACTGTCTTTTTCTTGACCTTTTAATCCCTTGAGGCGTTTTATTTCTTTATGTGACTTTTATGTCTCACTGGAGCTTGAATAACAAATTGTGACTGACTGCTGGTTCATAATACCATAACATACCGTTACACAACACAACACATCATAACATAACATTGCATAACATAACACAAGTCATCATAACATAATATTACATAACACTACACAATACAACAGAACAGAACATATTATGACATACCATAACATAACTGTAAGTAAATTGGCTTTTTGCAGGATTCCACCCCATTTTTTGCCCCCATTTGAACTATTAGCTGCTAGTTTTTCGACTCTGAGAGTGCACTGAGCCATGCTAACTAGACCTCAGTGCAAGTGTTCTGACCCATTACCAAAGTTATGTTGCATTGGCTATACCTAATTACCAAGTGTTGACTTACTTATCAGTCCCTGGTATATGGTACCCAGGATACCAAGGATATCTAATGCAGAGTGTCCACCCAGGGATGCAGTACTGTTTATGCCACTCTGAGGAGCATATTTACAATGAAGTGGCGGAGTATGTCGTTAGCCTCCTTGGCTTAACTACACACTCCACCACTTCTAAAATACAGGGCTGCACCATATTTACAAAAATATTGTGTTCCCCTCCGTTTCTCCCTGTGCTGGCACTACATCTAGCAGCCTAGCACCAACGCAGGCACCCTTGCACCTTAGTGCAAGTGTTTCCGCATGGAAGGGAAGATTGTTTATGTGCAGGGAAGGTACGCCTTCCTACCCATAAACAATCTTTAAATGCCCTTTTACACATAAAAGTTGCAAAATGGAATTTTCTTGAATATGATTGTTTATGTACAGGAAAGGGGACCTTCCTGCACATAATCAACCATAGGCAATGTGCTGTTTCTATTTGTGCTGCACAAGGCAGCACACATGTAAACAGCAAAAACGAGGAGAAATAGACAATTTCTCCTCATTTCGCCTGTTTAAGACCAGGTTTTCACAGGTCTTAATTTTGGCCCTGCCTACTATTTATGCTGCCTTTGTAAATAGGAAACAAAACAGGTGATGGACCGAATGTGGATCAATGTCACACATTCACCCCAGTCCAGAGATCTGGGCCCAAATCCATCGTTTTTTTGCACTCCACACCACCCTGGGTTAGACAATGGCGATATGCAAATCAGCTCTGACCCTGTGCCCCATGGGAACAGTCCAGTCCGAACTACAAAAGCCATGTCCTTCCCAGTAAATAGGAGGCAGCGTCAAAATCAATAGGTGTTGCGGTGGAACACCCATCACAACACCCATTGCCCTCCCTTTTCACGCTGAACACAGCATAAAAAGGGTGTCTTATTTACAGGGCAGCGTTAAGCCACGTTAAGTGGCTTAACGCTGCCTTGTAAATAAGGTGAGGACCCTATCGCCATCACAACTTCACTGAAAGTGACGTGTGGTGGTGATAAGGGCTTTTAGATATGCCCCTGAGTGTGGCAAAGGACAAAATGGCTACCAGCCTGCCACTGCACACTGGAAGAGCAATGTGTTCACTGTATGTAAGCCATTAGAGCCCTGTGGCAGGGAGCTGTAAATTGTTAAGACGGACATACAGGCTTATATATGTCCTAGCAGCAAAACCCTTAAAAGTTGTCGAAAGTTAGTAGTCTCATTGGCTAACATAGGTACACCAGCTGGCACCCCAGCCTGGCTAAATTCTGAATGTGACTACCTAACAGGGTCCTTTAAGGTATCATATTACTCATGGCATTAAATCTGATCAAATGCCTAAATGTAGATTAACGTAATTTTTAAAGTTTAGCTACTTTTAGAAAGTCGACTCGCAGTTTCCCAGTTATTCCAGTGGACTCAGAAAGGTTCTGACACACATTCAGCTTTCTGGCCACCTGGGGAGATGTGTAAACAACTCCCAGGCTCAGTAGCAAAAGTAGTTGCTGCAGAGTAAGATGTGACCTCCTCTCACCCGAGGTTGCAAGGGGTGTTAGCCCAAAAGGTGAGCTTCAGAGGGGAAGCCACCTTTATAGGGCCACCTGTGACAACATACCCTAGCAGGCTGCCGTTGGTTCCTGTAGACAAGTTGGAGCCAGAGCCAGAGAGGGAAAACCCATCCTTAAACCAGTTTTCCCATGGGCATGTAGCCCTTAGGTAGCCACACCTCTCGGTTTGGCTACCAAGCTCCTTACAGTCTAGAAAGAGTTAGAACATCTTGAGAGTGCCAAGAATATTGCAATCTGGGATTGCCAAATGCCACACATCACCGGTACTTTGTTACCAATGAGGAAGGGATCTACCAGCCCATTAGCTAGTGACTGGGTTGTCCCCTTTGGGCACTTACCCTGAATATAATGGGCGCCGCTGGTACCTTGAACTTTAGATCATGCTGGAAAGAAAGGACCAAAGAAAGACTTCTCAGCTGCCCTTAACCTGCACCAAGAAAGGCTCTACTACACCTACTGCACTTATGGCCTAGTGAGATTTGGGCTTTTCTTCCCGATCCTGGCTCAGGGAAAAGTAGGTTCCCAGCCTTCACCCACAGCAGTGATTCCAAAGATAAGGTGGCTGATCTCCTGGAACGAGTTCTAGCGACCCAAGAGCTGAAAGTGCTAAAACCGACAAGTTGGTAGCCATCGCAGAAGTGCTGACACTACAAGTTCCCAGGAACACACAAAAAGACAAATCCGAGTCAGCCAAAGTTTGCACCTGTGTCTGTGGAACCTGAGAGTGCTATCAGAGGCCAGCTTCATTGTACTCAAGTGAAACTAGCCCCCACATAACGATTTCACCCCACTTGGGGTGCAAGGCCACCAGTAGTGCAGCATCAATTGGCCTGCTACTGCAATGTAGAGGACTTTGAGGAACACCAATCTCTGTGGCCAAAGTCACTCCTCATCAGCACACCACAACTGAAGCATCCTTTCAGAATCTTTTGCATACATCTTCAACATCAGGACCACTCCATTGATGTCAATGGTGGTCTTCCTGTAAAGTTTGGAAGTTGTCTTAAAAATGCTCAGGTGGCCAGGGAACTGTTCAAATTATTCTCTTGGGTCCTGTAGGCCTTTCCCCAGCTGGATTCGATTGCCCAGCATGGTCCAAAAAACCCCACTCTTTAAAACATTTGAAAAGTTTAAAAACGTTTTGTTGATCAATGCGTGTTTGCAGTTGCATTGGAAAGTGATAAATGCTTCAAAAACCTGTATCTCCAGAGCCATCAAGTGGATTATGATGATCAAGGTCTTTCAAAATTCATACAAACACTCTATTTTTAAAAACTGATATCATGACTCTTTCTTGTGTGACTTTCTCGTTCAGTTGTTTGGTGCTGTTAAATGCTTTACACTAAGTTCCTTTGTTTAGCCTTGCTGCTCAAAGGCACAGCTACCCAGGGTTGAGGTTAGGGTTCACAAATGAGCCTAACTGGACCCAAAACAGTTTTTGCAAGTGTATTGCACAATAGGGTCCCACATCCATGTCATATAAAACAACCAAATCCTCACTTTGGAGTTTGGTAACCACAGAAAGGACATACTGGAGTCAAAGGAACAGTTTCAAAAGGTTTGCAAGGTTCTTTATGTATTAGCCACTGTTCTTCCAAGAGCCAAAGAAGTCGACAACCAGTTATTTATTAGGTAGCAAAATGTTTTGTAAAGGTTTACAAAATAGATAACATTGCAGTTGACTTGGCTATCCTGTCTACTCTATAGATTAATATGTGAGAGTGATCTGCAGGAGTAGAAACATTGGACTAGGCATGATTTCTAAAATGGAGGTACTGGAAACAGCCCCCAGGGATAGTGAAGAGGCAAGTATAGCCAATGCCCAATTGGTAGGAGAAGTCACTAATGACAGTGGTGAAGAAGGGAAGACTACCATAAATTCTTTTGATACTAAGGAGGACACTGAAAGTGTGATTCCTAGGAGTAAACCAACAAATTGCTCACAATGTGTATTTGGAAGGATCTTCACTTCCACAGGGAGACCAAGGACATGGCTGTTTAGCTTTCCCTCTTGGAGATTAAAGGAGAAGAACTTGGCACTCCAAGTGACGAAACTGGCAGTATCAAGCAAATAGTCTAGTTGGGGTTAGCTCACCCAGTGATTGGTGGCAACAATTAAGAACCAGAGGTGCATACAGGTGGTACATATGAGTTGATGTTGCCCAAGGGCATTTTTCCAAAGTTTTTAGAAGGGGATGACACTGACAAGTAGCTGGCATCCTATGAGAGAATTCTCAGAAAGAGAAGGATGGTTACTCGACATTGGGGGACACTTTTGTGTGAGTTACTACCTACAGTAGGGAGAGAAAGATTGCTTACACTTGAGCATGAGGTAGGATAATCTTACACCCACATGAGAGAGGCACTCATTGTATTGTTTGGTCCTCTCCCAGAGGAGTAAAGACTTAAGTTGAGGAACACATCAAAAGGGCCAACACAGACATGGGTGGACTTTGGTGATGCATCGGTGAAGTCACCTGATGGCTGGCTAAAAGGTAACAAAGTTCATATCTATAAGGGGCTTTATAATGTAGTGGTAATGGAACACATGTTGGCAAAGAGTACCTCAGGGAAGTTATATCAGCATCTGGTAGATTCAAAGTATTCTAGCTCTAGAGATTTAGGCAATAGGACTGATGAGTTGGTTCTAATATGATTCCTAAGAAAACGAAGGTGGGTGATCTCAAGGAAGGGGTGTGTGAGACAGGCGAGGTCCCGCTCCTACTACCTGAAATTACCCCATTAACCCTAAGGAAGCCGAACGCTAAAGCACAAACCAATCTTCGCCTACCTTTGTTGCTCCAGCACAATGGAGAGGACGGACAATGCCAACAACTAATTTCCTGTGGAAAAAAGAGGGCAGGGCTTTTGATGCTGAGGACAAATCCCAGAGGAAAGCAGGGACCCCCTGGCGAACAAAGGGATCGGCCAAAGAAGAAAGAGGGTGGCACCAAGAAGTTGCAGAGGAGAGCAGCGCGGAACAGGAGGGCGTGGAGAGAGACCGGACCAGAGGGAATGAAACCATCAAAGGTGCCAGGGCAGAAAACAAATAGAAGAGACCAATCCCCTAAGATGACGATACACCAGAAACCTGGAGTAAAGAGTGGTGGTCACCCTGGGAAGCCCGACTCCCCACTGCAACTTAGGAGAGCAGCGGCTTTCATGGTACGTGTGGGTACTGGGAAGGAGACACAAAAGGAACAGTCTAGAAAAGAAAAGGGAACGGACTGAAACAGGTGGGAAACAAAAGGCCCGATATGCACCTCCCTAAAGTGAAGAGGGGGTAGCTAAAAAATTGAAGCATATCCCATAATTTCTTTTAAGGGCACTTTTTTATCTTATTTTCCCGCAGCATTCTGGATACAAGTTTATTATTTTTTCTCTTGTGCGTGTGAAAGGAGGAATAAGGATAAAATAAACTGCCTCTAAAGGGACAATAAAGGTGCCTAAAGAACCCCAAAGAGAGGGATATAGGTGATAGCAGAACTGAAAGAACTGTTGTAGAATAGAACACATATTCACTTGATCCTCTTGTACACTTCCCCACCCCCACGAAACAGTTAAGCAAGAGAACCGGGTTAGGACCCGCAAGGAACAAGGGGGAGGGTGAGGATTCATAACTTACACTAGAAGAGAGAATAAATTCCAGCACCCACGGGCATGGTGATGGCCTCTATCCCTTTTAAATAAAATCCACCAGACCTTTACTTACCTTTCTCTCTCTATTTCCTTTTTGGAACAGCCCGGTACGCACACCCACAGAAGTCTGCACTTAAGGGAGAAGAGACACAGAGAAAAAGGTTACCATTGAAAAGGAAGAAGAGAGAGACCCTAAAACGACAACCCCAGGACATCTTGCTTTCCTCACCAGACCTACTGCTCATGTTATTGGTTCTTATTTTCATTTTCGTGCAGTTACAAGGAAATTAATGCCAAAATAGATAAACGCCTCAGGCCTCCTAGATTTGTGTTTCACCCATCCCTCCCACAGGGGGTTAAGCCCACAGAAGGGACAGGAGGGAGGTGGTAACCTCACCCATCCCAACACTTGCAAGCAGGGTGGTGGGGGCCAAGGGCTAAAATAATTCTTAGACAGTAGACATTGCTTTGAATGTCAGCAAACTGGGCACTACGGAGGGGACAAGGCCTGTCCTAAGAGAAAGGTAGTCACTAGCTTAGCAAGTGTGGCCTTTGAGGAGTAATCCTCTGATAAGGATATCCTAGCTGCTTTTAACCAGGAAAAGACCCCCAATGATGAATTGATGATTCCAGAGGCCAGTATGAAACAATTCCACCACCTCAAAGTGGATGAAATCCTAATCACTGCCCTAAGAGACACAGGATCCATTCACGCCATAAGGTTGGACAGGTTAGTGTCCCCAGAACAATATTTACCAGGAGAGCAAGGGCTAGCACAGAGGAGATCACTAACAAACCTCTGGCCTTGGTAACTCTAGAGCTAGGTGGTTCCCATAGATGTCATAGGTTGGAAATCAATCTCGACCTCCCCCTACACTGTCTCCTTGGTAATGACCTCCCAGATGTCGGTCTGTGCCTAGAGAGTGTAGTTTCCCAGGGCAATGCCACACCCAGAGATTCTGGAGTTCCGATCCCCGAGGTTAGGAAAAGCAGGACACAAAGGAAAGGAAATAAAAAGAAAGGTAGGAAAGGAAGGCAACTCTTAGCAGGTGACCCAGTGAGCCATAGGCATTCCATCCCATTAAGGGAGAACACTAAAGTTGGCATTGATAAGCCTGTACCTGTTACCCAACCAGTCCTGAAGGTACAGGCAACTGTTCTGCAACAGGGTGTCACCCTTGAGCTAACAGAAAAAAAGAGTGGAAGGAGGGTATCTGACACATGAGGGGTTGGCCCTCTACTCTGAAAAAACAGAGGGACTCCAAAAACCGAAAGGTACCCACACGCTAGCACATCCACCTGTCAGTGAAGACCTAAGGGTGTGGTTCTGGGCACTGACAGCCATTAGTAGCATCTGCTGGGTGTTTGCCGTTATGGTAGCACTGCCCCTAGCATGTTGGTTACACCCCATGACAGGTAGCAAAGTTGTGCCCCTGACTCTGTTGGTTAAGATGGGCTTACTCCAGAGCTGGATAACCTTTTTGGATAAGCTAGGTGTTGCCCAGGCTAAGATAGGGTTAGGAGAGGTAGTACCTCCGTGCCCCAAGAAAAAGACGAGAAAGGGGAAGACGAAAAGTTAGCCAAAGTCTTGTTTTGGATGGGTCCTGTCAAATTAACTAAGGGAAACTAAACAAAAGACAAATACCATGAGATTGTAAAAACCTGAAACAGAATGCAATACAATTTTTAGTTCAGAGCAGTACAAGTTAATTTGTAGCAGTAAACTAGCAGTCATGAACTTATTTGGAAAAAATTGTTGTTATTTCATAAAGCATACACTCACCAACAGGACATAACATTTAAACATGCTGCATGATGTGTAAAATGTCAACAGTACTACAACATCAATAAATGCAGAAATGTGGAAAATCTAGAAGGTAATAAAAAGAGAGAAGGCTTGACAAAAAAATAGTTATTTTGTCTGAAAAAAACATGGCCCTCTCCTAGTGCCTATAGCCCAAGGAGAGGGGATGTTCACTGTATTGCACAGAGCTAAGTGAGTCTGATAGTCTTTCGATATCGGCTCTGTGGGAACAAAATTACAACAGTTTGAGTGGCGAAAAAAGGAGTAACCTGATAACCATTGGCCCTCTGTGGCCAGACCCATGCTGCAGCTGATTCACCAAGGTCCAAATGTTTCCTAACTTCCCAATTGCACCCTATGTCACGCCCAGGGGTCCGAGCAGAGAGGAAAAGGAGAAAACCTCCCACTTTTTTTAGATGCTACTAGTATTGGAATTAATAGAACTAAGAAAACGTTTCTAACAAAACAAGCATTTACAATGCAGTAGGTTTCGCATTTGCGAGAGTTTAAGCTATTGGCATTGTAAATGACAATGACTTTTATTTATCTGTTTTAATAATTAACATATAAATAAAAGGCATTGCCATTTACAATGCCAATAGCTCAAACTCTTGTAAATGCAAGACATATTTCATTTCAAAGAGGCAGCCGCCATTGTCCCGGGTTGCTTGGAAAGTGAAAGCACGCATGGCGCACTGAAGGTTGCAGGAAAGCATGTTGTGCCTGCAGTAAGAGAAACTCATTAAAGAAAATAGGGGCAGATTTATGTTAACTGGCGCATCCCCAGGGATACGCCAGTTAACGTGCGCCACAGTGCGCCACAGCTCCGCCACCCATGGTGCGCCGCATTTATAATGCGGCGCACCATGGTGCAAAAACGGCACAGATGCGTGACGCATCTGTGCCTGAAATGTGGCGCATTGCTGGAGTTGCGTTGCAAGTGCGACGCAGCTCCAGCAAGGCTCGGGGGTGCCCCATCTACACAATGCTGCATCAAGACCTACGCCTGCTTCAAGCAGGCGCAGGGTTTTGACGCAGCATTGGCCTGAAAGTGACTGAGTGAAATCTCATAGATTTCACTCAGCCACTTTCAGGAGGCGTTCCAGCGCAGGAACACCCCCCTGCGCAGGAACGCTTCCTTATGGCGCAGGGCTTTACAACGTGACGCATCTCCTAGATGCGTCACGTTGCAAATAGGGGGCATTGTTTGCGCCGCAGTTGCGTCACATAAAGTGACGCAATTGCGGCGCAAGGGCATCATAAATCTGCCCCTTAGTGTTTAAAAGGCTAAATAAGAAACACCCAGGAACAACAAAAGTAAAAGTAGGAGGTTACAAATGAAGACAAGGCGATACTAAGAAGGGACTAACAAGCCTCTTTACGAATCAGAAGCCAGCATTTACAAAGGACAATGACATAAGCCAATAAAATATATGGGCAGAGAGTAGGCCTGGGCGGTGAACTTTGCTCTGTTCACAGAATTTGCAGAGTTTTCTGCACTCTGAACTCTGCGGAGGTCACGGAGGGCAGAAAAATCCGCTTTGCGATATGCAGCAGAGTTTTGTTCCCACTTGCTATTGCAAACGGTAAGTTTGCGTTCACAAACTGTAAGTTCGCAAGCGCGAGCCGACGCTTGGGTAGAATTTCTACCCGAGCGGCAGAAATACCAGCACAAACTGCAGTTCGCACCGCACTCCGCCCCTTGCGGAAGTTCGCTGAGTTTTTTTGTAACTTCACGGAGTTCTGCAGTAGCAAAACTCTGTGAACTACGCCCAGGCCTAGAGAGTGGGCGGAGCTTCAAGTCCATACTCAAATAAAGCATGCCTCGCAGAGCAGCACATGCACATGCGCTGCCTAGGCTCGACATAAAAAAAGTGTAATAACCCAGTCGCACCATTTTGTACGTTCCACTTTTACAGATAAATACAGACAAAAACCTAGTTATTTTTCTGTCTATATTTATTTTTTAAAATGGAAAAATACGGAAAATTGGCCTTCTTTGGATGATTTTCTCTACTGGCAATCATAAGTGCCAGGTCAGTAGGTGTTCAGATTGAGAGGTAGTGGAGATGAAAAAAGACAATATATTTCCTATTTAAAAGTAATTAAGTGCAGATCCACAGTTATTTATGCTATTCTACAATGCAAGTGTTTTCTGATACCTTCATTGCACTGGATACTGCTAAAACCTTTAGGACATTCAAATGTGAGTATACATTTTTAGGTTAAATCAATGTGGAAAAATACAGACTGCAGTCTAAATTATACAGTAAGTAAAATAAAAATAGATAAATGCAGAATAAGTGAACAAAAAATATGGCTAAATGCAGACTTAACTGTCAACCAAATATATACCATAAAACCAGGAGCCCTAGCCATAAAGTAAGAGCACACAAGCGTCACCACACACACACACTCCTACCGAATTGCTTGGGTGCCATCTTTTTTATTTACTGATTTGAGATGGATCAGTACAAAATAAAAATATGACGTTGAAGTAACGTGTAAGAGGTCCTTTAAGTTGGAGTGCAATTTGCTATACTGCCCTTGCAAAAAATTAAAAAAGTAACAAAGAAAAATTATTAAAACACAATAGTTCCATGATGGGGGTGACAGCGAAGGAGCAGAAGAAGGGAGCAGGTATGGGGGAATAAAATTAAAATAAAGCTTATTTAGGGGAGGAAAATGCAGCACATGATGGAGAGAGCAACCCAGAGTGGGGGAATTGGTGCACGAGAGAGAGAAAGAGAGCGAGACAGAGAGAAATAGAGAGAGCAACACAGAGGGTGGAGGGGAGGAAAAGCACTCAAGAGAGCTGAAAAACACATGCACTGTCATGGAGTGCTTAACCAAAAAGAAAAGTTTCCTAAAATCCAGCAGCAGAGGAATACAAGTCAGAGGACCAAAAGAATGGTAAAGAAGCTATGCTCCATGGGAGTGACCAACACAAGAAGAGGAAGTGAAATGAACAAATAAGAAGTACACAATGAGTGTGATGATAATCCATGTCATTCACAGAAACATTTGATTCCATATGCACTTCAGATGGATTTTATTTTCAGTTCGACTTGTAAAAATAGTTCTTGGCAATAAAAACAAAATACAATAACTGCAACAGTGTTTTGGAAGCATAAAAAGGCTTGCTCTGCAGCTCCTTTACTTAGCAATAATCATTCTGCACTGGGATCTTCATGTAAATGAACCGTAACATACAGTAAACTGTGTTTCTATGTGGCTTTACTATAAAAAGAAAAACGTCTGCGCCAACCACAGAGAAGGATGAAAAGACAGGGTGCTAGGCCTTTGTTTCCATTCACCCTATACAATATGGAGGAAGCAGAGGGATATTTAGATTTAAGAGTTCCACATATATATGCAGAGATCTGTCAAAAGCATGCGCCCAGCCACAAGGGTGTCTGGAATGATGAAGATTTTTTTTTTAATTTAAGATCTGTGCTCCATTACCATTAAAATGCAAAGATGGTTCACTTTCCGCAGGGCCCTGGGCAGGCCAGAAGCTGCAAATTTGGCCTGCACTGGAAGAGATGCAAAACGTAGAACAACAAGCATTTGCAACGCAACAGGTCTCGATTTCATGCAAGTTTGAGATATTGGCATTGTAAATGACAATGCCTTTTATTTATGTTTTGGGTTTTAAAACATACATAAAAGGCATTGTCATTTACAATACTAATAGCTTAAACTCTTGCAAATGCAAGACCTATTGCTTTGCAATAAAGGGCCTTCTTGACTGCTTGTTAGATTGTAAATATCAGACGAAGAGACCAGCCTGCGATGTCTTCACAGAAGTTATAAATAGTACAGTGAAGTAGATGTGTAAGTGTTGTAAATTACACAGACACAAAGTCTGAAGTGGGAGTTACATATAATTTGAGCTATAAACACTAAGAAAGCACTCCAACACCTTTCGCTCAGTGATTACACTGTTGCGGCTCAGGAGGAAGAGCAGGAAGGCGGGCTATTTCCTGACCTCTCTGTGTGCTGAGTGGCATCGCGCAATGTCTTTGCTATCTTTGGCCTAATAAAAACACTCCAGCTGTAGTAGGGCCCTGGTTTCACCTCCTGGTTCAGGGTGGGATGTGCTTTATGGCAGGCATGAAGGGGGGAGAGATGGATATGGGGGAGAGGCTGCATCTCCGGCCTTGTACAGTGCCCCTGCTATTACTAGTGAATGAGAGGCGCTGAGGTGATGGTATTGGTGGTGGTGGTATTGGTAATGGTGGTGGTGGTGGTAGTGGTGGTGGTGGTGGTAATGGTGGTGGTGGTATTGGTGGTGATGGTATTGGTTGGATTGGTCGGATTGGAGGTGGTGCTATTGGTAGTGGTGGTGGTGGCATTGGTGGCATTGATGGTGGTGGTACTGGTGGTGGTGGTATTGGTGGCCTTATTGGTATTGGTGGTGGTGATATTGGTATTGGTGGTAGTATTGGCATTGTTGGTGGTGGTACTAGTATTGGTGGTGGGGATTTTGAGGGTTGTATTGGTGGTGGTAGTGGTATTGGTGGTGGTGGTAGTATTGGTGGTGGCACTGGTATTGGTGGTGGGGGTGGTATTGGTGGTGGTATTTGGAGTGGTAGTATTGGTGGTGGTCTTGGTGGTGGTGATATTAGGGGTGGTATTGGAGGTGGTATTGGTGGTGGTATTAGTGGGGGCATTGGTGGTGGTATTGGTGGTGGTGGTTGTATTGGTGGTGGTGGTATTGGTGTTGATGGTAGTGGTGGTGGTGGTGGTATTGGTGGTGGTGGTATTGGCATTGGTGGCGATGGTTTTGGTGGTATTGGTGGTGGTGGTATTGGTGGTGGTGATATTGGTGGCTTAGGTATTGGTGGTATTGGTGGTGGTGGTATTGGTATTGACGGTGGTAAAGGTGGTGGTATTGGTGGGTCTTATTTGTATTGGTGGCATTGGTGGTGGTGGTGGTATTGGTGGTATTGTTGGTGGTATTGGTGGTGGTGGGTGTATTGGTTGTGGTGGTATTGGTGTTGATGGTATTGGTGGTGGTATTCATGGTAGTATTGTTCGTGGTGGTATTGGTGGTGGTGGTATTGGTGGCGGTGGTATTGGTGGTATTGGTGGTGGTGGTATTGGTATTGGTGTTGGTAATGGTGGTGGTGGTGGTGGTATTGGTGGTTGTTTTGGTGGTGATGGTATTGGTGGTATTGGTAGTG
This sequence comes from Lissotriton vulgaris, assembly GCF_964263255.1. Lineage (NCBI taxonomy): Eukaryota > Metazoa > Chordata > Amphibia > Caudata > Salamandridae > Lissotriton > Lissotriton vulgaris. Next base: position 759,151,780 of record NC_141689.1, on the reverse strand, counting down.
GTGTTGGTGATATTGGTATTGGTATTGGCAGTGGTAATGGTGGTGGTGGTGGGTGGTGTTTGTAGTGGTGGTATTGGTGGCGGTGGTGGTGGTGGTATTGATGGTGGTATTTGTAGTGGTAGTATTGGTGGTGGTGCTATTGGTGGTAGCAGTATTGGTGATGGTGGTACTGGTGGTGGTGGTAGTTTTGATAGTGGTGGTATTGGGGTAGTGGTGGTATTGATGGTGGTGGTGGAACTGGTGGTGGTGGTATTGGTGGTGGTGAAGGTATTGATGGTGATAGTATTGGTGGTGGTGTTGTTGGAGATAATGTTGGTGGTGGTGGAATTGATGGTGGTGGTGGTATTTGTGGTGGTGGTATTGGTGGTGGTGGAGGTGATGGTATTGTTGGTTGTGGTGGTATTTTTGGTATTAGTGGGGGTGGTTTTGATGGTGGTGGTATTGCTAGTGATATTGGTGGTGGTGGAGGTTGTGATATTGGTGGTGGTGGTGGTGGTGGTATTAGTGGTGGTGGGTGGTATTTGTGGTGGTATTGGTGGTGGTACTGGTGGTATTGGTGGTGGTGTAATTGGTGGTGGCGGTATTGGTGATGGTGGCACTGGTGGTGGTGGTAGTATTAGTGGTGATGGTATTGGCGGTAGTGGTTGTATTGGTGGTGGTGGTGGAATTGGTGGTGGTGGTGGTATTTGTGGTGGTATTGGTGGTGGCCGTATTGGTGGTGGTGGAGGTGGTTGTATTGTTGTTGGTGGTGGTATTTTTGGTAGGTATTGGTGGTAGTGGTATTGGTGGGGGTATTGGTGGTGGTGGAAGTGGTGGTATTGTTGGTGGTGTTGGTATTGGTAGTGGTGGTATTGTTGTTGTTGATAAAACAGGCGTTTGAAAACAACCTGTCAGATGTGCTGTTTGTCAGCTTCAGCCTATCAGAAAACGATTATGAGCTACCTGGAATTCATATGACTTAATTTGCTAATCATATCTAAATCCGTTTTCTCTTAGGGTGGTTGAAACATACACAAGCTAATGCTGGGTTAAAGTGATTGAAAGTGGGCACCCTTCTTATGGGGCGGCTGTGCTGCTTAAAGAAACACAAGCCGTTTCAACTGAAGCAGCGCATATCCCGCCTGCAGAGAAACTCAATAACGTAAATAGTGCTTACAGACTAAATAACAGGTCCCCTGTTACAACTGGTGTAATGGGGCAAGTAGCCATAGGAGGTTACAAAGGAAGACAAGGCCGTACTAAGGAGGGACTAACAAGCCTAATAACGATTCGGAAGGCAGCATTTATGAGAGACAATGATCCAAGGGAATGAAAAATATGGGCAGAGAGTGTGCGCGGCTTCTCTCTTATACTCAACTACAGCAGTCTCGCAGAGCGAGCAGCACATGCGTGCTGCCGCTAGCCTCGACCTAAAAATAAGGTGGATAAGTTAGCTTCATATCAGACCTAGAGCCTCTGCGTACTGACTTTGCCACCACACACAGGGATTCAAGCAATCCCATACTGACACCCAGTGGTAAGATAAACTCTCTGTTCCATTCCCGGTGGGCCAGGTGCTGCCGTTCCCTGTGCTCAATGCCCAAGGTCAAATACCAAATATTGTGGCTACCTTTGCCTTCTCCTAGAATGCTCACTAGCGGAAAAACTAAAAGAGATCTACTTGCTTGTGCTAGTTTGCCATATACAACATGCTGGGACTATGGATGAGATGTAGTCTCTTACCCTGTGATGGCTGTCTCTGGATGGACCTCCGCCCCGAGTATTCAGCAGAACATCTAATCAATTATGGCCTCTGCTCATTGATCTATTTGTACAAATGTGAATCCATTCGGGCAAGGCTCTTTCCATCAAAAGCAGTTGGTCTTGATGAACCAATCTCTCCTATCTGGTTCACAAAACTGTTGCTCAAATATAAATTTACCTTAAATAAAGGAAAAGACAAGAGGCAAAATGGGAACACGTTGGTTTAATTAAACACTGCAGCTGGGGGAGTCACGACTGAGTGCGTCTTCGTAAAGTCTCTTGGTGTACAATGTTTTCGTAGTCATTATATACAGTTCATGAAGTAACTATTTCCACATTCCAAAAACACATCTCAGTTATAAATTAACAAGAGCAGTCATCTGTTAAGGACATAGATGGCTCTCAACCTCGGGGAGAGCTAATGTCGGCCAGTGTGTGTGTTTCCAGATGTCCCGCATGAGGAGGGCATGATCACTATGTGTGGTGTGCATATCATTTTCTGATTGGCTGAGTGTTACTATCTACATGTGATATTTCTAGGAAACACAACCCTTGGGCCAAACGTGTTTCTATTGGGGACATTTGCCTCAAACTTGTTTGTCGCATGACTATTTATCTGTGGGATCGATCAGGGTTGCCCCTGGGCATGTGTTTGTCTTTGGGTTAAGAGCGACCTCCCCTGTAATCTAGTATTCGATAGGCGTCGGTGTGGGTCGTTGGTCCTGCCTCACCACGTGTCGCTGATTCAGGGTTGATGGGGAGGTAACCTTGGGTTAATCCAACAGCAATGACAAGAGTTCATTAGAACTCCTGAAACCAATATGGCAGTTACTGGTATCATTTTTATCGGCATTCTTAACATTGTGCATACAGTTTTTAAAGGGTACAGTGATATTGGTATTAACACGGTAATGCTTGCATAGGCCATAACATACAATAGCATTGTTCTTACTGGTGATAGCACTGTCATTTGCACATGGATTCTGGAACATATTGACATTGTTACTGTCAGTGTCAGCACTGCTGTGCAGGTACAGGGCATGGTATACGTTGACATTGCATTGACAGATATTGCCATGGTCATGCGGGCACAGGTTATGACATACATTGACATTGCATTTATTGGTATTGCCATTGTCTGGCCTGCACATATCATGGTATTCATTGACATTGTATTCACCTATTCCAACAGTCCTACTTATCTTTCTCTCCCTGGCTTCTTCATGAAGCAGATCTCCTCCCACCAAATAGCTCTATTGTTGCAGCCCCAGGCTCCTCATACCTACTCAGATGACGGCCTGACTCAGGCTTAAAAAATGCTGACTAATCAGAAATGGCTGCTACAGGACTGCTTTAGGCAACTTCAGGTTAATAAGTTGTAAAACAACCTTCCTGTAATTGTTATATTAAATTCGACTGTGGCAAGTTGTATGGTTTATTGTAACCATTATTTTGATAGTTTGATTTGTTGTAAGTAAACCTCAGCTAGTCCTACTTAGTGCAAGGGTTCGCCCTTCTCTGCACAGAGTCCTCAGACCTTAGGAAGAAGTTGGCAATGAAACTGGAAATACAAAGACAAAGTTTATTAAACCTTTAAAGGTGGCACTACAGTCCACACAACACTCTTCAGTATTGTATCGAGTAGTACAAAAAGCTGCAGCACATGGCCCCTTTTATACACAATAAGGGGGCTCAAGAAAAGGCGGTACAAAAGACAAGAGCAGATTTATGACCATACAAGGACATTTATTTCAGAAGGCATAATCGATAAATGGGCGGAGCTAATAGTCTCCGATCACATTCCTGTCTGGAACCAATTAAGTAACGGTCACTGATCCTGCTGCGCATGTCTGGACATGTTGGAAGTGGAGACTGCTAAAAATAGCCTGTTGCCGGGCAGACTCCAGGCGCAATGAACAAGGAGGTAGGACCAAGCGCATGGCGAGCACATGGTAATGTATGGCATACAAAATGGCCGCTACAAATTCAAGATGGAGTCGGTACATTTGTTTCGATAATGGATAAACGAAACATTTTGAAAACAGACGACCCTTTCAGCATTAGCTGAAGACATTCGATTTCCTAGGAAAGGCCAGATATTCATCTCTTATATCAATGGCCATCATACTGGCTATCTCCTTTTTCAGATCATTCTGCATTTTAACTTCCGTAATATTACTCTTCGTTGGTGCACAAGCATTGACACACAGAGAACAAATCATTGGGCTACATTGAATACAGACACAACAAGAAAAAATTGTCACCATAATAATTCATTATACATCGGACTGTTAATACTTTCCAGCCCCAAGCAGAGATCAAAGTCCAAAGCCATCCTGTAAAAGTCCATGTACCATTTTCTGTGTGAATGTCTGCAGCGAATGTATGAAGTTTATTAATCGCTTTATACACTGATACGGTGTGGTCAGGAATAAACATGCAGCAACTACTACCGATGACACGGAATGCACCACCTCTATCTTCTAACATTACATCCAGAACCATCCGGTTCTGCAAAGCTACAATTCTAGCAATTTGTAGTTCTTCAGTAATGTTAACTATGGCGGCAGCAGTTTGTACAGTAACAGCCTCCACTACTCTAGTCAATCGTCGTATTTTCCTGCTATTTAATGCAGCACCTACAAAAAGAACAATCCTAAATTGAAATCGACATATTGCTGTAGGCTAGTGTCAGTCTGATCAACATCATCGGTAGTCAATGTCCTTTTATATCTGTTTACAGTAATATTATTAAACAATTTAAGATTTTGGTGGTACATTGGAGGAGCTAAGAACACAGGGGGCAACAGAAAAGAGACATAACTAATTCCAGTCCAACCGTCTGGCAAATCGATAATATCCTCAATTTCCGCACACAAAATACGTATTATGCGAAGCTAAGAAAGAACTATTATTCAGACGATATATATTTAATACAGTAATACATTCGCTGATCCCTACAGGGATATGTCCGATGCTCTGTACACAAAGTTCTGCTTGCGTTTGGGTAACAGAAATGACAAAATGTTCAGCCTCAAATGAGTCTCTGGTATTGGTGAAGATATATGGTGTTGAGACATTGACCTGTCGATATTCTTCCCACTCCCATATAGTCCCATTCGCTTGAGGATACCCATCTTTGTCCTGATGGCACTCTTTATTCAACCGGAAAAGCAGTCTGCCCACTGTAGGCTTCCTAGTTGTAAAGAGCAAAGTGTACCAAGCTCGACAAGAGCCATTATGCGAAAAAGGGAGAGGTATAAACGGTGTACCACCTTTCTTTTGGTGTGCAGGCATCATCCCACAAATCCAACAGTTTGTCGCATTAGTAGTGATGTGGGTGTGATATAACATTTGAACGAAAGTATTATTCAAATAAGATTGTCGATGTTTCAATTCCTGATATGGGAGCGTAAAGAAATAATGCTCCTCTGGTGCAGGTGTAGTGACAACAAACAACTCATGAGCAGGAGTTGTTTCCTCAACAGACCATGTTATTGCTGCCACAATCATCAAGGCAACAACAAACCCTACAACACCAAAAATCTTCTTCTTCGTCTCCATTCTCAGTCTCGGTCCAAAACAAATCTTCCTGAAACTAAAGTGGTTGTCAGAGCTCTTACCCTTGGGCAGCTGTTGATTTCTTCACCACGGGCCAAGACGGGTGTTGCTACTCTAATGCAGGGCTGATCCCCCCCCCTTGCCATATCGGCTCTCCGTTTTACTGACCCAGGGAATGCTCCGACAACTTTCACAATGCTGCAGATTTCTCTCTCGGCCTCAAATTATATCTGGTTGCTCCAGGGACTGTCTGGTCCGGGAAGAACTCCTCAGATCCGTCATGGCATCACAGCACGACCTCTTTCCGCAGTCAGAACCTCTCGGTGGTCGGTCAATACAGCAGGCTCCACCAAAGTCGGGAGTACTTGGCGACAATGGGTCTCATGAACCCAGTTCTTACCATTTGTGACTCGAACTGCTGTTCTTGTGGCGAGTAACACCTGCTCTGGTCCACGCCACCTCGGTTTCAAACTGTTCGACCAGTCGAAGGATTTTAGAAGGACAAAATCCCCAGGTCGGAGGTTGTGACCTTCTCCGGTGAATCTGTCAGGAAGTGCTTCTCGAACCTGTTGGTGAATAGAAACCAAGTTATCAGTTAATAGTGCCAAATAGTCATTCATTAAGACACAAGGTACATCATACACAGAACTTGGTTTAGGAATTCCCCAGATATTCATAGGACGGCCAAAAAGAATCTCTTAAGGTGTAAGGCCCGTCCGAGAATGAGGTACTGATCTGATTGACAACAATGCCAGTGGCAACGCATCTGGCCAAGTCAGATAAGTAGAAGCCTGTATTTTAGCTAATTTTAGTTTCAGTGTTGCATTGTATCTTTCCACTAGACCTGCTGATTGTGGGTGAAATACTGCATGAAACTTTTGATTAATCCCCAATCCTTTCATGACATACTTTATAACGTCCACTACAAAATTAGGTCCATTATCACTCCACAAAAATCTACAAACTCCATAACGTGGGAAACATTCCTTCAACAGCACCTTCGCCGTAGTAATTGCAGTGTTGTCTTTTGTGGGGTATGCCTCAATCCATTTACTGAAGGCACATACCACCACCAAGACGTACTTTAGATTATTGCAGCGTTCAAGCTGAATATAATCCATCTGCAAAACTTCAAATGGTGCAGTTGGTGTAACAAACCCTCCTGCTGGAGTTCGTGTCCCTTTTCCAGGATTCAATCGTAAGCAAATCATACAGGACTGTACTATTCTCTTAGCTGTGCTAGCAATCTCTGGATGCTCCCAAACTTGCGTAAGCAATTTCACTATTGCTGAAGCTCCAACATGTGCTAGCCCATGTGCCATCTGAACCATAGGTTGCACAAAAGCTATTGGCAACTTCCATCTGTCCATCTGCTTGTTTCTCCAACAACCTTCATCATTCAACTCTCCATCTATGGACCACTGTTCCCGTTCTTTATCAGAAGCGGTCCTCTGTATATCTAGTACTTCTTTCCTAGTATCATGCCACCGCTCGGCTTGTGACTTCACTACATACATGGAAGTAGTGTGAGGCTGCATCGCAGTTTCACGTGCCACTTGATCTACAAAAGCATTTCCTTGTCCCACCTTGTCAGTCATTTTCTTATGCGCACTACACTTCACTATAGCTATAGCTATATTCTTTGGGTATGTTAATGCAGTCAAAAGATTATGCACTAGTTCACTGTGCATTATCTGTATCCCATGTGATGTCAAAAAGCCTCTTTCCTTCCAGAGCAGGCCAAAATCATGTGCCACTCCAAAAGCATAGCGGCTATCTGTATAAATGTTCACACACAATCTTTTACTCAGCTCACATGCTCGTGTCAAAGCTATCAGTTCTGCTGCTTGAGCTGACTTCTGTGGTATGCGAGCTGTCTCCACTGTCCTGTAGGCATGAGCGGATTTTGCGGATTGGCAATCCGCGAATTTGCGGATTTGCGAACTCGCAATCCGCAAAATCCGCGAATTCCCGCGAATTTGCGGATTTTTTTTTTTTTTTGTGTTCGCCCGTGTTTCTGCCAGTTCGCGAGGGTTTTTACAATTTCGCAATTTGCGAACTTACCTGTCGGGTCGCAAGTTTTGCGAACTTGTTGTTTCTACGTGTCCAACCTGTTTGGGACACTCTTCTTCATCACTGCCACTCTCTGTCACCACTGTCACTCTCTGACTACTCATGCCACCCTCTGGCCCACCCATGCCACCCTCTGTTTCATCACCACACCCTCTGGTTGTCCAGTGTACATTATTTTCGGCAAAGCAAAGCACACCTTCCCTGCCTCAAGTGACCTGAATTAATTTGGGGCTGATTAATGTGTCACAGAATATTTTTTTAGCTGGCACCTGCTTCCTTAGTGCGCCCTGATTAGTGATCTTTTGCACTTGCTAAGTGCTTTCATTGTTGCAAAATTAGTTACAACACCTGCCCTGCCCCAACTGACAATAATGAATTAGGGGCTGATTAATGGATTTTAACTTCCAGCCTGGCTCCTGCTTGTCTCCCTTAGCTGTAATTCATGACCTTTGTGGCATATGTGTAACTATTCTGAGGTTCAGAGCAGGGTCACATAATAGTTTCAACTGGCAACTGAACTCTGGAGGGGCCCCTCAGGAAGCACTACAGGAAATGGCTACTAATGATGTGCCTGAACTTTTGAACCTGGTAAGTAGTTACTTTCAGTTTTGCTTAGAACGTATTTCTGCAATTTCGCACTTATTCGCGGGGCGCGAACTCACGCGAACAGTGCGAGCAGTGCGAGCAAAATCCGCTGCTCGCGGATTTGCGGATTTTGCAGGAAATTCGCAAATCTCGCGGATTGCGGATTTCCCGAAAATCCGCAAAATCCGCGAGCGGAACGGATTTTCCGCCCATGCCTACTGTCCTGTGAAGCATAGTGATTGCATATGCAGCTGAAGTTGTACCATCCGGTAACTTCAGACAAGATCCATCCACCCACAATTCTCCATCCACATCTGGAAGGGGCGTATCCTGCAAATCAATGCGACCCTTTTTCTGTTCCTCTGAAAAATACAATCATGTGTTTCTTCCACCTCAGGCTGAGTCGCCGGAAATGGCAACAACGTGGCTGGGTTTAGTGTTGCCCATCTCCTTAGTGTAATGTGAGGAGCTAAGAGTATCAGCTCATATCCTGTCAAACGAGCACTAGTTAAATGCTGCGTCTTTGTCTGATTCAAAAGGGCGTCAACAGCATGGGGTACCAACACCAAGAGATTATGCGATAAAACTATCCCTTCACTCTGGCGTATTGACACAGCTGTTGCTGCAACTGAGCGAAAACATCCAGGCAGCGCTCGAGCAACGGGGTCAAGTACAGCTGAAAAGTAAGCGCACAGACGTTGCTTGTTGCCGTGTGTCTGTACTAAAACTGACATTGCACATCCATCCCTCTCGTGTACATACAATGTAAAAAGCTTTGTGTAATCTGGCGTACCTAACACTAGTGCTGAACAAAGGGCTTGCCGTAACTGTCGAAAAGCATTCTCACATTCATCTGTCCAGGGGAGGGGTACTGGAGTATCTTTTGTCAATAGTGCTAACAAAGGTTTAGCGATGTGTGAAAATCCTAATATCCATTGTCTACAAAAAGAAGACCCAAAAATGCTCAAACCCCTTTCTGTGTAGTAGGTACTGGTGTGTCTAGTATTGCTTGAATGCGATCTGATGTGATTGCACGTCACTCCTTAGACCAAAGGTGACCTAAGTAGGTTACCTTTGGTCTACAATATTGCAACTTCTTTCTGGAGACTTTATGGTGGTGCAAAGCAAGAAAAGAAAGCAAAGACAGCGTGCATGTCTCACATTGTTCGGGGGTATCAGCTGCTAACAAAATATCATCAACGTACTGAATGAGCGCCACACCCTCGGGTTACACAAAAGCATCAAGTTGTCTTTTCAGAGCCTGGCTGTAAATACTGGCACTCTCAGTATAGCCTTGAGGAACTCTACAAAAGCTATACGATCGATTATTCAAAGTGAAACCGAACAAATATCGGCTATCAGGATGAATAGGGATCGAAAAGAAAGCGTTCTTCAAGTCTATAACAGAGAACGTGGTTGCTGTGGGAGGAACTAAAGTAAGAAGTGTTGTGATGTCAGAAACCACAGGATATTGTGGTACCACTATCTTGTTCACCTCCCGTAAATCAATAATGAATCGATAAATCCTGGTATCAGTATCTTTCTTCAAAATTGGGAGAATCGGACTGTTACAAATGTTAAAAGGCACTTCCTCAACCACCCCAACTTGAAAAAGATCTTGTACAATTCGTGTGAGTGCTTCCTCACCCTCCTGTAAAATTCGATATTGGGGTAGGCGTGGCAACACAGCTCCCTCCTTTACACTAATGTGTACTGGTGGAATAACCATCTGACCCACATCTGTATCTGAAGTAGCCCACAGAGTATCAGGCAGGGAAGCTAATGCAATATCTTCTTGAACAATGCAAACTCTGTCCATTATAGGGGGATTGTCATTCAAAATCACACGTACTCCTTCAGGGGAACATCTTATTGTGGCTCTAAAATACTTGAGCATATCAAAACCCACAATATTATCTGGTGTGTTCAGGGAAAGCAAAAACGGGCATGGGGCAGTAAACTTATCAACATGAAACGCAAGTGGTTGGGACAATGGGCTAAGGGAAGGAGTTCCATCGAACCCTATTGATGTAATTGTTAATCCAGACAGGGGAGCCCTTGGAACCAATTGTTTAGACAAAGCGCTACGAGTAGCTCCTGTATCAACCAGAAACTGATCAGTAGAACCCAAAACATGTGCTGGAACATAAGGACCTCTCTGATCTACTGGAACTTCAACTGATTCCTTACCCCATCCTACGCAATCCTATGCAAAAGCAGAATCACGCAACTCAGGCTGCACATAATCAGACATCTGATATTGGTTACACCTATCAAAAGCATTAGACCCATTTTGTACCCGCACATTAGAATCAAACATAGCGCAGTCATTCATAGCGCCTCTAAAACCTGAGTTCCTCGAGCGATTCCTCATGGATCCTCGGCCACGGACATAGCGCTGTGAGCGCAACAATGGGCACTCCTCTGCCCAATGTCCAAATTTCTTACAAAACGCGCTTTGATCAATAGCCAAAGAATAACGATTAGAGAAGGAGTTAGAAAATCCTCGTCAGCCTCTATCATTACCTCGAAAAGGTGGACCATAAGCCTGAGATAACATGACTTTTGTTTTTAATTCTTTAGATTTCTTTTCCTCATTACCCTTTGCTTCTAATTCCTGACGCTCGTAATATTGAGCCATTGTCAGGATGGATGCTGGAGAAGACGTGGTCCAAGAGCTTTTGCTGGCTTTCAATCAGCTAGCCACTCCTGGTAATAAATTTGAGACATACTTATCTACAAATAAATGTCGGCCCGTATCGTCCGTTAGCGACTGGCCACTAAAATCATGAAAAGCTTCCTCAAAACGCCTGAAAAAGTCAGAAACCGATTCATCTGTCTTTTGTTAGCAGGATGCCAAAATAGTCCAATCAATCTTTTTAGGGGGAATAATTGGATTTAATTTAGCTAATATTGCACCGGGAAGATCCAAAATCAATTGACATGGCTTTTGCGCTGGTTCCCTATCCACATCTTTTCTCTCTATCTCTTTCCATAGCGCCCCATATGCTGCGTTGTCATCGACTTTATGCACAGAGCGCCACATATCGGGCGGCAATATAAGCCAGAAAAATAAATCGATATTAGCCAGCGTCATAGTGCAAGAATTTAAAGCGCCCTCGACTTCTTCATAAAATGCAGCAGGGTTTTTACGCAGGTCAGGCAATGCAGCTTTAAGCGCCATAACATCTGCTCTATTCCAGGGAGTATACACCCAATTATAAATGAAATACCCATTAGCATCTTCAGAATATTTATCATCACTCGTACCCGCTCCTTTAGGAGGAACGTATAAAGGCGTGGCCTCTCGCATAGGCTTTGCATACACTATCGCGTTCTTATCTGTTTCGAAAATAGATGATTGTTTCCCGTCGACCAATCCCGTCCGTTCGTCTGATTTAGCTTTCCATTGCTCTTCTCGTAGCTGAAGCACCTTGTTTCGAACTTTAAAAAGTCGCCTGATGATATCAGTCACCTGGGAAGCATGAAAAGAACCTTTACGTAATTGCTTACAATCAGCTGCCACATCATCAGTTTCAAGAATATTAGACACTTTTCGAAACAATCCAACAACTTTGTCTGCAAAATACTCAATAAAATACAACTGCTCCTTTTCATGCCACCCCTTAAGAACTTCTAGAATCTCTGAAACCATAACCGTGTTCTTAAGTGACTTCCGAGCCATGTTCCTAAGTTCAGCCGCCCGTTCGCCCGAAATCATGGAGCGAGTACCCGGTTTCGCTTGACCACCATCAGAATCCTCATCGTCGCCGGATGGTGCAGACGGGACGATATACGGAGGCGGAGGGCGATCTAACAAAGAAAAATCATCTTGCGGTTTATTAAGGACAGGATAAAGAGGTTGTCGAACAGCATATTGGCCAGATATCTGTAATCTACGGTCCCTTTCCTGTCTTTCTTCCAATTCTTTCATTTCTTTCTTTCTTAGTTCTTGCGCTTTTTCATACACATTCTTCTGTTGTTCTTTTTCAATCAGCGTTTGCTCACGTTTCTCACGCTCATGTACTTCTTTCACCCACATTCGCACACTCTCAAACATATCTTGTCTAGATTTTCGCTTAAACGTACACTGTTCCACATACTCAAGGTTCAGCACATCAAACGACCCATACTTTGGCCAACATAGCTCAGGATCCTTTCGCATGTATTTCCTCCACAACGTGCTGTACATTATAGAAGAAAGACCATATTTCACATACATTTCTCGATGAGGCGTCCCTTCTGGGGGAGCCGGCTGCGATTCCTCAAGTTTTAACCTGTTATCTCCACAAAAGCAGCACAACCTACGAAGTGCGCTAAGAGCAGGCATGCCAAAAATAGTGCAGAATATGCAATATTCTAATCAAAGTAGCACTTAAGGTATCTATAAGACGTTGTGCCGTTCAAATCAAAATCGTATCATGGAGAAAAATCTCCTCATTACCTGCCTATATGTATTGCAATACATATATTTCACATACACATACACATAAACATACACATCAGGGACTAGTCCTTCCAAATTTGCCACAGCAAGCGTATCCTAAAACTGCCTTCCCACTCACAGGCTTCCAAAACCCACAGCAAGTACCGTATAACAGTTCTTACCACTCATAGGGTCCAGTCTCCAACTGCCAAGTTCTAAATTCGACCAAACGGCCACTGCACGGCAAACCAACAGAAGAGATCTCAGTCGAGGACCGGCACCACCTGGATGGTCAGATCGGAAAGAAAGGAAAAAACGCCTTGGATGCCAAGACTCGGGTCTCCTCTGGTATGCGTACGCTTCCGCAGCGAGATTCCAATCCTTCGTCACGACCGCTCCTTCGGGCATCCGAGTCACCGATGAGCCCCACGTGGGGCGCCAATTTGTTGTAAGTAAACCTCTGCTAGGCCTACTTAGTGCAAGGGTTCACCCTTCTCTGCACAGAGTCCTAAGACCTTAGAAAGAAGTTGGCAATGAAACTGGAAATACAAAGACAAAGTTTATTAAACCTTTAAAGGTGGCACTACAGTCCACATAACACTCTTCAGTATTGTATCGAGTAGTACAAAGAGCTGCAGCACATGGCCCCTTTTATACACAACAAGGGGGCTCAAGAAAAGGCGGTACAAAGGACAAGAGCAGATTTATGACCATTCAAGGACATTTCAGAAGGCACAATCGATAAATGGGAGGAGCTAATAGTCTCCGTTCACATTCTTGTCTGGAACCAATTAAGTAACGGTCACTGATCCTACTGCGCATGTCTGGACATGTTGGAAGCGGAGACTGCTAAAAATAGCCTGTTGCCGGGCAGACTCCAGGCACAATGAACAAGGAGGTAGGACCAAGCGCATGGCGAGCACATGGCAATGTATGGCATACAAAATGGCCGCTACAAATTCAAGATGGAGTCGGTACATTTGTTGCGATAATGGTTAAGCGAAACATTTTGAAAACATGCCTTCTGCTAATGCTTAACTTAATCGCTGTTAATTTACAACAGAATGATGTTGCTAACTCGTTCCCATCAAAAGTTAATAAATCCAGAAACTGATAAACAACCTAACCGACTTACTTCTGGGCCTCAAAGGGAGGTGGGAGGCTGATAGTTTGGAAATCGAAGAAGAGGAATGGAGGTGTGCGTTGGCCTCCCCTAAGGAGGTTGCTATCTCATCCAGGCTACGGCTCATTCAACTAAAAATTTTACATAGAGTATACATCTCCATAACCAGACTGAAGGGAATGGGCAGGAGTGAGGATGACGGGTGTAGAAGGGGGTGTGGAATGATTGGTTTCTTTTTCCACATGATATGGGAGTGTCCGGTGTTGCAGGCCTATTGGATGAAGGTGGTGCGATGTATGCAGGATGTTTGGGGGGCTGAACTGCGCCCAGAGGCGAAGCGTTGCATCCTGAACATTTGGGAACCAACGGACCTACCAGCTAGAGGCACACTGTGGGTCACACTGGGCCAGATGGTGGCAAAACCTAACATTGCAAGACTTTGGGGTGCAGTCACGTCTCCACGTCTCGCGGAATGGAAGCGTGACATGGACTTGTGCATGTTACAAGAAAGAACTGTATATGTAGCCCAGGGGTGCACTCAAAAATGGGGGGAGGTATGGAGTAAATGGAATGATTATAGAGGCAACATATGCGAACCCTCCCAGCCAAGACGGGCAGCGCTTGAGGTAGATGATTAACTGTCTAGAGTTGCTAAAATCCCATTGCTATAACATGAATGTAGCTGATTGCTCCTCATGTGTTCTACTGTACGCCTTCGTAGCTTGTTTATGGGACCACAGAAGATTTTGTTTGTTCTTTAAAACAATAAAAAGATTTTCTATTTTTTTTCTTTTTTTTTTTTAAAGTTAATAAATCCTTCCCATTTTAACCTATGGGACTAGAAGTACTACAATGGGAAAAAATGACTTTGGCTGGTTTTCCCCACCAGAGCATATAAACATACTTTATAATGTCCCTGCTTTTTATAACAAGGCATCCTACTCTTGAGGCACCTAGGCCAGACCTTAAGGGTTGCTCATATGTAATTAAAAGTTATTTTTGGACTTTGGAAATACTTTCAATTCCAAAATCGAATTGGTATGCAGTTTTATTTTAAAAACAACCTACAATGCAGATCTGGCTTTACAATGATACCAGATATCACAGCAGTGCACATTTAAGTACATTAAGTCAGCGCTATGGTCTCTAAACCTACATGCCCTACCATATACTAGGGACTTACAGGTAAGCTGACTTGGCCAATTAGAAATACACTTATTGCTGTGTACTTTTTAAGGACAGAGCACTTGTGCTGGGTCTGGATAGCAGGGCCAACACCACTTTCAGAAACAAAAACTACCAGCAGCAGCCACAAAATATGGGATATCAGGGCAAAAGGGATTACTTTCCTTCAAGGGACAACCAAGCCTGGTGCCCCATTGAATAGGGGATGGATCAGAGACCAGTCCATTAATTTTTACCTGTGCGGATGGCTCAGAATATAGCAGTCTTGCCATACCTGCAAATCCAGGTCCCAAACCCACCCTGTGAAGTACCCAAATCAAAAAGGTCCAGTCCATGGTATCAAATTCATTCAAAGTCAATATATGGAGGGGTATTGGAAGCTGGCAGCAGCTGGCACAGCTACATGGACCCTCCTGATGCAGAGTCTGGATAGCATAAACCTTTCCTGCTGGGTTAGAGTGTTCAGAGTATTTTTTAACCTGTTAGCCAAGAACTTGGTAAATAATTTGATTGCCATGTTAATCAAGTAGTTCAGCAGATAGGCAGCTCACATGTTGGACACAGGACAGGGTTTGGAGATAATTATGCCAGGTGTGGTGGCTTAGTGGAGTAATGCATCCACTGCAAGGGCCTGTTTCTTGATCTCATTGTCACTGGTTCAAAACCCAGATACTCTTGGGTGAACGTGCACTTTACAAATACTTATATTATTTGATATTAATTATTTTAATCGCAATGGTGGCCATATCAAGCTCTGCTGGAGAGTGGCCCACCTAATTGCTTCCTCATAAAGTGTGGGGGAGGATGTCCCTTTAAATTCCTTGGGATAGCCATGGCCAGGTTTTTTCCCTGGGGGCAGGCCAGAGATAGGTGTTTTATTTCTTCACAGTAATCATCTGGTCAAGCTTCTGCCTTAGCACCCAGGACACTGTGAGCAGGGGAATACTATCAAGAAACAGGGAAGATCTCACAGCCCCCATTCTTGGGATAGCAGCATAGAACTGTTGGTAGAAGTCGGCAAAGGCCTACATTATGCCAGTTGTGGCGTGAAGCGGCGTATGATCAGGATCAAAAATGTCAGGGATTACCCAGAATGCTATTTGTCTGGTCGCCAGCCAGTAGAAAAATTAGCTATTTTTGTCAACTGCTCATAAACCTTCACTATGAAGCCAGCCAGCCATGGCATGATTCCACTAACAACATCTGCTGTAACATCACATAGACAAAAGCAAGCTGAGGAGAGTCCTCAGACTGGAGGTCGGCCAGGAAGTGCACCTCCAGGTACAGTATCTCAGTCTCCAAAAGGGTCATGCGTTTGAGTTTTTCTCTCTCTTTCTTTAAGATAAAATGTTTGGCTTACCCTCTAATAGTTGCCTTGCCTGCTGCATATAGGATAGCTGTTCACTCGACGTGCCCTTGTTGGCTTAAAAGTATGCTGTCAATTCATCAGCTAATTTACAAGATCAATTTTTGTCTTAAAAATGCCAGGCATTGAAGCTCCTAATAGGCCGCTTGGGGTGGGCCTTGAGCCAACGTAGAGCAGAGCATTTAACAGCACCAAAACAATGGAACAAGAAAGCCACACAACAAGAAAGAAACACAACAACAAATGTTAAAAATTAAGCATAACTTTGTGAATTTTTAGACTCTTTGGTCATCAAAACCCAGTAGAGGTATTCGGAGTTACAGATTTTTTAAGCTTTTGTCACTTTTAAAAACAACTGCTAACAAGCATTGGTTAACATACAGTTTATAAGCTTTTCAAAAGTTTGAAAGAGATAGTGTGTCTCTACTCTAGCCCGTGCTGGGTGACCAAATCTGGCAGGGAAAAGCTCTAGGGGTCAGAGCACTTACCTGGCTTCCAGAGCATTTTTAGGGCAAGTTCCAAACTTTATAGGATGGTATCCAAAGACAATGATGTGGTCCTAATGCTGAGGATACTGGATAAAGATTCTAAAAGAATGCTCTCCTCTACTGGATGGCTATCCTGCTGTGCTGACCTGCTACCCTTCTGCCCTGATGCCTTTTTACCTTGGTGAGAAGGGCAAAACCTGCAACCTGTACCCAAGCCCACCATACTGACTCCAAGGGCTAGTCTCTTGTAACCAACACAGCTATGATTCCTGCTGTGTCAAGTGGTGCCACCCAAATCTTGAACCCTAAGAAGTGGGCCTGAAGGTGTTCTTCTAGCCCATCTGTCGACCCAGCAGAAATTGCATGTCTCCTCTGCAGCACAACCCAAGCAGAAATGATGCATTGCCTCTGCAGAGTAGACTTTCCCGGGGCAAGAACCTCGTAGTGCCCTTGCAGCCCACACCCTTATTGAAACCGCTGCTGCACAAGACATTCCTGATGTAGACCCTTGCAACACAAGCCTCACGTCAATGGCATTCTCGATGATGGAGCAGGACTCCACATCGCAAGCCCTGCAGATTCTCCAGAACCAGCTGATGCACAACACATCCTCGATACAGGGCTTCACATTGCATCCCCCCTAGTTGACAGCCTCCTGTATGATGACTCAGGAGCTTACATTGCAGCCTTATAGCCACTTTTCAGAACTTACACTGCGGGACACACCTCTGATGTGGTACCTCACAATGCTACACAACCAGGATTTAAGGTGCTCCTGTTCAGTGAACCACTCAAACTGGGTCTCTATAGCCGGTCAGTGCTCCATCGCAGTCAGTCTGAACGTATGCCTTTGTCCTGGTCTGGTGTGACCAGATAATCACAGCTGGCGCTTTGTGCTTTTTGTAGCTAAATTCACTGAAATCTTTAAAATTAAAACTCTCTGGTTCTACTGATTTAATTTTAAGTCGTTTTGGTCCTGTCCTGTTTTACCTATTAAAGCTTACTCTATTTTTCTCATTTGTTGTGGGATTTTCCTTGTGTTGTGACGTTATTACTGTTTGAAGTGCTACACAAACACTTTACACATTGCCTCTACGTTAAGAATGACTACTCTCTGCCAAGCTTCCAGAGGGTTGAACACAGTTTATTGGGGTTTGCTTGTGGCTTCATCCTGGCGAAGATTGCAGTTGTTGCTTGAGCAGGGTTGTCACCCCCTCAACCCGTAACCCACATTCTGCCTGCTGACACCAATTAAAATGGCCTCTTTCTTTACATGTCCAGCACGAACCAGTGGGGAATCAAACACTTTTAAAATAAACATGGTACACTGCAATTGACGTGATGAAGATTTTAATTATGAATCTATAAATGTACTATTTTAAAGATGGCAGGTTATCCAGAGTTAGTCATTACAATACAGAAATACCTTAAATAAGAGCATGGGGAAACAACACTTACAACGCAACTTTTACAACACACTACCTTCACAACAAAACTTTTACAACTCAACATCCATTACAACGCATGCCATTACAATGCAACCATTACAAAGCATGTCACTACAATCCATACCACTACAACGCATGTCATTACAACGCAGTCATTACAACTCATACCATTACAATGCATACCTACACTATCCAACACTTACCCTACTGTTGCACCCCCTGGAGTTAGAATAATATTTTTTCCCCGTACACTAGCCAATACTTACCCTACTGTTGCACCCCCTGGAGTTAGAATAGTAATTTTTACCCCAACACTATCCAACACTTACCCTACTGTTGCGCCCCCTGGAGTTCGAATAGTAATTTTTACCCCTACACTATCCAATACTTAGCATACATGCAATGTAATGGTATGCGTTGTAATGGTATGCGTTGTAAATGTAGTATGCGTTGTAGTGGAATGCGTTGTAAAGGTAGTTTCAAAGAATTCGTTGTAATGGCATGCGTTGTAATGGAATGCGTTTTAATGGATGTTGCGGTGTAAAAAATGCGTTGTAAAGGTATGCGTTGTAAAAGTATGCGCTGTAACGACATACATCCAAGAGCATGCACACTTACACTAAAAGGATTTGTACTCAGCCCTCTCAATTATAATGCGAAAATAATTCAAAGAGAATCTAAAGGTTTGCGAATTGTTTGAATAAAAATCAAGTCAAGAGGAGATGAATATTTAATAAATGCATCAATATGGCTTCTACAACTTACACATCGCTGATGGATACAGTATGTTACTGCTTTTAGCAAACAATGCAGTAGCTTATAGACAGATTCACAAGCCTCTGGCTTAGCTGTTCATGGTACGCTAAGTGAGTTATCCTAATCTCTACAGAGTTAAAAGGGGATTGATGAGATAGATAATGGGCCTGGGCATTATGGGCGGCATTAGAAAATATTAACACATCACCTGTCGACTGAGATTTCTAAAAGTGAGGACAAAATACTGTAGATGTTTTAATCAAGCTGATGCTGCTCCAGCTGAGGACTAGAGCTTTGCATTTCAAATTATTTCTAAGTGATTTGAATCCGTGATTTTTGGATTTAAGGCAATGTGGTGTGTCTGGCCTCGAGCACTGTTTAATCTACATGGCTGCTGATGTTCTTTTACTCTGATCCTGAATGCACACGTTTTATGGTGTTTAAACATGGTCCTTCACTGTGGTTATTTGGTTATGAATTGCACAGAGCTTTCAACAAAGGTAATGTCTTTGTTTAACCTTTATAGTAAAACACTAGCCAGCAAAATGGAGCACTACTCATTTTGAGCTGTTTTACCCTTTTCAAATGCGACTATTAATTTAAATCATTAGCAACATGTGGCACAGTTTGCGCTTGCAGTTATCGTCCATATAATCTAATCATTTTATATTTTCAAGACCATTACATGCATTGTTTGTGAACTACCAAACAACTACTTCTGGCTTTCTATAAATCATCTAAAATTCGAAACTTGTCTAGCATAACCCCTGTTGTGGGCGGCAATGGAAACACTGTGAGCATTTTCTTGCACTGTCGCTTTTTCACGTTTTTTGTAGGATAAGAGGAACAGAGGGATATATTTATGACATTATCACACAGCGTCGCAAGTCACCTGCTGCGCTGTGTGAGAGGGAAAGGGCAGGAAAGGGCAGTCCTTAGTAATATATGGGGCATTCCTGTCATTTCTCAGAATCGAAGAACAGGAGTGAACCCGTTAACCCAGTTGAGACCTGGGTAGAGTATGTACAATAGAACAATGTCTTAACCGGAAATCATTTGAAGAAGAACAATTGTAAAGAAAAGTATAAATCACATGAGAATTGGAGACCACACCAAAATTACATGAAATATAAGTTCTTATTTTAAGTAGTTGTATCAGCACTACAGTACAATTTAAGCATTGGTAACCAAAAACACAAGTGTGCACTGGATGTGTTAGTGACTGTAAATGGCGCAGTAACACAGTGGTAAAGAACAGTGTGAACGGCGCAAAACAAGTCTAAAAAATAAGTACGTGGTCAAGGGTACAGGTGAAAATTATATACAAAAATGTGCAAGTTTGAGTTTGAATGGTTCTGTAGACCAAGATAACGCCAAAGTATACGCTGACTTGTCGACGGTGTTTCGACCTGTTCAATTTTAGGTCATCATCAGGACAATGGTTACAGTTTTTCAAATAGTGCTGTACAGGATGAAAGAACAGTGGGAAAAATAATAAGGCCCTGGATACAAGTAAATGAGGAACAGAAAAGAAAAGGAGAAATAGAAATAGCTACCTGTCATGGTAGTAGGAATAAATCCAACCGAAGAGTGAAAACACACGGACAGTGTGGCGATGGAGAAGGTCCTATAGGGATCACAGGAGGAAAAAAGGGAAAAGGCCAGTGTGAGATTACCCAACAATGTGCCTGGAGAAAGCCGTGATGGGACAGATCGGAGATGGCAACTATAGAATTACCTGAGCAATGGGAAAGGTTCATGAAGCAAAACCGGTGAACCAAAGGTCTGAGGGAATCAAACTGGAGTGCTGCAAAGTTGGCGTTCCTTTATAGTAACTGTTGTATGGGAGGTGTCAGCAATGACTTCGGTCTGTGTAAATTTGTACTTATCAGGGGTAGGAGGGAGGGTTAGAAGGGGAAAAGCACGGGCTGAATAACTGTAGAACACTGGAAAATGATAAGGGTTTATTGGTGTAAATTGCCTGCAGTTCCAGTTACAGGCTGTAGAGAAGAGAGTAATGCCGGAAGCTTCAGTCGGCCATGATCAGACCTAATGAGGGGGAGGATGGAGGGTTAGAGGGGGGAAGCATTGGAAAAGTAAGCAAGGTAAACCAGAACCGGTAATATGCTTACCAGTGAAAATCAAGGCCAGTGGTCTTTGTTGGGGGCTATGCCATGGACAGGCGAGTGAAGCGGTCTGTGCGGTGGCCAGCCAGACATGCAGTAAGAGTCGGCAGAAATGTGCCAGAAGAACAAAGGTTGAAATGGTCATGTGTGGGGAGGGAGACTAGTAGACACAAGGGAGGATGTGTAACGTGACCCGAGGAGACGATCGGGAAAAATACATTTAAAAAGTGTTGATAGTAAGATGGCAAATCAAGGAAACAGGAGTATTTTAGAACACTGAGAATTGTGACTTGAAATATGGTGCATCCTTTAATGCAAAACTTATAGTAGAAAAAATTCTATTAGTGGAAAAATTGGTCTAAAAACAATGTTGGTGCAAACAGATATGCACGGAAAGCAGAAAACCATATGTCTTGACAATATACAGCCAAGCAAATAGTAAATTGGCAGGAGCAATAAAGATGGAACATTCAACAATTGAAAACCAAGAGTCTACATCCCGACATGATGCACAAGTAATTATGCTCCGCATGGATTGCATGTGGAGTGGAGATGAGAAAATGGTTGGCGTGGGGGTGGGGTGTAATATGGTAACGCAGGTTGGGAAGGGAAAGTAAACAAGGATCATAGAGCCACGATATCAGGAGAAATATATACAAGTTAATGTTGATACATAGTTACAGAAGGGGTCAAGACCAGATTAAAGAACAGTAATGGTTGTGTTCCATTCGTCAAGTGTATTAAGGCCGATATTGACAGAATCCCAACGTGCAATCCAACAACATTCACATTTATTGAGTAGCAATTTTAGGTTTTCACCATGGGAGGGGAGTACCGGGCGGTCAATGACTTGCCACACCCTGTCGTTTTCAGTGTGGTTTATTCTCTGTAGTTTGTGACCAGCAGGGCTGTCTCAATGTGACATCTAATTTGACTTGTGTGCTGGGAGATGCATTGTTTTATCATTTGTGTAGTTTGGCCGATGTGCAATAGGTCGCAAGGGCAACATATGGCATAAACCATATTAGATGTACGGCAGTTAGAGAACTGTTTGAGTTGGTATTTGTTAGACCTGGCATCCTTGGCGTGGTGCTCCCTGACTTTTGCTTGATTTCATTTCTGCTGGCTTAGATGCTTTGGGCACTTTGCCACTGAGGATCAGTGTCAAAGTGCGAGTGCTTCCTGAGTAAATTGTGAATATGATTGGTTCTCCCTGATTGGTACATTTGATTTACTAGTGGTTGTGCCACCCACATGAGTATCTCTAAAAAGAGGACCCAGGCCTGCCACTGCAGTGCCTATGTGCAGTTTGTTAACTGCCATGTTGCCCTGGCAAGTACACCCACTTGCCAGGCCATACCCTTTCTTTTCTCTGTGCACATAGGACACTTCTATAGCAGGCACAAGCTACCCCCCTGGGCAGGGTGCGGTGTATGTGAAAGGTAGGACATGTACAGATGTGTGTAACGTGTCCTGATAGTGAAATACTGCCAATTTCGTTTTTCACTATTGAAAGGCTATCTTGCCCATGGGACAGAATGGAGAATGCTGAGTAACATTCTACCTGCATATCTTCCTATAGGAGTGAGATAGAAAATTGGCTATTTTCTTCTTCAACCTTTCGGTGTGCCTTTGCCTGGTTGTGGATTCACTGTCTGGCTTTGGAGTGACAGGGGCTAGGGTGGCTCCAGGAGTCTGGGTGAGTCAGCCTGAGCTGAGTAGGCCAATCTGCAATTGAAGTGGTGAGAGGAGTACTATCTGTCCCTGACTAGGGATGTGCCTGCCTTCCACAAAAGACTGGCTCCACCTCCTGTGGTGTGTCTGAAGACCCTGGCCCATCTTCACAAAGGAAGAAGTTGTGCACTGGCAGTGTGCACCCAGAACTGGTTTGTACTGGGTCCAGGACCCCTTACACATAGAGAACAAAGACTTTTGGGGTATAAATGTGATAGCTGAAACCCCTGTAAGTTAGACTACTTTGTGATCAAGAGGAACCTGTTGCCAAAGAGGACAGCTGAAGAGACTGAGCCCTTGCTGTGTGTCTGGGGCTGGCCTGCAGTTTGCTGTTCTGCTTGAAAAGGACTTTGCTGTGTGCTGTGTCCTGATGGAAAGGTCTCCAATGGGCCTGAGAAGAGCTGGCCTCCTGTTGAAACTCAGGGAGATAAAAGTTTCCTAGAACCTCTTTAAAGCGTTGCTTGTGTGTGACTGTACCCTGCTTGTGTCCTGCGTGGAGCCTGTGTTTCTGAGAAGGGCTTTACTCGTGATCGCCTCTACGTTGTTGAGTGCATGTTCCAGCGCCCAGTTTGGTACTGTGAGGAATCCAGGAGGTAGCTGTGATCATCTGTGTGCCTGCTTTCACTGCCGCCGTCCCGTGCCACGATCTGCAAAGTGCTGCGTGCCTGCTCTCAACGCCGCCAGCCCGAGTCATGGCCTGCAACATGCTCACAGCCATCACAGCCAGCAATCAGAGTCCGGGGAAGAGGCTGCGCTGCAACAGGAAGCTGTGAGTTGTCACTTAGCAATGAAAGGAAAGCTTGTGCTCGTTGCGCCCCGCCCCTCCCAGCAGGTCACCAACCTGAAGGGAAGGGAAGCCAGTTCCCCCGTGAAGCGCCCTTGTAGGAGAGGGGCACCTGTTGGAAGTAGACCGCAGCCCTAGCCCGGCACTCCCGGTAATGCTCCGATACGCACTGCTGCATGTGGTGTTGCCTTGAGTGGGTGGGGCGTCAGTGGGTCTGACTTTTACGACTGGAGGACCCGATGTAACGATCCATGTCCGTTTGGAGCAGCACCATCTTGCTGTCCGTTTGATTCTGTTCTTGAAACAGTTTTACTATTTTTGTCATTTCTACGAGCGCCGAGTATCTCTATAATGACCAAGAATCCTGTATAATATATTCGTCAGAAATACCATAGTTTTACCATTCTCGTCAAAGCGCCGAGTATCTCTACAATGATCAAGAATCCCTAAAGATACATTCTTTAGAAATGCCAAAGTTCTTCTGACTGCGCTATCTCTAAATTGCAAGAACTACTTTATCAATTACGAGTAAGAATCCCGTTTGAGACACTCCTTGTGATTTAGAAAGCTATAAATCAGGTGATTTTGTTGGCAATATCAGCACTCACAGCAAAATATGAAGCTCTATCTATAGAACTTCAGAGCACCGGGAATGTTTAGTTGATTCAGTGATGATCGCTCGAACCTTACAACGATCCCCTTGAGATTTTCCACATTGGACATCAAGTGGGGAGAATAAGACGATATCTATACGACTTAAGATTATCAGCAGAGACTCCTGAAGAAGGCGGTTTTCTGCCGAAACGCGCGTCGAGTTGCTTCATAACTGTATTCTCATGTTATTTAATTATATGAATGTATTGTTTTCTACTATGTGCATAATTTTTAGGAAATGTATTATATTTTGACACGTATATGTTGTTTTTAATGAATTATATTTTTACTGAGATCATATAGTTTGCCTTCTATATGATTTTTAATCAATACTTATTAAATATATAGTTGTATACAATTTTACTTTTTTTGTCCATTCTTCACACCTACTGATTTAAGTTAATTGGTCATTCAATTTTGCTGATGTCCTAGGTTTTTTATCCACATAGGTGTCAGTGGGTCTGCCCATGCCTGAGCCTGGTTTCTGAGGCCTGTTGGGGACAGCATTAGTTTGCCTATGGATAGCGGGCCCTCCTCCGGGTGATATTCACGGCCCGTACTCGCACAGCTGATAGTTGTGGTACCGGGGTCGGTCGTAGTGAGATTTCTTGCTGGATGTATTTCCAAGCATAATTCCTTGTGACTGATGCCGGAAACAGCATTTGGGGGGCATGCTTTCGCCATCATGGTTCGTGGAGCTAGCAGGCTCGTGGGGAGAGTTCCCCAACCATAAGAGCACCGCATGCAGGTACTGAGGATAACTGACTTGTTTATGTTCATGTGATATGTTTATCACATTCTATTTGCCTAACTAGACCAATACTACTACAAATTATTTTTGGTCACATTTGTGAAGTACAAGAACCTTACCGAGAACATTTAAAAGAAAAGATTAATTGTGTCTGTTGGAATTTTTGTTGTTTTGGTCTCGCATAATTTATATAAATATAACTATATTTTTTCTAAACCTGTGTGGTGTCCATTTATGGTGTTTCACTGTGTTACTGTGAGTGTTGGTACAAATACTTTACGCATTGCCTTGAGGATTAGCCTGTCAGTTCGTGCCAAGCTACCAAGGGGCTATCTACAGTGTGTTTCACCCTTAGCCTGATAAAAAGCAAGGGTCCCTATTTGGTCAAAGGTATCTACCTTTGCCAAAATATCTAACAGTATGTATGATCCTTTGAGTTGAATCCTTTTGTGTTACGGGTAAGAGCACAGGCAGAGCAGGATTGGCATTTGAAGTGGCAATAATCAGTGGGAGAACCCAAAGAGACGTACCTGAATGATTTCTCTTTTCAGTCTCTGGCCAGGTGATGGTATGTACCAATTTGTCAAAAAGATTGTTACCCCTTTTTATAAGAGATGAAAGGTGGTTGCTGAAAGGCGGCTTGAGTCCGAAGTATTGACCAGTTCTTTTTGATCATCTTACTGATCTTGTTGCTTGATGGACTGTAAGTAGGTACAAAGGGGATGCGTGAATTGGTCCGTTTGGGGGAAGGTTTGTCATTTACAGCACTGGAGCACAATGTGCTACATAATGCTAATACAGACACCCTTGCACTATGGTGCAAGGATGCAAGCGTTGTAAGCAGGGTGGTTTTTGTGCAGGAGGAGACACCCTCCTTCAAAAAATACAATCTTGAGAGGCCTTTTCCTCTTTCTTATGTGTGCTGCATTCTAAAAAAGGATGTTTATCCCTCCTTACATCTCACCTGGGGAAGCGTAGCATTTTGATGTATTCCCAGGTCTACCAGAGTTGGTAAATCTAGGAACGTGCCAAAATCCATGGGTGAATACATGGAAACACCCACACACCACCCATAGAATGCCTTCCTAGGAAAGTGTAACGCAATGCAGCAATTTGCACTGCATTGCATTACTCTGGATTCATCAAGCCATGCAAGGTTTTGTTGTGTGGCTTGATAAGTCCGACTTAGGTTTTAAATATAAACAATATATTTTTTTCATCCACAAATGTTGTGAAGTTTCATGTAGGGAGTCCACTGGAGATATTGGAGCATCCCTCAATTTGATGAGGTGCTGCTGCTTGAACTTTTGTCTTTGAGATCACTTTGCATCTGGCTGTGTCTCTTAAAAAAAACATTTCTCTTACCCGTGTCCATTAGGCAGAATTGTTAACTTTTCTGAACCCTGTTTGCAGTGTGCCCCTATTTTGACTACTAGGTGCTGGTTTTCTGACTCTGATTGTGCCCTGGGCTCTGCAAACAAGACCCAGGGCCAGACTCAGGGCCCGACCCAGGACCTCTGCTCTAATTAAAAGTACATAGTTAAGTATAATTATAATCGGCAATGACGGACACCTATAAGTCTCTAGTATATGATAAGGTAAGGGGTATTCAAACTACCTAAAAGCCCCTAGTATAAAATCGGGCTGAGAGATTTTGTTGGCCAGTAGCTTTCTTGCACTAGAGTGTGCACTGCTGTGTTGCCACTTGTCATTTTAAAATCCTGGCCTGCCTAGATGTTGCTTTGGGTACACAGACAAAATATCGATTTTTAAATATCGATATGCAAAAATATCGAAGTTTAAATATCGAAATACAAAAATATCGAAGGTAAGTAATATCGACAGTCTAAATATCGATATTGGTATGATATCAGTAATATCGAAGTTGTAAATATCGATGTTAATAATATCGAAATTAATAACTTTGATGTTACTAATATCAATTTTTAAATACATTTAGTGTATATTATATTGTATTTATTATGTTTTATTATTTATTTTTAATGTTATTTTATTAAATATTGTCTTATACTACTGTAGCGGGTTGTGGGTTTATAGGGGAATAGGGTGGGAAGTAATTTAATTATGTTAAATTAATTATTAATTAGTAGGAATTATTAATTAATTAATTGAGAATTAATTTTTAATTATTTTTAATTAATTTATTAATTGATAAATATGTTCTGTAGCGGGTTATGGGTTTATAGGGGAATAGGGTGGGAAGTAATTTAATAATAATTAATTAATTGATATAGGTTTGTACATATTTTAATTAATATTTAATTGGTAATTCATTTCTATTAATTAGGTAATTAATTATTAAATTTTTTACATATTTATAAATATTAATTAGTTGGTAATTAATAATTAATAATTATTTAATTACATTAATTATAGTAATTTTTTTATATATAATTTACTGTTATTCTTAATTAATTAATTGTGCAAAATATTATTAATTATTAAATTAAATTAATTACAGCAAATGTGCTAATATATTTACTTTATTGTTATTGTTAATTAATAATTAATTGGTAATTAAATAATATTAATTAATTTTGGGTACAGGGGTATTTTTAGGGTTCAGGGTCAGTTTTCAGTTCATGGGTACAGGGGTATTTTTAGGGTTCAGGGTCAGTTTTCAGTTTTTGGGTAAAGGGGTATTTTTAGGGTTCAGGGTCAGTTTTCAGTTCATGGGTACATGGGTATTTTTAGGGTTCAGGGTCAGTTTTCAGTTTTTGGGTAAAGGGGTATTTTTAGGGTTCAGGGTCAGTTTTCAGTTCATGGGTACAGGGGTATTTTTAGGTTTCAGGGTCAGTTTTCAGTTCATGGGTAAAGGGGTATTTTTAGGGTTCAGGGTCAGTTTTCAGTTTTTGGGTAAAGGGGTATTTTTAGGGTTCAGGGTCAGTTTTCAGTTCATGGGTAAAGGGGTATTTTTAGGGTTCAGGGTCAGTTTTCAGTTTTTGGGTAAAGGGGTATTTTTAGGGTTCAGGGTCAGTTTTCAGTTTTTGGGTAAAGGGGTATTTTTAGGGTTTAGGGTCAGTTTTGGGTTTTTGGGGTACAGGGATATTTTTAGGGTTCAGGGTCAGTTTTGGGTTTTTGGGTAAAGGGGTATTTTTAGGGTTCAGGGTCAGTTTTGGGTTTTTGGGGTACAGTCGTACAGGGTAAAAATAAAATAAATTTAAATTAAATCAATTAAATGAAATAAAAAAATATAAAATTACATTACAATATTAAGTTTTTAATTTATTTTAAATGTATATGTATTAGTTTTAATTTTTTAATTATGTTTTAATATTTTTATTTAATATTTGTAACATTATATGTATTTTATAATTATTTTTACATTATTATTAATACATTTAAAAAAACGATATTTTTAATTTCGATATTTTTGTACTACGATATTATTTTTTCGATATTTTTGTACTTACCTTGTTAGGGATAGGATTCCTATATTTTTGACTTCAATATTTTTGTTCCGATATTTTTGTATTTCGATATTTTTGATTTCGATATTTTGTCAGACATTCGTTGCTTTGGAATTAAAGGTTCTTCCAAAGTCTCAAACTACCTTATGTTCACATATAAGTCACCCTTAAGGTTACCCCTAGGTGCCCCAGCAGAAGGGTGCCTTGTACCTATAAGCAGGGACATTATACAAGATGTTATTTAAGTCCTGGTGAGGAAAAAACTGCCAATTGTGTTTTTCCTCATTGTTGTGAATGGCTCCATAGGTTACCATTGTAATATTTCACCTAAGTATAAATATTGATAGGAGCCATGTAAAAATTACTTCAAGGTATCAAATCAATAGTTAGGAAAACTCCGACCACTTGCCACTGTTAGATTTATAATAACTATGTCAGAAAATAAGTTATTAAACTTTCTTTTATGTGAGCCCAAATATGGACTTTCACCTGCTCTCTCCAGATCGGCCAGCCTCTGCCTAGTCGGAACAGGCTGCTCTAATCAGGTGTGAGAAGCCCTGCTAGCGAGACAATGGATTCAATGTGGGCGGAGAAGTACAAGCTGCAGAGCAGTCGGGTGAAGGGTAGCCAAACTGGTCTTCAAAGGGAGAAGGACACTTTAGGACAGCATGGACTGACCCCCACATCCTGCCACCCCAGCAACACAAGAACCACTTTAATTAGATTAGGGAGAGTGATTAGGACAATTAGCCACACCAGTAGTTTGGGTTAGGTGATCCATCTCCTTTGGAGGGACTTGCTCAATTTTGGATTTTGAGGGAATAGTGCTTTCTGGGGCAAGAATGGGCCACACTTTGAATAAAGTGATCATACACCTGGGGGGTACCCTGCATCCCATTGGTCAGGGGTGCCCCCCTGCTTGATGCCCAGAAACCCAAGATAAATATGGAAGAGCTGCATAGCTTCTCCGATCTGCTGCCTGAAACTACTAGAAGAAGGACTGTCCTGCTGGAATCTAGATCGTCACCCACAACCCAAAGGGCTTCACTCTTAAGAACTGCACCTGCTGCACAATCCAGTACAGCCTAAGTACTTTGCCTTTATTTAAGAAGGATTAAGGAGTGCACTTCCTGCAAAATATTGGTTAACAGACCCCACCTGCATTATTTTCAGCAAGAGTCCCTTTCCAGGAGTGTGTCCAGTGGACCTTTAAGGATTTGCCCAGGTGCATTGGGGGAATTCATTTCCAGAAATCCCAAGGACCATCTGGGAGATTTCAGACCATTGGATTTATGTTTTGGACACTTTGAACCCTCTAGGAAACCTTCTAAAAGAAGTTGCAGACATTTGGTGAAGTTTGGGAACTTCCTTTCAAAAATCTCCATAAGGTGACCGACCTGACGTCAAGAGTCAAGCAGGTTACCTTCAGCTGCGACCCAGCCTGGACATCGGGTTTGTCCTACTGAAAGATCTGGAGCTTCGGACTTCCAGGATTTGACCAAGGCATCGCAGAGAACCAATCTGATGACATTGCATCAAAATAGGCCTTCTGGACGGGACCGTTTGGCGTTGAGAGTAAATCCTTGCGAAAAGCTTCTAAGCCCAAAGGTTACATTTTGGACGAGGCCTCCCGCTTAGTGTATCTGACCAGGGATCCATTGTGGTCAGCCTCAAAGTTTGACATTGTCCCAGTCATGTAGGACCACATTTTTGAAGTGGTGCTATTGGTTTTTAAGCACAAGAAAGTGTTTATTCTTTACAAATTCATATTTTCTGTCTCCTACTTTCAACACCTTGGATGCTAAGCTGATCCCCCTCCTGTGCTGAGATTTACTAAATCCCCTTTTTCATGACGAGCTCAGCTCGTCATGAGCACACGAGAGGTGTACCTCATGACGAGCTGAGCTCGTCATGAGCATCGAAGGGGTTAATTCTTGTTGTTTTGGTGTTTATTTCTTCATAAAAAATGTAATCCATTTATATAAATTGAATTTAGACATGTATTGTGTGTTGTGTATTACTTATTTAATGTTTTGGTGTTTTTAGATGCTTTACACACCTGTCTCCTAAGTTATACCTTCTTGCTTGTTGCCAGTTACCTAGTGCTGAGCAAAGGAATAATTTATTGAGAGCATGACTGACCCTTATATTGTGTTTGTTGCTTTGTTTTTAGTGGTAAGTCACTACCTATCACTGTTAATATTCAACTTTCCAACAAACCCACATACTTTCTAATTTCTGAATCCTCTCTTGTTCTCTGTCCTCAGCCCGGGCTACCTATGATTTTAGTAATACTCACACTCACCTAATTTTAGATATTACATTTTTATAGACTACATCAAGCCTACTCATTCATTCACTCCCTATGCAGCAACTGTGTCCAATATTTTGGCACACCTTATCTGACTACACAGTAGCTAGATTGTTCACATGTCTTCCTCTTAATTCTTAATTCTCTTACCAATGCCTGTAATTTGATTCGGTTCACCTAATGTTCGCCACTTCAAAAGATTCTCCCCAATACTCATGATTTACAATTGGATTTGTTTATCAACTTAAAAGTCTGCAGGAGTTCTTGCTACCATATTTTCACATTTTCAAGTCACAGGCCTTACAGTAGTAGAAAAAGAATTGAACAGTTTTTCACTACCAGGAAATGTAAAAGAACACTGCACCCTGCCCTATATTTCATTCCATTTCTCACTGTATGGCTGTTTTTCAAATTCTAATCTTATGAAATGTTTGCAATATACGGAATGCGATCAAGGGTTGAGTACCCATCTGCTGTATTTGAAAAAGTTTTTATCCTCTGTTTTTAGTTCCAATCCCATTGTTATATATGTCATGTTTGTAGAATTTAGGTAAGCAGAGGTTGATCTTTCTTTACATATATATTTGCATGTTTGACACATATGTAGTATTACAAAGTGCTTTCAAATGATTTTCTTTTTTCATGCTATTTCTTCAATACTTATGTAACAACCTGAGTTGTTGATTGACTGAGGTTCAAGCCCCTGTCAAGCAGCAACTACAATCCTTGCCAGGGCAAGGCACAAGCAAACCTCAAATTAACATGTGCTTATCGCCTTGGTAGTTTGGCACAGCCCAGTCAGCTTTAACTTAGAGGCAATCTGTAAAGTATTTACTGCAAGTTGTGAAACCACACCACAAAAGGAGCCCACAACAGATTTAGAAACATACAGTAGATTTGAATAAAGAAAACAAGACCAAAATCACAAAAATCTAATTTTTAGAACTGGAGATTGTGAGTTTTAAAGTTTATATTGAAAATAGCATTGAAAAGCAAAAAGGCTACTGGGAATATCTTGTCGCACTGGACCGGGACAAAGTCACAAGTTCAGACCGACTGCAATGGAGCGCGGGCTGGCTACAGTGACCCAGTTAGGCCAGCTGAAAGGAGTACCTGAAATCCTAGTTGCGGAGCCTTGCATGGATCTCGATTGATGATGCCTCACGAGTCCAAAGTGATGCGTCGGTTCCCAGATAGAGTGAGGCTGCAGTGCGAGGTACTGTTGCATCGTAATTGAGGCTCCGTCAATGGGGCTTGTGAAGCAAAGTCCGGCATTTGGGATGCATCGCTCAAATGTTGATGCATCAGTTTCGAACAGCAGTAAGGCTGCGATGCGGAGCGCGTCGTCGTCATTGAGACTGCCATTGGCGAAAAATGGGAGGATATGGCTGTGGATACACCATACTGCTGGGTTGATATTGATACATCGGTTCTGAGAACTGCAAAATGATATGGGTCTTTACCACTGGTCCAATCCACACATCTGCTGCAATGCGTTGGCTCTGCCCAAGGATGCACTACTCAGCAGAGGAGATTGCTGCTCTGCTCAGGGATGCATCACGCAGCAGAAAAGATGAGTTGGTTTCCTTTAGCAAGCACCTTAGGCCAACTTCCAAGGGTCCAGGAATAGTGTGGCACCACTTGGCTGCGTAGGCTTACATATGGCGGAGTCCAGGTGCAAGGTTGTTGGAAGCCTGTTATGTCCCAGAGGCTTCAGATAAGGAGGCCAGTCAACTAACCTTGGAGTCACTCTAGCTTTGGGTTTAAGAGCTATAGGTCCCGGACTTCTTACCCAGGGAAGATGGCAGCTGGTTAGCAAAGTAGGATTCCATCAGAGTGGCAGTTCTTCAGCAGCACAACAGTCCTTCCTGGCAGAGTACCTACAGGTCAGAAGTGTACTGAAGTGGTGTTGTCTGAGGTCCTTCTTTTATACACAGTTGTGTCTTTGAAGTGAGAAGAAGCTTCTAAAGGTATGTCTATGAAGAGCACAGATTCCCTGCCTTTCCTGCCCTTGCCCCATATCAGCTACAGGGGGTATGCAGCCCTTTGTGTGAGGACAGGACACAGCCTATTCAGGTTTAAGTGAGAATGGGCCCATCCCCTCTCCCCAGCCTGCCTGAGATAGCCCTTTCAGTCACTCCTGAAGGTGTAAGGGTGCTTGTGTATCAAATTCTGCCAGCAGAAGGAATGCATGGCAATAAAAATTCATCAGGTTGAGAGTCCCACTATTGGGCATGTGGGTCTATGAACATGTCAATAAACATAAGGATTTATTTGGTTGTCTGATGGCTAACGGTTCTATTGGCATATGCACACAAAATTAGAAAGCACAGAGACTAGATGAATGCAGCTTACCAATGTGCAGAGTTCTGCTCGTAGGCATAAAACATCCTTCAGAGTCTTGCTCGTGCACTCAGGACAGACAAGCAGAAAGAATATTATGGAACACTATGAAGTCCAGCAACTTTTCTGAGTGTTTCCTTAATCATGGGACAAGAACGTCCAGTCTATGATGGGCAATACAATGTTGGGAGTCCACAGAATAGTGAAATGAGCAGAGGTCAATATAGGAAGGTAATGCATGCACAGCATCACAGTTCATAACAGACATAACAAAATACTGCACCCTGGGCCAGACATACTAAAGTTCCTATTTGCATTTCTTAAACAGCGACTCCATAGGAATCCAGCCATGGCCCGTGTAGGTCCTGCCACCGGGCGGTGACTTGGGGCGGGGAAGGGGCAGGGTTGAGGGTTGTAAAATGTAGGAAACGGACAATTTCAGGTAAGTGGTGGGAAAAAAAAGTATTTGTTGCACACGCTGCATCGCATTTGGCGATGCAGCCCGCGCAACGAAATGTCTTTTATTTTTTTTTTCGTCACTTACCTGAAATCGTCAGTTTCCCGCATAATACACCTCCCCACCCGGCCCCACCCCCGCGTCACCGCCCGGTGGCATGCCATACAAGGGCTGTGGCTGTCGGAATCACTATTTAAAAAATGCAAAAGGATATGTACAAACAGGCACATGCATCATGGTAGGATTTTGCGAGTCTTTAATTGCGATAGTTAAGGAATCTCAATTAAGGACTAGCATATAGGAATTGCTGTAAAAATAGCGATTCCTACACATTCCTTATTTGCAAGTCGCAAATTGCGAGTCGCAAATAAGGAATGGCTTCCTGTTCATTTCTATGGGCCTACAGGCCCATAGGAATGAATGGGAAATTGTATGAGCAACTTGCGACTACCAAAAGGTTTGCGCGAATTGCGCATGCAAGTTCAGGGTGCAAATGTGTCAAAAGGACACCCATTTACACCCCTAAAATTGATATGTGCACATATGTTGTGCACACACATGCCCTAAGTGCATGTGTGTGCTAAACATGAAACTTTGAAAAAAGCACAAAAGTGCATTTTGCAAAGTTTTTGCAAATTACCATTAAGTTCAACTTCATGGTAATTTGCGCCTCCTATAAGCGAAATCGCTAATTTTTTTACTTTAATGCATTGCATTTAAGGAATCTCAATTTGCGATTCCTTAAATGCAATCGCAATTTAAAGTAATTCCAATTTAGAGATTACTTAAATTGCGATTTTTGCATTTGGGATGATGCATTCCAAATGCAAAAAAAATGGTTGCAAAGGGGCAGATTTTGAGAATCTGCCTGTTTGCGGCCGGTTTTTCTTTTGATGCATGTGTCTGAAAATGTGCAATTCCCTTATAGTGATTCCTACAGTTTAGGAAGCGCTATTAGGGAATTGCAAATAGGATATGCCATTGTATTCCCACCTATGTATGAAATAGGAAGTGGTTTGCATTTCCTAAATTGGGATTTCCTCCTAAGAAATAACAGTTTAAGAAACGCAAAGACAAGGGTGCCCCTGGGCTTAAGGCCCCCCTTGAGGCAACCCGAATTTCCTGGTGCACGTGTCACATGCATGCATTTTTTTATTTTGCACTTTGTTACCATCGATTTGAAGTCAATGGAAATTGCATTTCCTAAATTCCCAATTCACGTTTAGGAAATGCTTCGTACATGTGCTTTAGGAATGGCAAATAGGTAATCCTTTTTGTGATTCCGAAATTGTGGTCTCAATTTGTGATTGCTTGTGTAGATATCATAAATTGTGACTGGCTTTGGCCCTTTGTACATCTGAAAATGCCTTTTAGCATTTCTTAAGGGGCCGATATAGCGGTTCGACCAGTTAAGAAATTCTAAATAGCTTCGTACATCTGGGCTAGTATGTTTACTGGTGCACTAATAGCCAAATGTGGAAGATAATTAGGAATGCCATGAAGATCAAGAGGACGTAAAAGACACTTCCTGAGCCCTGTATAAAAATCACAGAATAAAATAAAATGCAACATTGTCTGGTTTGATTTGCCATCGCAAAGGCACTTTGGTAAATTTTATTTCCACTTGCCCATTTTTGGAAAGGCTATAAAAAATTAGCTAAGCCCATTGGTAGTCTTGTAAGATAAAATCTATGTGTTGTGTTTGTGACCTGTAATAGATAATTTTGTATCCCCATCCCAAAGGCCCTATCACAGTATTCCTTTGTCAAGGGTTTCATATTAGCATAGAATTCCCTCAACCAGGTACGTGAATCCATCAGGCTAATCTTCAGTTATTTTTTATCATGCTCAAGTATCAGTGGTGACTGCTCACATTTCAAAGTGGTCAGGCGTAAAAGCAGGGCATACATTTTACTGTAGCAAGCAAGTCCAGCCGACATAAGCACGCTCAGCCTATACATCATTCACACAATCATCCCCCCATTAATTCATCCATGTTTCCATCTTCCTCTGCTTTCATCTGTTTATGCATTCATTCATCCACCCATCCACCTTCTAGAGACTCTCCCATTCACTCATCCACCCATCCATCCCATGCCAAGCATCCTACCTGCAGACCCTGTGCGCGATGAAGCAATAGGTCAGTAGATGTTTCTAGAAATTAGAACGCATCACTAAAGTGGGATAGAACACAGTATAACAATGCTCTTAAAAAGTGCCCCTTCCTCAGAGATGAGCCTGATGACAATGTGTAATGCAAATGTAATATGTTGAGTTCAACAAAAGGCACACGCTCCGGGGTTCATTCATAGCAACGGTCCTGCGCCAGCATGCAGGTAGTGTGTTGTAGAAGATAACAGGAGTATAAACCCATCAACCTTGTTGGGATTGGGGTAGAGAATTATATATATGGAACAATATCCCAACCGGTATTTATTTGTAGACAGTTATTAAGGATATCTGTACAGTATTATCCAGACAGAAAAAGGAGACTCAATTTGATTATCTATGTGGAAAAGGCATCATTTATAAACATTTCAAAAGTTTAGAGGACAAACATAATTAACAGTTAATTTCAACACTGCAATTATTAAATAGTACGTGACAGCCCAAGGTTGTACAAGGTGCACGAGTGCAAAGTGAGTGACACTACGGCGACACAAGTGACAGTGAGTGCAGCGTGGATGGCGCAAGGTGTGTAGTGAACAATTATGTACAGTGAATAAAAACAACAGAGTGGTTTCAAATTAGTTCCAGAAGATTGTTATTCATTTTCAACTTTTTTTGTGGAAACCACTGTGCAGAAGGCGCCTAGAATCTCGCTGGAGAGTCGACGGCGTTTCGATCCGTAAAATTTTGGATCATCATCAGGACAAGAGCGGGGCTGAAGGCAGAGCTGTAAAAGGGAAAGGGAATTGGAGTGAAGGACGGGAAGCAACAGGGGTTGAGGGGTAAGAGGGGAGATAAAAAGCTCACCGTTTGGCCACAGATAGGTGGTAGAGTGTGGTGGGAAAAATCCGTAAATTGAGGATTTAGGCGGGTGTCAAGATTGGCCTCCCGTGGAGCGGTAAATTGCGGGCTCAGTCGAAAGGTACTTCCGATTCAGTACAACTAGGGGGTAAAAATTAGGAGCAATTCAGAGTAGCAGGGTCTAATGGAGTGCCTTCAAAGTTAACAAGGGCAAGTCGAAAACTTACCACGAGTGGGATTGGATGGTCAACCTGATTTGCGAAGTCCATGCACAGGTGAGCGCTGATTCCAGCGCGATCAGCGAGGGTGGGGAGGGAAGGTAAATCTGTGAAGAAGAAGGCAAGGTTCAGCGATCACAAGGATCGTAAGGGAAGGGGGAAAGGAGGGGCCGCTGGGTGAACGTGCCTCTTAGAACGAAGTGGAGAAACAATAAGAGAGACTTACCAAGGGTAAACAATTAATCCAGAAACAACATGGTCCAAGGTATGTATACGCTGATCCCAGCGCGATCGGTGGCAGGAGCGGGATAAATCTGAAGGAAAACGGAGGGGGTCCGTGAAAAGGCAGGGTTTAATGGAAGTTGAATCTGTTTCCATTGAGAGAAAATGGGCAAGACTTAACGGAAGTTATTTGGAGCTAGCCTGGTCCGGTGGTCAGTCTACACTGATCCCAGCGTGATCGGCGGCAAGAGGGGAGTCAATCTGTGAGCGCGGGGTGAGAAGGGAGGAGGAAGGTCATTATTTGGGCAGAATTAAGGGGATAAAGAGTCGGGTAGAAAGCGGGTGAACCGCGGTCGAAAGCATGTACCTGTCCTCTATGTCGGGACGGGCGAATGAAGTGCTGTCCTGGCGTTGCCATAGCGATCATGCGGGAAACCTGAGAGTTAAATAATGATAGGTCGGGGGAGCTGGCTTGAATGACGCAGCGACTGGAACTTGGAATAGCCGACCCCAATGGATTGAAAGGGGTGGGAGGGTAGAAGGGAGGGGGCGGGAGTGAGTAAGGGGACGATGAGTCATGATTGGAATTTAACCAATACAGGAGAAATGAGTAAAGCACCCAGCAAAGGGGCATGAATTTAGAATAACGATGCGGGATGCATTGAGAATCAACATGTCAGTCGCATTAGTTAAATGGCCAGAAGTGGACCGAGAGCGTGAATCACAGTTTGAAAGAGCGGCAGGGGGGGGGGGTTGTAACAGGAATACTGCGTGATTCAAATAAAACGGCATGTATTAGGCTTATAGAATTTCAATATTAAGAACCATACCTTAATTGTTTTGAACAAAAATATAGTAAATGAACAGTGATACAATGGATGGATAGGAATATATACAGTCATTGTTGAGTTAAACTCCATTGTAAATGTCTAACATAAACCATGGGCGATCACATAGTGGGGAGAGGGGGAGGGTTGGGTTCGCGACTATAGATGTAAGGAGAACAAGGTGATAGCATCATGGGCCTGGTGATCAAATGGCGATTGTGCTATTCCACTCGTCAATAGTGTTCAATCCGTTATTCACGGAATCACAGAGGGTCATCCACTTAAGAGGGATTTGATGTTTCCACCTCTTATGGGTAGAGTCAGTTGTTCGATCACTTGCCATTTTATGTCTGACCCTTTGTTGTCTTTCCAGGTAGTGGTTCACCAATGGTGCTGAGGTCACTTTGCAATTGATCTGGCTTTTATGTTGTACAATTCTATTTTTTATGGGTTGTGTAGTTTGACGGATGTAGATGAGTTGGCATGGACATTCAATAGCATAGATTACATTGGAGGATCTGCAATTGGTGTGATTTCTCAGGGTGTGGGTTTTGTCTTTGTATCTAAATACCTTGGTGTTGGTTGTAAGTTCACAGACCGAGCAACTTTGACATTTAAAGTGGCCCAGTACTGGCGGTAAGCCCCATGCTGCAGTGATGCTGTGTTGATCCAATGTTTTTTCCTGCCAGGTAATTGCGCGTACCAAATGGGATGATAAATTATCCCCTGAAGAGGGCAAATTAGGCACCAGGCTGTTCCGCAAGCCAACTGAAAGAAATACATTACTTCAATATGCAAGCTACCACCCGAGAGGACTCAGAGATGGGTTGCCTTTTGGACAATTTCTCCGGATTAGGCGAAACTGCAAATGGCGCCATGACTACTTCAGGGAGGCTGATGTTTTGTCAAAAAAATTGATTGCCAGAGGTTATCCCAAACGATTGGTCTCCAGAGCTCGGAAAAGAGCGTGGTATTGCCACAGGGAACATCTCCTCACCAACCAAACAAAACAACCCCTAAAAAGAATCCCATTTGTGTCAAAATTAAGCCCCAGTAGCAACAAAGTGGCTAAAATAATCAAAAAGAACTGGTCTATCCTCCGTCCTTTTGAACCCTTTAAAGAAAAACCTTTATTCTCCTATCAAAGAGGGGATAATTTGTCATCCCATTTGGTATGCGCTATTACCTGGCCAGAAAAAACATTGGATCACCACAGCATCACTGCAGCATGGGGCTTACCGCCAGTACTGGGCCACTTTAAATGTCAAAGTTGCTCGGTCTGTGAACTTACAACCAACACCAAGGTATTTAGATACAAAGACAAAACCCACACCCTGAGAAATCACACTAATTGCAGATCCTCCAATGTAATCTATGCTATTGAATGCGGTTCCATGATGAAATATCGATTACAAAAACACCGACCTACAAAAATATCGTCGCAAAAACATTGTCTACTAAAATATCGTCACCATATACTTAAACA
The DNA here is from genome assembly GCF_964263255.1 of Lissotriton vulgaris. Classification (NCBI taxonomy): domain Eukaryota; kingdom Metazoa; phylum Chordata; class Amphibia; order Caudata; family Salamandridae; genus Lissotriton; species Lissotriton vulgaris. Next base: position 759,112,712 of record NC_141689.1, on the reverse strand, counting down.
AGGATTTACACTAATATCGATATTTTTTTATCGACTACTTTAATATCGTTAACAATTATATTGAGTACTTAATATCGACTACTACATTATCGTCAATCCTTGAAATAACATTACCATCTACACAAATATCGATAACACAAATATCGACTTACTTACTACTTAATAAAATATACTAAAAATGTTGACTTTTTTTCTATAACCTTAAATACACAATACCCTCAACAAATTTAATATTTTATAATTATAAACTGAAAAAAATGCTTTAAAAACATATAAATATATACTATATATTTGATAAATATATATATATATAATGTTTTTAAATACACTAATTAATATAAACTTACTTAATAATTCTAATATACTAATTTTCAAATAGTTTTATTAAAACTTCACATATTTATACATTTTTAACATTATAAACTATAAATATGAAACACATACAAAACATATTTAAATATATACTAGAACAAAATTACTAATAAAACAGCCTCATTTAAAAATAACGGATATCAAATTCAAACTAGGGTTCTCATCCAATGAATTTAAATTACATGTAATTTAACCAATCAAAAGGAAGAATTACTTAACTCAGTACTATAAAAACAATTACATACTTAACTAAAATTACCATTTTTTGCCCAAACTTGGAGAAAAATGGTTATTTTGCTGAAGAGAAGAGAATACACACCTACAACAACTACTACAACACAGTCTACTACAACTCAAGTAAGTGAACTCCCATTTTATGTACTATAAAAACTTCACGAAAATTAGCTAAACTCCCTGTACTAACGAAATGCTCTCTCATTTTTAAAAGATTTAACTAAAAAACCCTATCAACAACAGCCACAATAAATAAATAAACTAAAATATGAACAGCCTTATCAATGCCTACATAGAAAAGTTGTAAATAAATAAATAAGAATATAGCAAACAGAAATTCGAAATGACTTGATATGGTATGACCTATAAATATATCCAATTATAATAAATAACTAATAGTAACACTTATTTTTTCAGATTTGACAAACTTCATCTACCAATCTACATCTACAAAAACAACAGCTTCAACTAAATTAAGTAAGTATTACCACTGTGGCAATTATTAATCAGAAAAAAGAAACAAACAAGTACCAAACTATATTATTAATTACTACTGTTCTCTACCACAACTACAGGGCATTCAACAGTGAAACTCTGAATATGAGAACAGAAAACATCGGAATAGCTTAAAAAACAACATTGTATGTACATTTTTTAATTTCATATTTTAACCAACACATTAAAATAAATGTTTAACACATTTACTAAAAACACATACATATGTCTTCACAGATCTACCTTAGAAATGGCAGAAGGAGCTGCTTTTATAACATCTCAAAAAGGTAAAATAATGCTCAGCTACATGGGTTATACCTACACCCAAGAAAAAGTCAAAGAGAATAAAACTCATTGGAAATGTAGTAAATATTATTCAACTGCATGCTATGGTAGAGCAACTACTGTCGATAACAATGTTGTAAATGTACGTGAGCATAACCACCCACCCAATGTAACAGAAGTCGAAGTAAGAGAAGCATAAGAGACACTTAGGGCCCCATTTGGAAAGCCCGCCCGCCATCCTTTCGGAAATCGTGACCGCCCACCCTAAGGGTGGGGGTCCCGCATGCACCATTAGGATGGCGGGCACATCCTGTATTTATAGTATTGTGGCGGGCGGAGCTCTGTGCTCCGCCCGCCACAATACTAAAAATGCTTTGCAGCATTTTCATAATCAAAGCGGCAGGCACCGCGCGGTGCCTACCCCTTTGATTATGTAAATGCAGGGGGGTGCCAACGGTACCCCCCTTTGGCCTTCACTCCGGGGGCCTACAGGGAGGGCCCACAGAGTGAACACCGCCTGCATTGCCGCCGTGGAAAGGCATCGCACTCGTGCCATTGTAATATGGCCGGTGTTTCCTTATGTTGCGGTCCCCCCCGCCATTGTAATGTGGCCGGGGGAAAAGGGTGGTGGGCAGTCATTTCTGTCGGGCGGATCGCCACCGCCACCATGGCGGTGGCGATCCGCCCGACATCCTAATGGAGCCCTTAGAGAAGCTAGTGCAGGCTCCCAAGAAACAAGCAGCACTATTTTGAAAAATGTTTTGACCAAAAGAACACGTAAGTGGACAGTTACCTTCAATCCCCAACTTGAAAAGATTAATAGCTAAAACTAAAAGAGCTTCTGATCCAACTCCACCACCACCTGAAACTTTTGAAGAGATTAAAATATATCCAGAATATACTATTACCCATAATGAAGATAAATTCTTAATGTATGATAACCAAAATCATGATAAAATAATTTTACTTTTTGCAACAAATAGCAATTTGCAAAAACTAAAATCGTGTCAAACATGGATGATGGATGGAACTTTTAAAGTATGTCCCAAACCTTTCTATCAACTTTACACCATCCACGGTGAATACCAGGAAACTAATGCACCCTTAATTTATACACTGCTGCCAAATAAAACAAATGCAACCTACATAGAAATCTTAACAACAATCAAAGATTTTACAGATAATTACTACCCACAAAGAATCATAATAGACTTTGAAATAGCTATGATTCAAGCTATACTTAAAATATATCCACACACTGCAATACAAGGGTGTTATTATCACTACAACCAACATTATATGGAGACACTTACAAAAATCTACTTTAAGCATAGATTATTCTACAAACAGTAACTTTGCTTACCAGATTAAAAAATTAATAGCACTGGCATATGTCCCAACAACAGAAGTGGCTAATTATTACAATTTATTACTTGACAGCCCTTTCTACCGCAGTAATGAGAAAAAATTAACTCCCTTCTTAGACTATTTTGAAGACACCTGGGTAGGAAGATTACATCGTTCTGGTCAACGCAGACAACCTAAGTTCCAAATTCCATGGTGGAATGTGTACACTAGCACTATAGCACAGAAAGCCAAAACCAACAATGCGGTAGAAGGATGGCATAATGCCTTCCAAGCCACAATAGGAAGAACACAACCAACACTTCATAAACTAATCCAATGCATCAAAAAAGAGCAAAGCTACCAAGAACTAAGAATCGAGCAATCTCTATCAAAAATAGGGCCAAAACTAAGTAAACAAACATGTACGAATACCTACAACAAAACAAGTAATTACCCAAGTATCCAAGGTCAAGAATACTTAGACCTAATTGCAAAATCTATCCTTTAACAAAATACAAATAGCAAACCATCAAACAATAAATAACATAGACAATTGTTTTTACATTAGTTAAATTATGTCATGTAAAATTAAATGTAAATTATTATCACAATTATTATCACAAGACATAATATAACTAATTAAAAAACAAATTCACCAATAAACATAATCCACCCCCAAAAATAAATAAATAATAACTTACGGTTCTGCAGCTGTAGAATGTGTTCAAAATAGATGGTTTCAAAACGAATCCAACAAAAAGCAATCCACATCGTCAAAATAATCCCCACAAAATGCAAAAAATACAACCGTATAAAAACATTCCAACGTAGAAATCCTCTGGATAACGGAGCGATAAAATACCCGAAAATAAATCACGATAAAAAACGCTCCTAAATCCCGAAAAATAAGGAAATGTATATAAACATTTCCCTGTATGTAAAAAGAAAACAAGATCAAATCCATCTGGTCACCAAAAGGAACACCTGCAAATAAAGTAAAAACAAAACCCACCCGCAATAAATACTAAACCCACAAAGCCACGAAATAACATATAAAAGGTAGTAAAATACATAAAATAATACTTTAATACAAAACATTAACATTCCATCCATATTAAATAGCAAACTAAGTACGCTATCACTAAAGTTCCTAAATAACACGTACTTTTCACATAAACAGTTAAATAAGACACATAGCAAAACATACACACTAAAACTAGCTAAATAAATTCTTGAAATTAACTAAAAAGTAATGAAAATAAAACTTACTTTAACATGAAGCAGCTCCCAACCGCGAGGTTCCGTCTTCAGAAATGACCCAAACAACGATGTAGATAGACTAAAAAGTGAACAACACAAAACAAAATGGCAGCATAATAAAAAAAGAAAAATAGGACTTAACCTCCATATTAATGAATGAAAAAATGTTTAAAAAATTGCTAAATAATTTTTCATAAATTGTTATAATTTTCTAAATGTGTACACTAAACATATGAATAATGTAAAATATACATTATTTTTTTATATAAAAAGATATATTAAAAATTATTGTATATTAAAAATATGTTTATTAAATAAAACATGTTCTTTAATAATATAAAAATGTGAACAATTTTATGTATATACTTTTGGAAATGCCAATTATATGTAAATTAATTAACATATTAAATTTTATTTTTAAACATTAAAATGTAACATGCTAATTAATACAAATTTACAATGTATATGTTACAAATACTGCAATGTTAAATTTGAATAAATGTTAAAAATAATTTCTTTAAAAAGGTTTCAATGTTTCCATTTACAAACAAATGTAACAATAAAAACAGTTTTTTTCACAAGACTATATTACTATTGTAATTTGTAATTTTATAATCTTGTGTTATAAATGTTAAAATGTTATGAAAATGTATAATTATTTTTAATAAAAATGTTATTAAAGATATATCCGTAATCATAATGACAAATATTATTAACAAATATTTTTTTTTAATTTCATAATTTTTTAGAAAAACATTAACAATTTATTATTCTAACTCCAAATCCAACATAACTCAGGTAAAATGCTTGACAGTAAACCATAATAATTTACTATTCTAACTCCAATCCAAAATAACTCAGGGAAAGTGCTGGACAGTAAACCGTAATAATTTACTATTCTAACTCCAATCCAACATAAGTCAGGGAAAGTGCTGGACAGTAAACCATAATAATTTACTATTCTAACTCCAAACCCTACATAACTCGTGGAAAGTGCTGGACAGTAAACCATAATATTTCACTGTTCTAACTCCAAATCCAATATAAATTATTGATGGACAGTAAACCAAAATAATTTACTATTCTAACTCCAATCCAAAATAACTCATGGAAAGTGCTGGACAGTAAACCATATTAATTTACTATTCTAACTCCAATCCAACATAAGTCAGGGAAAGTGCTGGACAGTAAACCATAATAATTTACTATTCTAACTCCAAACCCTACATAACTCATGGAAAATGCTGGACAGTAAACCATAATAATTTATTATTCTAACTCCAAACCCAACATAACTCAGGGAAAGTGCTGGACAGTAAACCATAATAATAATATATTCTAACTCCAATCCAACATAAGTCAGGGAAAGTGCTGGACAGTAACCATAATAATTTACTATTCTAACTCCAAATCCAACATAACTCAGGGAAAGTGCTGGACAGTAAACGATAATAATTTACTATTGTAACTCCAAATCCAAAATAAATCAGGAAAAGTGCTGGACAGTAAACCGTAATAATTAACTATTCTAACTCCAAACCCTACATAACTCAGGGAAAGTGCTGGACAGTAAACCATAATAATTTACTAATCTAACTCCAATTCAACATAAGTCTGGGAAAGTGCTGGACAGTAAATCATAATAATTTACTAGTCTAACTTCAAATCCAACATAACTCAGGGAAAGTGCTGGACAGTAAACCATAATAATAATCTATTCTAACTCCAATCCAACGTAAATCAGTAAAAGTGCTGGACAGTAAACCATAATAATTTACTATTCTAACTCCAAATCCAACATAACTCAGGGAAAGTGCTGGACAGTAAACCATAATAATTTACTATTTTAACTCCAAATCAAACATAAATCAGGAAAAGTGCTGGACAGTAAACCATAATAATTTACTATTCTAACTCCAAATCCAACATAACTCAGGGAAAGTGCTGGACAGTAAACCATAATAATTTACTATTCTAACTCCAAATCCAACATAAATCAGGAAAAGTGCTGGACATTAAACCATAATAATTTACAATTCTAACTCCAAATCCACCATAACTCAGGGAAAGTGCTGGACAGTAAACCATATTATTTTACTATTCTAACTCCAATTCAACATAAGTCAGCCAACGTGCTGGACAGTAAACCATATTTATTTACTATTCTAACTCCAAATCCAACATACCTCAGGGAAATTGCTGGACAGTAAACCATAATAATTTACTATTCTAACTCCAAATCCAACATAACTCAGGGAAAGTGCTGGACAGTAAACCATAATAATTTACTATTTTAACTCCAATCTAACATTACTGTGGGAAAGTGCTGGACAGAAAAGCACAATAATTTATTAATCTTACTCACCCTTCCCCCTATAAACTCAACTAACAACTCCTACAACTTTTTTTATATCAAATTTAAAACAATATTAAAATTATTTATTTTCACATTTGAATTTTGAAAAAATTGTGAATTATTTTCCCGAAAAAATGTATTAAAATAATAAATTTACACACAATTTTACTATTACTACCCACCCCTATTTATTATAATCCAAATTATCCAATAATAAAACTTTCACTCACTTAATTTTAAAATAAAATTGAAATTTCTAAATTTATTTCGAATTTAAAAATCAAATTTTCGATTTTTAATTTGTTTTAATGACAATATAAAATTTTACTAAATATTTACACACAGTATTTTTATTTGGTACCCAACCTTAGCTCCTATATAATCTACAACCCACTAATAAAACAATCACTCACTAAAATTAATATCAAATTATAAAAATTCATAATTTCAATTTTAAAATTTAAAATTTAAAATTTCGATTTTTTTTTAAATGTATAATAAATAAACAAACAATTTTTAAATTACTACCCACCCTTATCCCCTATATAACCAACAACCAGCAACTAAATCTTTCACATACTTAATTTAAATTAATTTTTTTTAAAATCTAAATTATTTTCACTTTTCATTTTCAAATTTCTAAATTAATACATTTTTTTCCCTAGATTTTTTAAATAAACAAATGTTTACACAACATTTTTAAATTACTATCTACCCTTATCCCCTATAAAACCAATAACCCGCTCCTAAAGATTTTACTAAAATTGTATTAAATATATTGCATTTATTCAAATAATAATAACATAAAACATTACATTACAATAAAATTAACATATTAATTACATTTCAATAAACAAATATAACACAACAAAGTATTATATCGATATTATATACATCGATATTTCTCTCATCTTTATTCTATACAAACGATATTTTTAAATGTCGATATTTCTGCTATTCTAACAAATCGATATTTACAACATCGATATTTATTTTGTCGATATTTAACAAAGTCGATATTCTTACCTCAATATTTCTGCTAGTCGATATTTTCACGTCGATATTCCTGCTGTATACCATTGAATGCCCATGCCAACTCATCTACATCGGTCAAACTACACAACCCATAAAAAATATAATTGTACAACATAAAACCCGGATCAATTGCAAAGTGACCTCAGCACCATTGGTGAACCACTACCTGGAAGACAACACAAAGACTTAGACATAAAATGGCAAGTGATCGAACAACTGACTCTACCCATAAGAGGTGGTAACATCAAATCCCTCTTAAACAAGAGTGAGTGTAAGTGGATGACCCTCTGTGATTCTGTGAATAACGGATTGAACACTATCGACGAGTGGAATAGCACAAACGCCATTTGATCACCAGGCCCATGATGCTATCACCTTGTTCTCCTTACATCTATAGTCGCCAACCCAACCCCCCCCCCCCTCCCCACTATGTGATCGCCCATGGTTTAAGTTAGACATTTACAATGGAGTTTAACTTAACAATGCCTGTATATATTCCTATCCATCCATTGTATCATTGTTCATTTACTATATTTCTTCTCAAAACGATTAAGGTATGGTTCTTAATATTGAAATTCTGTAAGCCTAATACATGCCTTTTTATTTGAATCGCGCAGTATTCCTGTAACAACCCCCCCCTCCGCTCTTTCAAACTGTGATTCATTCTCTCGATCCACTTCTGCCCATTTAACTGATGCGACTGACATTTTAATTCTCGATGCATCCTGCATCGTTATTCTAAATTCATGCCCCTTTGCTTGGTGCTTTACTCATTTCTCCTGTATTGGTTAATTTCCAATCATGACTCGTCGTCCCCTTACTCACTCCCGCCCCTCCCTTCTACCCTCCCACCCCTTTCCAGCCATTGAAGTCGGCTATTCCAAGTTCCAGTCGCCGCGTCATTCAAGCCAGCTCCCCCGACCTATCATTATTTAGCTCTCAGGTTTTCCGCATGATCGCTATGGCAACGCCAGGACAGCGCTTCATTTGCCCGTCCCAACACAGAGGACAGGTACATGCTTTCGACCGTGGTTTACCCGCTTTCTACCCGACTCTCTATCCCCTTAATTCTGCCCAAATAATGACCTTCCTCCCCCCGTCTCGCCCCCCCACTCACAGATTGACTCCCCTCTCACCGCCGATCACGCTGGGATCAGCGTAGACTGACCACCGGACCAGGCTAGCTCCAAATAACTTCCTGTAAGTTTTGCCCATTTTCTCTCAATGGAAACAGATTCACCTTCCATTAAACCCTGCCTTTTCACGGACCCCCTCCGTTTTCCTTCAGATTTATCCCGCTCCTGCCACCGATCGTGCTGGGCTCAGCGTATACATACCTTGGACCACGTTGGTTCTGGATTAATTGTTTATCCTTGGTAAGTCTCTCTCATTGTTTCTCCACTTCGTTCTAAGAGGCACGTTCACCCAGCTGCCTCCCCTTTCCCCCCCTTCCCTTACGATCCTTGTGATCGCTGACCCCTTCCTTCTTCTTCACAGATTTACCTTCCCTCCCCACCACCGCTGATCGCACTGGAATCAGCGCTCACCTGTGCATGGACTTCGCAAATCAGGTTGACCATCCAATCCCACTCGTGGTAAGTTTTCGACTTGCCCTTGTTAACTTTGAAGGCACTCCATTAGACCCTGCTACTCTGAATTGCTCCTAATTTTTACCCCCTAGTTGTACTGAATCGGAAGTACCTTTCGACTGAGCCCGCAATTTACCGCTCCACGGGACTTCCATCTTGACACCCGCCTAAATCCTCAATTTACGGATTTTTCCCGCCACACTCTACCACCTATCTGTGGCCAAACGGTGAGCTTTTTATCTCCCCTCTTACCCCTCCACCCCCGGACCTCTGTTGCTTCCCGTCACTCACTCCAATTCCCTTTCCCTTTTACAGCACTGCCTTCAGCCCCGCTCTTGTCCTGATGATGATCCAAAATCTTACGGATCGAAACGCCGTCGACTCTCCAACGAGATTCTAGGCGACTTCCGCACAGTGGTTTCCGCAAAAAAAATTGAAAATGAATAACAATCTTCTGGAAGTAATTTGAAAACACTCTGTTGTTTTTATTCATTGTACATAATTGTTCACTACACACCTTGCGCCGTCCACGCTGCTCTCACTGTCACTTGTGTCGCCGTAGTGTCTCTCACTTTGCACTCGTGCACCTTGTACAACCTTGGGCTGTCACGTACTATTTAATAATTGCAGTGTTGAAATTAACTGTTATTTATGTTTGTCCTCTAAACTTTTGAAATGTTTATAAATGATGCCTTGGGCACATAGATAATTAAATTGAGTCTCCTTTTTAAGTCTGGAAAATACTGTACAGATATCCTTAATAACTGTCTACAAAAAAATACCGGTTGGGATATTGTTCCTTATATACAGCATGCAAGTAGGTCAGGGCTACAAAAACTTGTGAGGCGAGTATCACCAGTCGTCATGCATTTCGTCTATGACCTCCGTTCCTAATAAAATACGAATGACAGACAATGACCAGCATAATAGAGCCACCATCTGCTCGTCTTCACGTTTGATTTTCCTTACTATGTTTTTATTTACTAGGCAGAGCAAACAGTGATATTTTACAATTCAAGATGCCTTAAATGTACTGGCGGCTTTCAGCAAATATTACAATTGTCATTAGCGTCGCACATTGCCGCTTTGATTCTTTAATTTTGCAATATCATGCAGCCTGTTATCCGCTTTGATTGTTTTTGTCTAATCCCAGCACTGAGGGCATATTTCCTGAAAGTGCTCTATCTGTACTTCCATACTCCACAACAATGACGAGTGAACAGGTTGAGGCTAATGAACTGTGACGACAAGTGTCTGGAAGAAGCTAGGAGCAAAAAAACGGTGCATTATACTGTCTCAACCAAACACCTCAGGAGACAACGTTTTTTGAGGAGACAACACAGAAACAATTTTACAATAAAAATGAAGACGACTCACAGCAGCAAATGACAGGTAGTTTTCACAACTTAGAAGTGTGTCTAACGATGAGACTCATTTCAATGTTGTGGGGCTGCGGAGCGTAAAACTGCTTGTGAAGCACACAGTGGACAACTTGCGTGGCGGGGGTGGTATCAAAGCATGCTGAAAACATTATGGGCACCTTTGATTTAAGAACGCTTTAAAAAGGGGTTCACATGAGGACCTAAGCACTCCAGTGACGTCAGACTGGAGTCAGACTGACGTCGGACTCAGTCTGCGTTCTAATTTTTTAACAACATTTCTCATGATGGCAGAAGTCTTCCTGTTACTAACAGCTGAGGATACACTTTTCCATGCAAATAGGGGTGAGGAGGCTAGGACTTAAGTATAGCGGCAGTTGTTTTTCACACAATACCCCTGCACACTTGAAAGAATCTGGCCCCTTGAAAAGAGTGGGACAACCTCGACCCCCCTCTTTTCAGGCCATGACACCGGTCCACCATTTGAGCAGGCTGCTCACTTAACCTACCACTGGTCCGCAGAACAGAACAAGCAACACTTATTTGGAATGAGGAGTCCTACTTTTTTGTTTTATTCCAAAGTTGTTAAGTCTGTAGATAAAACTCCCCTGTGATCCCGACGTTTGGTGTGGGGGGGCACAAGCATCTATCTCTCAGCGGCAGCGGCAGCCGGCATGCTCGAGGGAGGGAGCGGGGTTCGCGGGTGGGGAATAATAGAACAATTAAAATTAAACCTACCTGAGTCCCAGGGTACCGCCGCCGCTCCTGGCAGCTGGGTTTGCGTGTTCCTACTGCAGGAAGCAGCCAGCAGGCAGCTTCCTCCACGCCCTACACAAGGCAATCACAGTGCTGGTAGGTGCAGTAGGAGAACGCCCCAGCCGGGACATTTTCTCTGCCTAATGAAAGAGGGAGAATGGGCGGTCCTGCTCGAGGGAAGGAGGGGAGTTGCTTACCCACTGTTGTGGGTACTGACTGTTTGGTCGGCTCCCGGGCCAACCAAACAGTCCATACCTACAACAGTGGGTAAGCCACTCCCCCTGCCTCGAGCAGGACCGCCCGCCCCCAACCAGGCACAGAGGCACTTCTGCTTTCTCGCAATGCGAGAAGGCAGAAACATAAATGGCAGTTTTTACTGTTATTTTTCTGCCTTCTCGCACCGCGACAAAGCTGTGGGGCGGCACCCCCGCGCCAAAAATGGGGGAGCCACCACTGTCAAGTATTTGGGAGGGGTTTTCCAGATCAACATTTGAGACACATTCCTTTAAAAGATTTCTAATCAGCCACGGGATTTTACTCCCATGGTCAAGGGCATTACAGTCTCTAATAACATCCTGTGTGAACTGTGTACCCTCTTTACTCCCTATCCCATACCAAGCAGTTAAACTTATGGTACTTATAAAATCACTAATATACAGTGCCCCAAGTGCTTTATGTTCACTGTATATCGGAGAGGAGGTTGGTACAGCTAGCAGTCTTCGAGAAAAATATTTTCTTGGGTTTGAAAAATTTCACAGTTAGCCACCCCCCAAAGTGCTGCACCGTAACAGGTTCCACAAAGGCACTTGCTCTTATATAATGTCATAATTTCCTTGATTGGCTTATTACCCATCTTTTTAGAAAATCTGAAAACTGTCTCAGTTGTCCTAACAAATTTTACATTACAATGTTCAATATGAGCTCTTCAGTGTCCCTTTGCAGTGAAAGCTAATCCCAAATATACAAATGAATTTGTTGCTTTGATAGAGACACGGTTTACATGGTGAATCTTCGTTTTTGGATTCCCTTGCCCATACACCATTGTAAAATTGGAACAGGGCGCTTACCTTCTCTTGGGACATCAGCATTCCACTTTTTTACAGGGGCAAGGACACAACCCTGTCTGATTCCCCGGGTTACCTCACAACTTGTTGTACAATCTCCTTCTAACCCATACAGACTCTGGTACTCAAGCGACTATATATTTGTGAGAGATAAATAACAATATCATTTGGTGCACCAATGCTAATCAATGTGTGCCACAGCTTTGAATGCTTTACTAAGTCAAAGGCACTAGTAAGGTCAACAAAACAAGAATGTAAGTGACCCTTTTTCATAATTGTATATTTATCTCCCTTCTGTAGCCGTATTAGGTTTCAATGAGGATTTTATTTTCCCCTGCCCACAATTCCAGCCTCTCCAACAATATCCTGCCCATTAATTTAGAAGTTGTATCGAGAAGGGAGATTGGGCGATAACATTTAGGGTCTTATCTAGTGCCCTTTTTAAATATCGGGACAAAAATGCTTTTGGTCCATGTTCTTGGTACCAGGCCATCGGCAATTGTATTAAAGACTTTTTGTGACAGCAGGGCCAAAAAAACCCATCTTAAATTTAAAGATTGTCTATGGGCGCCCGTCAACACCGGGTGCCTTTCCATTCACACGTTTTTCTAGGACTGACGTAACGTCATCAAGAGTAACAGGATCCAAATTAGGAGTATAAAAATGTATAAAATTGTTAATATCAACTAATTCAGAGATATACATGGGATCACTATTTGCTGAAAATACAGGGTTTCATTATCTGAATGAAAAATCTGTATAAAATGACTAATCCACTATTGGAGTTGTACTAGGCTTTCAATTTGAGCAGCACAACGGTCTTTAAAATAAGGTTGATTTATAGTTTTTAAAAATAAGGAAGAGTCCCTAGTGTCTGCTGCAAGTGTAGGGTTTTCCCATGCTTCATTTTGAATCCCCCTCTTTCTTATGCCTGGGTTTGTTTATATATCATCCTCTAATTTTTGATCTGTTTGCTGTCTTTTGGTCTAATTTTCAAGGCATTCTTTAATAGTTGGTTTACCTCCGAACATTCAGAGTCAAACCAAGTAACTATCTTTTTCCTTTTCTTCCCGCTCTTAATTTTTAGACCCCGGGAAATTGCTGCGGTAATATTGCTTAAAGCCCCAATGATCTGTTTATTTGTCGAATCCCCCCTTTTACATAGTTAATATCGTTCTTACAATCACTCAATAAGCTCTTTACAAATTCATTCTAATTTATCCCAGACCATTTAATCGAGATACCATTTTCTCCCTGAGTTTTTATGGTCGGTGGTAAACATGGCCCTACCTGGGGGATATCATTTATTCTGACAGTTAAGAATAATGTGTTATGGTCACTTAGGCAGCTTTTTCCATCTTCATTTTCACTGTTTGATTTTGGCCATGTGCCGAGATTAGTATATGATCAATAATTGAGCACTGACTATGCCCTTCGAAGTTTGGTAACTCTACTTGCCCATCCAATAGAGACTGATCCACTACTTCAAAATTGTATTTAAAAAAGGCCCAATTAATTGATTCACCATACATATTATATGGAAAATGGGTATAACTTTCTCCAAACTCGTTCTCATATCCACAGTTTTTCCCTTCTAAAATGCCACAATCCCTACTGTTAAAATCTCCAACTCAGATCAGGAAATAGTCACCTGTGATCTGTTTTAAAAACAAATCCAGCTCTTTGAGGGATAAGATTACTTGATTTCTAGTATTGTCAAATACATTATTATAGAAATTGATTATCACAAAACACTGGTGGTCATTAGTATTTAACCACAAAAATTGAAAGTAAGGTGAGTCAATATAAACTTGCTTCAAAGTCAATGGACATGTAACCGAAAGTAAAACTGCTAAGCCTCCTATGGCCCGTCCATTTCGTGAGTGAGTTGCTTGTATGTCAATTGTTGGAAAACCATCAACATAAAAGGGTTCCATATGCCAGGTCTCTGTATACATACAATTTGACAGTTTTTTAGGAATTCAGGCCATTGGCGTCTAATTTCGTGTTAATGCCTGCAATATTCCTTGATACTATAATCAAGTTATTAACCTGTAAATTTGGTGTTGACAATAATCCCTTGTCAATGAGGGAAGAATTTTGATCAGGATATTGTTCAACAACCTGGGGTAGTCAGTCTACATCACTGCATCGTCTGAGGGCTAAAAACCTAATAGACAAGGCAAGAGTTATGTACCTATCTGCTAACAAAGGACTAATTCCATACTCATTAGGGTCCTTCATTGTTGGTTTGTAGAAGTATCCAAGAGGTACCCCAGTAATGTCTCTTTTCCCATTGTTGGATAACATTTCTCCTTTGTTAGATATTTCTTCGAGCAAGACTTCAACCAGTACCGGGTATTGAAAGGAAACAACCACACATTCTACCTCACCAATTTTCTGTGAGCTCCCTACCCAGGGTACTCTTCTCACCATAATGATGTTCCCCACCAGGATATTTGAGTTGCAGTAAGAGTATTTTGTGAACCAACGCAAGACCGTGTTCTTCAGGTCTACCCAGTTCTCATTAGCGCCATCCTTCAATACTGGTAAATCTTTAAGGATAATAATGTAAGACGTGGCCTCAGGCGGTAGGTGAAGGAATCTTCTGTGGTTATATCTGGGTTCAGATCTCTGCTCTGTTTTATCCTGCTTTCTCGTTGAAAGCATTGTCGTCACATTTTGGGATGACGACAATAAATGTGGTTCCTTTTTCGTAGTTTCCTTATCCAAGGTCTCCGGGGTGTTTTTCCTATTTTTATCATCATACCTGTATGCAGATCCCACAGAGTAAAGTGTAGTCTTATTTCTAACAGTGTCTTGCGTTTTGTCCATTCCTATTGTAGCAGATAGATTTTGATCAAATAAACTTTTCTCATGAGATAACAAATCTGCAATAACTTTCAGGAGCTAGGCTACGACATCCTTGATTTTCCCAATTTCCCTTAACAGGTTTTTCTCTACTAGATCAATCTTCCTGAATATGTTTTTTAGAGACTAAATCCAGATTGAATGAACAGTCATTACTTATGATAGCCTTTTTGCCCCTGTGATGTTTAATAGGCATTGGCGGAGATTGTTTGGTTGATTCATCAACTTTTCCTTTTGCTGGCCGTTTACCTTTGACTACTGGTGGAATGGGAATACCTGTACCCTCTGGTAAGACCGATATTTTTAGTGGTTAGATTGAAACACAGGGAGCCACAGAGGTATTATGTACTAAGGCTGTAACGCTTTTAAGTTGGGGATTGCTAATCAAATCTGCTTCCGATGCAGATGGAGCCAATATAGTCTCATCAACCGCAGTAGTTGGTGCGATCTTGGTAGCCGCTTAGCGTTCTTCCACATTTTCAACTTCACTATTAATTAAATCCATTGCATTGTTGAGATAATTGGTTATAGGAGCACTCTTTCTTGCAGTTTTATTCTTACTGCCGACTGCGGAGCCCACAAGCTTGCGTTTCCCCATGTCTATAATAAATATGTGAATTTGCAAGATAACACCACCTTTTAACAGTACAAACGGGCAAATGTGTACATGCAAAGCTTTCTAGTCTATGTCTCGGTTCTCCGAGTTTTGCAGCAGTTTTCATGGACATGGCCCAGCCCAGCCTCTTTCAGCCGCTGACGGGCACAGAAGGGCTGGCAATTGGCCCGGGATTCACCAGGGCGGGGCCTGGGCTCCCCAGCACATGTCCTGCGCTGCGGGAGCCCTGGCCAGAACAAATGAGCCTCCTGGCACGAAGGGGACGGCGTCTGCAGCGACCGCACCGCTCTGGATGCTGGGGGCAGTAGTTTTATGCTGTCCCCGGTTGCACGCAAAAGGCACCAGGAAAAATACAGATACGGGCTCCCCAAACCCCTGTTAGTGTGGTTTTGATGTATCTTCACCTGATTCCATTGATACCACGTGCATTTTTTATGTTAGGCTTGTGCTTTAGTTTCGTAGTGTTTTTATTCTGATGTAATTTATGCAGTGGTATTATCAAGCTCATACCACAAACTCTAGAAAAGGGGGGTCCGCTTGGCCCCCACGCACACATAGCTGGGCCAGGCCTCCCCCATCGTCCATCCTGATTGGTCCCGCCGGTTGGCCGGGAAGCAGTTTTGAGCTTCCTGGTCAAAGGGGCGGGACCCGTGGCCAGAGGGGGGTTTAAGAGCCTGGGGAGAGCGGGAGGCATCCTCTTTGTGTCCTGCGCTTCCCAGGCTCGCTCCTCGCCCCGCTGTGGGGCTTATAATTTTCTCTTTTGTGTTTCAGGTGGAGCGGCAGTCTTGAGGGCTTTCGCGATCCTTGAACGGCGGTCGGCTTCCCCCTGAGAGCGGACGAGGTTTTTCGCGATCGTGTGTGCAGCCGAATTTCTATCGGTTTAAACGGTGCGGAGAACAGCGGGCGCTGGGAGCGGGCAGCTGGTGATTGAAATACGGTTGTGTAATCAGCCTGAGGTACGTTGTGGGCTTTGCGGTGCGGCCGCTAGAGATTTGGCACGACAGAGCGGCTCGGGATCTGTGAGGCACACTCTCCTCTCCACACGTGCAGCTCTGTTCACTGATCCTCCGCTGTTGCTGCTCCTTCCTTCACTGTGCCAGGTAGAGGTTCGAGGCTGCTGTCCTTGTGAAGTGAATGAAATGAAATGAAATGAAAGGGGTTTTGTAGAGCGCAACTGCTGCCCGAGGGCGTCCAAGCGCTAGGTAGAGGGAGTAGAACTCTGAGGGACGGGGGAGAGAGCCAGGGGGGGTATTAATTTCTGAAGAGGAATGTTTTTAGCTCATTACAGAAGGACGAGAGGATGGGGTGGGGAAGGGAGTTCCATAGTTTAGCAGCATTGAGCGTGAAGGACCTGCCTCCTGCTCTGGACCTTTTGACTCTGGGAACTGCAGCAAGGAATGCGTTCGTAGATCAAAGTAGTTTGCAGGGGCAGTAGGGGGTGAGAAGTGTGTGGTTGATCTCAGGGCTAGCACTATGGAAGGCTTGACGAGATATGCACAGGGTTTTGAATGTTATTCTTTCCCTGACAGGGAGCCAGTGGAGTGACCTGATCCCTGACTTAGCCGATTCTCTGCGGGGAATCTAGAGTAGCGTTCAAGCTGCACAGTTCTGAGTATGCTGAAGTTTCTGCAGCACGTATACAGGGGCTCCCAAGTAGAGGGCGTTGTTAAAGTCGAGTCGGGACTGGAGGAGGCCCTGAATGACAACCTGCTTAGCTTCCAAGGGCAGAATTGGAAGGATCTTTCTCAGCATTTGGATGATCCTGAAGCAGGTTGCTGCTGTTTTAGTTGCCTGAGTATTAAAAGTGAGGGTTTTGTCCAGTCAAACTCCCAGACTTTTAATGTCCCCCTTCGGGGTTGGGGTGGGCCTAAACTGGAGGGCCATAGCTGGTCGATGGGGGTGGGAGTGGGGGGGCCGAGGAGCATGATCTCGTTTTTTTTGCCGTTGAGTTTTAGTGAGGATGCTGTCATTATCTCCTAACATCCTCCATGCAGGCTGCCAGGTTGGATTGGGGGAGCCCGCTGTTCTTCTGTGCCAGAGAGACCACCAGCTGAGTGTCGTCCGCATACGAGATGATATTGATACCATATTGGCGGACGGCCTCAGCCAGCGGTCTCATGTACACATTGAGCAGCGTGGGGCTCAGGGAGGAGCCCTGGGGTACCCTGCAGTTTAGAGGTCTGCTAGTGGAACAGGAGTCACCATCGAAGACCTGAAAGGTCCTTTCGCCCGGTGGCGTGCCTGCTCACTACTGTTGATTGCATTGTGGTATTAGTATTTAAACAAAGTGAACGACTGGGTGTGCGGTTCCAAGCAGGGTCGGCCCAGGCAGCAAGTGGATGGGCGACCAGTGCTGGGCTTGTTTAAAAAACGATTGTTTTGCTGTTATTAAGGAGGGGGCAACCCAATGCATTTCTAGACTAGAAGAAAAAGAAAACGTTTTTTAAGCATTATTGAGGCAAAGAATGGTGTGGGGAAAGTGTACTTCTGGGCAAGGCATTTAACCTCGCAGTAACTAATAATTTGGGTGATATCTATCATTAACTCCATATAGTTGATACAAAGCGAACGTGTATTATATCACAAGTGTTTAGAAGGCGTGATTCTGGGCAAAATCACTTAATTTCACTGTGCCCTCCCAAGCTGATATTGCGTGCTGATAAGTCTTTGCCACGCTAGGGAGGCGATGACAATAGATGGGCCTTTCGTACATGGCAGGGATGCCCCCTGGTGATTTAGAAATCACAGGCGTGATTCTGGGCAAAATCACTTAATTTCACTGTATTTAACAAAGTGAACTGTGTTGGGGACAAGGGATAAGCCCTTAATGGCTGATTCAGGGTCAAGGTTTTGCACTCAAAAAAACAGTTTATAAGAAAACAGTACTGTTGCATCAGCTTGCTTCGGCATTGTCATATTTTCCTGATTCAGGCCAAGCCTGCACTGTAGTGTTTTATAACAGATTGTTTTGCATTAACATATTGTTTACTATATCCCAGTGGCAGTCTATTGTTTTAAGGGGTCAGTGGGAGGTGATTCTTTGCGATTAAAACATTTAGGAAGCGTTTACACAGTTTGAGACAAAATTCCCCATTTGAGAATACCCTGAATGCGGTTGTGAACAATTTTTTCATTTTAGGCCTCAAAGTCAAGGGCCGCTGCGGACCGGGTAGCTGGGAGCTCACGGTGGACGGCGGATTCTGAGGACGCAGGCAAGCCTGCATTTCACTGCTTCTGGCGGGCCGCGGGCTAGAGTTTACTCGCCCAAACACTCCAGGCTAGCTGATGTGTGCGGTCATAGTTGCGTGGTGCCTACGGCCAGCTCATGAGCCTCCGACTTTGACAGGTACAGGGCACAGTGTGCCGGAATTTAACACAACGCACTGTGCAGTGTAGGGGTAAGAGCAATATGTCTGAAAGACGGGGTGCTGGGAATTCACGCATGGAATTAATGTTTCAAACAATGATGCGCAGAATGAATGCACTGGATAAAAGGTTGGTGAAGGTGGACAAGTTGGGTAGGACCGTCGATGAGTTGGGTGCGAAGGTTGAGGCGCAGGCGGGAACAGCCGGAAGGCCCAAACGGACCATAGTACCGCCCAAACCAAGGGGTGATTTTGAGACACTGCCAAAACCAGGAAGGGTAGTGGTCGCCATCCGAAACCAATTGCGGGCGGGGAGTCCCCGAGGCGGGTACCAAAGAAAGCGCCTGTGGCACCTAGGTCACCCACGCCCGCTCCTCAAATCCCAGTGAGCGTGCCAACAGCACCAGTTATTCCACCTACCAACCTAGTTCCTGTCATTGTCCCGCTGCCGGTCATGCCACCGAGTAACCCAATCCCCGTCATTGTTCCGCCCGTGCATCCAGCAAGCCCATCACCTGGGGCCGGTAAGGTGCCACCGGAACTAGCGGCACAGATAGCTGCTGTGCTGCCATGGTTAGGGATTGGGGGAATGTTACCAACGGCAAATGACCCGGGTGCAGATGCACTGAGAATGGTGGCACAAATCTTGTCGGCTAGGGGCGAAAGCAGCACACCGGGTGCAACTATTTCTCCCCAAACAGGTCCAGTGAGCGGTGGGGGTGCAGTCAAGATCGTGGAACCAGCGCAACCGGCCGAAAGTGGTAAGGCGGTTGCCCTGCCGGTACTGGGTGAAGGCTCAATTCCCTCCAGTGGGGAGAATCTGGCGCAGCATGTATCTCAAAGCCTGAAGGAATTGATTTGGGCAGATACAGTTATTAATATTTTCTCATTACTGATTGACAACAGGGAATGGGAATATGCTAAAGCACAGAAAGAGATGATGTTGCCTAGTGAATGGCGTTCTCAGTTATACAAATTTAGGGTGGAGGAGACGCTCATCATTTTGATCAGAGCTTTTTCAGTGTTTAGTGCGGTTAGCGCCAAACATTACCCCGGTAAGCAAGCTTAAATGGTTTGCTATCAGAGCAGGATTACAATGTTTAATGAGAATCATGGGGGGGATGCTTGAAAAGAGTATGAAATAGCTTTCAGGAAAGCCGGTTGACCGGTTGGCAGCAGTATTCCTCGCCCTGCCCAACACATGCAGTTCTTCGGGAGAGATGTTGTTATTCAAGGCTGCCTTCTCCCTGGCTTTTTGTGGGGCTTCCGGGTAGACAAACTAGTTGCTAGCAACAAACTGGACACAATGGGAGGATTCCAGCTGATAGATGCCAATATATGGGGTGACACAAATCGGGTCACTATCCAGAAATCCAAGACTGATGAGGAGTCAAGGGGGGAGATTGTAGTACTGCATCGGGCACCAAATAACCCATGCTGCCCGGTGTCACATGTAGAGGCGTTGATCAAACAACGAGCAGGTGAGGCAGGGGGAGCATTGCTAATTCATGCGGATGGTACCCCTCTGACTAGGTTTCAGTTCCGAAGAGTCTTGGCCATATGTATTGACAAAGCTAGTTTAAACCCCAAGGAGTTTAGGACATTCTTTCCAGATAGGGGCAGCCACGGATGCCACTGCAAGGGGATTGAATGTCATTAGTGTGAAGAGGATTGGGAGGTGGTCTTCCAATTCCTATAAGCGTTATGTGCGGCTGCATATGTTGTAAGGGTCAGTCAACACCCCTTGACGCCTGCCTTGTTTATGTTTATCTTCCAGTTTCTCGGGCCTGTGACGCAGGGCTGAAACTTCTTCAAAGTCATCTAAATCAACCATCAACATCGCGGCAACAGCAGGAAGACAAAAGGAGGACTCATGCTGTTTGGGTAGTCGGTCATTCCTATGTAAAACGTGCTAAACCCATTTTTCTGGCAGGAGAGGGTAGACGGAGGGTGGAATGCGGGGTCTCAATGTTTCCTTCCATGGCAGGGGTGGGGGGCTCCGCCTGAATCAGCTTAGGGGCTATGTGTCAGATTTACTCAGAAGACACACCTCACCGCCCTCAGTGGTCATTCTGCACCTGGGAGGGAATGATTTAGTTGACTTGGGCAGACGGGTCCTATTGGAAGAAATCATCTTAGCAGCAGGTTGGCTGGCGAAACTGTTACCGGATTGCACTATAGTGTGGTCACAGCTGATACCTAGGCTTCAATGGAGAGGGGTGAGTCAGTCAAGGCATTGAATCACTCGGTAAAGAGGGTCAACAATAAGATAGACAAGCTTTTTCGAACTCCTCACCTGCAGAGTATACCTCATGGGTGCATTTGGGGGCAACAGTTCTACTTGCGAGATGGGGTCCACCTAACAGAGCCGGGCAATGCCTTATTGATAGGGAACATACTGGCATGGGTTGAGGATTTTGCTAGGAGGGTATGACCTTTCAAGTGTAGGCAATAGGGGGGGCCAGATAGTCGGTCAACTATGCTGGCCTGTGGCGGTAAGGTCATAATCGGTGAGCAGCAATTTAAGGTCCTTAGGGGGCGGCACCATTAACGAATGGGGCTGCCCAGGGGGAGGGGCCAATGGTCTCTCCTAGAACTTCAGGGGCAGGATATCCGCTTGCTTGGAAGGGTGCGGGGGAAGGAGTCACGCTTTCCTCGGGCTGGTAGCCACCCCGCACATACACTATGACGTCAGCAAATGGCGCGAGTGTAAGGGTCCTCCTTTTGGTTAAATGGAGTTCACGGAGTGTACGAGGGCAACGAGGAGAGGCACGAACTCTCCCGGTAACCGGGTCCCTGGTCGCGCACTCAGATGTGAGGGCGCAGCTGCGTAAAAGGATCTGACACCGGTTAACGACCTTGCCATAGGACAAGAAATTATTAGAATGCAAAATTGATATGTAGGATGTTAGATTCTGTTAGGAAACACGCTGTATTCGACATTTGTTAAGTTTAGCCCATCATACCTGTCTAACTCGCTGTAAATCTAATGTCTGAATTTTGCATTTAGGTAGAATATCATCAGACACACAGGTCAACAGAAAAAAGACACTTTTCAATGAGGCTGCGTATCCATACCTTCATCGCCACAGACTGATTATGGTCTTCTCTCATAATGCCTGCCTTGTGTTCTAGATGGTTTCCTGACACAATCCTGAGGTGAATAATATAGGCCTGCACTTATACTGACTCCAAATTATTGACTACCATCAATCATAATGCCAAGATAAGCTTTCATAGGGAGGTATAGAATTATTATGTTTAACCTCACATCTACCTACATTGACAACATGTTGGTAGTCATTATTATGTAGTAGATATATGCGGAGGTCGATATTAACCCCTTGTCTGCTGATGACGGAACCGCTCCGTCATCAGCTGCGGTGGCGCTGTGCTGATGACGGAGTGGTTCCGTCATGGCCCGCTCGCTGCTCATGCGCGGCGAGAATTCCGCGTCTGCGCTGAGCGTTCTATTGAGCGGGGCGGGCCGTGACGGAACCGCTCCGTCATAAGCACAGCGCCACCGACGCTGGTGACGGAGCGGTTCCGTCACCAGCATGCGGCCGCCGCGCGTCCGCCACGCCCTCATAGCACTGCGGCGGAATAGCCACCGCAGTGAAGGGGTTAAAAAGCTGATGTTTTGGTAGAAGAGCATCTGAAACCTCTGGGTGTTTTAGCACTGTGCCTTTGTGCCCTGAGTTTTGGTTTTGGTATTCCCTATTATATAACAAGGTGCTGCAATATAAAGGACAGTTTAGGTCTGAAACAGAATCACGACTGAGGTCACCAAACAATCACCGAGGGTAACAATACAGGCATTTCGCAGTGGACTTATTTCAATGATTACTCAATGTGTGTCAAATAATGCTGACTCTAAAACATTTCTTCTGCTCCCTTGTTTGAAATCATTCACTAAAAATCAGATTCAATGCTGTTTAAAAAATATAAACACAAACACTTACATATTCACTAGCAATTAATGTGGTTTCTGTCTTTACCGTGAACGGATTTAAATTGTTAAAATACTCTGAGAGCTGGCTTTGCAGTGGAAACCAATGTATGATTTCATTTTTTATAGCAAAGGTTTGATGTTTATTACTACTTTGAGCAGCAAGAAATATACTGTGGAGGTACTGGTGATTAAAACATAATCTCCCCGTGCAGCCCGATAAATTACTCTGAGGTGCATACTGAGAACAGACTTACTTAGCGAAATAGTAGCAACCAAGAGAAAAAGCTGGAAAGCGCTGGACTGTCAAGAGGGTTATTGCGGGACATGTTATAAACCGTCCTTCGAAAAGCAAGAACATCTTGTTCTATTCATGAACCCAGTGCTTCAAGTTCATTATGCAGTCAGCCTTTTGGTCTTTGCGTATGGAGAGAGACAATAATGTGGATAAAAACATACCGGAACGTTTTCCACATGAGAAAAAAGAGAGAAGAACTCTAGGATACAGTACTGAGATTCTATAATTATCTGAAAAGGAGTGAAATAGAAGACACCATAAGGACGCATTCCGATTCCCGCGCTGAATCTAAAATTGGACTAAACGATGTCTGTGGCCGGTTTTAGAATCCAAAAGCGAAAGTTGCGTCCTTCCCTGTGTTTTTGCTCTGTACAAAGTGTTCCAGAGGGTGTATCAGGAAGGTGTGCTCTCGAGTAGGGTACAGCTGCACCTGTTTTTATGTGATGACACTTTCCGAAGAGCATACATTTAACTGAGAATTTCTACAGATTAATGTATACACATCAAACAGCACAGCCCGGAGGCAATTTCTGCTCAGTGTCAGTGGCTTGCCTTGAAAAGTTTTTTCTTTGGGCAGCGGAGGGACTGAGCACACAAAGTGCCACAAATAAAAATGGTAGTATCCTGCGAGACAAGTTGTAGTGTCCCGCAGGAAGTTATCACCCCAGCCACTCCCTCGAGGGCTGGGTACACTGCACCCCCACACCCATCCATCACGGGTGCCACGAGTGACGTGGCCCCGTCAATAAAAGGGCCCGGGTGCACTTGCTCGTGGCCAGTTACTGAAGTATACTCCCGAGTGTCTGTGTCCATCCTTTACGCCATGTGGGCCTGAGGCTCAACATTACACTGGCGACGAGCGGGTCTGTACCCGCGTGTACACCGCTTCGCTCTCAAATGTGCCCTGAGGAGAAATGTAGCCTGGGGCACCCCCGCACCGACACGCCGGTATGGTTTGCCACTGAGGCTGCCGATCGGCACATGCCTAGCCTGGGACGCACGCTGAGGGATCATGGAGTGACTTCCCCGCAGCCACTGTGTGCACATCCAGAGGCCAATGAGTCACCGATGTTGGGCACGATCTAAGAGGGCATCAGTGGACAGGACGTGCACGACAAGCCCGACCTGCAGGCTGCAACTACCGCAGTAAGCACCAGCTCGGTCCCCCACGCCAGGTAGTGGTCTCAACCCTGGTAGGGAGGGGGGAGAAGGAAAGGCGTTGCGATAGCGCTGTACTTTGGCCTACAGCTCTTACCTGCAAACGTGCCAAGAGCCTGCTCCACCCACCGCCAGCTGCCCCAACGCGGAGGTGCCGTAACAGAAGCACAGCCCTCCAGGGCTTCAAGCCTGGCTCCAGAAGTGGTCAACCAGACAGAAAGTCGGCAAAATTGCTACGGGCCAGCGGGAGGCGCCCCCGGGAGTGCTCCCGCTTCGTACACCCAAATGCGGCCCAACAGTGAAGAGGCCTGCTGACACCTCCACCACCCAAAGGAACCCTACGGCGGCCGAAGCAGAAGACACAGCGCCATCTAGCGGTCCCCAGAGAGCACAATATGGCCCTCCAACACCAAAAGTCAGAGCTTTGCAAAGCAGATCAGCACTGCTGCCCATCAAGTGCTTCGCCTCGACGAGGGAAAAACAGCCCCGCGCTCAGAGGCACACCCGCCATCCAGGCGGAAGCGGGCTGTATGCTACGCGGTAACGGGCAATGATAGACAGACAACACTTACTGGAGCCCCTCCATGCTTCTGCCTCGCCAGGGCGAAGGAAATAAAGCTCCCCAGCACGGTGTATCTCACCGGCTCGATCAGCCTCAACGGAACTACAGCCTCAGAGAGGAGCGCTCCAGCGCCACCTAGCTGCCAGTGGTGGAACCACAACTGCCACAGAAAGCACGGAGGAGCTCCTCCAGAAACTGCCTTGGCCTTAGAACCAGGGGGCATATTATCAAGGGGGTTTATCTCCGCTTTTTTGGCTTTAAAAGCCAAGAAAGCGGAGATAAAATTATCTCCCTATTACCTAGCTGTCGCTAACACCAGTTAGCGACAGCTAGTAGGAGATAGCGACCATCTTGGGCCCCACTTTGCATGTCAGTGATATTTGTCACTAATGATATGCAAAGTGGGCGTGCCAAGATGTTAGCGACTGAAAACAGTCGCTAACATCGCTATCTCCTATTACCAACTTTTGGAGATATTCGCGCTAAGCGCGAATATCTCCAAAAGCTAACACCTGCCCTGAGCAGTTCTTAGCCATGTTATCCAATGGGAGGTGGATAACATGGCTAAGAGCATTAGCTCGGTAATGCATGAATATCGCTGACTTTTCAGCGATATTCATGCATTGCGGCGATTTTTATCGCATTTGCGATAAACCTTGGTAATACCAAGATTTTTTTTTGAGGTAAAAATCGCCGCAGCGCAGCGGTACATTTTTGTCTCTAACCAAGCAATAGCGATAATTATCGCTATTGCTTGGTAATATGCCCCCAGACTCGGGTACAGCACCATGCAACAGCTGCATTACTGCACAGCACCTGCAAAGCACCACGCCACCTGGTGGTCACCCGCAGTACCAGCATCCCTGCTCAGCAAGAGTGCCATCTGAAGCAGCCCCAGTCCAGAACCCAGGAGTTTGACAGCCCCAGCCCTTCCGTCGGCCATCCAGGGCATAGCACAACACTACTGTGAAGAGAATAATCTGGTCCACCTGCTCCGCACTGCGCAGAAGAACAGGATGGTGGAAGGCGGCCCCATCCGCTCGGGCCCTCACCTCCTCTAGGCCACAGTACCCAACAACAGAGGTTAACGCCTGCATTTGCTCACGACTGCCCAGTCTGCAATCATCCATGCTGCACACCACAGCCAGCTGAAGTCCGGCATTAATTCAACACGCGGCCCGAAACGGGCACGCTTCGGACAGTAGAAGCCTGCATTTCCCAGGTAGAGACTGTCAGGACGTTCCATCTCAGCACTGTCACCTAGTGACTGTGGGACGCACATGTCCTCCTGCAACTGCATCAGGCCAGCCCCACACTGCCAAGCGTCTCCCCTGCACCTACCTGCGCCACACCCACAGAGAAACCGCACCTTGTCAACCAACCGGCCCATGCCCAGCAGCCGAGACGACTTGCGCAAGGCACAGCAGAACGTGCCCTTAGAGAAGAATGTTCACAGAGTGGCCCTCGGCACCTTGCAAGTGAGAACAGCCAGGACGCCTTCGAAGACAGCAAAGTTTACAGGTAGCCTCCACCCCCAAGACCCCCAAGGGGCCCCCAGCCACACCAGCCTCATATAGGCGAGAGCACAATCTGCCACCTCTGCAAGTCAGAGGAGAGATGGACAAACCCTGCAAAGAGCTACAGGAAACTCAGAGCCACACACAGACAGTCTCATTAGCAAGAATGGACAACCCGCTAAGACTGCGACGTCTCAAGGGAAGCTGCCCCCAGCAAGGGCGCAAGAAAGACAAGTGCAGAGCACGCACCACACGTGGCTGCCCAAAGCCACCGCCAGTGATGAGGTCACATCACTCGCCCCTGCCAGTGAACAGGCACAACCGTCAACCACACCACAGGCCCCCCAAGTGCCATAAGGAAGCGTCCATGAACAAGACCGAGCACGCAAAGAGCACACAAATCCAGAAGCGCACAGAAAGCTGCACCAGTACACCTGACTGCACAGACAGCACCCAGGAGACCTCTCCACAAAAAAGTACTGCTGAATGCAGGTAGGAGAGCACCCACGTCTCCACCGCCCCAGCGAAACCCCGCAGTAGGCCGAAGACCACCCACAGTGTCCTCCCTCAAATTGCCTGAAGACGGAGTCCACCGCGACCGCTACAGCACCTTGCGCTCCAACAAACAGCGACACAAGACCAGACGTCACGTCGCCCAGCAAGCAAGGAGCACGTCACCAAGTGACTAGTCCAGACAAGCATGCCAGAGCAAAGGCAAAAGCCAGCGCCATGACAGCGCCGCCTCGAGGTCCAAGCGAAACGCCCTGGAAGAAAAGAAGAAGAGTGACAGCCCTGTCACCCCGATAACCGGATGAGCACATGTGGGCTGAAAAAAACAACAAAGGGAGAAGACCGAGGACTCGCAGCAAGCCAAGTGCACACCCTGACACACCAAACAGCCACCAAGGTGGACCAACATCCTTGGATACAGCCTCATGGGTGAACCGAACGTAAGTAGCAGCAAGCACCAACCGCGTCTCATCCTAACACTTCCCCAGGCGACCGTCCGTCCCAAGCGTCGGCTGTCTAAGTCAAGCGGCATACCTGCCCCTGTCCGCAGATGCCCCGGGTGAAGATCAGCACATAGGGCCCGATTCACAGAATGAATTTAAGACTAAATCCTAAACTTACTACTATTTGGTATTCACAGAATGCGCTTACTACTTTCGGGATTCACAGATTAAAATAACTACTTTCGGGATTCACAGAATAAACTTACTACTTTCGGTATTCACAGAATAGATTTAAGACTACTAACTTTACGTCCGCACTCGGGCCGTAAATTACGGCCCGGAGGCGGAGTTTCCGGCTTGGGGGCGGAGCTTACGGTCCGGAGGCGGGGCTTCCGGGCCGGAGGCGGACCTTGCAGCTTGGAGGCGGAGCTTCCAGCTCGGAGGTGGGTATTTAGCCATGGCTGAAATCTTCACCTCCGAGCCGGAAGCTCCGCCTCCAAGCCGCAAGCTCCGCCTCCAGCCCGGAAGCTCCGCCTCCGGGCCATAAGCTCCGCCCCCAAGCCGGAAACTCCGCCTCCGGGCCGTAATTTACGGCCCGAGTGCGGACGTAAAGTTAGTAAGTAGTCTTAAATCTATTCTGTGAATACCGAAAGTAGTAAGTTTATTCTGTGAATCCCGAAAGTAGTAAGTTTAATCTGTGAATCCCGAAAGTAGTAAGTGCATTCTGTGAATACCAAATAGTAGTAAGTTTAGGATTTAGTTTTAAGTTCATTCTGTGAATCGGGCCCAATGTGTCTGTCCTCACACCACCTCAAGATGGAGTCGACAGTGCCCCCAAGCCAGGCAAGAGATGACCCCTACACTCTACGTGTCAAGCCGCCACAGACACTCCAGCTCAGCCAGGCGGAGGCACCCGGCTGCCAAGTCCCTCTGGACATGCAACACTCCCTGCAAGTCACACTACCTGTCATCCCGAGCCACCACATGGCTGGCAACCGCCATCACGCCAGCCATCAGCACCTGCGTCAAACACCACTAAAAGAAGATCAGCGGACTATAGTCCTGCACCGTCGCCAAACCAGCCGACAAAAGAAACCAGAGGCCATGAAACCAGGAACCTGTGAACCTGGCCCACACCGGAACCGTGGCAGCGAGCGCAAGTCTTGGCCAAGAGTAATCCACCCGTGAGAGTTGTGCGTGCGACCAAGTAGCAGCTACCCCGAGACGGCACACAAGCGGCCCCCAGCAAAGCCCTCCTAAAGTCCCGCATCAACCCCAACAATGGGCCTCCCCAGGTGGGAGAGCGAGAAGAGACTTTTCCCTACCGACAGGTTACCGGTCACAGCCAAGCCATTCAAGAGGGACAGTCGGCCCAACAACACCTCAGTGAATTCTCATGTGGGACTCCGTCCATGTTCACGACGCAACCCACAAAATGGAACTGTTAGAACTTACCACAGACCATCACCGAAGTCAGCAAAGCGGAAGCCATGCAAGACAGCAGGACGTGTCATCTTCAGCGAACGGATGGTCTGCAGCAGATGTCTCTAAGCCAGCCGCCATGTCCTGAGCCCTCAGGTTAAACTACCGGTGTCGGCCAAGAAGGTTCTGTCGCAGGCCAAGTCACCAGCTCAGGTCTGCTGTTGTCGTGCTACCTGACTCGAGAGACTGATGGACTCTGTGGTATCCAGTTAACTGTTTGTTTTATCCCCACAGGTTGGACTAATTCGTTATTTGTTCCTCAATAAAGTTAGGGAGAAATGTAGTATCCTGCAAGACACGTTCTAGTGTCCCTCAGGAAGTAATCTCCCCAGCCACTCCCTCGAGGGCTTGGCACACTACACCCCCACACCCATCCATCACGGGTTCCACGAGTGACGTGTCCCCGTCAATAAAAGGGCCCGAGTGCACATGCTCGTGGCCAGTTACTGAAGTATACTCCCGAGTGTCTGTGTCCATCCTTTACGCCATGTGGGCCTGAGGCCCAACATTACAGGGCACATATAAAAACCAGTCATGAAGATTTGAGGGTTGTGTGAGTATTTCTGGTGTGGAATTGAGTATTTTTAGTGTGGAATTAGTCACGTTTCTTATCCATATTCTTAACTCCATTGAGTAGTAGCCTTTCTCTCTGTCTCTACTCACGCTATCATTGTATTACATAGAACTAATGTATCCATTTCAATACAGTATGTGTGTATATTTATGCCATGCTTGTGAAAATGATTTGAAGCCAATAAGTCATCTTAATTTAGAGCAAGTATACTTATTGAAACAGATTCACACATTTATCACCACAACATAAGAGGGTTATTACAACAGTAGAGTGAAACTAACTGGAAAAACACTGCTTATTGCTTCACGGATTACATTCTAGAATCACTTGAACT
Organism: Lissotriton vulgaris; assembly: GCF_964263255.1. Lineage (NCBI taxonomy): Eukaryota > Metazoa > Chordata > Amphibia > Caudata > Salamandridae > Lissotriton > Lissotriton vulgaris. Next base: position 759,082,861 of record NC_141689.1, on the reverse strand, counting down.
AATACGCCCTAATTATTCTGATTTCAGCTCAGTGCACGGATTTAACATTTTATACTCTGAATACGATTAAACCATGAGCGCTGGAAGTAGGGATGCGGGGGCTGCTGCAGGACACCCAAAATAATCATGCTGGAATTCTGTAGGTGAAGAGCATTAAAGGTGACTTTACATTTTGTTTTTATGGAGTCACAATTACTGTGTGTTCAAAGACAGAAATCAAATGTCAGGCTGTGTCTTCTGACAAATTGCCCCTTATTCTTTTACCATGATGGTGTTTACTTTTCTTTCTCATAGTGCAAAGCACGAGGATTTCTAAAGTGAACAATGTGACTATCTTGCTGGTGTGAAAGGAAAGGCTGTAGGATGTCATTTTTTCTAACACACAACAACATGTACATACCACTAAATGAACTGATCAAATATTTCAAAACAAATAACTAGTCAGGAAAGCATTTGTTTAGCTAATTCTGAAGTGTAATGGAAACGATTTTAATAGGATCAACACAAATCAAGACACTTCAATTAGTGATGTGGAAATGACACATTTTCACTGACACCCAATTTCCACACATTATCTATCTGCGTGGCAGCAACTATGTCTTAGAAGGTAGACATTGGTGGTATACATGCTCAGCCCAATTACTGTGAAATTACTGGGGTTAAGACTCAGGTAGTGAGACTCACCCGCAGTAAAGGTAAAAAAAAAAAAGGTTATAAAAAGCAAACACTTCAGGTGGACTAAATGGATGGAATCTATTTGCAACGATGCAGAAACATATATATAGTGTTAGACAATTGGGAACATTATTTTATTTGATTAATTTTTAAAGTGGGACAAGTTCACTGCTGACAAAATAACGTAATCTTAAGAGAAACAATCAATCATTATTTATATGATTAACTATATGCATTTCTGTGGACTAGATGATTTCAGATTTACAACTGGTTTTAGAAATTTCCCAGAAACACATAATAGATCTAAGCTCAGAGTCCATAGTTTCTATGTATCTATGCATGCTGTGCATGACATTCTTACAATCTTCGACTTTTAAATACAGTTGAACATGAGTATCAATGGCTAACATGAGTCCGGCATGGTTGCCTTGGTAACAGCAAAAACGCGTGATTTCGTTGTATGTTCCTTGTAGTCAAGGTAACTTTGATTAGTGACTCTTTGCTCTGATTGCATGCTGTGCTTTTCAAAAACCGATATCAGGTGTTGATTACGTGTCTATCAATACCTCGATTAATTCAAAAACCTGGCCAACACTAACGAAAACGTTTTCATATATGATTAAATCCAACCACTTTCAAAGGTCCACCAGACACTTTTTTACCACCCAAACAAACGGAATCAGTACACCTCAAAAGAATGTCCTCGCACATGCTGCAGTGAGGCCAAACTAATGTGGAAAATATATGACTGACATGCCAACAAATCAGACACTAATAAATCACATACGGAGCAGTAGCAACAACCGCACAGTCACAATTATTCCATTCAGAACAAACAATTCTCACATCGCAGGCACAGCACAGGAGATGAGAAAGTAACCATCCCATGTGAAATATTCAAATATAAAATTAAAGGAAAGCATATGAGCTAAACATAGTAGAAATATTTTGGACTACAATTACAACCAGCATATGGAGTGCACCCGTACTCATAGAAACACATGTGCCAAAGTAGACACTCTCCATGAAAAGCAGGCACTTTGGCATTAAACAATCTGTCACTTTCTGTAACATGTATATGGAAGCCCCTGATGGTACTTATTTGCGGCTACTCTCTAGTGCCAAGTTCAGGCATAACATGACTCTCTGGCAGCAAACCTCAGCATCTGACAATTCTTGCAGTCTTGCGACACTTGTTATTTTAAGTTCATTTATCATTTGCTATTAACCAAGGAGTCACACTCTAAAGTCAGCTGGACCACAAGTATCCTGTGCGGTTGGAAACAATATGGTCACTCAGGTCATCTACCTCATCTTAGATTTTTTGCAATAAGGTCATACATTGGGTTGAGGTTGCCGTGTTATTTCCCTTGAGCACCGCTCGCTGTATCCTTTTCGTGCACATTTCATGTGCCACTTGTTGCATTAGATGCATTAAATACTGGTTTAAGCATAAAATAACCTAAATGTTAATGATTTCATAGCATGACAAAAAGACAAAATGTCGCTCGCGTTCTCGCCAGTGCATATTAGCAGGATTTAGAGTTTAACACCTCCTCACTTCATCTTTCCCCTACAGCTAGTATCAGCTGCAGTTACAGAACAGGTTGATGCAGAGGGATATGTAAATCTGAAATGATTATCCACCCCAAAGTAATGATGTTTAAAAAAAAATCTTCAAGCTTAGCACACGTTTGTGATGATTCATTTAAGGATTTGCAGAAAAACATCCCTACACAAAAAAAATATTTTGCTGGAGAATTCTTCTACCGAAATATTTTAGTGAGAAATGGTGTAAAAAGTCAAAGTTAGACAAATTACAACATTCCCAAAGGGTGAGTTTGTAAACTCTGAGCCCTTACCTATTTAAGCCTCAAAAGTAGCAAACAGAAAATGTGTTTGCATGGTAAAGCTAATCTTCCTTTTCAATCAATCAGTCATTTGTAAAGCTCTACACTGTCTCACCCGTAAGCGTATCTGGGCACTGAGGATGCCATCTCTCCATTGAAAATCTAAGTCTCAAGCTTCTTTTTGAACTCTGCCAGGGATAGTGATGTTCGAAGGTGGAGGGGCAAGTCATTCCAAGTCTTGGCAGTCATGTAGGCAAATGAGCGGCACCCGCTGAGGCTGATTTACATGTGGGGTGTGTGTGTGAGGGGGAGTGAGGTGGAGCGCAGGTGTCTAGCAGGCAGATGGAAATTCCGTCAGTGGTTCATATAGTATGATCCTTGGTCATAAAAGCTTTAAATGCATGTGTGAGTATCTTCAACTGGCATCTCTTCTGGATGTGGAGACAGTGGAGTTTGTGAGCTGTGGGGTGAAGTTGGTCCTTAAGGGAAGTCCTGGATGAGTCTGGCAGCAGGGCTCTGTATGACCTGGAGTCTTCTGAGGTGATTCCGGAGTAGAGAGCATTGCCGTAGCTGAGGCCGCTGGTGATGAGGGCCTGATTGACAATCTTTCTGGTGTTGACAGGCATCCATCTGAAGACTCTGCAGCGCATTCCAAGGGTGTGGAAGCAAGAGGAGGCAAATGTGTTCATTTGTCATTTTATGGTTAGTTGGCTGTTAAGGAGGATGCAGAGGGTGCGAGAATGGTCAGTTGGTGTGGGAGCAGGTCCGAGTTCTGCTCGCCACCAGTTGTGGTCCCATGCCGAGATGTTCTTCCAGATGATCAGTACTACTGTTTTGTCGGAATTAAGCTTGATGCGGTTGTCTCTGTTCCATTTGGCTATGTTGGACATAGTGTTGTAGAAGTTGATTTTGGCATTGCAAGGATCCTCGAAGAACTAGTGGCTTAGTTGAGTGTCGCCTGCCTAGGAGATTATGTTGAGTCAGTGGGATCTGACAAGGTCTGCGGGGGGGTCATGTAGATGTTGAACAGGTTGGGGCTGAGCAATGATCCTTGTTGTACACCGCATGTGATTTTCTTGGGTGTGGATGTGAAGTGAGCAGCATCGTCTCTTCCACTAAGGCGGAGAAGAGCCGCCACACAGAAAAAATAACATGATTATAACAATGTTATTATTATTTTATTTTTAACTATTGGCTCTGTAAAGGTGAAGAGCAGGTATGTACTGTCCAGAGAGCAGGGAGAGGAGTGGTAGGCACTCTCTTAAGTGTGCATGGGGGTTTGTCCACAATCTGGACAGGTGGGGATGCCGATGCACCACCTTGTACCATGGAGGTAGCATTCATGATTAGCTTCTTCTGATTGGCTCTGTATCTAATAATTGGGTGACTTGTGAAGTCTTGAGATGGACTTGTGGTGTATTGGTCCATAGTTGCGTAGAAATTCTTTTGCACTTGTGATATTATCACATATGTACCGATACACCTTTTTGTGGTTTGCAGGAATAAAAGATAGTGGTGAACTTCTGCATATTGTATACTTGGTTTTCTATGCAAGCTGTCCCCTTGTCACGTGTAAATAAATATTTATTTATTCAAGCAAATGGAGTCTCTTTCTCATTTTATATAGACTTCTACACCTTGACCCAGCAATTGTGGGAGGGGCAGTGGTGCTTGGAGGTGATGTGCTGGGGATCGGAAATGCTGAAGTGAAGTACGGCGTGGTCGGTCCAGGTGAGTTCTCTGACATAGGTGACTTTGACTCTGTTGCAGATGGAGAATATGGAGTCAAGTTTTTGACTGGCTTCAAGCTTTGGCTTGGAGATTAGTTGGGTGAAGCCAATGTTGTACAGTTTCTCCAGGAGGAAGATGGTGTTGGCATTGTTGGGGGTCATCGATGTGGTAATTGGGGTAGCTGAGTAGGATGTAGTGGTTGGAGTCGATGGCTAGGGGGCGATGAGGTCAGAGATGGCATTGCAGCAGGTTGATCAGGGTCCCGGGGGTCTGTAGGTGAGAGTGCCTCTTATGAGGATGGTAGCATTGATCTGTAGATAGCAGTTGAGGTGTTCCATGAGAGGTGTTGGGTCGTTTTTGGTGATGGTACATCTTATAGCCATCAAGTGTGGTAGTCACATTTTGGTAATGAGAGGGACGTTTGGGGAGAGGCTGTTAATGGAGTCACAGATTTCCATGGCATGTTTGCAGAAGGAGTGGACATTGAGCAGAATGCATTGGAGTGGTTCTGGGCTTACGCAGATGACATCGCTATTGTCACTGTAGACATTGGTAAAGCCGTACCAGAGGTAATTAAAGCAGCCGAGGCTTTTATGTTGGTTTACAGCTGCAAATGAAACGTTGCCAAGACCCAGCTGATTCATTCCGTGGCTGGTCGTCCAGCGGATATAAAGTTCGAACCCGTAGTAACATATTTAGGAATAAGGATATCTCCAATAGTGGAGGATATCATTTCTTTGAATTTAGATCCAATAATCACCTCCTCCAATCGGCTGCTGGAACGTATTAATAATCTATATTCATCTCTGTATGGATGTAGCAATGTGTTGAAAATGCTAATCTTCCCAAAATTCTTGTATATATTCCGGACCATTCCATTACTTATCTCCTCTACATTTTTTTCCCGTGTAGAACAAATGTGTGCACAGTTTCTTTGGAGCTATCACCGCTCTCGGAGAGCGCTGAAATGGTGTATGCTGCCAAGGGCTAAAGGTGGATGGGTGTACCTAATTTCCATATTTATCATTGGGTTGCTATTCTGCAACATAAGGGGCTTCTAATTCTCCAGGAAGACCCCATGGAAGATTTTGCCGCCCCCTCTATCTACGAGATGTTACTAGGGGCAGGGGCTAGGCAATGTCTTAATCGAGTAATAGAACCTAGCTACTACAAAAAACGAAATTTAAGGTAGTGATTTCCGCATTCGGAATATGGAGGAAGGTCAAGAAGAAGTTGAGTATTGGGGCTAATTTGAATTTGGAAACTCCATTATATATTTGTCCGATTCTCTCAGAAACCTTTGAAGACCAGGTAATGAATAGGTGGTGTGATGCCGGGATTTGTAAGCTTGGTGACTTCTTCCTGGGGAACCAGTTGGTTTCTTTTGAGGTTTTGCAGAGGAGGTATAATTTGGGCAGGAATAATTTTTTTAAATATCTCCAATTGCGTAGTTTTTTTGATCAGAAAATGATACATAATCAAATTTTGTTAGATAAGATAGAGATTGTAGAATCGATTAGATCACAAGTCAGAATGGGACCTATGTATCAGATATTCATGGATAAATCAGAGGGCAATTTTGTGGTATGGGAGGCAAAATGGCAAAATAGACTTGGGGTGGATTGAATCAATCTTAAAAAGATAATTGAGGTTGCTTCGAATGTCTTATTTAATGGTCCCCTGAAAAGCCAACATTATATGTCAATGTATGATCTATACTACACTCCAAAGAAAATAGCGAACTGGAATTCTAGCCGGGGGGACAGCTGCAGCCACTGTGGGCTGCATGCAGCAGACTCACCTCATAAGTTTGTAGAAGGCGTGGAGCTATTTCTCCAGGTATTAGGCATTTCCCAACCGCTCTCAGCAGAGCTGGTTTTTCTGGGTTGGGTAGAAGGAGCAGCCAATTATCTACCACCAAGTGAGGAAGGATTTATATTTATATGCATGTCTGTATTTCGTTGGTGCATTACATCCCAATGGCTTGACCCAGAGTCACCTACTTTCATCAGCTGGCAATCTAAGCTAATATCTATATATTATCTGGAGATAGGGGCCTATCAAACGAAGGGTATGAGGAGAAAGACTTTGGGGTTTCAACTATGGTCCCCCATGATTAACTGGCTACGAACTTAAGATTGGATTGTATAATGTTATAATTATCTATGTCTTATTTTGATGATTTGTGAACATTCGCTGCTTTTATATGTTTGCTTTTTCTATTCTGTAAACCTGTGTCTTACCTGTATGCTAATACAAAACTCAATAAAAAATATAAAATATAAAAAAGGAGTGGTTTTGGGCAGAAGTGGTGCAGGCAGGAGGCCCTGCGTCACAGGAAAAACTGCAGTGGCAACAGGTGAAGGATTCATAGAGAGGACATGAAACAGCTGCTGTTGAGGAGTTGCACGTCCAGGGCCAGGAGCTCTTTGGCGGTGTAGCAGCAGGTGGAAAGAGGACCAGGGGTCCTGGCACTGGGCGCAGTCGAGCTGCAGATGGGATTGCCTTTGGTACATCAGCAGAGTGGTCACTGCAGCCTCCATATGTAGTCCTAGGAGGTGAGAGGAACAGTTAGGGAGCCAGGAGGGCAAGAGCAGCAGAAGAGGCAGGAAATGGCGACCGGACTGGCAGCTCAGATGGTCTGAACTGTATTACCCGAGGGAAATGCAAAATGTGAGGCGAAAATACTTGCAAACAAGACATCAAGCAAAAACAAGACAGTCCGAAAAAAAACAAGTACACATAAACCAAAAAGCACTACAAACAACAGATCCCCCAGGGAGAACTGAAATTAGGGGCAGGCAAGTTCCCCAACAGCAGGCTTGAACCAGGATGCAGGGGACTGTGGCTCAGTCAAGAAACACTGTGAGCCAGAGGCGGAGATTAGTGGTAGCATGGGTGCAGATCTCTTAGACCAGGGAGGTTATGGACAAACATGTATTTGTATTTTTGCTCTCCAAAATAAAAAAGCATGCTCAGTATATAAACAGTATCAACAGGTGTTACTGTTTGTCCTTTACAACAATAATATGTCATACTCGCACAACCAGGGTACCCCAAACTGAGTAACATAATAGAGCTTTTTAAGTCAGATACCTGCATTCCACCATTTTCAGGTCAATCTCAATGCCTGTAATACTACGCTTGCTTTGCCACTGCCCCATAACAGAAGCTTTAGTACAATAGCCAATCATCCAATACATGCTCCAGGTATAGGAACAGACTTGATGCAGGATGCATTTTATCTGTGAGACCAATATCAAGAATGACAAATGGGGTGGTTTAATAGGGCTTTGATCAAATTTGACAGTCCAAAGCAAGAGCACACGTTTCTTAGACGCTTGTTCTGTCAAAATCTATCTCCGTCCCTGTTACAGATAAGGAGTTAGGTATAGCCTTTATCGAGGTGTTTGCATATAGTAAGTTGGCACTTCTCTGGCATGTGGTATGGGCAAAGCCAGAAACATCCTTCGACAGCGAGATTTTAGTGGATTTAGACCATGCCAAAAGGATTCATTGGTTAAAAAATATTAAAACCTCTTAAAATATTTTGGGTGATCATGAGTTCTTGCACACAGTGTCGTCGATAAATAGCTATTCTAGAAAGGAATTCAAGTCACTGTCTATTGCCTTTAGAGAACAAGAGGATGCTCCTGATGAGTCACGTATAGATGGTCTCCATTGAGCTTATCAGGATGGTGTCCAACCCTATCTTTTAAGCATTCCAAACACATTTCATGGATATACACTTAGATGACTTTACTCAGGTCTTGTTCACCATCTGATGGCATTCACCAGGATGAGATTTTTGAATAAGGTTAAGCTTCCCTATTCTTGTAATTGACATCATTACAATCCATTTTGCACTTTACATTATTTCACGCATTGCATGGTGTTCCAAGAAATACATTTTAAACCTCTTCTTTTAAATATGAATTGTATTACATATAGACTAGCACTGACATATTTTATTAATCTAGGAGATGTAATGGTCTGCAATGCGGATGTACATTTTGTCCTACAGGGTGTGTATATCAGAAACTGTTGACTTGTTTGGAATGTATAAATTATGAATTACCATATATACATTTTGCCCATTTTGGCTGTAGGTGTGTAGGTTTTATGAGTTTCATAATAATGTATGTAGTCATGTTTTATTCTGTGTTCTTTGTGTTTTATAAACCGAATAAAGATGGCTGACTTGACTTGATAAAAATGCTTATGACACATTGCTGTACCTGTAAGCAGTAGCAGTTTCGGGATCCAGGGGCATATTACCAAGCAATAGCGATAATCGCTATTGCTTGGTTAGAGACAAAAATTTACCGCTGAGCTGCGGCGATTTATAGCGCAAAAAAAACGTGGTATTACCAAGGTTTATCGCAAATGCGATAAAAATCGCCGCAATGCATGAATATCGCTGAAAAGTCAGCGATATTCATGCATTACCGAGCTAATGCTCTTAGCCATGTTATCCACCTCCCATTGGATAACATGGCTAAGAACTGCTCAGGGCAGGTGTTAGCTTTTGGAGATATTCGCGCTTAGCGCGAATATCTCCAAAAGTTGGTAATAGGAGATAGCGATGTTAGCGACTGTTTTCAGTCGCTAACATCTTGGCACGCCCACTTTGCATGTCATTCGTGATAAATATCACTGACATGCAAAGTGGGGCCCAAGATGGTCACTATCTCCTACTAGCTGTCGCTAACTGGTGTTAGCGACAGCTAGGTAATAGGGAGATAATTTTATCTCCGCTTTCTTGGCTTTTAAAGCCAAAAAAGCAGAGATAAACCCACTTGATAATATGCCCGCCAATGTGCTATCAGCATCACCTCATCTTCCCTTTGAGGAGAGTGGAGGTAACTCTTTGTGGTGCAGGATGATCCAAGGAAACACGATATTAAACAGATTATGCAGAAGTCATATCTGCAATCCAGAGGAGGGGTTTTCTTCTCAAGAAATGTTGTGATTGTCTGCAGTACTTTCTTCAATAAAACGTCTCTCATCTTCTCCAAGCCGACTTTCAGGCGGTCCGAGCCCCTGAACCACACCATCACTGAAGTACAATTTTGACTAGAATAAAGAACCATCAAAATGTAATCATAAAAGGAACACATCATAACGCATCTAATGATATGTCTTTGCAACAAGAAGCTGGTTCCAGTCTTCGTATTTAACCTCCACCTATTTTGTTTTTTAAAAAGGAGATGGCACATGTCCTAAGTGGAAAGCTCCAAGCCAGGCCTTTTTCTCCACTGTTACTGTGCGAATGCTGCACAAAGCAACACACATGTGAAGCGTTGGCCAAGCTAGAGACTCCATAACCAAAACCTCCCACTGCAGTACATTCAAGGAGCTTGGCACTCAGCACTCAGGCAATCACTGCCTAGATTTCCCTGCATCTGTCAGTGTTCATCATGGAGATAAAACGCATGACTTTCAAACTCCTGAAAGGATGTATGGCAACATTTCAGAATAGCTTCTTCCTATCGCATTAACTGTTAGCTTTGTTATCTCCGACAATGACAGCAATATTGCCCATGCCACTGCAGATGGTGTATATTTATACATGCATCTCTTTTGCCTATTTTAAGACTTTAATTTAGCAGGATATCTTGGAAAAGGAAGCAGCAGCTCATGGGACATTTGTCATTCTTTTATATTATTTCCACTCACCAGCCCACATAGCCACTTCAAAATGAATACAGTAATGTAATGCACAAAGATAAGACAGAGAGATGTTCGCAGCAAGTAAATGTGAGATTCAAAGACCAGCGTTCAATGTAAGAGAGTCAGGGTTAAGTAAGGAGAACTCGAAACAATGGTTAATGAGCTAAATGTAGTGCCTAAAAAAGGCCGCAGCTTGAGATTCGTGTTAATTCTGCATTTGAGTCAATTTCCGCATCAGAAATGTGTGAATTAATTTCAATGAATGATGCTGAACATCCATGAGAGCAAAACTAAATAAAAGTAGCATGAGATTAACTATCCACGTGTTTTGATGCCAAAATATAACGCCGCAGTTTGACAAAGCACACTCTGCCCACATTTTCTTTCCTTGATAATAGAATACAGAAAACAATAGTCACGTGTCCCTAAATTGAAATTATTTTCAGACCAAGATGTCTAACCAGTAGGAATTTTTAACAAAGCGATTCTTCATCAAGAAGGTCCTCCAGAGTTCCTGTTGCATGCCAGAAGAATTTTGGGTTTTATTGATGAACACCAGTCTTCATAGATTTCATTAGCTGCAGCAAGAACATAAGAAAATGTCACTGCTGCAGCTACAAGATTTATGACTGTTTCATTATTTCACTTCTCGTGATCTCCATCCAGTATAAGCCCGAGACAATGGCTAAGGAATAAATGTAAGCACTGTCCCTAATTTGAAGAGCTAAACGGCTCGGATCTCTGCCTCTAAATATGAACGTCAAATCTCACAAAAGGAAAGTAGGTGATCGATAGGGCTGGTGGAGCACTTGAGGTTGTGATGCACACAATATGTTGGGCATCATATTTCAAAATGATTGTGCTGAACTAGTAAGTAGGGAAACCACGAATAATCATTAAAGCCAGGGGCCAAAGGGAACATCCAGATAAAAATAACCTCTAGGAAAGCAGAGCCTGTCTCAAGAGTGAGTACTTTGGGGTCGATTAGGATCGCGGACGGACTTGCATCCGTCCGCGACCCCAGAGCAGGAGGGAACCTCCGCATGGCATGCGGAGTTCCCTCCTGTGCAATTAGGATGTGACCGCAGGGGTTGCGGTCACATCCTCTATTTTTAACATTGCGGCGGGTGCAGCTTCAAGCTGCACCAGCAGCAATGTTAAAAATGCACGCATATGGGGGTGTGGCTTGAGCGCCGCACAAGATGGCGGCTTGACGGCGAGGCTCCGCTGACGACACTCGAGCGCCGGCAATTTTCTCAACCTACACCGGGACTTCCCTGGACCACTGCACAGAATCGGCAGTCGGAATGTGAGGTGAGCAGGACGCTATATTCCCTGTCTCTCAATTCCGCCGGAATGCGCTCTTTTTTCAAGTGACGCGGTCCGCTATTCCGGCGGCCGCCATTTTCTTTTACCGCAATCCTTTCAAAAGCGGTTTTCGCTCATGTAAGCCTCGTTTTCTCTTCTTAGAAACTGTCATATGAATCCTCCTCCTCAATCAGCCTCATATTACTGCAACATGCCTATAAAGCTGCAATTTTTCGTCTTCTGTGTTTTCAAGGCTCCACGCTGTTTTCACTAACTTGCCTCCTCAACTCAATGACCTCTCAACGTGGTTGGCGCCTTTTCTTCACGGCATTCATGCTTTTGGCGCATTCTACACTATTTTACTTATTCTGAAGAGGATTTTCATACAAAAAGAGGCCAAGTGATATAACTAACTAACTTTTGCTCCTTGATTCACGCAATCTTTGTTCTTTCTTCTATAATATCACTTCAAAGACTGCATTCCTCACATAATCTTTTTTCTTGGATTCTGTAGTAGCACTGCTGTACTTTTCCCTTGCCTTTTATGGGGAAATTGCGCAACCTCAAGCTTACTGCTTCCAAGACCATTTCTCGTCAATCCTCAGACTCTGATTCCACGACGCAGACCATGGATGATCCAGCTCCCCTTAAACCGGAGGTTACACATGGGGCAATTCCTAGAACTAATACTTCCAGTAAGCTTTTACAACCTGGCTCTACGAAACGTCTGAAAAAAGATCCTCCCTCTCCAGGTTCCTCGTCGCACTCAGCGTCCATGGATCTTATCCTTGAAGAACTTCGTGCGCTTAAACCCTTCATGGCCGAAACCACTAAAACTTTGCAATTTCTCCATGACAAATGGTCTACACTTGAATCAAGGGTTCTTTTGGTGGAACAATCTACGGAATCTCTTCAGACTTCTTGTGCAAAAATTTCGGTGTTAGAGAAGGATGTCTCTCTCTTAAGAAGGCAGACAGAGGAGTTGGAAAATAGAAATCGTAGAAATAACCTACGCCTTTACAATCTTCCGGAACTCACAGAAGGGTCAAATCCAACTGAATTCTTCCAAACCTTCTTACCGAAAATTCTAGATCTTCCTCCTTCTTCTTCACTCAACATTCAACGCGCACATAGACTTGGTCCGAAAGTTTCCACCAAACCCCGCGGAGTCATCATGCTGTTCTTGCAATATACTGACCTCCTTCAAGTACTTTCTGCAGCAAAAGCGAAAAAACAAGTTATGTGGGAAGGTCACCGTTTATATCTTTCTCAAGATGTAGCTAAAGTAACAGCTGACCGTCGGAAGCAGTTCCTTGATTTACGTCCACGACTTCGGGATCTTGGTGCAAGGTTTGGTTTGCTTCATCCGTGCCTCTTCAAGGTGACCTACAAAGATAAGACCACGACTTTTGAAGAACCACACGTCCTTGAAGAGTTTCTCCGTCATCATGAAGCCGAAAACATGGACATTGCAAGACCTGTTTAATTTTTCATGTTTTTACCCTGTTTGACTAAAGTGTTTATCTCTTTCTTATCCTACCGTATCTAGTTTTTGTTTCCTCCATCCCAGTGATTACACCTAGTCCTCATTTATTATGTCTATTATTGTGCATTTACATATTTGGTTACTCATATGTCTCTTTAACCTCCCCTATTCAATTTTTGTCTTCCTACAGATCCCCTCCTCATGTTCCTCACCCTGGTGTATTTACGCTCTCTTCAATTGCTCCTATGCTGGTTCCTCGAGTGTTCGGTCGCGTGAGTTTCAGTTGTCGATGTCGTCCTCTTCTGGCGTCGTCACCCCTCTTTCTTCTTCTGTATTTGTTGGTATGTTTTCTCTTTTCTTCCCACCCTTTTCTATTTTCTCTATGCTATCTATTTTTCTATTGTTCTTCCTACTATTTTCTTTCTTTACTCTTTTCTCAACCTTTCACTTACCTTACTCTCAACTTTTTCTCTTTCTCTATTTCTCTTACAGATTCTTTTTTGCATTCTTACTACTTCTCTCCTTTCTTCTCAACTTATTTTCTACTACGTCTTCTCTTTTATATCATTCTCCTGATACTTTACATTCCGAGTAGTTACCTGGAATGTTAAGGGGTTAAATAACCCCATTAAACGTCAAAGAGTTTTAACACATTTGACCAGACTTAAAGCCGATGTAGCCCTCCTCCAAGAATCCCACCTTACAGAATTGGAGGCTACCAAACTTAAGCGTTGTTGGGTGGGTCACGTTTTTTATTCTCCTGCTTTAGGTAAGAAAAATGGTACAATTATATTATGTCATAAAAAGTTAACTGTTTCAGTTTTATCTCAAGAATGCGATGTTAATGGTCGTTGTGTTCTCATTAATCTTCTTATTGATAAAATACCTAGAGTTATTTTCAATATTTATGCTCCTACAGGTGTTGATAAATTGTTCTGGCCTGCTATTTCTGATAAACTTGTTACCCTCAATGATCAATACGTTATTCTTGGCGGTGATTGCAACCAAGTCTTTGATCCCTTTATAGATAGAAATTCAAAAGTTAAATTTGTTCCTTCCAAAATGCATTCCCAATTTGTCACATCTATACAGAACAATGCTCTAGTTGACATTTGGAGGCTATGTAACCCGGACCTCAGAGAATACACTTTCTATTCCCCCACTCATCACTCCCAATCCCGTATTGATTACCTCTTCCTCAGCAAACCATTAGCACAACTTTCCATTCACTCAGACATAGGCTCCATTTTAATTTCAGACCACGCTCCTGTTTTTGTGGATATTGACCTTATCCCCTACTCCCCTCACTCAGGGCGCTGGAGATTTAATACCTCTTTACTCCTTGATTCCAATTTTTGCACCCAATTAAAATTTTTTACTACTGAATTTTTTACACTTAACCATCTTCCAGAATCTTCCTTTGTCATGGTATGGGATTCATTTAAAGCGGCTGCACGGGGATTCATCATTAATTTCGTTTCTCAAAAGAAAAAGCAATCAATCTCTAAATCAACTCAACTTTTAGATAAAATTAAGAAGTTAGAATATGCTTACTATAAGTCTAACTCTGAATCTTCTCTTCGTGAACTTATATCCGCCAAATTTGATTTTAATAAATATACCACCAATGCTGCCTTAAATTCTCTTCTTAAATGCAATTCCCGCTATTACGGTGGACAGAACAAGATGGGCAAACTTCTAGCCAATTATCTCAAGATACGAAAAGAAAGAACAAAAATGTAATCCTTACAAGGCCCAGCTGGTGTTTCTTTCTTTAAAGACAAGGACATATTAGCTCAATTTGTTTCTTTCTACCAAACTCTTTACACTCCCGAATCTAATCCTGACCCTATCGATCTTCTTACATATTTTCAAAATATCCCCTTTCCGGACTCATCTCATCTTGACTTTCAATCATTAGATTTGGATCTTACCCTTTCTGAAATCTCACATGCAGTCTCTATCCTTCGTCGAGGTAAAGCACCTGGGCCCGATGGTTTTACCATTGAGTTCTACAATCACTTTTCCTCCCTTCTTCTCCCTAAATTACTTTTGTTATTTCAATCCTTTGCGGCTTCCGGTTCTTCTCAGGGTACTTTCCAAGAAGCATTAATATGTTTAATACCTAAACCAGATAAAGATTATACCCTTTGTAAAAATTATCGCCCTATTTCCCTAGTAAACACTGATTATAAAATTTTCGCCAAAATTATAGCTCTTCGATTAGATCCTCTACTACCGGAACTTATTGGCCCTGAACAGTCTGGATTTGTTAAAGGTCGCCTATCGTCAGACAACTCTCGTGTCTTCTTTAATATTTTGAGTAAGGCCGCCTCCCTTTCTACTCCCCTTGCTGCCATCTCCCTAGACGCTGAAAAGGCTTTTGATAGAATAGGATGGGATTTTATGTTTCAAGCACTTCGTTGGTTTGGTTTCCCCCCTAAATTCATTTCTCTTATATCCTTACTTTATTCTAGCCCCCATGCTTCAATCTTTGCAAATGGTATGACTTCCGATTACTTTCCCCTTCAAAGAGGGGTGCGTCAAGGATGCCCCCTATCCCCTCTTTTGTTTATTCTAGCTTTAGAACCCTTTTTAACTAAAATCAGACTCGATGATAATATTACTGGTTTTCACTATGGTTCTCAAAAACAAGCTAAATTATCGGTTTACGCAGATGATATCTTATTTTATTGTTCAAACCCCCAAACAACTCTCCCTTCCTTCCTTAATCAAGTTTCTTCTTACTCAAATGTTTCAGGTTATCGCCTCAACACTGACAAATGCGAAATTTTACCCTTAAACCCTTTATGTCAAAAACATCTCTTTGACTCCTCTGGCTTTTCCTGGCAACCCTCTAAGATTAAGTATCTAGGTATTTGGTTTGCTCCTCGTCTTCCTGACACTCTTAAATTTAATTTCGAATCTCTCTCTAATAAAATTACTACATCGATCAATCGTTGGAACCCTCTCTTCCTTTCCTGGTGGGGTCGTTTGGACTCCATCAAAATGATGCTAGCACCTTTAGTTCTCTACTCTATTTCCATGATTCCCATCCATATCCCAGACCACTATTTCAAGTCGATAGACTCTCTTCTATTAAAATTTTTGTGGAAGGGCAAAAAATCTCGGATAGCTCTCTCTTCCTTGAAAAAGGATAAATCCCTCGACGGCGTCAAATTCCCTAACTTTAAATCATATCATAATGCTTTTTCCTTAAAACAAGCCGTGCGGTGGATTTCTTCTGATCTTCCTCATATTCCTCCTCTATGGCTCACGTTAGAATCTTCTTTTCTTCATCCTTATGACTTTGAAGAAGTTCTATCCTTTTCCTCTAAGGTATCGTTCCCCTATCATTTCTCACTCCTGCTCTCTTCTTCGTCCCTATTTATTGTCCACATACCCCTCTGCTTCCTCCACTCACACCCAACCTATCTGGCATAATAAGCTCCTCAAAATCCGTAACCGATCCTTATATTGGAAAACCTGGCATTCTCTTGGTTTAAAATGGATCTCACAACTTCTTTCAGACACTCAACCTCTTCCTTTTCATGATCTTCAAACGCAATTTTCGCTGCCTTCCTCTTCTCATAAACAGTATTTATCACTGATTCCATCCCTTACCCAATACCTTTCTTCGCTCCCGACCACCAACTCTATCCCTGTCATACACCTTTCGATTTCTAATGCCTTTGACCAATCTCTTTCTGCTTCATTTATTTATAAATCTCTGCAGTCCTCTAACGATCGTACAAAATCTAAAGTTGAGTTGGCTTGGGAAAAAGATTTGTCTCAAATTTGGTCCTTCATTTTATGGGATAAAATTTGGTCTAAGATTCACAGTACATCCAGAGCTGCAAACACTACACAAACCTTATTCTTTATTTACAATCGTACACTATTCACTCCATTAACTCTGTAATCATTCTCCCCAGTCACTCCCTCCACTTGTTGGTCCTGCCCATGCCCTTTGGCTGATTTGAAACATATGTTATTCGAATGTCCTCACATTTTACGTTTCTGGCAATTAGTTTGGTCCCAATTGCAAAAGATTTTCAACTTTACCTTTTCTTTTTCCATCATACACATTTTCTTAGGTTCCCTTTCTCCTGCTTTTACCGGGTCACACCACAAACATAAATTACTTGACCTCTTTATAGCCATTGCTTTTCACCATATTACATCACACTGGAAACAGGCTAAAGATTTTTCTTTTACTGCTTGGTGGAACGCAGTTTGCTTTAATCACCGTCCAGACACTAATTTTGTTTCCCCCATTTCCTTAGCAATCAAACGTGATCTTTTATGGCTCCCCCTTACTGAATATTTATCCAAAATTGCCAGACCTCCTCCCACTTCTCCGATACGTAATGTTGAAGTTTGTAAACCACCGTGAATGCATTTTCTTATTTGTTTATACTGTTCTCCATTACATCTACTGTTTATCATATTATTTATATACTTTTATAATTCAAGATGTTCCTTCATTCCCCTATGTTCCTGACATTTATTGCTTATTCTATTTTTATGTATAAGATAGCCTCAATAAGTTTCGCCATTATGTAAGAGAGATTTCATGTTTCTCATAACTTTTGACTGTTTCTTCATTTTCTGTCTTTGCTTCTTTTTATTTTTAATAAACTTCAAACTTAAAAAAATAAAGAAATGCACGCATATCATTTGTATGCAGAAAGTGGCAGGCACCGCGCGGTGCCTGCCGCTTTCTACATACAAATGCAGGGGGGTACCATAGGTACCCCCCATGTGCACCCCCCACCTCCCCTTCACCTAGGGGGCCCGCAACGGGCCCTCGCAGTGAAGTTACACATGCTTTTCCACGGCAGAAAAACCGCAGCGGAAAAGCATGTATTACTTCCCATCCTAATCTGACTGACGGTGTTTGATAGACACCGTCACCAGATTAGAGCTTTTCCGCCGCGGTTGTAAGCCAGCCGCGGAGGAAAAGCTGCGGACGGAAACCAGGACCCACCAGCCATCCTAATAAGGCGGTGGGTCTTTGGTCAGTCCGCTGAGGTTTTTCCGCATCCTCTGGGCCGGCGGTGGCTACCACCGACCCCGAGGATGCGGAAAAACCGCAATCCTAATGAGCCCCCTAATGTGGACTGATAGGAATATGCGGGTCCGGACAGGAGCTGAGACATCTCCCAGTACACTTGCAGAACCGGTAACCTAAAAGAAAACTATGAGGTATCTGAAAAATGATCTCATTCTTTGCTGCGACTTGAAAAAAATACGGAATAGAGAAAGTGTGAAATAAAATAACAATTCATGACAAGGAACGCCCCAAAAACATCCAATGGAGAACCAAATGGTAAAACGTCTCCACCACCTTATACCCATGAAGTTTGAAGTTTGAAGTTTATTGATTTGTATAGCGCTGCAGCACCCAAAAGGGTATCTCTGCGCTTAGGATGGGAGAAATCAGCCGAGGCAGAGAACTAGAAAAGGTGAGTTTTCAGGAGCTTTCTGAACTGGGGGAGATTCTGACGGTTGCGGAGATGGAAAGGTAGCTTATTCCAAAAGGCAGGGGCAAGGTAAGAGAATGCTTTGCCTGCGCTGCCCGCTTTTTTAATTCTAGGGGTGCATAACAGAATTTCAGAGCCTGATCTAAGCACGTGTGCAGGGGTGTACATTGCTAGTTTGTTAGAAAGATAGGGAGGGCCTTGACCATTGAGGGCTTTGAAGATAGTGCAGCCCACTTTGAATTTTACCTGCTTTCTATCGGGGAGCCAGTGGAGATTATTAAGGAGGGGAGAAGAGGGTGTTTTGGCTGGGGCGTCAGCTACGAGATGGGCGGCCGTGTTCTGCACCACTTTTAGTTTATTGAGGACACCTTTGTTTGCCGAAAAAAGCAGAGCGTTACAATAGTCTAGTTTACTTAGTACTATGGCTTGCATTAACGTTTTTTTGGTGGAAGAGGGTAGAAGGGGAAAAATCCTTCTAAGTAGACTAAGGATGTAGAAGCAGAAGCCAGAAGTGTTATTAGCATGTGCCTCAAGGGTTAGGTTTTGATCAATTCTGATGCCTATGTTCGTGCCCACTTCCTTAGGGGCCGGGGCATGACCCAGTTCCTCAGGCCACCAGTTAGGTGACCGGCAAGTAACAGCTCCTCCAAACAGCATGATTTCTGATTTCCCGGAGTTTAGTTGTAAGAAGTTAGTCCGCATCCAGGCAGCAATAGCTTTCATGCTTTCGGAGAAAATGAGCTGTATATCTGGGCTATTTTTACAAAATGTGAGGAGGAGCTGTGTGTTGTCTGCGCATGAGATGGGATTGAATCCTAAGGACCTCATGAGTTTAGCCAGAGGGGTAACATAAATGTTAAAAAAGGGTGGGGCTCAGGCAAGAGCCCTGCGGAACCCCCTTGGTCACTTTGGTAGGTGTATATTTATAGGTTCATAGGGTATCAGTCTGTGTTCAGTCAGTTAGGAAGTCAAGTCAAAGTCAAGTTAAAATTTACTTTCATTTGATTCATTAAAAATCATAAAAGGATGGACAACCATCATAAAACGCAATGCTTTAAAGTATACATTTTAAAAACATAACAGGACTTAATGTCAATATCACGATAGGGGCACGCTTATTATTTTAAAATAATGACGAATATGACAATACATTTGGGAAATATGTGCTAATTAATTGGCTGCTTGGCAGAGTCGCATTTTGCGAGTTCTTTTGCTGCGATTTTCCACAGTATTATGGCTCTGCAGGACAGGGGAATTGACGACCCTCCGAGACATTTAATGACCGCTTCTCTACATGTTCTTATTTGTTCCTTCCTTAGAGCCTCCCGAAGGATAGATTTTCGAGTTTCCAATAAAGAAGAGCAAGTACTGATTCATGTCATGACATAGGCCCTTATTTGTCTTCTTGTGTTTTTTTGTTTTACGTTTGTTGTGTTAGCAAGTTTGAAGGCTCGACTGTTTGAGATGAGGTATATTTGAGTTTGGTTATGCAAGATAGTGTATGAATGCCTCACATTTGATGTCTATCATATCATGCATGTCTGTCTTGACATTTTTTTTTAGGTGTGTTCACATATTTATACATAGCTTTTGTATTATGTGCCTATTGGAATTGTTGATTAAAAAGAAATAAACAATGATGGATTAAATCCAATCACATGGCTAATAATTCATTGGTTATCAGCCTATTGAACTAGCTGTTGTTCAGAGTAGAGCTCAGTATTTGCTTTCTGTTAGTGTTTATTTGGTATTTAGGATTTTGGCATCTTTAGTATTCAGAATTTCCGAGCCGTATGAAATGGAAAGTAAACATTTTGCAGCAATCACTTTAAGCAGATGGGCGGTAGAGCATCCTATAAGTTTTTTCCTTAGAGTTTTAAAAGCAAACAACAGTTGTTTGGCTTTCATGCAGCCTTGATCCAAGTGTGATTTGAAGTTAAGCTTACAATCTAGCTGAAAGCCTAGGTATTTATAGCACATAACCCTAGACAATGGATGCTCACCCAATTTCCAGGAAAAACTTTGCCTTTTCGATGTTTTAATAGATTTCGAGAAACACATAACTTTTGTTTTATGATGGATAATCGTACGTTGGTTCAAGGTAGCATAGTCTCCTAATTCTGTAATCAGTTTCTGCAGGCCTATAGGAGTTTGTGCTAGCAGGACAATGTCATCGGCATATTGGACGCACGGTATAGTTTTTTTTCCCAATTTAGGAGGGTCGGCTTTGATTAACCAAAGGCGCTTATCAAGGTCGAAGGTGCAAATGTTAAATGGGCAGGGTGCTAACACGCATTAGCTTATTAAATGTTGGAATTTTGCCAGTTAAACTGGACCCATCTCCTTTCTTGATTTGGACCCACGTGTGTGAATACAGATTGATGATGGCCATCAGGAGTCGTGGCGGGACCCCCCAGTCTTGCATTTTTGCCCATAAGTTAGCTCTTGAAACTTTATCAAAAGCTGCTTTTAGGTCGATAAAGCAGGCGTACAAAGGCCTAGATTTTGCAAATGCTTGATTGGCTGTGAGAGTAACCGCTGAAATATTGGTGAGGGTACCCAACCCTGCCCGGAATCCAGTTTGCGTGTGGGGTATTATGTTTGATCGGCTGACCCAAGCCTCTAACTCAACTAAAAGATTAGATGCGTTTAATTTCGCCTCCACATCTATAAATGCGATTAATCTGTAATTGGAGGGATCTGAGCGGGAACCCGACTTGTGGATTGGGTTAAGGGTACTTTCTCTCCAAGACTCAGGGACCAAACCGCATGTTATGGCTTTGGTAAAAAGGGGAGTCAGGAGACAAGACGAAAATGGAGGGTCATACTGAAACAGGGCGTTTGGTAGTCCATTAGGACCTGGAGCTCCCTCAGGTTTTACATTTTTTATTATTTTTAGTACTTTTTCAGCGAAAATGACTCTAAAACTGCAGACGATTCATGGGTCAGGGTATTGTTGGCTTGTCTTCCGCCGCCGGCCCCATTTGCTGTAATAGTTCCGTCATTTGGGGCAATTGAGGGTCGGGTTTCATTATATAGGTGTTCGATGTGGGCTTTCCAAGTTGCTTCCATTACATCCGAGCTATGATGTTGATTCCTGCCGTTAGTTAACTGATTGATTTGATCCCAGACACGCTTGGAGTCCCTTAGTTTACTTTCATAGAGAAGTTTTGCCCAGATATGTTCATTGTACTCTTTTTGGCCAATCTTATGTCCCTTTTGTGCTCCTTTCTTGCTTTTGCAATTAAAAGCAGGATTCCCAGGTGGTGTTCTGGGCCCTGTGATCGTAATTGTCTAAGGTACTTATTTAGTTGTCGTTTTTGTTTCCTCAGGCGTTTGGTGTATACCAGCCTTCCCCCTTTGAATTTCCTGCTTTATGGCCATGGACATGCTTCGAAAATTTGTTGTTTATGACATGGATGAGGACTCCCAGGCCGTTATACTCAGTGTTTCTAGATTAGAACTTTCCAAGAGGCTGGAATATATACATTTTCCATCAAAGGCGTTTTAAGTTATAACATTGGGCTAGAGAAGACATCGCCTTTGGTTTCTCTGGAATGCGAAACTTCCTATTAAAATGAAAGATTGTGGTTGATGATCGCTTTCCGCCCCATCTTTTATTTGAAAGTTCTCAATGTATGGAAAAAGGTCCTAGTCCGTAAACGTGTAGTCAATGGTTGAACATGATTTTTGGGTGACCCTTGTGTATGCTGGGGGCCGATCTGTCGGGCTTTGACCATTGAGTACACGCATTGAGAGATCGTTCATGTGGGCTGCGCAACTCTCACCGAGGGTGACCTGTCGATTGGAGGCTAATATAGCCTCTGTATTATCCTTATTTCTGTCATGTTGTAAATTCATGTTGAAGTCGCCCGACAGTATGATGTTGGCATCCGGGTAAGCTAGTTTTAATGTTGTTAATGATGTAATTAGTTGTTCGATTCTTAGGCTCTTTTGATTGGATGCCGGGTGAATGTAGATGTTGAGTGTAAGGAGACTGTGGGACAACAAGACATCTAATTTGACACATGACATCCAAGAGAAATCTAGGTCAATTATTGAAGCATGCCATGGGATTTCTGCTGAAATAAAGGTGGAGAGGCCTCTTTTTGCTCTTCCGTATTTAGTGCCTCTTTTGGCCGGATTCTGAAATTCTTTGTAACAGGTTATTGGAGAGGGGCTTATCTGCCAGGATTCTTGAAAAAGAAGAATGTTGTACTGTGTTATGAAATCCATGAAGTCGGGATTTTCAGGTTTTGTTTGCAGTCTGTGCACATTCCAAGAACATATATTGCAACCTTGGTATATGTATGAAGCTGTTGAGAGGGTAATTCATGCCCTTCCCGTGGGGGTAACTGTCATACTCAGATGCCGGGAACCCGAGGGCTTGCTGGCTTCAGGATGGTCAAAGGTAATGGTGATTTTCCTGACCAGGGACTCTTTCTCCTTTGTTAGGCTGCGCAGATCTGGGCCTATTGCCCCTTTTAACAGACAAGTTGTGTGAGTTGGTAGTTGTAATGGACTGGGATAACAGAGAGGGGCTATCTTTTTAAGCTCGATACCCCATTTGGCAAACGTGTCCTTCTGCTGCCAGATCTGTTCGATGAGAGTATTATTGGCGAATGTGGCAATTGTAAATTCTTGACCCGTAGGGCTCGAGTTTCGTTTGAACTCGATGCTTTCCATGTCATTGGAATTGATGTGGCTCAAGGGGAGGAGATCTTTAAATAATTTGAGCAGTCCAGTTCTGTTGAGAGTATCATGCACTCCCCTTGAGACATATTGGGGGTTAAAAACCAATTTATTATTGTTTGGCATGTCGTGCTGCTGAGCTGAGCTCCTTCCGATTTCATTCTTTGCCACCTTGGGCTCTGAGAAAATCGAAAATAGATCTTGGAATTCCGGAGTGTTTCTTTGTGTATGAATTTCACCTCCCGTATTTGTTTCTGAATTACCGCTTATACCTGGGCCAATTTCCTGGGTAAAGATAGCCTCCCCTGGTCTTGTTTCCCTTATAGCCATTGTGGTGGTCTCTACTATTGGTTGTGTGGCCTGAGTTTTTAGATTGTTTTTCACCTTACTTGCTGCAGGTTTGAATAAGCAATATTTTTTCTGGCGGAGGTGGCTCCCTTGTGATGAGAATTGAAGTACTTTGGGTAGCTAGCAGGATAGAAGGTGAGGTTGATTGCTCTTTGGGACTAGCTGCTTCAGTGCTATTTTGTGGTACTTTGTCTTCTTTGCGAGTTCCCTTTTGAGCGGATCTTACCCGGATTTGGTCTAATGCCTGGCTTTTGTGTTTGCTCTTTCTGGACGTTTGCAGTCGTTTTCTCTCGTGTTTAGTTTGTGGCTTGGATACTTTTAGTTGAAGACAGTCACCCACTTCAGGGCCACCCCTGAACACCTATGTCTCGAAGTCTCTCCAGTAGGATCAGGTGTGAGATGGTATCGAAGGCTGCTAACAGGTCAAGCAGCACCAAGAGTGCTGCCTGACCCTTGTCTATTGCCATTCGATGTTATAAGTTACCTCGAAAAGAGCCGATTCGGTACTGTGTTTGGCCCAAAAACCTGACCTTGAGATGTCCACGTGGTGAGAGGCTTCAATAAACTCAGACAAGTGTTTGTTAATATGTCTTTCAATGAGCTTGGTCTGCAGAGGGAGTAAGGATATAGGTCGGTAGTTAGCCAGTTCCGCAGTCGGGATCTTGAGGTTTTAAAGTATGGGTACTACTTGTGTGTTTTTCCATTCAGGAGGGAGTCTACCTGAGTTCATGGAGCTATTGAGGATAGAACAATGAAGTAATTGCCTGTGCACTCCTGTAATGTATACTAAATTACTCTAGTGCTAAACTATTTCAACAAAAGTGTGTGTGCTGTTTGGTTGGAAGGCAGCCAGCCTGATTAAAGAAACAACATCTAGTGGAATCACCACTAGTATCCCAAACGCACAACAATTTGAAAGTATATCGAAAGAAACACAGTAAACCGTGCTTAGTCAAAGATCAAACAGAAATTTCTCTTTGTTGCTAGAAAGAAGATTCTTTTTTGTATAAACACATGTTCGACAAGCATTGGTAAACTAAATTTTTGCTTATTCCAAAAACATAATCAATATAACATTGCTAATAAGAAAATTCTTGACAATATCACACCTTAAAGAAAGCTCAATGCATTTCGGGAAACTCCCTTCGTCAGGGGAAATGTGGAGATAATAGACATAAAATACTCTCAATTCTCTATATCTGTGATTGAATTTAAATAACCGTTTACGGGATACTTCAAAAACAGAGATATTATTCAAAATTTACTAAGTAGCAGTTCGAAAAACATTATTCTACAGTGTGGTATCACGTAGCAGTGATTCCCTAATAGACTTATTGCTAGGTCAAATAGCGCTGAGATGTGAGATACAAGCTAGTATGAACAGACCGCCACCATAAAGTTTAACATACTGAAGTATACTGTTGCCCTAAGGACACTGTTCATTGTAATATGCCAATACCACCGATGTGAAAGTTAGAGTTCCAAAGAAACCAAGTGCAATGTCATTACAATTATAAGCGTACTCACTTCAGTAAGAGGGTGTATATCTATGGGCAACTGCGTGTCCATATAGGAAATCTAAGAGACTGCGTCTGTTTGTGCATCAACAGAAACAAGTAGTGATGTTAACCCATGATGAGCCAAATACTACTTTTGGGTAATAGAAGGAACTATTGTTCCATACATTAAGCAGTAATTATGTTTATAAAATCAAACTCACTATTTGAAGGTGATGTAGCTAAGATCCTCTGGTACACATGCAGTTGTCACTACAATGTAAATCCGAACAGAAGACAAATTGATTGTCTCTGTGGTGTGCCTGAAGTTTTTGTGCTCGAGACAGTCAGCAAGTAAACATGAGGATAGAGCAGATGGGAATGGCGAGCTGGTCAGCAAATCTGGAAGCAATTTTAGAAGGGATAATGTCCAGGGGAGAGAAGGAGTCAAGCTAGCCGGGCTGATGAGAGGTGTTACCTCGAAACCGGTCCGGTCCTCGGATGCTTGATTCCGTTCTGGGAAGGACATGGCTTTTGTAGTTCGGACTGGACTGTTCCCATGGGGCACAGGGTCAGAGCTGATTTCCATATCGCCATTGTCTAACCCAGGGTGGTGTGGAGTGCAAAAAAACGATGGATTTGGGCCCAGATCTTCTGACTGGGATGAATGTGTGACATTGATCCACATTCGGTCCATCACCTGTTTTGTTTGCAATACCGCCATAAGTGCGCTGGGGATGCTCAGACGTGGGTCCCAGGCACTCCACACCACTGGAGTCAAGCTAGCCGGGCTGATGAGAGGTGTTACCTCGAAACCGGTCCGGTCCTCGGATGCTTGATTCCGTTCTGGGAAGGACATGGCTTTTGTAGTTCGGACTGGACTGTTCCCATGGGGCACAGGGTCAGAGCTGATTTGCATATCGCCATTGTCTAACCCAGGGTGGTGTGGAGTGCAAAAAAACGATGGATTTGGGCCCAGATCTTCTGACTGGGATGAATGTGTGACATTGATCCACATTCGGTCCATCACCTGTTTTGTTAAGAATATAATGTGGCATGTCTCATGGTGTACTATTCTACCTCCTCAGTACTCTACATAGTGTAGAATTGTTCACAGTAGGAACGAAGACCCTTGAGCAAAATCCACCTTTTAAAAAATTTCCAGTGGGGAAAACATTTTCTGCACCGTGAAAACACTTCCCCTACACCCCAGAAATTTGGGGCTGATCCCTTACACTTCCCTTCATGGAAGGGGAGTTTTTCCTGCCCCTGACTGACGTAAATCTATGACCATTTCAAGGATGGGAAAGGGTCAAATAGCAGTTTGAGAATGCCTGAAAACCTACATGTTTGTGAGCATTCCTAAACTTGCCAGGAATACTATGCCCAACCATTTAGTGATATTTAGGACTGCAGATTTGTCTACACTTCTGGTGCCAGTAGTCCATTAGTGAAGTCCTGGTAGGTGTCAAAGGAGTTAATTTCAGCCATATTTGTGTTTATGGCCATATGTTTATGTCTGGAAATATCTTTGTGAATAGGGCACTGTGTGCACATAATCAGAATAGCTTGCCATCAAAGAATCCTGCTCATTAAGGTTAAAAAAATCCCCTCCTTCCACATTTATGCCACAGGCTTGAATTAAATATGAAGGCCATAGACAGGAGGATGTATTTTTTGCACGACAGGCAATGAGTTGTCCTGAGATAAACTTTCGAATTCGAAAAAATGAGAACTTCACAGTCAGGATGAAAATGTTGGAGCACGGCTTTAATGTTAAGAAAAAACACAAATGTACCTTCTTCATAAGTAGGCGTCTGGAAATTCAGCATGAGATTTTCTTCGTAATGTTTTAATTGCAAGGTCTAACAACGCAAACAAAACATACATCACTGGTATTTCATGTAGCAATATATTGCGCATAGCAATAATATATGTACATTTATGCAATGTTCTTTTACAAGTGTATCTGTCGGTGTTGCTGACTTGTTCTTAAACTAATATTTAATGTATACATTGCTGTAGCACATGACAACTTAATACTATGTAAACTAATATTTGTAGTTACTAATTTTTAGGTCGAGCCTAGACAGCGCACATGCAATGTCTGCGAAACCTGCTGTTTTCAATCAAACAAATTTGTCCCTTCTGCTGCTTATCATAGGTTCACTCCAGTGTCCTCTTCTTTGCTGCCTTCTAAGTCATTTGCGCAGCCAATACCTCACTTCCTTACACAGCTGAGGAGCACCGGCCAAGTACATTTTCCTTATGCTTGCATTCATTAGCTGTTGTTTGGGCAAAATCTTTTTTTTCTTGTTGCTTTCTGCCTGTCACTGCTTGTTTTTTTGGCTTCCATCTTCTGCAGGTGTTTTGCTGCTGGGAATTCATCATGTTACTTGGGGGAGGGCTAAACAAATCACAGCTCATTGCACTGCAGATGCCAACCCAAGTGCTTGGGACTTCACAACACACCAGACCACATAACACTTGGAGCTCCTTGGCATTATTGATGCAACAAGCAAGAAAATGTTTGCACTTGCATTGTTTTCAAGAAAGGGCAGTGGAGGGGGGGGGGGGATGTTATATTCCATATAGGTACCCTGATATAGGCTCAGGTAACAATGTAACCCGTCACATGTATTCTTCCCTACATTGCACTTATAACGGTTTACAGGGACTGACCTTTTACCTAGATACAACACTGCATTCAGAACGCAGGTTTTCCCTAGTTCGAAATCTCATACATTATGCATGAGGATCCTTGGAAGCACAGCAGGACTACCATCTACTGTAAAAAGTCTGTGTATAAAGTTCATGCCAGATGTCAACCTTTGTCCGACACAGTAATACAGCCAGGTAGGACCCCTGGGGAGAATTATGGGTATATATATACATATCACATTTTCAAAGACAGACAGAGGAAACCAGGACTGCATGCAGACACTCCAGCTCACAGTGGTATAAAACATCCCTTGCGGTGTACAACTAAAGACCAGGACGGGGTCCCACTGTCTCTCACTTCAGGTAATGGGGTTGACTTTATCCTAGAGGGATTCTTGGCTTAATGCCTACACACATACTAGGTACTCTTAGGTACATCTAGTTAGGGAGGCATCGTAATAGTATGCATCTTTTTATCATGTATTTTTCATTCTTGTATGTATTCATAATTACTGCAAGATGGTAGAGCTTTACCATCTGTTTCTTTCATAGTAATGCTAATCATTTATATCTTTTACTGTCTAACAGTTGTTGAAGCTCATCTATTTTACACCAGAATAACAACTGTTCAATAAATACTTATTGAAAGCCCAGCCTCTTCATTCTGTGTATGTCTCTCAGATAAACTAAGTAAGCATGAGTGACTGAGTAAAAAGAAGTATATTGTTTCCATGGTCCTGAGGGTTCAGGGTTGTCATGTTCGATGGTTGCCAAGAACTATTCTCTCCTTGATAAGAGGAGATTTTTGTGGCACTGTGAGATAGCGGATACAAAAGGCCAACATACCCGTTGGGGGTGTTCAGAGTCAGTCTGACACCAATCCAGCAATGTATGCTGTCCAAACGCACAGACCCTGTATAGATTTACAGGAACTACACGACATGGCGCCGCCAATGTTGTTTGAGTACTTATTTAACAGTATAATCTGAGTAGTTCAGCCATGCTAGTCTCAGAGATCCCTACTCATAATTCCCCAGAGATGTCTGGAGTGGGTGGGCACAAATTCCGCCACAGCTGAGTAGACAAAAATACTATGTATTGGCTGTCGGTTAATCAGACTTGAAGGACATTGTGTTCCTAAATTGTGCAAAACACCTTATCTTAATTCCCTTAAAAAGCTCTTCTTCTCTAAAACAATGACTGAAAAAACAAACAATGCGGATGGAGTTGTGCAGAATTTGTACCTCTCGGATGACGAAGAAGATGCAGATGCAATTCAGATTGCAGAAAATGTTTAGAATGCCATTACCCTAAAACTGGTGTGGTGAGCAAAAGAATGATGGATTAAACCCGGAACCTTGTGACTGGGGTGAGTGTTTGCTTTGTCCAGCATTCTGTCCATCAATTGTTTCTTTTGCATATGTCGCCCTAAGTGGGAAGGGTATGTCCAGATGTGGGTCCCATGCTCACTGCATCACAGGATTCAAGCTTGCCAGGCTGATGAAGGGTGATGCCCTGAAACCGGTCCCAGGAAGCTTTTTTCCGGACCAGGGAGGACCTGGCATGGCAGTTTGGGCTGGACTGTTCCCACAAGGAACAGGGTCAAGACTGATTTACATATAGCTGGGTCCAAACTGGGGTGGTGTGGTGAGCAAATGAATGATAGATTAAACCCAGATCCTTGTCCAGCATTCCGTCCATCTATTGTTTCTTTTGCATATGTTGCCCTAAGTGGGAAGGGTATGCCCAGATGTGGGTCCCATGCTCACTGCACCACAGGATTCAAGCTAGCCTGGCTGATGAAGGGTGATGGCCTGAAACCAGTCCCAGGATGCATTTTTCCGGTCCAGGGAGGACCTGGCTTGGCATTTTGGGCTGGACTGTTTCCATAAGGAACAGGGTCAAGATTGATTTGCATATAGCTGGGACCAAACTGGGATGGTGTGGTGAGCAAAAGAATGATGGGTTAAACCCATATCCTTGTGACTGGGGGTAAATGTTTGCATTGTCCAGCATTCTGTCCATCAATTGTTTAGTTTGCATATATTACACTAAAACTAGGCGCACACAGTCTAACCTCAAGGTGTAGACCAGTAACCTTCGTGACTGAGGCACATAAGTCATATAGAACAGATGTATTCTATTCATGGGTTACATTTCCAGTTACAAATGCAAGAACAAAGACATTTCACTACAACACGGAAGGTGAAATACCAAACGAATAATGTCCTTATGGAGACATTGAAGTTCCACTCACTTACCAGGAACATTAATACTGGTTTAAAGGTGCCCTCCCCTATACAAGAAATAGAGTAAGACGTGGTCCGCTCGGAAGAGAAGGAGCGATGTGGCCAATAATAGTGGCCTACACACCACATCCTGACATTGAAACAATGACAGGAGGAGACTTACTTATATTTCACAAAGAATTAATAATAATTTACAGAAACATGACAAAGTTTGTCATGAGGACACTCAAAGTCCAGCCAGCAATGGCTACAACAAACATAACTCCAGTTCAAAATACAGCAACTGAAATTACACCACAAACTTTACATGTAGTAAAGGGTAAAATTACTGCAAAACATTCTGGGTAGCTCAGAAATAACACACTATAAGCAGCATTCCTGTATACTAGGCCTTATGAAAAACACAGAATGCTGACCATCTGCTTGCCCATGGGGATAACACAACAGATAAAGGATTGTACCTCCTGGGTTACAGTCTTTTCTGCCATAAATACCAGAACAAGTGTTATCCCGACATTAGCAGTAATACCAGATGTAGTAAGACAAATACAAAATGAGCATGGAGCAGAATCTGCTCTGAACTTAGGGATGAAATTACTAGGTAATTATGCCCAGGTATCAGCTATAATACTAGCAAATTTGTTAGCGATAGCTAGGTAATAGGGAGATAATTTTAGCTCCACTTTCTTGGCTTTTAAAGACAAAAAAACTGAGATAAACCCCCTTGATAATATGCCCCTTAAAGTTTAATTTCTCGCGTATCTTGACATGGACGGATCACTACTTGATTTTATTTTCATACCCTCTTAGTACTAGCTCCACCAACTGGAAGCCGTCTAACCCTTCAAAATCTCAAACGGGCAGACCTTGGAAGCGTTCAAGGAGACGATTCCACGTTATAATAAGGACTCTGGACAAAGCTCACAGGATACCTCCACTATGCTGGCCAGATTTAATTTGGCTGTGACACAGACTCTGGACATAGTCATCCCTGAGTGTAATAAGAAGCCCGGTACCCGTCAAAAATCGGCCCCATGGTATTCAGGGGAGCTAAAAATTGACAAGTCTTCATGTAAAGTCCTAGAGAGACGATGGAGAAGAACTAAAGATGAGGTGGATAAACTAAGTTATCAATCAACCTTAGCCTGCTATCACCAAAAAATTACAACGGCCAGATGCGCATTCATTCAGCTTCAAATAGAAAAGGCCGGAAACTCATCTTAGGCACTGTTTGATATTGTTAAAGATTTTGCTTCTCCTCAAGCATGTAAACAGTCAAACTTAGAAACACAGGAGCTCTGTGATTCTTTAGAGAGACACTTTCAAAATAAAATTTTATTAATATACGATAATTTTCCTACCAGGTGTACTAATTATATCAGACCTACTGGGTGTTCTGATGTCCTCACGTCAGCTCATGGTTGTCATCTTAATCATTTTGAACCCATCTCACTTGAGGACATAAGTCATCAATTCCAAGCATTAAAATGAGGATCCCCGAGTGATATACGCCACCCTAACACTATGGCCCTTCTTGCTTCCACCTGTGCTTCATCAATTCAGGAATTTTTTTACTCCTCCATTTCAATGGGCTCTATTTCAATAGCTTGAAAGGAAGCCTATAGTCGCCCAGTCCTTAAAAAATCGACAGCAGATTCTCAGGTCTTGAATAATTACAGACCCATATCTCTGTTACCTTTGTTGGGGAAGATACTGGAAACCCATATAAATAAACAACTGAGCCATTATTTAGAGATGAATAATATCTTGGACCCCATGCAGTCAGGCTTTCGGCCGGGCTTTAGTACTGAGACCGCCATATTGGCGGTCATGGATTCAATAAGACTAACCCTGGACGAGGGAGGATCCGCAATACTCATCCTCTTAGACCTCTCCGCAGCATTCAATTATGTCTCCCATCGATGCTTGTGGAGAGGTTGCGGGAATGTGGTGTTGGAGACCTCTCTCTGAAATGGCTAAAAAGTTTTCTGGCAGACAGAGGGCAAACGGGCATGCTGGGCCCTTTTAGGTCTCAAAAAGTCCTGCTAGACAAGGTATTCCCGCAGGGCTCTTGCTTGAGTCCCACTCTCTTTAATGTGTACATGGCTCCATTGGCCAAGCTCGATCGACTTTTTAGGTTTGAGATACTCAACTGATCTTCCCTATTGGATCGAACCTAAATGAGAAAAGATTGCATTTTTCGGCAGGAATGTTGGCCATCTCAAACTGGATTGCAGAATGCTGCCTCCAACTTAATCCAGGAAAAACAGAGCTTATGCTTCTGGGAAGAACACAGAATATTCATTTGGCCAATTGGTGGCCTGCCCAGTTGGGGATGGCCCCCAATCCCTCATCAGTAAATAGCCTGGGAATACAATTAGATGACAAATTGACTATGAAGGACAATGTCAAAAGCATCATGGGCTCTAGCTACTATAGTCTTTGACTGCTCCGTAGAATTATTCCATACCTACCAGTGAAACATCACAGAATGGTGGTCCAGGCGATGGTGGTGAGCCGCCTGGACTACGGGAATGCTCTACTGGCCGAAGTGGGTGAAACCCTGGTAGCAAAACTCCAAGTCATCCAAAACACAGCAGCAAGGATGGTCCTAAACCATTCCCCAGGCTCTCCATCACTCCCCCTGCTCAAAGAGCTTCACTGGCTATCACTGAGGTCATTTTTCAAGATCTGGGGCGAGATTTAGGTCGCCAATTACCAGTCGGTAATGGCCGATTTCGGCCGTTACAGACCGGTAATTGGTTTTTGAGATGTAAGGGCCTCTATTTTACAGAATCGGTAAATTTACCCAATCGGTAACTTTACAGTTTCTGTAAAATACCGAATCGGTAATTTGACCGATTCAGTAAATCCCAGATGTAGATAGCACTGTTTACAGTGCTACATGCCTTCAGAATTCGGTATTTTACCACCCAATCCAATTGGATGGTAAAGTACCGAATTCAGGTGTACATGCGCATCTGTACATGTACACCTGTACCATGTGACACACAGACATGCCCTTAGGGCATGTATGTGTGCCACATGTCACACAAGCCTGTACTTGGGGTGCTAGAGGGTGTCAAAGTGAAACCCCCTGCACCCTTGCAGGATTCAGTATTTACCGATTCGGTAAATACCGAATCGGTATTGCCCATTGATTCCTATGGGCTTCAAGGACCATAGGAATCAATGGGCAATACCGATTCGGTATTTACCGAATCTGTAAATACCGAATCATACAGATTCGGTAATTCTAAAATAAGAATTACCTACATCTGCCCCCTTCCGATTTACCGACTCTTAAATACCGAATCAGTATGATTCGGTATTTAAGAGTCGGTAAATCGGAATTACCTACATCTGGCCCCTGTTGTTTCACCTTTAAAGCCATCAACGGAACAGGTCCTGGTTACTTGCAAAAGAAACTTTGTAAGCAGACCTCCTGCCGTAACCTGAGATCAAATGAAAAGGCGCTGCTGATGATTCCACGCATTCGGCGGACTCGCTCAGGGGGCAAAGATTTTTCATATATGGCTCCTAAGTATTGGAACTTCTTACCAGAGGCTTTGCGTAAATCCACCTCCTATCTGGGTTTTAGGAAACTACTTAAGGCCTTCTTATTTTAATTCTCTTTGGCTCTGATACACAATTTCTCTCTCCGGTTTTCGCCTCAGAAAGCGCTGAGATGCCCCTGGGTGAGTCATGTGCTATATAAGAGGCCAATAACTTAACATAACGGTGAAAATACCTGATACTAGAGAAAGGGTCGCACATAAGTTATATGAAATAACACTCCAGATGGAGGGGGACAAGCCAAGGTATGTAAGAGGCCTCTTTTGGGAGAACCAGATGTTTGGCTATGACATTCCTTTAGCTGGACAAGATTGGCCGCTAGCATTTTTCATGGATTGCCCTAGGGGAGAAACAGTAATTTTACCAGCATTTTTGCCCCTCTTCCCAAATATCTAAAACACACATATGCATGGGAGTGGGCAGTAGTCCTAGTCCCAGCATTATATAAAACCATGTTGGATGGGATGAGGATTCAATCCACCACATATTTCCATTAAAAAATACTCCGACTCCACAGAGGCAGAATCCAAAAAGCAAGAAGCTAAAAAAACAGGTCACAGAGATCCTGGATCAACTTGAATACCAAGAGGTGATTGAAACTTGCACCTCTCAAATGAATAATCCTTTGTTTCCTGTAATGAAACCTGGGAACTCATATAATCTAGTTTTAGATTACAGACATCTAAACACTTGCACTAAAATATTTGCAGTACAAAATGCACACAGTTCCGCACTAATGAATAACATTGTGCGGAAAAAATTCAAAACAACATGAGATATCTTAAATGGATTTTTTGCCAAATATATAGCGCCTGAAAACTAGTATTTTTTAATTGCATTCTCCATGTTAGGCTCCCAGCTGCACTTTTGTAGAATCCCACAGGGGTATAAGAACAGCCCCGGGTGATTTTCGACCAGAGTAAATGAATTACTTCAACATCAGGATGAAGAGGCATTGTCCTATGTGGATGATACTTATCTAATGGATGATGACCTGGAGGAACACTTGACCAGAGTGAATACCATAATATTGGGATTTCCCTCTGAAGGCTATAAATGTCATTTTAAGAAATTAAAGATAGCCCACCTCTTATTTTTAGGATATGAGCTCTCAAGTGAAAGGAAAAAGTTTAGCAGCCAACTTTTTAGAAAAATGTGCTTTGCTCCAAACTCAGAAATCATTAAAAAACTTACAATCAATACTGGGATTCCTGAACTTTGGCAGAACAGGCATTTTGGATTAAGCAGAAAGAGCTAAACCTTTCTACGAAGACTTGACTTTTCAATTAGACAATGGACACAGGAACACACCGATATTATTTGTTCCCTACAAGCTGATATGATAGCTTCAAAACACTTACAGACATGCATAAATGTACACAACCTGGTGGTCCGAATAGTTACGGGTCAATCAGGGTACACATACCTAACTTATAACGAAGGTGAAACAATATCAATAGCATACAAATCACATTTTTTACTCAAATGCTAAGATGTGTTTTGCATCAACAGAAAAAATTCTGACTGCTGTAGTGAGAGAAAGAGCAGTGACTCAGGGGAAACTATTAATTGTCGTATCCGCAGTACCGGTCTTATAGGCAGCTACAAAGGCTAGCATTCCGAACGCTAAAACCTTACATCCGAGATGGATACAATGGGCTAATTCTCTTACTGCATCAGATGTAGAATACAGGTATGACCAAGTTTAAAAACACAGGCATTACTGCAATATGAACAAGAATATTCTTTCCCTAATGAAATAATGTCTCTAGATCAGTATGAATTTATAATTTACACTGACAGATCTGCTCAGCCAGCCATTGGAAGTAAGCAGCAATACAGCACTGCATGCGCAATCGTGTGAGGGCACATGTAGTATGGAAAATTTAATGCGAGTTGTACTAAAACTCAGTCTCTAGGAGACTGCACGGCACAGCTAGCAGAATTGAAAGCCTTATTACTGGCACTGGTAAATATGGATCGAGAATTCTCCACACTAATCGTGTATGGTTCCTTTTACTGTGTACAGTCATATAATGAATATTTACACCAATGGCGACAAAATGAGTTCAAAGATGCAAAAGGAGGCACAATTGAGCACAAAACGCTATGGGAACAGGTAGTGGAGTTGAAAAACAAACTACAAAGGGCTCACGTGATACACACACTGAGTCATCAACGTGATGACATTCACATTGAAGGGAATTCATTGGCTGGCGAAGCTGCGAAGGGGGCTGAAAGTACAGCTTTGTTGCTGCAATGGCTTGTTCAAAAATGAGAATAGATGGTGAGATTATGGTTGCAATTATTACTACACCCAATAAATCATCAGTACCTTAAAAATGTCCACTCAAGTACTCCTACAAGTTAGATGCAAATAATTTTTAATTTGCTCAGATTCCTGGAGTGAGGGTAGAGTAATACCAAATATGGATCGCAGATTAGGTTTAAATCCAGCAGCACACAAGGGAATGGGTTCTGCGCACGCAGGAGTTATGGTACCTGTTTCCCTACTGAAACAACCCTACTGTTGGCCAGGATTAACAAAGCAGAGTATGGACTATGTCTTGAAATGTGACATCTGCCAGCAGATGAAAGGCTCCACCATAACACGTCCAGTGCAGACACCATTGTTAATATCAGACAAACCACTTGTGTGTGTTTATTTTGACCACTGCGGCCCCCTACAAACAGATGAAGGTTACAGTATTGTCATGGTTGCAGTGGATTCCTACTCTAGATTCCTATGGGTGTGGCCCCAAGGCTCGGCTGATGCGCAAACTGTTATCAAAGATTTGCAAGTCTTTATAGGGACATACGCAAATCGCACCTTACATTCTGACTGAGGCCCTACGTTTAGCTCTAGGTCTTACAAGGAAGCCATGGGAGGTTTTGGTGTAGCATTAGGGTACTCCTCTCCATACCGTCCCGAAAGAAATTTGATTGTGGAGAGGAAAAATCAGGACGTAAAGCAGTCTTTAACAGTTAGAGTATTTGGCTCGGGTAAGAGTTGGGTAAAACATTTGTATGGAGTTTAAAAAGCATTGAATATTATGCCAAGAAGTTCTCTGGGGGTGTCGCTCCTTATGAGGTCCTATTTGGTATGAAAATGTGGGTACCTCATCTTGATTGTAAAGTAACGATGGCAGATGAAAAACCTCTGACATCCATAAACGTTTAGCTGTTTAACAGGAGCTAAATGAATCCAGGGCATTACAAAGCAATGTCCAGGTAAAGGGGACCACCACTGGGGAAGTAAACTCTGTCATGGTAAGACCTGTCTTGGTCCCTAAAGTCAGGGACCAGGTTAGAGACAAAATAGCAGACAAAAAAGAATTTGGGCCATCATACAGATACCTATACCATTCCTGGCAGTTGCAGGAACAAGCACTGTACTTCTGCCACCCCTTGCAGGTAAAAAGGAGAAAAGATTTTTCTCAATTGACCTAATCAAACCACACAATGTGGCCGATACTCTGTGGTTGGCTGCTTGGAATCCAGCGTAACAGACACCCTCCTCTCGATACCATACAAGAAGTTCAAACAGAAAGACCCATCACGTTTGAAGAGTCACTTGCACCGAATGGTAGGCTAACCAACAATATCATGGAACTTGTTCCTCTTGAAACTGAAGTTCAAATTGAAAACCAAAATGAAAGAGAAATTTCATTTCAACCAAACACAGATGTCTACATCAACATGCCTCAACAAGAGCAAGCTACAGTTTCCACAAGACCTGCAGAAATACCGAAAATTGAATGAACTGCATCAGGCTATTTCATAGACTTTAATATGTTTTCTTTGGATACAAGTGAACATGAAACGATGCCAGCCCAAGAAACTTGTCAGCAGCTTAATAAAGATTTTCTGAACTTTCTTACAAAAACATACCTGGTATCACCTTGGATAGAACTCTGGGTAACTACTGGGATTCTTTTCTTTCTTTTCTTGATAGGCTTAGTAACTGTGTTTAGTATGCTTATTAACAGAACTTACATTCGGCAAAGCTCTGCAGCTCAAAAAAGGAATCTGGTTCTGAAACCTCACCTATCATCACATTGAGAACAAAGACACTTGTCATCAGAGAACATTACAGCAGTTCTTATACCAGATGGTATAGTATGGGACAAGATTGATTATAATATATTTGGTCCGACCGAATTTTTAAAAATTCCACATTTATTTAAAATATCCTTTTGTGACATCTTACCTCCAGTACATTTTCCGATCATTGAGATTATGAAAATGTAAATAATATGTTGTCTGATTTCGAAAAATCTGCTGCCTTTTCTACTCGCGAAATGTTGGAAGATACTTCAGATTTTGAAACAATGTGTTGTTATCAACATTATGGCCATACTTTTCTGCATAAATCTACTAATCCCAGAAACATTTTCACATACCACCAATGGGAACATTGCCCAACACCGCCGAAAAGCAGTTCAAAGACATTTGCACAGAAATTTCCATATTTGTCAGACCTAGCCTCATATTATTATAAGGTTGCACCAACACCAGCACAGAAAAATATGTTGACAAACACCAAACAGATTTACTCTGCTTCCTGTATTTTCCAGTTGTCTGAACAATGTTTAGACTTATGGAAATAAACTACAGACTTGAAATATGCCTGGGGTACTAGAGACTGGCAGATCCAGGAAACAGAAGCACCATGTCAAGCATGCCTCCCTCAGAAAATCATGTTTTTGAATGACGAACTGCCCCTTCCATTTTGTAGAAATGGTAAATTGTATCTTTAACCTGTCTGATACGACAGGCATCGTTAACCTTTCAAATGGTCCTCAGAGTTATACTGCCGCTGATCCTGATTCTAATAGCAGATATACTGATTGTTATTTTTCTGCTACACAATGGATGTCCCAGTCATCAAGGAGATGGAAACATTACTCCTGGAGCGAAAATACCGTGATCACGTGGTACACAATCTCACCTAAGAGAACTAAATGCGCCTTTGTTTCTTTAGACCAGTCTGGATGGACTGCATCTTACCTGTCCTCTATTGCCTGTTTTGCAGAAAAGAATGCGTGTTGGATCTCTGTCTGACTCTCCCATCATGTGTGCAACCAGATCTTGATGCTTTACTGGACTCGATATTGGCCCATGTTCTGCAGTGTCCTCAGCGTATTCCGATGTTGATGGCGGCATTCCTAGATCCACCACAGGTAGTGTCGGCTCCTGTTGGTGTAAACATCGGCTCCTCCTCTGACACCCAGGCCGTGGATGGCACACTAACTTCCCCAGCATTGGCTGTGGACAGTATGGAATGTTGCGTCTACCAGCCAGGACATATAAACATTTTTCTCATTTGCCCACTGTGTGCTCAGAGAAATTCGAATTTTCGGGAAAACAAACTGAAAATTGGAAACCCATAAAAAAATGGACATTCTTTTGAGCTGCATGGCTTTCAAATGCTTATGGTAGTTCAAACTATACCTACGGACACATTAGTGCTGTGGCTTCAGTGACAATTTCCATTTCACTTTTTTTTTATTATTACTTTTAAGGTTTTATAGAACTTTTAAACATTGTTTTTACCAAAACAAAAAACAAATGTTTTTTAACTATTTGTGTACCAGTATCTAGTCATCCTAGTAGTACATTTAGAATTGAACTATGTTGTCTATTCAGAAGAGGAGTGGGTGTTATATTGCTTACAGGTACACTGATATAGGCCCAGGTAACATCGTAACCCTTCACCTATATTATTTCCTACATTACACTTATATCGGTTTACAGGGACTGACCTTTTACCTAGACACAACAGTGCATCAGCATCGGCTGTGGACAGTATGGGAAATCAGGGGTGCTCAATTGACATAATCTGTGAGGTGTTACAGGGACCGTAGTCTGTGGAAGCAGGCACCAATAATGTTGTGTCTACCAGCCAGGACATATAAACATTTTTCTCATTTGCTCACTGTGTGCTGGGAGAAATTCGACTTTTCGGAAAACAAACTGAAAATTGGAAACCCATAACAAAATGGACATTCTTTTGAGCATTCATGGCTTTCAAATGCTTATAGTAGTTCAAACTACACATTAGAGCTGTGGCTTCAGTGACAATTTCCATTTCACTTTTTTTTAAATTATTAATTTTAAGGTTTTATAAAACGTTTAAACATTGTTTTTTACCAAAACAAGAAAAACAAATGTTTTAACTATTTTTGTACCAGTATCTAGTCATCCTAGTAGTACGTTTAGAACTTAACTTAACTTAACTATGTTGTCTATTCAGAAGAGGAATGGGTGTTATATTGCATATAGGTACCCTGATATAGGCCCAGGTAAAATGGTAACCCTTCACCTATATTATTTCCTACATTACACTTATATTGGTTTACAGGGACTGACCTTTCACTTAGACACAACACTGCATTCAGAACGCAGGTTTTCCCTAGTTTGAAATCTCATACATTATGCACGAGGATTCTTGGAAGCCCAGCATAACTACCATCTCCTGTATAATATCTATGCATAAAGTTCATGCCCGATGTCATCCTTAGTCTGACACAGTAATACAGCGAGGTAGGACCCCTGGGGATACATATGGGCATATTTATTTATTTTCTTATATAGCGCTTGAATCGACCCCGAAGGGGTATCTCTGCACCTAGGACGGGCCGTGAGGGTGTGTTGCAGCTACAGCAAAGTCAAGGGAAGAAAAGAGTGGTCTTAAGCAGCTTCCTAAATTGTAGGTGATCCACGCATTGTCTCAAAATCATAGGAAGCTCATTCCAGTATCGAGGGCCAAGATGGGAGAGAGCTCTTCCTCCTAATCTAGCCTTTCTCACTCGAGGCACCACAAAAAGATGTTTGGCACTCGAGCGGAGAGATCTAGAAGGTACATATGGCGTGAATTTCTCTGAAAGATAGGAGGGACCCAAATTAAACAATGACTTATGAATAGTGCAGCAAATTTTAAATCTGACCCGTTGGCAGATAGGGAGCCAGCGCAGCTTCATAAGAGGAGGGCGAGAAGGGGTCCTGGAGGGAGCATTGAGGACCAATCGCGCCGCCTCATTCTGCTGAGTGAGGCATCATTGGCAGAGATTAGCAGGCCATTACAGTAGTCCAGAAGACTTAGTACAAGCGCCTGGACTAAAGTTTTCCGGGTAGAGCCAGGGAGCAAAGGGAAGACTCGATGGAGCAGGCCTATTATATGGAAACATGAACCTGCTGTCTGGGCAGCATGCTCCTTCAGGATGAGGGAGATAGCTCTCATACCATTAGAGAAGGACAGCTGTACAAAAGAGGTAAATTTGTTGAATGGAAAGAGCAGCTGACTATCGTGGGCATCGGATATGGGAATAATCCGATGAGTCCTCAGAAGATTGGCCAAGGGAGAAATATAGATGTTAAAAAATGTGGGTCTCAAACATGAGCCCTGAGGGATTCCCTTGGACAATTCTGTAGGAGCCGAACGATACGGGCCTAAGTTTACAATCTGGGAGGGAGCTGATAAAAAGCTTGTTATCCAATGCTTGCTTGATAAAAAGCTTGTCATCCACGCACATTTCCTTGTGGAGAAGTGTGTCTCAATTATTAGAGCGGCAGACTCTGATGCAGAGGTCTGGCCCGGGACCAGGGTTCAATTCCCGCCTCGGCAGCTCTTGGACTCAATCTACCCGGACCTGATAATTCTCGCCTCGGTGCCTAGTCTAATCACGGGTCCCACTCTGTGACTCTGGGTAATAGCTTGCTTAATCTCCACAACGGCCCCAGCAGCGCTTGGATGCCTGGCTTCACCTTTGGCATGCCCAGGAGTGGACATCACACAGGAAAGCCAAGAAGGGTTCCACAGCAGTATGAATACAGTGCTACCAGACCTCCGGGTAGAAGGTGCTACATAAATACAAACACAAACACACATTTAGTCCGATCTCTCTTAGTCTTCTGAGCAAGATGCTGTGTGAAACTGTGTCGAACGCCGCAGATAGGTCCAACAGCATCATAATCATAGAGTGGCCTTTATGCGGGGTAATCCTGATGTTATCCATCACCGCTAGTAGTGCTGATTCAGTGCTGTATTTGGGCTTAAAGCCGGACTGAGAGGGATCTAAACAGCCTGTAAGTTCGACATGGCTGGAGAGATGAGTGTTGACATGCTTCTCCATTATATTGTCTGAAACGGAAGGAGCAAGATAGGGCAAAGGTTGGAAAGATCCATCCACTGAACTTTGGTGTTCTTGCAGATTAGTCTAAACTGTGCAACTTTCCATTCCAACGGAACATGACCTTCTTTTAGGGAGAGATTAATAAGGCATTGCATAGAGGGAGACAGATGTTTAGCCAAGGAAGGGATAACTTTAGCTGGAATAAGGTCAGAAGGGCATCCTGATTTTATCTTGTGAATCAATAGTTCAACCTCTGCTAATGCAAGTGTAGGAAAATGCTCTAACAACTGAGGATTTATCGGATTCAATTGGTCAAAAGCCATTGGAATTTGCAGCTGGTTTCCTGCTGTGGTGATTTATTCATAGATAAGCTCTATTTTTTGTGAAAAAAAGAGAGCAACATCATTACACAGCAATTGGGAAGGGGCCTCCAAACTTTCACATGCCGATACATCACATCTTGCTAAGACAGACAGAGGAGACCAGGACTTCCCTGCCGAAACACTGACCAGAGACGCTGAGGTTCCTGAATGCAGACACTCCAGCTTGTAGTTGTCTAAACATCCCTTGCGGGGTGTCCAACTGGAGACCAGGACGGAGTCCCACAGTCTCTCACTTCAGGTAATGGGGTTGACTTTAACCTAAAGGGATTCTTGGCTTAACACCTACACTCATGCTAGGTACACTTAGGTACATCTAGTTAGGGAGGCATCGTAGGAGTATGCATCTTTATATCATGTATTTTCCATTCATGTATGTATTCATGATTACTGCAAGATGGTAGAGCTTTACCATCTATTTACTTTCATAGTACTGCTAATCATTTTTATCTTTTACTGCCTAACGGTTGTTGCAGCTCATGTATTTTACACCAGAATAACAACTGTTCAATCAGTACTTATTGAAAATGCCCAACCGGTTTATTTTGCGTATCTCACTAAGACAGACTAAGTAAGCACAAGTGACTGAGCGAAAAGTTCTATATTGTTTCCACGGTCCTGAGGAATCAGGGTTGTCATGTTCGTTGGTTGCCAAGAACTATTCTCTCCTTGGTAAGAGGAGATTTTAGTGGCACTGTGAGCTAGCTGATACAAAAGGCTAACATACCTGGTGGGGGTGTTCAGAGTCAGTCTGACACCAATCCTGCAGTGTATGCTGTCAGAACGCACAGATCCTGTATAGTTTAATAGGAACTACACAACAGCGGTCTAATGCTACTCTGACCGAGAGCCTTCACTGCGGCCTCCAAACCAATTCCTCCAGCTGCGTTTCAGAGCTTTGTCTTTGAATTGCAAGAGGCAGTGAATGATTATTTGCCTGCCTTCTTCTAGTGGGGGCTACAGGAAGGAGGGGCAGTCGCTCCTCAGCACCTCCCATGGAAATAATATTCTGTGTGTACGCAGTTGTTCTTTGAATAGTGTGTTATTTTCTTCATCCAACAGAAAATAAGCTGACGTAATGTGTAGCGGTTGCACTGATGTTAATGCCACTTCTCATCGTATTAGCACAGCCTTGAACTTCTGATGACCCCCTTAGTGCGTAACGCTCATAGGGTTTTGATTTGTCTTTATGTTATAGCGCATATATATGGGAGCAGTTTGCACATATGACCCAAGCAATTTCTTTCAATGAAGTGAAATATGCAGACCCAGTATTCTGCATCACAACAGCACACAATGACAATTGTAATTAAATATAGTATCGTCTTTCATTTTGGTTACTCAAATGTGTATACATGCATAAGCAGGTCTTTAAGATTACAGGGCCCGCTCTCCTGTATGCTGACAAAACTTTAATTCGAACAACAAAATTGAAGTATATATGATAAACTTGTTGTTTATATTGAGAAATTCGCTTGCCGGAGCAGAATGTACCAATCCCACATTGCGG
Source organism: Lissotriton vulgaris (assembly GCF_964263255.1). Taxonomy (NCBI): domain Eukaryota; kingdom Metazoa; phylum Chordata; class Amphibia; order Caudata; family Salamandridae; genus Lissotriton; species Lissotriton vulgaris. The sequence continues at coordinate 759,039,605 of NC_141689.1, read as the reverse complement.
ATCTGCTTTTCACTGTAAAAAGGCAGGTTGTTATCAATCTGCAAAAGGCATGACGTGCTCTTGTTGTGAATGATATAAAGCTCCGTCCCTTGAAAAAGAGGCAATCGAAATGGTAGATCACTCGCTGTGTGTAAATAACAATTGGCCTACAGTACAAAGTAGCTGGTGAAGTACACATCACTCCACCACCCCTCAAAGAAATAAAATGTATCCTAGTGCCATCTTTTGCGTTTTCACCAAAGGGGTCAGAATAGTGCTTGGTGTGCTGCTAGACCGTACAAGTGCTTTTGACAGCTGACAATACATCTGCTCTAATTGTTTTCATTTTTTAAATCATGCTTTGGGCCCAACAGACTGGGAACATTGTTAGTGAAGGCCCGGTACTGGCTTGTGTGCTTTTCCTTGGCTGTGTTTGTGCTATGCAATTTCCCAGCACGGCCCTTGACTCGCGCCACAGGTAACAGTGACTGCCTTTGCCCAGCACAATGCCACCAGCAACTGCAATTCAATGAAGGGAGACCGCGGAGGAAAAGTGACAGTTCCGGGTGGCGTTTCCCCATTCATTACAGTCATTGGTCAGAATTGCTAGGACCTTTTTCCTTTTGTGAATTTAGGTCTTGAAAGGCAAACTCCAGGGGCCTCTCTGATTTGCAGAGCAGAAAGCGTCCTGATAGCTACGGAAACAAGCATTTGCATTCGCGAAAGTTAGAGCTATTGGTGTTGTAAATGTAAATGATTTTAGCTTTTGTGTTTTGTATAACCCTGGAAAAAGTACTACGCTACGCTCGTGTAGTTTGTGAAGTTTGCACTACTTCGCACTATGCGAATTGCACGTAGCACAGTGCAAACATGCGTAGCCGTAATTTTTTGCGGCTCGCGGTCTTCAACTTCAAGTTGGCGACCGCGAGCGAGCAAAATGACATCCCGGGGAGACGTTTTCCTCGTTCGCGATCAGCAACAGCAACATCAAGTTGCCAATCTCAAGCGTGGAAAATAAACCTCCTGGGGAGATTCTCAATGTCGGGTTTATCATTACGAGTGGTCGCATATGCTCGCGACCGCTGCAATAATAAACTGCCAGTCCGCGTTGAGAAAGCTGCCGCTCAAGTAGAAATCTGTTCGAGCAGCAGAAAACGACTGCTTGCAATGTGCAAGATGCGTTTTTCACTAATTGCACAGTGCGGACAAGCATCAGGCACTGTGCAATCAGTGCGAACAGCATTTTTCACAGTGCACTGCGCAGTTCGGGTAGCTGCATGTAGCTCGTTTAACTGTGAATTGCACTTCGCGTAGCTACGAGGAGTGCTACTACGTGAACTAAGCCCAGGGTTAGTTTAGTAGTGAAGTGGGAGGTGGAATGATGTAGATAGTAATGATGTGGTATTTAGTGTATAGGAATGTTCACAGGGATACCATGGCTCCCTGCTCAATTTCTTAGCACGATGGTCACTGATGTTTGAGAGCACTCTTTTTAGGTCTTGCCCACGCAGCGCGCATGCACTGCAAGGGAAAGAGACCTTTAGTAATGGGCACAGCTTTGCGGGCAAAAACGTGCATGTGTTGCAATGCTTTGAATGGCAACACGTGCATGTTTGGCGATTCCCTCGGGGAGCGCGCAACGCCATATGGTAGCAATTATCGTGCTTGCTCGCTCTCACAAGGGAAACGCTGCTTGCTCTCGGCCGCACTCTCCCCACCCCATACTTGCGCGAGCGTTTGTTTTTTTATGTAGCATGTTATCACACAAAACCATTTTTGTTGATTAACACCCGACAAACATTTATTAAATAGGGTTTTTAAAAAGCTCAAAATACATTGGACAATTATCAAGGTTAAAGGTCACCTCATCTTAATTTGCTGTGATTGCACCCACAGAAAGGGCATGGCATCTCACGTTCGCTAGCCATATGATTTTGTTGACATTCAGTGGCAATCATTCATGCAGCTGACATTCAGTGCACTGTGCGTTCCTACCTGAAATTAATGACTCAAGCTGTGTTTCCATTCCAAAGGGGTTGGTGGCTGCTTGAATGTGCCTCAGTGTGTAGGAATTTCGTTTTCAACTATGTGCCAACTTCCACATCCACGTGGCGGACTGAGGTCAGGAGGTCAGCCGCATGCTTGTTTCGGTATGTGACAAGTTATATGCACTGCTGCATGCCTCTTATCTTTATGCACTGTCTATGCCCTGCAACAGACTTAGTGTAGGCAAGGAACAATGTGTATACAGTGTCTGCAAAACATTTGATTGTGACTGATAGCCGACTGCTTACTAAAGCAAAATCCACATAGTTTGGAAGCACCTTACAACAAAGAAAAAGGAAGTGATTTATTTTGGTTTTGTAAACATTTGCTTATGTAATTAATTTCCTATCCTATACAAAAACACAAATTTCAATTTTCCAAATTCGATTTGGTTACCTAAAAACCAAAATATTGGAATCAAGTGCCATTTCATGTTTTGTTAGGTCAGACCTACTAGACAGCACTGTTGAAAGACAGATTTTGGCTTACAAAATATAAAGGGGCTCAGAGCCCACCCATTTCATTACACTGGTTGGCTTTCCTGTCACTCGTTTGACAGCCTGCTTCTTCGTCCAATCCCAGCTTATCAATTTTTGTTTGCCCCTTCCCTGAAGTATTGCCCCTTTATCATCTCTCCAAGTGGTGGGCATCTGTGCTTCCACTAATGGTTTTCCAGCACTACATTTTTCCTTTGTTTTTAAGCAGTGCATGGGAGTGCATATCTTTTAAGCTGTCTCCCTGGAGTATTTCTCTCTTTCTCACACTAAGTGTTGCTCTCAGTAACCCATGTGCTTCTGCCTGACCCACTACCTGTAGCGCTCGTTTGTGTGCTTCTTCACCCTTACTGCTCTGAGTCAGCATGGAAGCACGCTCCTCCTCTCTCCCTGTCAGTGCTTCCCCCCCACCAGTGCCCTCCACGTTGCTACTTTCAAACCCTGTGTTGCTTGTGTCCAAACTCCCCCATGTCGCTTCCACGCCACTATCAGCACTTCCCTATGTTTCTTCAACACTCCTTCAGACCTTTCATGGTGCTTCCACCTCCTGTTGATTCTGCTACTTTAAAAACATGCATTGGCATAGCCAATAGGTCTCGCCTTTGGGATCTTATAAGTGTTTAGTCATGCAACAGTTGAGGTTGTTGCACCAAGGATATTGTGCTGCATAAGTAAATAAATATAAGGTCCCAAAAGCGAGACCTATTGGCTTTGCCAATGCTTGTTTTGAATGTAGTGGATGAACAACATTGACTCTTGATTGTTTATTAGTTGTGCATGCATAAATATTATGTGTAATATCTTAACTAGCTCCTCACAATAAACTATCATCCCTTGGTCAGTTTATGCAATCCAGATGCTAGTATTTTTCAGTGCTAAAGAAAAGAAACCAACAGAATGTGCCCCCTCACTCAATCACTTCAGTATTAGGGACCAAATAAACAAAAACGTTAAATTTGATCCGGTATATTTATTTATACCTATTTCTTTAAATTATTATTTCAAAAACAATTTAGTTTGGCAGAAAAAGAGTACAACATAGACAATTATTGACAATAAACACTGACCTACATTAACACAATGACACTAACAAACTCTGTGAAACAAAGATTTCAAGTGTAACATCCCACAAATAAAACAGTGCTAAACCATAAACGTTACAATTGAACAATTTTGTACAGACAAATCAAAAAATACATGAAAAGAGCCAATTCAGTACAAGAGCAAAACAACGTGAGGCAGATATATTTTTTAATACACATTGAATGTATATAATTAGCTCTTGCTGGGTTGCCGACGCGTTTCAAGTTTGGACATGGAGTTTCCAAACTATCATCAGGGCTCTTGTTAATGTTCTGTTGGAATGTAAAAAACAAACCGTTTTAATACAACCAAATGGCCTCTTCTGAAAAAGAAGAACCGTTTGAATAGAATTAAAAGTACCTGAGTATTGGTGTTTGGTTGGCCTGTGTGGGTTTCTATAAATGGACCAAATCCTCTATTCAGGACACAACCAGAGTAACTTCAATGACAGCACCAACCTGGGAAAAGAGGTGTTGTCTTCATTTAACATGTGGTCTCTTGGGTATGGAATAACAACCTGCATTCTATTTACAAACCAGGGATAATATTAAAAAAAATCATACCTTTAATGGATCGATTTTGTGGCCAAAAAAGGGTCTGGGGGGCGGAGGGTTATCTTTTCTTAGAATCCTGTATGGGAAATATGTACCCATATTGTCATGAGGAGGATACTTCCGTGGTTACATGAAAGTTTCTTTTTTTGAAACAAAATATTTTATTTCATCGAGTTGTCCTACCTTTCACGCTCTTCTACTGGAAGGCGGCAGACACTTCTGCCCTGTGCCTGTAAGAGCAATGAGCTAAATGAATATGGGTTTTTTTAAAAAAAAGATTTTCAAACAAAACTAAACCTGGCGTTATGGTACACTTCAAAAATATCGGTGCACCGGAATTGCATGTACCTTTAACTTATGCTGCTGGCAGCACTCCTCGCCCCCAATCTGCAGCCCCAGTCGGGGCTGTCAGGAATTGCAGCGACTTGATTCCACTCGGCGCTTTGCAGTCACGAACCGTCGTGATCTAAAAAGACGCGTGGTTGGTTAGTCTGCGGAAAGCTCAACAGATGTGGATCTCTTAGCAGATCGACATGGCTGTTTGTTACGCTCACCTCAAAAGTTTCTTCTTTACGCGGCTTGGATACGGTGCTTCTCTCTCACTCGCTGTTAGCTAGAAGTGGCGGCGGCCATTTCTACATACTTAAAGGGACACTGCTTAGCAGCAGAAGGGTGGGAGCTACTCGGACCAAGGTGCATTATGGTATTCGGAGTGCAAAACACATTTTGGTGTAATCAACGCAATCCGAGGTCAGTTGTTTGGCAAGCAATGAAAGGCGAATTCGGCTTGTAGACAATTGTAGCGATATGGGGTACCACAATTCCCTCATATATCATTCATAAATGAAGCACAATAGTGACAACACAGCAGTATGGCACAAAGTCTCAAATTCTTGACAGTTCGGACATGTTGTTAAGGCCAGTCATGATACAATTAAATTTCAAAATTAGATAAGCTTCTTTTTCAAGTAACATTTTGCCAATGTCCGCAGGGCGCTGTACGTGGCTCATGGTGTGTAGAAAAGAAAAGAAAACAGCAGCGGTTGCAGGGCTACATAACGTGTCAGAATTGAAACGCCAGTCTTAACAGTTTTCATAATTAACTTTCCAGTTGTAATTTCCTAATACTCTGTGTGCAGCAAAGCATACCCTGTCAGAAGTGGTGTCTACTCTTTCTATAACAGGATGAATGGCCTGTGTGTTTCCCTTTCAAGGTGGTGCTGACTTGCCGTTCTCAAATAGCCTCACATAGTGAGTGTTTTTCAGTACTTGTTTTTGTAAATTGATTAACATTGTTACTCTGTTATCTGCTCTGGGAAAGATGGCACCTACTGGCGACGTTGACCCGGATTCTCTGAGTGACTCTGTCTTTCTTTCTTTCTCCAGATAGCTTCTCAGACCTGTCTCCAACTGCACGCTCCTGGCACATCGTCCCGACACACGACAAGAGGCAGAACAAGACATGGCATACATGCACTCAGTGCTCTGCTATTCAGGTCAAGCCTAGGCAGTGCTTGCACTCTCTCTCTCTCGCGCGACATGTTGTATACACTCTGTGGGCTTACAATCCAGCTCCTGTGGCAAAGAATGCTAACTACTCCTAAAGAATTCCTCACTCTCTCCTCTCCCTCTGTGCACCAACTACCCCAGCTCTCCCTTTCATCCATTCTGCTCTCTTCCTCACACACTAGCTGCCACCCTCTATTTCCCACTCCCTCCACTGCCCCATTCTTCTCTAACATTCCTTTCTCCCTTTCACTCATGCAAACTTCTCTCTAAATCCTCTTTCACTCTTTGCCTTTCGTGCACATATCCTGCTGTGGTGTCAGGCTCTCGTCTGTCAGGCACTATCCCTGACCCTTTACAGCATTCCTTCCCTATTTTTTTAATGCTTTTTTTCCATTGGTATCATTCATTTTCCACCGCCCCTCCATGGTAACCTATTTCCCATTTTCTGGTTCTGCAGTGCCACTAGGTCATACGAAAGGCAATAGCGCTATGCTCATATGATCACTCCACTGCAAACAAAAAAAACTGAAGTCAAAAACATTGCAATTTACAACGCCAATAGCTCTAACTTTCACAAATGCGATACCGATTCATTGCATTGCAAATGCTTGTTATTTGTATGACTTTAATAAGCCATTAGTGATGTATTGGACTTTAAATACTTCTGCCCGGTTGCCATGGCGTGAATCTGATGGAAATTGGAATATTCTAAGGGCGAGATCACACACGCATATTCCTTTTGTCCATGCTGTCCTCTCTTTTTTTTTAAAAAAAATGTGCAAACTGAGCTAAGCAACATTCATTTTTCAGTTTCCTGCACGATTAGTTTCTCTGTATGCTTTCTCATCTGCGCCTTTTGTTCTGCTTGTAGCTGGTACCGTGATGGATCTTTCTGTACAGATCGTACACGCTCAGCTTCTCCTACATGCGGATATTCAATCCAGCACCAGCTAATGTTTGCATGTTTTGACTTAGGTGGGAATACAGAAGAGAGACCTCCAGGGCCCGCTCAGCCAGTTTTATAGGTTTTTTATATATACAAAGGGTGACCTCATTCTGTAAACCAGAGAAAGCATGACAGATAACTCGAAAAACATGAACTCCAAGCCAGTAAAAGGATTTCCCCTGGCAGATGTTATTCATCTTCGACAACAGATTGTTTTCTATGAGTTATAAAAGCAGCCTGGAAATGTATTTTTCTACGTTACTAGAAAGGTTACACTGGCTCACCGTGCTCTCGCTACATAAGTCCCCATTTGCCTAAAGGGCTGAAGATGATTGAGGCTCCAGGGCCAGATTAAAGCCCCTTGGGGTGCCCATAAATCTGTGGTACACAAATGACAAATCCTGAAACTCCGCAAACATCTATTTCATAGTTTATTCTCCCTTGCCCCTGAGGGGTGAAAAGTTCCCGCACCTGGTAGCTATGCTTGAGAGAGGACAGGGTAGCCATTCATCTCAGTAATAGAACGACATAATACCGGGAATATTTAACAACACGATAGTATTCTTAGAGGGGCTTGTGCAAAACTCAAAATAGGATTTCGCGTTTCTTCCGGATAAAAAGGTGTGCCAAATGCCATGTTGTCACTGAGTGTATATCTGTGGGTGTCTATGAACCTAAGCATGCACGTCAACAAGCAGCTTTCACAGGTGCAAAATAGAAATCACGTTTTGCTCAGCACTTTCTTCAATTACAGATACGTGCAGGGACAAAGAGTCCCAGGAATGTGCTGATCGTCACTGATTATCTGACAAGAAATCTCCCCTTTCTTGATATAAGAGGCCTTTCTGTTTTCCCGCCAAGATGGGAAATTTCTCCGAGAATAATGTGTGGACAGGCCCACTTTAAAAGTCTGTATAGGCATGCTCATAAGCACACCTTGGCATGCTCATATGTACACCTTAGCAGTTAGGCTGACCTGACAATATGAAACTATATAAATCCCCCTAAGCCCATACAAGGTCTCAGACTCACATAGAGATGGTTTTGGTCAAGGACTGTAGCCACACTTCAGTTCCACCCTCCAACTTCAGAGACTGAAAGAGCAAAGTCAGAAAAAGGACAGAGATGGAGTCACCTTTGTGTGAAAGGATGGACTGAGGAATATTGAGCAGCCCTGGCAGGAAATGTGTGCAGTACCGTTCAGCATTTTACTGCTAATGATTATAATGGCATAACAAGTAGTGACATCACAGGATGTGGTATCACACGAAGTTGCTACAAATGCCCACAAAACATACAAATACTAATAGAACCTCAAATTAAATACAAATACCTGAACATTTATAAACTAGATATATCTCATTAACAATTTTGTGGAATTATTCTGCTGATTCCTAACTTGCCTCAGAAGCAACATTACTACTAGAAGCAATATTAAATGTTGTAAACTGTATGTTTGCAGTATATCTAATACATATTCATTCTGATGTCATTGATATTTCACCCAGGTAGTTCCTGGATATCTATATAATTGTGCAAAAATATATTACAATATAAATGTAATACTGATGATATGAAATAACCATACTAGATATAAACAGAAAAGTAATTATCTGAACTGACAAACATTTCCTTCAGTACGACTGTTAATTCCAAGTACATGAAAGGTAGGGAGACGGAAATATTAAGGGTCTAAAATAATTATGGAATATATGTGGTTTCCAGACAAGAGCACTATTCATAAATTTGCCTGAAAGTGATCATGTCAAAGAGAGACATGAGGCAAAACCTCTGACGACCTCAATTTTAAAATTTGGAATTAGCTAGTAGGTGACAATTATACTTATATAAGCAATTTCTAATCAAAAAGACCCAAAATATTGGTATAGTTTTCTTGTCCGGAAGTTGTCCTAACTAACTCGGATATACAGAAACCAATACATTTGAAAAAAATCTAAACAGATTTTTAATTAACCTTAATAGCAGCTACTGGAAGATAAACTCGTTTTATAGATTACATTGTGGCTCAGAGTCAAACATGTCTCTCTCCTACAGGGAAACACACTTGTATTAAATCCTGCCTTATGGTGTGTCTGTAGGTTAATTAGAAGCTAACGTGAAATGTAAGATTTAATTTATAGTTAATCACACATTTTAATAATGCTGACCTCTTCTTGTACCTTTGTCTTGTGGTTTTGTATAATTCAAAATGTATCTATTTATAACTTTATTTCTATGCATACTGAACTTTATTTTCAGGCTTACTTAAAGAATAATATTATCTAGTTTTGACTATATATATCTAAAGTACTTTATAGCTGTGTGATTCAAGATGCTATGTGAGGATACCGCAGTAAAAGATACAAATATGCATTAAATGAAATGTCTATATAATTCAACAAAACTATTGAACCCATCTAATAAAGTTATGTTTTTTTCACACCAGTGCGCCTAAGCCAATATCATAGGCAAAAGTAATGGTTTTGGTAATTGTAAGAAAGTAAAATAATAATTGGGGTGGATGGTAGTCCACATAAGTAATAGCCCGCTAACCTGTTAGGTCCCTGAATATGTTTCAATAATTTAAGCCTGAGCTCTCTCCCTGGTAGTTATGACTCAGGGCAGATATTCTTAACTTAGAGGAAAAGTGTAAAGCATTTAGAAGTACCAAAACAGAAAAAGTTAAAAACACAATGCAATAAAAATCCTACTCCTATTTATAATACTGGAGAAAAAAATTATAAACAAAAGGACACCAAAATAAAAAAAATCCAACAAGCCGAAGTGTAGATATTAATTTTAAAGGTGTAAGGTAATAAGCACCAAGGAAAAGTAAAGAACAAATCAGTAGTCACTGTGCGCGATTGATCCGGATGTAAGCACAATTTCAGACAAATTGTGATGGAGCCGAGGGTGGATACACCAAGCAGTTTTATCAAAGTTCAAGATTTTGCCTTCAGGTTCAGTCGCTGAAATGGAAGTAAATATCCTCAGGAGGGATACAGAAGTTGGCTGCTCCAGGCAAAGTCCTTTTAAAGATAGCTATTGAACAAGGTCCCACTGAAGCCACTGGTTTTGACAGTTCTAACTCAGAGCGTTAAAAGTCAAATTATAAGCCCTCAGAAGTTCTGTCATCGGCTGGATACTTTTGGCTCCTTCACCCGGCCTATATTTCTACCTTTGGGCAATATTTAGGGTCATATTATGACTTTGGCGGTGTGGGAGTACAGTTGCCACCCTGTCGGCCCGCTCTCTCACAGACAAAGCCAAAACAGACCACCCACCAGATTTTGGCATTTTAAGTTGCTGGGGGGCAGTTCCTTAGCGTTCCCACAACGTTGCCTTTAAAATAGGCACACAAGTTGGAACATTAAAGCATGTTTCTGCACATTACAAAACACACAATGTTGTGCATTTCATTCTGTGCAGGAAGATGGGGTGCATTCAGACAGGGAGGCACACCATGTCCCCCCTTCATGCACACCATGGCACAGAGGCACCAGGGGGCTTTTTCCTTACCGACACTTTTTTCAAGGCAGTCACACCACCTTGAAAGGTGTGGTGGTGAGGAAACTCGCGATATGCTTAGCGGGGCCACTGCGGCACTTCTAAGTATATTGTGGCCTCAAGACCTCTGCACCACTGCCAGAGATCTCTGCTCTCTGGCAGTTGCAGTTGTCCCAGGGCAGCCCGAACGCCCTTGTCATAATAGGTCGGTCAGAAGACTGCCACTGCCACCTCATGGTTCTGGCAGTCCGTCGACTGTCAGACTCGTAATAAGCCCCTTAGAGTTTGACAAGCTGTAATAGTACTGTCAGCATGGCAGAGTATTTTACTGCCTCTGTGGCAAGGGTACTCCAACGACCATACTTTGAGATGTCTGCAAGCTCAGTGGACATCTCTTGCATTTACAGGAAGTGCCATAACAGCTATTCCATTAAATCCTTTGAAAGTTTGTCAGATGACTCAGTCAACATAACGGAGCTGTAGGTAAAACGCTCAAGTTTTTTTTATTTTCAAAAGCTAAATTCCACAACTGGATTTTGTTTTTGAAAATAAAACAAACAATGATCCCCTCACTTAGGGACTTTTCTACCATGAAATACAAGCAATTTAGCAGTTTTCACTGCCCCTTACCACCAGGTTTCAACTGGTGGTGATGGACAGCCAAAAATAGCAATGTGTTTGCCCACTCTAAACAGGGTGGGCAAACACATGGCCAAACCTACTATGGCCATTACTGCATTGGGAAGTCGGAGGTGTATGTAGGAAGCACAGACATAATAGTCTCTGCTGTTTAAAGACTTAGGTTCTGCCCTACTTTAAAGGAGGTGGCTGGAACTTCGCTTTGGTGGAGTGGGTACTCCATCTCTATTGCAACAGTGTATCTTCTCAACAAAGTCTAAGTCCAGCCCTAAGTTTGTTTTGTAGGTCGGATTCCTTCAGCAGGGACATGCGATATCTGGGAAACATGCGCTGAAGTTCGACAGGCTTGCAGCAAGGGTCTGCTGAACTTGTTCTTCAGCAGCAAAATGCTCCCTTTGGGACCAACCTTATATTCTTGCCCATTGAGGTCATGTCTAGGGTGGGAAGAAAACAGAACCTAACAGTGAAACCTTCTTAAAGATAGCACCTAAAAAAAGGTAACCCCAAATAGTACTGAAAACCCCTAGTAGTTGTATAGGGGTCTGTGTGCACACTGGATAGCACTCACTGTAACAGTGCGTATTCCCAAGGGAACTTTGATTAATTAAGCATAAGAGTACAGGTGCACCACAACATTCAACATTTGTACTTTCAATGAATCAAGAAGAATAGAGTTCTTCAGTTTAGTTCTATTATTTTCAAAAGATGAAGCACCGTACAGCCGAAGTGTTTCCTCCCGAACATGGGACTTCTTCAGGGCTGTTAAATACAAACAAATAAACAAACATATATCAGACACAATTAAAAGCAAATATCTAAGAAAGATATGTGCGTAGAATGAGCAAACCACATAAAAAACCTTAGTGAGACTTTTTTTAAAAACACAACGACAACAAATACATTTTTCACTTATTTGTCAGTTGTTGTTATGTCAATCCAAATAGAATTGCTCAACATATATGTACAAGCACAAGCAGACAGACAGCATGAACAATACTATATACACATAGGAATAATATATATTATACATATTGCATCTCGCACTGGGTAATCTCATATCCGTCATCCTATATGCTATCTTCTAAAAAGCATCAAGCTTTAGAGAGAACAAAGAATAGAGAGATCATAAGGCATCCCCAGTGGGGAGGGGAGAACATAAGCTTTGAGGAAAATATAAATATAAACAAAAAATATCAAAGACATGATATGAAAAAGAACCATGCGGTAACGTGCAAAAATGATTAAATGCGTAACTGGGGGCAAAACAAGACCCCATCGCAGTGTCCTGATTTAAATGGTAATACTGTCCTTCAATGATAAAGAACTTGTTCCTAAGACAATCATGTTGAGAGTCATCTTATTATGCATCAAGAAGGACAGTGACCATCCTGTCAGGAAGTAGTGACAAGCCATAAGACCCAGATAATGGGGGAATGCAAGTATATACACTTGTAACATTAAGGCCCATCAGGAGAACACCATCTACCCATGCGATGCCTTAAATGATTCTAAGAAACTTCTCACTGTCTCTCACATATGATGGAAGGAATTTAATGAGGGGGTGCAAGAAGCAGTCAATATACATTGAAGTATTTTCTAAAAGACAATTTATGGAAGATACAATGGGTGTACTGGTGGGGTCCTTATCTATTTAAGGGAGTAGATACAGTATCAGGAATTTGGAGTGTTTATTAAGGAGGAATTGTTATTCATCCCATTCAAGTAATCCTTGGTCCCACCAGTCCATCATTCTGTCCTAGTATGTCCTATCGGATGCATAAATGTCTGATTTTCTCCATATTGTGTAGCATGCACAAGTAAGTATTTATCTTTGGACAAAACAGCAATGTTGCCTCCTTTGTCAGTTTTATGAATCATAATATCTCTCCCCCTTCCCCTACCTTCATCAATCCCTCCCCTCCCGTCATCACTTCCAAATTCACTTCCTTCCCCCCTTTGACCATAGCTACACTTTCTCCCCTGCTCCAAAAGGTAAAGTCAGGTTCCCCCCTAGACTTTGCCCCTGCTCGCATTTTGCGAGAAGTCTTCCTACACTGTCCTACCCCCCCCTCACACTTTTAAACGACTCACTCAAATCCGGAGTGGTCCCCACTGCCCATAAATTTGCGGCAGTCATCCCCATCCTAAAAAAACCCGGTGCCGACCCTTCATCCCCTTCCAATTACCGTCCCATCTCCCTTCTACCCTACTTGGCCAAGGTTCTAGAGACCCATGTAACCAGCACCCTGAGTACCTACGTGGAAACCAACCACTGCCTCTCCCCCCGGCAGGCGGGCTTTCGCCCCCTCCACTCTACGGAGAAGGTAGTGATCTCAGTGATGGACAGCCTACGCGAGGGCATTGATACCAACCTCCCCCAGGCCCTCATTCTTTTAGATCTATCCGCCGCTTTTGACACAGTGGACCACTCCATCCTCCTCACCCGTGTCAAGGCGGCGGGCATAGAGGGCCTGGCCCTCGCCTGGCTTAAGTCCTTCCTGAGTGATAGGGCTCAGGCAGTCCACCTTGCTGGTTTCACTGCTGACTCTCGTAAGGTTGCATGCGGAGTCCCCCAAGGTTCCTCCCTTTCCCCTCTTTTGTTTAATTTATACATTTACCCCCTTATTTTTATGTTACAGCAGCTCGAGGTCACGGTGTTCAATTACGCCGATGACCTCCAGCTAATTTTTAACCTTTCCCACTCTTCCTCCTCCGCTTCAAATGTCCAATCCGTCATGTTGTTCATCCAGGATTGGATGAACTGCAACCACCTCAAACTCAACCCGGACAAGACGGAGTTAGTCTTGACCAGAGGTGGTTGCAGTCCCTGGTCCCCTTCTCACTGGCCCTCCTCACTTGGTGTTCCCCCGCTCCCAGTTCCCAAGGTCAAGACCCTTGGCATCTTCCTGGATCCCTCACTTTCCGTTCACTCTCAGGTCAATTCGGTTGTTTCCTCCTGTTTCTTTTCCCTCCGAATCATCAGGAAGATCTCTCGTTTTTTTTCTTTACCCGCCCTAAAAATTATAGTGATGGCCATGGTGCTTTCGCGCCTCGATTATGGGAACATCATTTATAATGGCGCTCCAGCTTACGCCATTCGCCGCTTGCAGCTAGTGCAGAACCAGGCTGCTCGCCTGATTCACGGCCTGCCTAAATACCATCGAGCCACTCCCCTATTGCAGGCCTTGCACTGGCTGCCGGTGAAAGAGCGTGCCCTGTTTAAGCTTGGTTGCACCACTTTTCAGGCTAAAATGGGCACCGCCCCGGAATTTATTTGTTCTGCCATCACTCCCTACACACCTGGACGAGAGCTTAGGTCCACTCATCAGGCTCTGTTAACCATCCCCCGCTTCAGCAAGAAAAAGACTGGCGGTACGAAATTCGCAGTGCTTGCTCCTGCGTTTTGGAATTCCCTTCCCTCGGAACTCCGCATGTCATCTTCCTATATCGAGTTCCGGAAGGGTCTCAAAACTTTTCTATTTTCCCGAGCCTACAATGCTTAAATCCCCCTCCGCTCCTGCCTGCTTCCTCACAATCCAACAGCGCCAAGAAACCGCATGGTAAAAGTGCGCTATAGAAATGTTTTTAAATTCAAATTTTAAATTCAAATTAATGTCATCTCTTGAATGCAATTCGGTAAGACCCCTACTTTGTGCTGGTGTTAAAGTAAAAGATTTGTTACTACACCTAAACCTAAGATTCTTAAAATACCTGATGACTCCCTTCTCAAAGACATTGACACCAATAAAGGGTACAGTAGGCATAAACACAGATTTGGGGCAAATCTCACTAGGGCAGTTCAAATCAAGTGGGATTTTTAAATTATCCAAATTGAGAATTGCATCCTTATGATACTCAGTGAATTCATCAAGATCCCAAAGCATATGCAATTGATCAATATCACCAATACATAGTGAAGATGGTTGACAAGACAGATCACTTGTGTGAGACCTCGTATTGTTTATCAGCTCAAACCAATTTTTGTTTTAATTTTCTAGTGAAATTAAACAAATCAATGACACTTTGCATGTAATTAAACAAAGAGGTTGGGGAAAATAAAGGCCTAAGGAAAGCACATCTGTATGTGTTTGGGTAGGGGAAAAATCAGACAAATTTACCACATTGGGAAAGATATTAAACTATTGCTCTTGCACTAGGAGGAGGTGTCTTTACGGCAGCTCCCTCCGTGCAGCTGCAATGCTGGCTCCTCCAGGAGGCTGGAAGCTGGCTAGGACCGCAGAGACTTGAGGGCCCCCTCAGTCCTGGGGAAAAAGAGCAGAAAAAGGCAAAATGATGGTCAGAAATTAGCAGGCGCAGGCAGAATAAAGGTCGGCAAAGAGCAGAAAGAGGCAGAATAAAAGTGAGCAGCAAACAAAAAGAGGCAAAATTAAGGTAAGAAACGAGCAGAAAGAGGCAAAATAAAGGTAACAATGAGCAAAAAGAGCTAAATAAAGGTGAGAAACTATAAGGAAGAGGCTGAATAAAGGTCAGTATTAAGAAGAAAGAGGCAAAATTAAGGTGCAAAACTAGCAGAAAGGCAAAAAAATGATCAGTAATGAGCAGAGAGAGGCAAAATAAACGTGAGAAACAAGCATAAAGAGGCGGAACAAAGGCTAGAAGGAAGCAGAAAGAGGCAGAAAAAAGCAGAAAGAAGTTGAATAAAGGTCAGAAATGAGCAGAAAGAGGTAAGATAAAGTGCATCAATGAGCAGAAAGTGGCAAAATAAAGGTCTGCAACAAGCTGAAAGAGGAAAAATGAAGGTCAGCAACAAGCAGAAAGAGCCAGACTAAAGGTCAGCAATGAGCAGAAAGAGGGAAAATAAATGTCAGCAACGAGCACAATGAGGCAAAATAAGGGCCAGCGACAAGCAGAAAGAGGCAGACTAAAGATCAGCAACAAGGAGAAAGAGGGAAAATAAATGTCAGTAATGAGCAGAAAGAGGCAAAATAGTGATCAGGAACTAGCAGAAAGATGCAAAATACTGGGCAGAAACTAGAGAACAGACGCAAAATTGAGGGCAGAATGAGGCACAATAAAGGTCAGCGTCTGAGACCCCAAATCATTATCATCTGCTGAGCAGCCAGATAGGCTGTGTGAGGAGGGGAAACTGCAAGACTTCTGCCTGTGACCAGGACTAGGGGCCTAAGACTGCTAGCCTCCCTACTGTGTGAAGGGATATCACCCAGGGAAATCAAGACCACCTGCCCTGCAGCACCAGCTCCTGCCTACTCGCCTTGACCGGAGTGCCCCATGAGGGACAGGACATCATTGGAGGGAGTGAGGTCCACAGGGGATCCCTGACATGAGGACTTCCAGTGTGAAGTGTGAGGAATCCTGCACTGATCGGGTCGTAGCCCATGTGCCAGACTGATTCTGCAACCCTGTATGCCAGGAAGGGCTGCTGTGGACTGAGCTAAAGAGGGAGGTGATAGGAAGGCAGCTCCGACACCAATCGTATCATAACTTATGTGTTGAGATTCGGAAACCCTTAATGTCAGGAAGACCCGCCGTGGACTGAGTCAAGGATCAAGGTGGGAAAAACCTGCTTCCGCACCGATCGGGATGCCGCCTGTGTGACAGATTGTTTTGGTGATCCTGTATGCCAGGAGGGGCCGATATAAACTCATATCTAAGGTCAACGTG
Source organism: Lissotriton vulgaris (assembly GCF_964263255.1). Taxonomy (NCBI): domain Eukaryota; kingdom Metazoa; phylum Chordata; class Amphibia; order Caudata; family Salamandridae; genus Lissotriton; species Lissotriton vulgaris. Next base: position 759,023,205 of record NC_141689.1, on the reverse strand, counting down.
ACTGGACTTGTGAGTGCCATGGTAGCTGCTCCATATGCTGAAGGTGAGGCTAAGGTTCTGGGTCATTGCCTGAGACCAACAAACTGTGATCAAGGCGGGACCAGCCCGCATTCTGTGGAATGTACCGAAGGAGGGCCACGATCAACAGGATACCATCAGAGCAAGTAGACCACCCCTGCTGAAGGAAAAGTGGCTTACTGCATGTTCACCGGAGCTGGAGCAACCCTGATCTTCAGAACTAGCCAGGAGAGTGGCTCAAGGGAGAGGGCCTGTGCCTGCCGGGTGCTGATATGTGTGACCATGCACAGTCAGACTTTGCTGATCCAGAGCAGGACTGCGCTGCATCGCTGAAGGGTTCCATACCACCCGAGTGGGTAAGCTAATAACTGGGCCTTTGGGGCTCTAGGGGACATATCACCCTTGGTGCTACAACCCCATAGACTCTAGTGACTGCATTTACGAAAAGATTCAGAGGAAAGTACTCTTGATGATGGCCGATTAGTTTACATTCCGTGGATGTGGTCATCAGTAAGTGTGGAATAACATGGAACCTGTTGCACTAGAAGTGGGGGGACAAGGAGTGGCCTGAAAACCAGCTGCAGCCAATGCAGATAAGAACAGTAGGACCGGGTTGAGGTGGGATTCGAAGATGACCACAAGAGAAAATTAAATAAATTATTAATTTTCCCTCGTCGTCCGTCGAAACTCCCCCCCCACCAGCCCGCCGCTCTTATCTGCATGGACAGTGGCTAATGACAACTACCAGAGACCCGACCTCAAGGGGGATTGTGTTTTTACTTTTGAATGTTGTTTACCTTTGCATGTGTAGAATTAGAATTAAATACTTATTTTTATGTAAAAACTGGGCATTGATTTATTGTTTACTCTGCTTGCTCATTGAATTGTTCAAGTTCAAGTTCAAGTTAAGATTTATATAGCAATCTACTCACCCAGAGGGTCTCTCAAGGCGCTTGGGAGAGGGGTTGTTCGTTACTTATCAAATAACCAAGTTTTGAGTTGTTTTCTGAAGGAGAGGTGGTTCTGTGTGTGGCGAAGGTGGGTAGGGAGAGAATTTTAGGTTTTGGCCGCTAAGTAGGAGAAAGATCTTCCTCCCATGGTGGCTCTTTGGATGCGTGGGATCGCGGCGAGGGCTTGATTGGACAATCGAAGTTGGCGTGTGGGGGTGTAAAAGGTCAGGCGTGTGTTGAGTTATTTGGGTCCTAGGTCGTAGAGGGCTTTGTGTGCTTTTGTGAGGAGACGGAACGTTATTCTCTTGTTGACGGGGAGCCAGTGGAGGTCTCTCAGGTGACTGGATATGTGATTGTGGCGGGGAATGTCTAGGATGAGTCTGGCGGAGGCGTTCTGAATGCGTTGGAGTTTTTTCTGTAATTTGGCTGTGGTTCCGGAGTAAAGGGTGTTTCCGTAGTCCAATCGGCTAGTGACAAGTGCTTGGGTGATCGTCTTTCTTGTTTGATCTGAATCTGCCCTTACCCTGAAGGAGGCTTGACTTATTGTCCTCTGCTACCCAAATAAGAGTCAGGTGCAGAAAGGATTGCTTGCCTCAGTTGAGCGGTATCCATAGTAGGGCAGGCCCTGGGACATTGGGAGTAAACAGCCTCAATCACCATATTTGGGCCCAATAACTCCAGCTTCCCCTGAGTCCCTCTGAATGTAGTTTTTGCACTGGGCTTTAAGCTTTTCTAAAGCAGTTAATCCATTTCGGCAGGCCATAAGCAAGTAGGTATAAGTACTTGTACTTAGGCAACTCATAATTAGATACAGCCTGCAACATTGTCCTGCTGGAGAATTCTGAGCCCTGTAAAAGAGAATAAGTCTGAAGTAAACATCTTGATTGGGTGAAAGCTACAAAATTAAACGCCCAATGTGAGTTATTCTCTGGGTGTGAAATTTGAATTTCCCCGCTCTAAGTTTTTACTGCCAAAATGAGCAGCTTCAGCAGAACCTTATCCAACGGCTATATATGACTACGAAAGGATTTCCTCTGATACAGCCTGCAACCATGCCAACTGGAGGATTTTGCTTTCCATTTCAAAGACTAAGGACCCAATGTAGGTAACAGTGAAATACCAAATTCTAAATACAGAATTTTACCGATTCGGTATTTAGACATCAGTATTTCAGATGTAGGTAAGAATTCTGTAAAAAAATTCTGAATTCTTAATATTCGTTATTACCGAATCGGTAATTGAGTTTCGGTAATAACAAATACCTACCCATTCCTTTCTTTGGGCTTGGTGGCCCATAGGAATGAATCTGAAGACATTCGGTATTACCGATTCGGTATTTCAAGGGTGCCAGGGTGTCCAAACGACACCCTGAGGCACCCCTGAAATGTGCATGTGTGCACATGTGGCACACATGCATGCTCTAAGGGCATGGATGTGTGCCACATGGCACATAAAAAAAAGCAAGGCTGTGCTTTTTTAAGCAATTCGGTAATTACCACCAACTTGAAGTTGGTGGTAAATACCGATTCCTTAAGGCCCAAAAGCACTCTTTTATGTGCTTTCTACATTGCATTTAAGGAATCGGTATTACCAATTCCTTAAATGCAAGGCCAATTAGGAATTGGTATTAAGGAATCGGTATATACCGATTCCTTAGTACCGATTCCTTCCCTACATTGTGGATGCCTATATACTGGTCGGTAACGATGGAATTGACCGATTTTCACCTTTACCGACCGGTAATTGGGCCATCTACATATGGCCCTAAGTCCCAAGGTAAAATCTCTGACTGGGACAAACCTGGTTAGTGCATCAGAACCAGTCTCCATCATGGTCAGCCTCACATTGCACTAAGATCCCTGTCAACTGTGATCATAGACTATAATTTGCTCTTTGTGCACTTTGGGGAATTTTCTCACAGTAAATTAAAGACAGCACAGTAGGAACTAACTCCAGGATTAGAAGAGCGTTGTAGGGCCTGATTAACTTTTTTAGTATGTTTACTATTTTGGTATTCGCAAACTCCAGGGCGGATTCACAAAGATAACTTTTGAGTACATTTACACTTTTGAGTAAGTTTACGACTTTTCAGTTTTCACAAACTCCTAGACTAAGGTACTGCTAAAAAGTAAAAGTGTGGTAATTCCTGCATTATACAAGGTCAGTCATTGGTATTGCAACATACTTCCCCAAAATAATAATGGCTGTAGGGACTTAAAATAAAATCCATCAGGAAATAATGTTCAATTAAATTACATTTAAAAAAAAAGATAAACATATAAATTTATATAAATTAATGTTAAATATGTATATAAAGGGGGCGTGGCTTCGCCGTGTTGCAAGATGGCCACATAGTGTGTGAGCACTGCTGGCCAAGCTCACAATCCTTAAAAAAACAGCGTTCTAGGAGCCCATCTAGCCACGAAAGTGAGCACGGAATGCGAGAGCCACACCAAGGAAGCCATAAAATGAAGGTGGGGCTGCAGTGCATGTGAGCATTGGGCCCAAGCCGCGGGTGGAGGCCGCAGCCTAGTGAGGCCTTTGAGCCCAGGGATGACACAATCCTGCACTGGGACCTCCGTGAGTCAGTGGCAGCCACTCATACGAGGTGCCCAGAACTAACAGAGAGGATGCCCGTACACTCACCGTTGGCATGCTGAGCCCTCCCAATTCACCCAGTAACTTCCAGAGGGAGACGTTTTTAGGTGCGGTGGAGGTTTCTGACTGTGGACTGCCTGGCCCCATCGCTGGAGGTGGGGTGATGTGCGTGGGTGCTGGTAGCCGGGCAGGTTGCATAACTGCTCAACAGAACCCAGCACACAAAGAACCGCACCGAGGGCGGAGGCATTTCTGGGCAGGGGCGAGACCCACCAGAAGTGCCCAGCTGATACCGGGCTGCCAAACTGGGCAGCAGTGAGAGAGTGAGGGACCACGAATGTGCCTGCGGGTGCGAGGTGAGCCCACGACGAGGCCTGGAGTCATGTGTTGCACAACAGACCGGAGGGAGGTCCTGCGTCTTGGCTCTATCAGGGCCAGACTGGGAAGGTGCTTGCCCACTCCACATAAAAACAATTAACACCTTGCTGTAATGAAGCGAGCAAACCCGGTGAGGCGGTCGCCTAATTCAGGGCAATCGAAAAGATACGAGCACCTGCATGGGGGAGACATGCACCGAGACCGGGAGGTCCTTTGTGTTGTAACCCCACGCAAATAACTGGTGAGTGGCTGCAGGAGGCCATCGCACAAGCGACCACAGCAGGAGGAGCAGGACTGAACCCCCGGTCCTTTGAACTGGGAGCCCAGGGCCCAAAAAAATGCCAGGCAACAGCGGCGCGGAGGCAACCCAGTGAGTCGCTGGCCTCACTCAGCAAATTTACGCCTCTTGAATACAGGTGAGGTTCTGCCATATATCGGGTACCTCTCCCCCCCTCCTTGTGCATGTTTGCTGCATTCATCCACCATAACCCGTGGGCAAACCAGAGGGAAGGCAATGAAAAGTCACCTTCAATAAGAAAAGCAGTGCCAGGCAGAAGGACCCAAAGGCAGAAAAAGACACCGCCACATGTCCTCCGGGAGAAACTGACGACCAGGATCTGGACCTCAAAGAGAGCCTGCTGGAAGTAAAGTCCAGTTTGAAAAATATTAACGCTAAACTAGACTTGCTCACCACGTTCCTGGACAAGGTGAAAAACAGAGTTGGTGCTCATGACCCCCAATTTGAACATTTAGAAACGTGTGTGAGCGAGGCGGAGGATAGTCAGACTGCCAGATCAAACACCTCCTACGCATGGATAAAGTCTTAGATCTGATCAAGCAAAAGAATAATGACTACATAGAGACGATGTTGCGATACCCCTTCGGACCTGAACGGTCCCCAGCCTTCATTGTCAAGAGGGCCCACAGAACCCTGGGTCCGCGGCTGTCCCCGGGGACACGCCTCACCCAGTAATATTAGTTTGACTGTTAAATTACAAGGACCGAGACACAGTCCTCCGTGTGGCAAGAGAGAGAGGCCAGATAAAGTACAAAGGTAACAATATATCCTTTTTTCCAGACTTTACAGTGGGGGTACAGGCAGCCAGATGGGATTTTCAGCCAGCCAAAGGACTCCTACAGCATTCTAACCTAAAATACACCATGCTGTACCCCGCCAAACTATGAGTATCACAGGATTGGAAAACATACCACTTCACAGATGCTAAACAGGCCCTAAAGTTTGCCAAGAAACAGGTACATCCTAAGAACCCAAGGGGAGTGTCTTTTCAGGCCCTTTATGATGCAGGGCTGATTAACAATGATTAAATAGAACTTGGTGCAGTTCAAACGTGGCATACACAGATGAGAACATGGTCCCGCTAATGGAGGGCCTGAGACCTTCAAGCCTCTGACAACCTTCTGAACTGCATTCTATTTGGTTGTAAGTGGTAATTTTATTCACAGGTCTGTTTTGGGGACTAAAACACAAAAGAAATCCTATGTGAGAGTCTCTGCGATCATGGGCCTCCTCTTCTTATAGCCTTATGCTCGGCCACCCAGCCTTTATTGGGGGGCTAGTTCGTGCAGCGATTCCGCTACCCCAGGCCTAAATCCCAGATGTTTTAGATACGGGAGAGGGAGGTTTTTTCTCAACTTAATTGAGGGATTGGTGTGGGAGGGGGCTGCGTGGAGTAGGTGGTATTTGGAAAATATGGCTCTATGATGTGCACCTACGGCTCCTTCACTGTCCCATGCACTAGATTGAACACAACTTGCGACACCACTTACACAGGGCAAATCCCAGTTGTTGTGAATCACTATGACACCAGAGGACAGAGATGGGTAGTCTAGCCATAGTAAAGGTCATAACATGGAATTTCAGGGCCCTCAGTGGTAGCAGGAAAATTGGCCTGGTACATGCTTGCTTGATCAGGCACCAGATAGACATCTGTTTACTCCATAGAGTTGTTAGTCGGGCTGTCCCTCTGCTACTTACGAGGGGTTGGGTTACCACCTACTTATCCACATGTTCTAATTATGCAAGGGGCGTGTGCATTCTTTTCCAAAGGGGCCTGACCTGGACTACAAAGCAGTGCATTTGTGATAGCGACAGGCGCAATCTCTTCCTGACAGGCACACTCTACAACCACACAATCACTCTTGTTACAATCTATGGTCCCAACGGGGATGAGCCAGAATTCTTCACTACGATCTGGCATCTGATTACAGCCACTAACTCACAGATGACAATATGGTGCGATTACTTCAATGTTCCACTAATAGATGCCCTGGACAGGGAGGGTAGTTCCAGGTGACCACACCTACAGGCCATCCGGACTCTGAGCATAATCATCGAGGACAATCATCTCATGGACATTTGGAGAAACACACACCCAAGTACCCGCACAGGCACATGTTTCTCCATGCAACACGGAGCATGGTTCAGGATAGACCACTGGTTGGTGACCAGGGATTTGCTCCCTTGGCAAGCCACAGTTACTCAGCTACCTCACACTGTCTCTGACCACGCCCCTGTGCAATTGACCATCCACCCCAACACATGGCGCATTCACATGGCGACTACCCCCTGGAGCACTAAGGAATTCCGCTTTCAGGGAAGAAATAGGCACAAAAATCCAAATCTACTTTGAACATAACTCTGGGTCAGTTAGCTCTCCCACCTTTCTTTGGGACGTCTTCAAGGCGATGATTGAGGCAAGTGTTTAGCCAAACACCATGAGGTTCTGAAATTTATCTGCAGCACAATCACTGCACTCAAAAAGGACATTTCCGCATTAGAAGCCCAGTTTTACAACTCTGGCAACACTGATATCCTAGCCTGCATATGAGAGAAGATGTCTGTGTACCAAGACGAGGCGACAGAAGAGACCCTGTTCCTGGGCAAAGAGACCCAGGCACGTAGGTAGGGGGAAGGTGATCGCCCTGGCAAAACCCTAACTCAATTGCTCCAAAAACCACACGCCACTTCGTATATTGTGGATCTGCTGGTTCCGGAAGGCCAAAGTCATTCCTCCACATTGGAACTGATGCAGATCATGGTCGACTTTTCCACACTGCTCTATTCCATTGCCCAGGGGAAGACCCCCCAAGACCTTCAGGCTTACTTTGACGACATTGAGCTTGTACGGCTGTCAAACTCTCATTGGGAATTCCTTGATTCCCCTGTCACAGTTGAGTAAGTCCAGCAAGAAATTGCCAGACTCTCCCAGGATAGAGCTTTGGAACTGGACGGGCTTAAGGTCGCCTTTTATAAAGAGTATTCAGATCTCCTAGCTCCTAAACTCCTAGACGTCCATCTTGATGCAGTGGGGATGGGCCTGCTCCCCCTTTGATGCGCGAGGCGGTCATTTTTTCACTCCTTAAGCCAGATAAACCTGTCCATCACGGTGACTCCTATCGGACGCTATCACTCATTAACATTGATAATATAATAAAATATTCGCTAAGGTCTTAGCAAATAGGCTGCAACTCTTACTCAAAAAACCAACACTGGACGCTTCCAAGCCAGAAAACTATCGTCCAATTTCACTGCTTCCATTCCTATCCAAAATTCTGGAAGCACATGTGAACTCAACGCTAACCCACTTTCTGGAAATCAATCATTTACTTGATAGCTCCCAGAACGGTTTTCGACCACCATACAGTACCGAGTCTGCACTGCTGTCAGCTGTAGAACAACTAAAATCCGCCTAGGATGCCGGCAGAGCCTCAGCTTTGGTGCTGTTGGATCTGAGCACTGCATTTGACACTGTCTCCCATGAAATCCTGCTCCACCATCTGGAGGAGATAAGGATTGGCAATGAAGACTTATTATGGTTTTTCTCCTTCCTGGCCAACTGGACTTTTCAAGTGATAGCTCAGCCTTTTGCCTCAAGTGTCCACCCACACTGCTGTGGGGTTCCCCAGGGCTTAGCACTGAGCCCTGCGCTTTTCAATATATATATGAGCCCTCTGCCACGGATGGCCAAAGCACGAGAAATTTCCCTGGTGTCATACGCTGATGACACCCAATTGGTGATCACCCTGTCTAACAATCCTAGCCAGGACAGAGTAAAATTTAAAGAAGACATCGCAGCCATGGCAGAGTGGATGACAGCTAACGTCATAACTGAACTCTGCTAAAACTGAGATTCTTCTGATTGGCAAAGACTGCCATCTTTGGAATAATGAATGGTGGCCTCTGGCCCTTGGAGTCCCTCCTGCCCCTAAACCCGCAGTGACAAATCTGGGTTTTATGCTTGACAAAGATCTTATCTTTGAGACGCATGCCAAATCAGTTGCCGGGAAATGTTTTGGGCTACTACGTGGCCTTATACCGATTCTTGGGCTATTTGATGCCCAAAGGCGCCAGTTGATCATTTAAGCCTCTATACTGGCCAGAATGGACTACTGCAACATGCTTCTTTTGAGCTCTAATAAGTCTGTGCTGAACCAACTGCAGCGGGTCCAGAATGCATCAGCACGCACCATCTTAGCGCTTCCCAAGTACAGCCAAGCTTCCAGTCTCCTCCTCTGCCTGCATTGGCTGCCCCTCGAACATCGTATTCGTTACAAGGCGCTCTGTATCACGCACAAGATCCAGACAGGGATCAGCCCAGACATTCACGGCAACCCGTACGCCCTCTACTCCCCACCACGAGCGCTGCGCTCGGCTGATTTGCTCCTTGCACGAATTCCACACTTACGAAGGACCAGATCTGGTGGTCGCTCCTTCAGGCAACTGGCCACAGCCTTATGGAACTCTCTTCCTCTACTCATCCGCAGCAACTCTGACCACCAGGCCTTCAGAAGGCTTGTAAAGATCTGGCTCTCCTCTCATCTCTAACTCCCCATTTGCTCCCCGCTTAGTCCTGCTTCAGCGCTGGGACGCCTCTTGGCCGAGGCAGCCATGGGCTTTACAAGTATTTTAATCTAATCTAATCTAATTCTTGCTTCCAGTTATGATCAGGCCTGATCAATCAGGATTTATACAGTACCGATCTACAACGCATAATCTCTGAACCATGTTTTCGGTGATGCACTTTTAAAATCCCCAAATTCCTACTGTAGCTGGGCTGCTCGACGCTACTAAAGTGTTCGACATGCTGCAATGGAAATATATGTTCCCATTACTGGAGAGAATGGGACTAGGCCACAATTTTCTCGCACAGATCCGCCTTCTTTATACCTTGCCCTCTGCTCGTATATGCCTCAATGTTCAGACATCAGGTCCCTTCCCGATAGGCAGGGGCACGAGACAGAGTTGTTTGCTTTCTGCCATACTTTTTGCCATCGCGATGAAGCCCCTTGCAGCACAAATCCAGCAACACCATGTGAATCGGGGACTGGGCTTCTCTACTCGTGGTCTGGTCATATCCTTCTATGCAGATGACATCACCCTGTACCTAAACCATCGAAATTAAATGCTTTGTTGGCATGTTTGGAATTCAAATTAACTGGGCTAATTCTGCGAATTTCGGCCTTTGCGAATGCTAATTACCTAAATGGTGTGTATCAAACATTTTTGCATCAAAATAAGGAATCGCAAAATTTGCTATTCCTTATTTTGCGATAGCACTTAAGGAATCGCAAATTTTGCGATTCCTTAAATGCAATGTATCAAAGAAAAAATATGCAAAAAATGCCATTAAGGAATCGCAAATTACCACCAACTTCTAGTTCGTGATAAGTTGCGAATTCATTTAATAATGCTTTCTTCCAAAAAACCTAAGGTGCCATATGACGCCCATACATGCCCTTAGGGCATGTATGTGCGCCATATGCCCCCAAATGTCTTTTTCAGGGGTGCAGCAGGGTGTTCTTGAGACACTCCTGCACCCTTGAAAAAATTCCTAATTTGCGATTAGCAAATTGCTAATCGCAAATTGCCTCTTCATTCCTATGGGCCTCCTGGCCCATAAAAATGAATGGGTAATTTGCGATTAGCAATTTGCTAATCGCAAATTAGGAATGGTAAGGAATCGCTATAAAAAAGCGATTTTGTTCATACATACCATTTTGCATTTCCTAAATAGCGATTCCTTAAAATTCGCTATTTAGGAAATGCAAATTGGTTTGATGATACATATGGCCCTAAGTCCCCTAACAGAGGCTACCACTCTATTTCCCATGGAGTACCCACTGCAATGGGCAAACTGCCCTGTTAAGTACTTGGGGGTACATGTATGTAATGACATGGAGGAAGTTTGGAGGGACAACTTTGGCAACGCGATGACTTGGCTTGAGGACCGAATTCCCATATGGACAAAACTCCCGTTGTCTCTGGTGGGAAGAATTTCCATCGAATTCCCATATGGACAAAACTCCAGTTGTCTCTGGCGGGAAGAATCGCCATCGCAAAAATGGTGATTACACCCACGTTTCTTTATTTGTCCCTTAACATCCCAATACCAATCACTCAAGCTTTCTTCAAGAGACTTTGGTCCAATCTGATAACATTAATCTGGGCAGGGAAGCAGCCTCATGTAAAATACAATTTACTAACGTTGCCACACACACCAGGAGTATGGGTGCACCAGATTTACAACTGTACACACTATGTACCCATGTACACTTTCTACACTATTGGACACATCCCACACCCTTCCAACCACATGGTGCAGTTGAAATAGACAAAGTTTCCCAGTACCCGCTCTTGACGGCACTATTTCTTCCATTCAAATGTCCTGGACCTCAAATAGACACTCCACAGTGTCTGAGGAGGGTGCGGATGGGGTTGGTGTGACGCATGGGACACGTGCGCCTCTATGTCCCGTCTGTCCCGGTGGCAAACCTCTCAAAGCTGCTGCGATGCTGGACAGCGGTGCCTGCACTCATGCTGGTAAGCTTGGCATTCACACCTTTGCAGATTTATACCCAAATTATCGGTACCTTGACCCCCCCTACCCTTCTGTATTACCAATTATGTGCAACTTGCCGGACAGTATTTGATACATTCCCAGTCCCCGCAAACACTTAGAGTACTAGAATACACTTATACATCTTGCTCAGCACACAAGCTCATCACATCTCTGTACAATCATATGCAATGCTCAGCACCTGCGACAGACACACCTGCCTGAATGCATGATCTCCCAATGCCCCTTACAGAAGAGCTGTGGACATTCTTTTGTGGCCAACTTGAGTTCACATCCCCCAATTACAGATTGCGCCTCATCCATTTTAAATTCTTGCTCCGCATATATCGTACCCCCGTTCAAGCACATCGAATGGGGCTATCCCCAGACTCTCACTGTACATGTTGCCATTCACAGATGGCAGATTTCCTTCACTTAGCCTGGCAATGCCCTGCTATTGCTACCTACTCGGGAGAGATATTTAATACCATTGGAAAAATTATAGACGCGCCACTGAACCCCTCCCCGCTATTGGGACAGTAGGGATATGTGGCCGGTTTGGACCGGGGTGCCCGGAAACTTGTCGCACTAATGCTACTTCTAGCAAAAAGCAGAACTGCAATGAACTGGGGACACCCCCAAGCACCACAGGCCCGAGATTGGCTCAAGGTTATTGCATATTGTCATCTGTAAATGACAGATCAGAGAACCTAACCAAAAGGAAGGGCTTCTTCTAAATGTGTGAAACAATGCCCCAAAACGAAGAAGAGAAAATTCTCTTCTTGAGTGCCCTCACTCATCAAGGGTTGCCCCTAGGTGACATGCTTCGTCATTGGGGCCATCCCGGACAGGTACTATCTGAGGCGTGGTGCAGCTTGCGGAACTACGTAGGGGCATTTTTTGTTCAAACCATGTGTAGTGCAGTGTTTGGGGGAGTGGTGATGGTGATGCTAAAAATACCTAGCTAGTGAGCGATTAATTTATTCCTGCTCCTAGTTGGTATGGATTAAAAGGGGGTTAATACTAGGAAGGAAGTGTAACTGTAATGTGCATACTTTCCCTAGTATTTGGTTAACACGTTTTACAATTAGCAGAAGCCCTTCCTTTTGGTTAGGTTCTCTGATCTGTCATTTACAGATTCATTAATAACTATAGACAGTCTGGAGGATGAACGTAACGTCTACCTCCATCTCCCTCATTTGTTTATAATATTGCATATTGTCATCAACTACTGGGAACAGCTGCCAATTAAGTCTCACCCTCATGATATATGGGAGCCTTTTACCACCTATCGCCCTTTATATGGAGCTCCCCCCTTCGGATACTGGTGAACAGATCATGGAGCTTCCATCTTAAAAAAAAATCGGCCTACATTGTTCGCCTTAAAAAAAACTTTTTCACAACCTCTCAGAAAGGACATGTATTGTACCCTTGATGAATACTGGTGAGGGCCCTGTGAAGGATTGTGGTGGGGGACGGAGATGTGAAGCCCCTTCTGGGATCTCACAAATACTCTTCTTTTTCTTACTGTGCCCTTTGAGTGTAATGGTATAAATTGTAATGGTATCTATGATGTATGATGTATGTGCGTTGTCACCCAATACATCATTTAGCATAATGTTTGTAACATTGCCAACGCTTTAAATAAACTTAAAAAAAAATGTTAAACATAGTACAGCAGTGTTATTAAATGAAAAAATATTTTAATAATTATTTAAATTTAAGAAATAGTATTAAATAAATAGCATTACAAATATTTAAACTCATTATATTTTAATTTAATATATTTCCATTTTTAAAGTTTTATTTCAAAATGAATTTAGTAGTGCTGTAACAGTTTTTTACAATTTTGCTTCACCTTTAGAGTAAATGTTTACATTGAATTCACATTCATTTTAACATAAAATTACATACTTTACTTCGTAAGTGCCTTAAACAATCAACACATTTTACAAATCAGTCGTACTTAAAAGACTGCACCATGTACCATTGGACAAGTACCAAGTGGTAGGTAGTGCACTTTTCAAGGTATGGGAGGCATGTGATGGTCACTGAATATCTCGATTTAGAGACTCACCACCAAATTTGGTCATTTCCAAATTTTTGCAAGCAGAGTTGGAAAGTGTCAGAAGTACAGATGTGCATAATAAAGTCAAGTGTATAGATATGCACTCCCACTGACCGATAAATAAGACAAGTAGCAGACACTCGATGTACAACAAAAAGTAGTGTGTTATAAAGTGCATAAAGAGTAATATTTCTATATTTGAGAGGATAATTTGTAGGGGATATTTTGGGTATGTTTGTATTCATTAAGATCCTAAAATTCTTTGAACACTATACCAATTGACTTATCAATTTATTGTCGGGAGTTTAAAAAGTAGTACAATTTAAGTATGCAATCCTTAGTGGTCTCATCAATGCCAAGCACACTCCATTTGTCTGTGCTGCTAAGAACATATGCTGCCCTTAGTCTTTATCAATCCAGTAAAAAGCGGTGCCAACGGAAGCTGTGGTAATGATAAAACCACATTATTTAATATTTGACTTTGTTAGCCTCTCATATAATTTGACCTTCCACTGCAACTCAGTCCCCAAACAGTATCGGCCACATGCATCATTGCACCTGTTTGCGATTCCTAAATTGCGAAAATTAAGGAATCGCAATTTAGAAATAGCAAACGGCAATGCATGAACAAATTGCATTTATTTTTGCGAATCGGTATTTTTCCTTAATTGCGAGTCACAATTTGCGAATCGCAATTAAGGAAAACCCTTCCCATTGATTCCTATGGGCCAAAAGGCACATAGGAATGAATGGGAAGGCATTCACATTTTGCGAATTTCAAATTGCGATTCGCAAAATGTGAATGCAATTTCAAGGGTGCAGGGGGGGGTCCAAAGAACCCCTTCCTGCACCCCTGAAATGAAACTTTAAATGCACTTTACACACACACATGCCCCAAGGGCATGTGTGCGTAAATTAAAACTTTCAAAAATGCAATTTGTGCATATTTGAGTTTCGGTAAATTAGCATGAAGTTCCACTTCATTCTAATTCGCCACTTCCAAATTGCGAATTTGCAAATAAAAAATGATCATGCATTGCATTTAGGAGATCTGAAATTGCGATTTCTTAAATGCAATCGCAATTTTAGAAATCACAACATGATTGTGATTCCTAAAATTGCGAAATGCATGATGCATGATGCATTCCAAGTTAGTCAATTGCATTCGCAAAAGGCCGAAAATTGCGATTCGCACCGTTTGCGAATGCAATTGACTTTGATGCATGTGGGCATTAGTATCTAGAGAAGTCTCCAATTGCATCATTTTACTAATCCAACAACATATTTGCTTGAGGTGGGCAGTACAAGAGATTCACTTGTACGATTGTTGCAATTTATAGTCTTTAAATACATAAATTAGTGATTGGTATATGTCTTGCATATTTTTCTTATAAAGTTCTTACCAGTAATCCATTGTAGTGTGTTTTGTGTCTCTTTGTAAAATGTACGAGTCAATAAACGAAAAGTTATCCCAGAACATAGACAAGGCAGAGCTAAAAGATCATTGCAAAACAGTATTTCACAAAATCAAAATGCAGAAAGTCCAGAAGTTCAAAATTTCATACGTTTATGAAGTTATTCCATAGGCTAACAAAGTAAAATATCCAATCCATATTGCTTTCAAGAATAAATAATATACATATTACAAATGACTTCAGATTTGGTCAATCTTCATTTTTAATATTAAAGAACAAGTACCAATAACCTATTAAATCTGCAGTCTTGCATAGAACTAGGGATGGTGGTACTGAGGTGATGGGGGCTCTGAAACCTGCAATACCATTAATGGCAATTATGAGTTTTCAACACTTTTCATGACTTAAAATACGATTCCAAGAGTGATTTCCCTTCTTGCAAAAGAATATCTTTACTTCTCTAGGTTAGTTCAGTTGATAACATTTACCCATCTTCTATTCACAAAACAAGATAATCCAAATGTGCAGAGATACTGGCATATGAATACTTGGATTGCATGGGAAAATAACCTTATCTCACATGTTCAAAAACACTTTTCCAATTTATGATATGTACTTTAGGAACTTGTAAAATAATTACTTTGGCAGAGGTTTCTGTGTGGGCGGATTAAATGTTCCAAGGTAAGAATGGAAAGGGGCGACCACTCGGTCCCCCCGAACGTATGGCGGAGTGCCTCGATCCCCCCGGGAAGCCATTTTTGGGCGGGAGGCGCGTCTCGGCTGGTATGCCCGAAGCGGTGTAGCCGGGGCGCGCTTTTTCCCGCCCTAGAGTGGGCTGGCCTAGACACTGACGCAGCCAGCCACGCCCTCAGGGCAGGCAGGGGCGGGTTTTCGCCCGCCCTGAAGACGGATAAAGAGGGACGCAAGACTGGAAGACGTCCTCTTGTTCTTGTGCTCTGAAGCTGCACCTCCTCGCTACACGTGAGCTCGGGACAGAACGAAGAGCCAATTTTGAGCGTTTTGATCTTTTTTCTTTGTCTTCTAGTTACTTCGTCGGAGAGATGCCCAAGAAAGGCGCAAAGAGAATGACGACTGATCAGATGGTTCGGGTCCTCTTTAAAGAGATGTCCGACATTAAGAAGCGGCTGGCGGAGCGAGACGGGGAGGAGGGATCGGGGCGTCCACCGGCTGGAGGGAGACCAAAGAGGCCAAGAAGGGTTCCAGCCGGGGGGGACGTCCCGGTTCCCTCTGCCCCGCTCGAGGCGCCGACCCCGGTACCGATGGAGGGGAATCCGATCCCCGTTGTCGTCACACCGACACCCAAGGAGGACATGCCCCCCGAGCTGGCAGCACAGCTAGCAGCATGGTTGGGTGATAGTAGTGAGGGCGCCATGGCTGCCGAGGCACAGGCACTGATGAAACAGCTGCGAGAAAAAAGAGATGCAGCCAAGGTGCCCGCGCCGGCTGCGGTGATAGACAAGCCACAAGTGGCGGAAACAGCATCCGGTTCAGGTAAGCGGCCATTGCCGATCGCAAGGGATGAGTCAGCACCCTCTCGTAGAGAGAAATTGGGGCAACATGTTCCTTTGGCAGTAAAGGAAAAGATTTGGGCAGGGGAGTATGTGAATATTTTCTCCTTGCTTGTCGATCATTATGAAGTGGAGCATGTTAAGAGTCAGAAGGACCTAATGCATCCGAGTGTTTGGCGCGCAAAAATGGCCGCCTTTAAGGTAAATGAGAATATTGGCAACTGGGGCAATGCGTGGGGTATTTTTACATCTATTTTGGGGGAACGTAGGCCCGAGTTGCTTCCTGAGTTTCCAATTTACCAGTCACGAATTATGGGTTACTCGACAGCGTATCAGGGTAACCATTGGTTCTGTTATGACAACCTTTTCAGGAAAGAAAAGGAGCATAACAAAAATTTAACTTGGGACTGTTATGATTCTTTGACATGGGATAAAATGAAAGAGTCAGGTATGTTAAAAATGCCGTTGGTGGGTAGCAATGTTGTTGAATACTCCCGCCAAAATGCGGGGACGTCCTTTCGGTCAGGTACGAGCACCGACGATTACTCGAGACCTACCGGCAATACAGGGAAAAGGGGTTTCTGCTTCAATTTCAACAAAGGTAAATGTAACAGGCCTCCGGGATCGTGTAAATTCAAACACGAATGTAGTACTTGCGGGTCGTCCCATCCTGAGTCCTCGTGCAGAGCCAGAACGGGTGAGAATGGGGGTAGAGGAGGCGCCAAACAGGTCTAATATAGGCCGAGGGGCGCCTTTACCAACCCCGATTGATACCTTGGCGATGATTCCCTGGCTCAGTGAATACCCAGATCGTACTTCTGCTGGGATGCTGCGGAACGGTTTCTCATATGGTTTCCGCATCCCGGTAGGGGACTTTCAGGGTGTCGGGACGTGCAAAAATCAACTTTCCGTCTTGCAGCATACATCTGTAGCACAAGATAAGATTCAGAAAGAGGTTAGCCGGGGACGGGTCGCCGGCCCGTATAGTGTACCCCCGGTACCGTATTTTGTCTGTTCTCCGTTAGGGGTGGTCCCCAAGAAGGACCCAGGTGAATTTCGATTAATTCATAATCTGTCAGCTCCACATGGTCTTTCGGTGAACGATGCAATTGATCCAGAGGTATGTTCGGTGCGGTACGCATCATTTGATGAAGCAGTGGCCATTTTGAATCGCCTGGGGCCCGGGACGTTGATGGCGAAATCAGATATCGAGTCAGCGTTCCGGTTGCTCCCGGTACACCCAGACGACCAGCGTCTTCTGGGATTCATGTTTCAGGGATCGTATTACATGGATAGGTGTATGCCAATGGGATGCTCTATATCCTGTGCATATTTCGAGAAATTCAGTACTTTTCTGCAATGGGTATTCACGAAGAAAACGGGTTTCCGAAATGTAATGCATTACCTTGATGACTTTCTGTTCCTTGGGCCCGCCGGAAAACACGAATGCCGTCAGGCCTTGTCGGAATTTTGTCTGTTAATGGGGCAATTTGGCGTGCCATTGGCACCAGGTAAAACTGTGGGTCCTACGACTTGTCTCGAGTTTCTGGGGATCGAGTTGGACTCTAGTGAGGGTTGTTTTCGTTTACCAGCTGCCAAAGTGTCGAAATTCAGGGCAGCCCTGCAAGTATGTATAAATGCATCTAAAGTTACGCTGAATCAATTGCAACAATTGGTGGGGAAGTTGAATTTTGCCCTGAGGGTGATCCCAATGGCCCGCCCCTTTTCCCGTTCAATTGCCCAAGCGATGGTTGGCCTAAAGGAGGGTCATCATCGCACGAGACTATCGGCTGAGGTCCGCCAAGACATGCGTATTTGGTTAGCATTTTTGGCGGACTTCAATGGTCGAGTCGTCTGGAACAAACCAGCCGTGTCCTCTGAAGAGCTGGGTCTATGGACAGATTCGGCAGGAAGCATGGGCTTTGGCGCCATCTTCGGCAAAAAATGGTCGGCACAAAGGTGGCCCCCATGGTGGCATGAAGGGGGGCTGACGAGTAATATTGCTTTCCTTGAACTGTTTCCCATCCTGGTGGCCCTCAGAACCTGGCCCGAAGGGTTCAGAGATCATTCTGTAGTGTTTTGGTCTGACAATATGACCGTTGTAGAATGCATCAATAGTCAGGCAGCACGTTGTAAACTGATTTTAAGGCTGCTCAAAGAAATTGTCTTACTGTGTATGCAACTGAACGTAGTATTCAGAGCAAAACATGTCCCAGGGGTGATGAATCAGGCGGCTGATGCACTGTCTCGTTTTCAAATGCAGGCTTTCTGGGGTTTCCTTCCCTCTGCGGACCTAGAGCCGGCACCCTTCCCCGAAGCTCTCTGGTCTCTCGGTGCCCCGAACTTCGTCACCTCGTGGGAGAGAGTCTAGCGCCAAGGACGAGGAAGGCATATGAAGGGGCGTTCCGGGCCTATTTAGCCTTTTTGGGGTTTGAGAGAGAGGGGCTTTGGGGTCAGGAGGAATGGGTGGTACATTTTCTGATGTCCTTGCGTAGGGCTGGGAAGTCGGTGGCGACGGCCCAGAGGCATCGTGCTGCCATTTCCTTCGTTGCCAGGGCCCATAATATCCAGGACCCCACAGCGTCTTTTGTAGTACAGAAGGCGCTGCGTGGGTGGCAACGCCTTGAGGGTCGCAAAGTAGATGAAAGGCGCCCGATAGGTCTGGATAGATTGTCCCAGTTGCTGGCCACACTCCCTACCACATGCTCGTCTCAGTTCGAGACGTGTTTGTTCCGAGCTGCTTTCACGCTGGCATTTCACGGGGCGATGAGGATAAGTGAGCTGGTTGCAAGGAATAAACAGGATGCGGTGGGGGGTTTGTGCCGGGAACACGTTCAGATCAGGGGTGAAGCGATGATTGTCTCCTTTGTCAGGTCCAAGACCGATCAAGATGGGATGGGAGACTGCACGATCATTCGCAGGATCCCCGGGTCCTCCATGTGTCCGGTACAGTGTTTAGAAGATTACCTAGCACGAAGGGTGGCATCATGGGGGGGGACATTGTTGAGACACGCAGACGCCACCCCACTGACGAAGTTTCAGTTTCAGCGGGTGCTTGCGATGTCCATTGCCGCAACGGGCTTGGACCCGGGCGAATTCGGGACCCATTCCTTTCGAATAGGGGCTGCCACTGAAGCTACAGCCAGGGGTCTTAATGTTGAACAAGTAAAACGAGTGGGGCGTTGGTCCTCCAATTGTTATAAGAGATATGTGCGATTGCACATGTTGTGAAGCTGTAATAATGTACTCACGCTTCTTGTTTTTTGTTTGGTTTTCAGTTGCGCAAGCCTACGAGGCAGGGCGGACTATGCAGTCGACCCAACACCAGGCCAGCGGTCAGACATCACCGGCTGTGAAAAAGGAGGTGTGGGTCGTGGGCCACTCATACGTGAGGCGTGCCGCAGACGTATTCGAAGCAGGTGACATGATTCACGTACCTGGGGAATACGGGTACAGAGTGTCCTTCTACGGAAGAGGCGGTCTCTGTATTGACCAGTTTCAGGCATTTTTTGAGGGTTTGTTAGGGCGGACGAGGTCACCGCCGTCTATAGTCATAGTACATTTAGGGGGCAATGATTTGGTCACCACCGGTCGACGACTTCTCCTAGAGGCAATGCTCTCCACTGTAAGTTGGTTAGCGAGGAAAGTTCCGGGGTGCATAATTGCGTGGTCTCATATGATCCCACGAAAAGTGTGGCGGGGGGCTATTTCGATTCCTGCTTTGAATCATTCTGTTAGAAAACTGAATAACAAAGTAAGTAGGTTGTTCCGTTCCAAGACATTGCATTCTATCTCGCATAGTTGTATTAACGATGACAGTATGTATTTGGGGGATGGTGTGCATTTGTCGCGGGTGGGGAATGAGTTACTCATAGGAGACTTCTTAGCTTGGTTAAAAACGTTAAAACATGACCTTTAGGTAGGAGTTTTGTGGGGGGTCCGGATAGCCGGTCAACTATCCGGACCTGTGGCGGTAAGGTCATGATCGGTGAGCACTAATTAGAAGATCCCTATGAGTGGGCGTCACCCAACACGGATGGGAGCGCTCGGGTGAGGTGGCCATTGGCCCCTCAATGGGGAGGCGGTCCCTTCTAAGGATGGGTCGCCGGAAGTAAAGGAAAGGCGGTCAAGGCCCCTTCCTGTGTAGGAGGGGTTACAGCCCCCTCCTGGGGAATTTCCCGGGGCCAGTGACATCTGCGACGGCAGATGCGGTAAGTTGTGTGGGGTTGGGGGGAGGTCTACGATACCTTCTAGATACCTCACACGAGTATTCGAACGACCTTTAACTGGCGTCGAGTTCTTAAGTGCCCCCGTCAAGTCAAGGGAAATTGGTAGTAGTTGCACTTGAGGTAAGCCTCCGTGCTGTCGCCCCTCCCAAGTGGGAGGGGTAAGTCTGGTTAGGGATCTTGACACCGGTTATGACCTTGCCGTTGGCCCTTAAACGTTAGGATGTACAATTTCAATATTTCTAGAGAATGTTTGTAGGATGCTAGTTCGGCTAGGAGAACCTCTGTATTAGAGAATATGTTAAAGTTAGCCAAACAACGCAATGTGGTAATGAAATTGTACATAACATGAAACGTTTAATGTTTTTAATTTTGTTTTAATAAATACGGCCGGGAGGGTCACTCCCTCCCACTTCCAAAAACTTCAAGAACTGTTTCCGGTTTCCCTCCTTTTGGGGATTGTGTTGAGAGGGGGTGGCGGGTATCTCAGCCATATGGAAAGGGGCGACCACTCGGTCCCCCCGAACGTATGGCGGAGTGCCTCGATCCCCCCGGGAAGCCATTTTTGGGCGGGAGGCGCGTCTCGGCTGGTATGCCCGAAGCGGCGTAGCCGGGGCGCGCTTTTTCCCGCCCTAGAGTGGGCTGGCCTAGACACTGACGCAGCCAGCCACGCCCTCAGGGCAGGCAGGGGCGGTTTTCGCCCGCCCTGAAGACGGATAAAGAGGGACGCAAGACTGGAAGACGTCCTCTTGTTCTTGTGCTCTGAAGCTGCACCTCCTCGCTACACGTGAGCTCGGGACAGAACGAAGAGCCAATTTTGACCCACCCACCAGCCCCTGAGGACAGCCAGTTGTTTATAATAAAGTTGATCGATAATTATGTTTCTGTTTCGTTTACAGGTTGTGATAGTATCATGTTGATGTTGGTTATAATAAAGACTGGTGTATGTTGTGTAGGTTTTACGATTAAAATGATTCGATATAGTGTGAATTTTTAAGCATGCCCTTTCGGTCGTAGCGACCAATGTTTTCGTAGGTTTTATTAGCATTGTCGTATTTATTTCTGGTAGGCGGTAAGGTCATGATCGGTGAGCACTAATTAGAAGATCCCTATGAGTGGGCGTCACCCAACACGGATGGGAGCGCTCGGGTGAGGTGGCCATTGGCCCCTCAATGGGGAGGCGGTCCCTTCTAAGGATGGGTCGCCGGAAGTAAAGGAAAGGCGGTCAAGGCCCCTTCCTGTGTAGGAGGGGTTACAGCCCCCTCCTGGGGAATTTCCCGGGGCCAGTGACATCTGCGACGGCAGATGCGGTAAGTTGTGTGGGGTTGGGGGGAGGTCTACGATACCTTCTAGATACCTCACACGAGTATTCGAACGACCTTTAACTGGCGTCGAGTTCTTAAGTGCCCCCGTCAAGTCAAGGGAAATTGGTAGTAGTTGCACTTGAGGTAAGCCTCCGTGCTGTCGCCCCTCCCAAGTGGGAGGGGTAAGTCTGGTTAGGGATCTTGACACCGGTTATGACCTTGCCGTTGGCCCTTAAACGTTAGGATGTACAATTTCAATATTTCTAGAGAATGTTTGTAGGATGCTAGTTCGGCTAGGAGAACCTCTGTATTAGAGAATATGTTAAAGTTAGCCAAACAACGCAATGTGGTAATGAAATTGTACATAACATGAAACGTTTAATGTTTTTAATTTTGTTTTAATAAATACGGCCGGGAGGGTCACTCCCTCCCACTTCCAAAAACTTCAAGAACTGTTTCCGGTTTCCCTCCTTTTGGGGATTGTGTTGAGAGGGGGTGGCGGGTATCTCAGCCATATGGAAAGGGGCGACCACTCGGTCCCCCCGAACGTATGGCGGAGTGCCTCGATCCCCCCGGGAAGCCATTTTTGGGCGGGAGGCGCGTCTCGGCTGGTATGCCCGAAGCGGCGTAGCCGGGGCGCGCTTTTTCCCGCCCTAGAGTGGGCTGGCCTAGACACTGACGCAGCCAGCCACGCCCTCAGGGCAGGCAGGGGCGGGTTTTCGCCCGCCCTGAAGACGGATAAAGAGGGACGCAAGACTGGAAGACGTCCTCTTGTTCTTGTGCTCTGAAGCTGCACCTCCTCGCTACACGTGAGCTCGGGACAGAACGAAGAGCCAATTTTGACCCACCCACCAGCCCCTGAGGACAGCCAGTTGTTTATAATAAAGTTGATCGATAATTATGTTTCTGTTTCGTTTACAGGTTGTGATAGTATCATGTTGATGTTGGTTATAATAAAGACTGGTGTATGTTGTGTAGGTTTTACGATTAAAATGATTCGATATAGTGTGAATTTTTAAGCATGCCCTTTCGGTCGTAGCGACCAATGTTTTCGTAGGTTTTATTAGCATTGTCGTATTTATTTCTGGTAGGCGGTAAGGTCATGATCGGTGAGCACTAATTAGAAGATCCCTATGAGTGGGCGTCACCCAACACGGATGGGAGCGCTCGGGTGAGGTGGCCATTGGCCCCTCAATGGGGAGGCGGTCCCTTCTAAGGATGGGTCGCCGGAAGTAAAGGAAAGGCGGTCAAGGCCCCTTCCTGTGTAGGAGGGGTTACAGCCCCCTCCTGGGGAATTTCCCGGGGCCAGTGACATCTGCGACGGCAGATGCGGTAAGTTGTGTGGGGTTGGGGGAGGTCTACGATACCTTCTAGATACCTCACACGAGTATTCGAACGACCTTTAACTGGCGTCGAGTTCTTAAGTGCCCCCGTCAAGTCAAGGGAAATTGGTAGTAGTTGCACTTGAGGTAAGCCTCCGTGCTGTCGCCCCTCCCAAGTGGGAGGGGTAAGTCTGGTTAGGGATCTTGACACCGGTTATGACCTTGCCGTTGGCCCTTAAACGTTAGGATGTACAATTTCAATATTTCTAGAGAATGTTTGTAGGATGCTAGTTCGGCTAGGAGAACCTCTGTATTAGAGAATATGTTAAAGTTAGCCAAACAACGCAATGTGGTAATGAAATTGTACATAACATGAAACGTTTAATGTTTTTAATTTTGTTTTAATAAATACGGCCGGGAGGGTCACTCCCTCCCACTTCCAAAAACTTCAAGAACTGTTTCCGGTTTCCCTCCTTTTGGGGATTGTGTTGAGAGGGGGTGGCGGGTATCTCAGCCATATGACCCAGGAGTTTATTCACATTCTTAAGCAAATTGGGTTTTGAATCGGGCACAATCTAAGATCAAAACCATGAATAGACAAGAACTTCTCAAACCAAGGGAGGCGACTCAGGATTTCCAGGAAACCAGAGTAATCGTAATGTAGAACATGGATTCTCATAAAATACATAAAATCCTAACAGACCACTGGGAAATTCTCAAAAGTGATGTCACGTTGGAGTGACAGACCCAAAATAACATTTAGAAAGAGCCGCAGCCACAGGGACATGTTTGTTCATGGGGTTATAACTGAATCATGTCAGACCCACATACATAGTCTCAAAGGATTCTATCCATGTGGACACTGCAAGGCGTGCAGGTACAGTCACATGGTTAAGGAATTCAGCAGACCTGATCCCAATAAGAATTTTTTTATCAACCAATTCCTAACAAGCAGTACATTTTATTTTATTTACATATTGGAATACCTGTGCATGAAAAGATATGTAGGCAATGCCACCTTGATGGCTAAGAAACGGGTATTAGAACACCTTCGGGCCATAAACAACAAACACCCACATTACCCTTTGGCCAGGCATTTCCAGGACTATCATCTGTCCAACAGCTCACTCCTGCGCTACTATATAATTGAACAAGTGGGGCTGGGATCGAGGGGTGGGAACTAAAACTGAGAAAGACTCTAGATGGATCATTGATCTTGCGACCAGGTACCCCGCAGTACATAACCTTGACAAAGAACTGGCAAAACATTTTATTGAAGAATGAGGATTACTGTAGTGAGACATTTGGGGGTTGTCCATATAGTTGTTCCAGGCTGGATCTATAAAGTTTATGTGTACACTGTATATTATGTGCACTCATGACTTCAAAAAAATGTTCTTTTAATTTCTCTTTTCACAGGAGGAAAGGAAGGGACTCACCATATGCTGACAGTCACTTCACAGGTTCACTACTCTTTTCTATCCCGCTAATGGGAGTGCACGTCTAAATAGATAAGGACTTCTTCACTTGCTTCACTTTGTTTTTATTATCATCTGTATTATGTGACCAACATGTTTATTCAAATAGCCACTCAGGGCTAGTACAGTTGTATGTATAGAAATATTTTGTCACCATTATTTATTGCTCCTACATTATAGCCTCCTCGGCCACCGCATCGTGACCTATATATTGAATAACTCATAGTAGCACTTTGACATTCTTCAAACTAGTCCCTAGTCACTATTGGCAGAAGCACGTACCCATAGCCACTATTTGCATAAGCATGTCATATGGGAGAATGAGGTGTACCGGATACCTACCCTCCGTTAAATCTTGCCTGTCATTTAATTTTCCCTTTGGCACTTTGCTGCTTGCATTGAAATTATATAATACGTGTTGAACCTGTATAAGAAGTTACTGACTTTTGTGTACTTCTATGCTGGCATACACATGTTGTGGGCTGTGTATGCAATGGGCATTTTGATGCGATAAACACTAATAAGTTGTCATGAACATTTGTTCAATGGTTGAGGTAGCTACACTGCAGAAACTGTAACTATCTATGCCGCAGTCAGCATAGAATTGTTTACAGTGGTCATCAGTGATGTCATGAGTGATGTCACTGACCATGTCATGAGTGATGTAATATGTGATGTCATCAGCAGTGCATTGCGGGCGCGCAAGTTATAGTTAGCAGAACTAACTATAACGAAGGAATTTCAATGGTTTTGTATGAGTGAAAACTCCAGCCAACTATAACATATGTGAAAACTATGTTTTTTTCAGTGAAATTCTTAGGTTTTTTAAATGCTAATTCCTAACTATAACATGGCTGAAACCTATGGTTTTTTCAGTGAATTTCTAAGGTTTTTTAAATGCTAATTCCTAACTATAATGTGGCTGAAACCTACGGTTTTTCTGTGAATTTCAAAGGTTTTGTAAATGATAATTTTTAAATGTATTAATTGTTATATTTTTTTATACTAATTTACTACATTGTTTTAAAGTATTCATTCTTAGATATTTTATTTTTTAAATTACATTACATATTTTTTATATGAATTGAATTTTTTTTAAATATTGAAATTGTAATATATGCTTTTTTATTTTATAGTTTTTTAAATTATATATATTTTATATAGCAGCTTATGATATTCTATGGAAGGACATTCAAGTTACTGTAAGTATGGTTAGAATTACTTTTCGGGAACAGTAGTGGGCTGAAAGATGCAGTACTAGGGTCTCTCCTGATAACAGGTGAGTAAATCGGAATTCGTAGTTCGGCGGATTTTTAAGGAATTTTTTAAACTTCCAAAACACCACACAGAAAAATTTCCACATGAAACCAGTCAATGTTAGCCTATGGAAGGAAATTCAAGTTACTGTAAGTATGGTTGCATTTACTTTTTCAGGGTTCGTACTGGGCTCAAAGATGCAGCACTGATGTCTCTCTAAATCGGAATTCATAGTTTGGCTGATTTTAGAGGAATATTTTGCTCAATAGTGAAGGAAGGGGGCGGGGCCTGAGGTGACATGTGTGCAAACACGCCCTGTGGTGCATTTTAGGTTGGGGAATTAATTCCTCTTCAATCCTGAGGTCTCCTGTGAGCCAACTAGCCCACCAGGTACCCCCAGTGTGCGCCAGGGAGCTGTGTTGCAGAGAGGTGTTCAAAGGGCATGCCCCCTTTTTTTTACAAAACTCTGCAACCCAGCTCCGTGGTGCTTACTAGAGGTACCTGTTGGACTAGTTGGCACCTAGGGGACCTCTGGATTGAAGAGGAATTAATTCCCCAACTTAAAACGCGCCACAGGGCATGTTTGCACACATATCACCTCAAGCCCTGCTTCACCACTGTGCAAACACGCCCCGTAACGCATTCTAAGTTGGGGGATTAAGTCCCCTTGCATACCTGGGTTCCATGGTGGCCAACTGGCCCACCAGGAACCTCCAGTATGCGCCAGGAGGTTGCGTTGCAGAGAGGTGTAAAAAAGGGCATGGCCTCATTACACCTCTCTGCAACACAGCCCCCTGGCGCGTTTGCAGAGGGGGAACTAATTCCCCTTGCATACTGGGGGTCCCTGGGGGCAACAAGCCCACCATGAACCTCCAGTATGGGCCAGTGGGCTGCGTTGCAGAGAGGTGTAATGAGGCCATGCCCCTTTTTACACCTCTCTGCAACACAGCCCCCTGGCACGTTTGCATAGGGGGAACCAATTCCCCTTGCATACTGGGGGTCCCTGGGGACCATCTAGCCCACCAGGAACCTCCAGTATGTGCCAGGGGCTGCATTGCAGAGAGGTGTAATGAGGCCACGACCCTTTTTACACCTCTCTGCAACACAGCCCCCTGGCGCGTTTGCGGAGGGGGAAACTAATTTCCCTTGAATACTGGGGGTCCCTGGGGGCCAACTAGCCCACCAGGAACCTCCAGTATGCGCCAGGGGGCTGCATTGCAGAATGGTGTAAGGAGGCCATGCCCCTTTTTACACCTCTCTTGCAACGCAGCCCCCTAGCCCATCCTGGAGGCTTCTTGTGGGCTAGTTGGCCCCCAGGGACTCCCAGTATGCAAGGGGACTTAGTACCCCCTCTGCAAACTCGCAAGGGGGCGCGTTTGCAGAGAGGTGCAGGGAGGGGACCTGGCCTCCTCCCTATACCGTTTTTTTCCTTTCTTCTTTACTTTTAATAAAGCAGCCTTTTTTCCTTTTTTTTGGCCCTGGGGACCCCATCCCCCAGGATCTGCCCCAATTCTTTTTTTTTATTCATTTGTTTTACGGGAAGGGGGCCGCGTGGCCCCCCTCCCATGGCCAATTCTGGCCCAGGGACCCCATCCCCCGGGGCATGGCCAACTTCTCTATTATTTTTGTGGAGGGGCTACATAGCCCCCCTTCTATGCCCCCTTAAGGCCCAGGGGACCCCATCCCCCGGGGCCTGTCAATCTGTTTTTTTTAATAGTAGAGGGGGGGGCGCGTGGCACCCCTCCCGGGCCACTTCTGGACCCAGGGACCCCATCCTTCAGTGCCTGGCCCTCCTCATTGGGGGACGTGGGGGGGGTCCCCAAGCCCCCCACGGTCCCTGTAGTTTCTCCGCATCCTGCGGGAGCCAGCATTGCTTTTCTGCATGGGGAGCAGCTAACATGCTGCTCCCCATGCAGAAAAGCAATCCACTTTGATTTTTTAAACCTGCTCTCTTTTCAAAAACCAAAGCAGTTTATTATGGGAGGGAGGGAGTCGCGAGGCTCCTGCCCTACCATAGCAAACACCAGTGTCCGGGGGGTAGGCACCCAGGGACACTGCAGGAGCAGGCCCTGGGGGGTGGCGATCCCCAGGGCCATCAAGGGCTCCAGGATGGGGGCCTCGTGGCCCCCCTCCCACCTGTTAAAAGCCCCAGGAGGTGGCGGTCCCTGGAGCTAGGGGGGACTAGAGCCCCCACCCAGGTTTTTTTTTTATTTATTAAAAATTAAGCCCCGGG
Source organism: Lissotriton vulgaris (assembly GCF_964263255.1). NCBI lineage: Eukaryota > Metazoa > Chordata > Amphibia > Caudata > Salamandridae > Lissotriton > Lissotriton vulgaris. The sequence goes on along the minus strand of NC_141689.1, from coordinate 758,995,572 downwards.
GTGGCGGTCCCCGGGCCTGCGGGGGCCATGAGCCCCCCGCATACTTAATAATAAAGCCTTGGGAGTGGCAGTCCCCGGGGCTTGGGGGGCCGATTCCCCCCCGCTATCATACTTACTTTGCCCCGGGGTAGTGTAGTGGTATTGGGGCCACCCCCACACTTTTTTTCATAAAGCCCCCGGGATTTGGTCCCCCCGGGGGCTAATTAAAAAAAAATCGGACAGGGTTTTTTTTTATCACAGGGTAGGCGTACTCGCGATTTAAAAAAATAATAATTTGGGGCCTTGGGGTGTCCTTGTGGGACCCCCTGAGCAGGCCTAGGGGTCAGGGTGTTTCTACCCTGCCCCCTTTGCGTGTTTTTTACAGTTCTTTCGCTGCTTTCTTGTGCCTCAGTTCTACCGAGGCACAAGATGGCTGCCAACACTTCCTGGTTTGGAGTGTTGACAGCCAATTAGCATAAAGCTTGTGCTCGGGAAGGTACAGAGTACGGTACTTCATCTCTAGATATATCTATGATTTTACTTTTGATTTTCTCAGGAACTACTGAACAGATTTACACCATTTAACAAAAATCATAATCTGCGAACCAAACTCTACCTTTTTGCCAAATTTGGTGTCAGCAGTTTGGGCTGTAGCCCATCTTAAATGTCCTATGGAAAATTGCATGGGGAAAACTCGTTTTGGGACCCCCTTTTTTCTCGGCCCCCGCTTCACGAATTACCCCAAACTTTCAGAGATGGAGCGGAGTGGAGCAGGGCATTTTCTTGGAGAATTTCGCGAAGATTCGTCGACCGGCGCCAAAGTTATTCCGAATAGAATGTTGCGGATTTCCTATGGAAACTAGGTCCTAACTATAACTACCTACTAGCGACCGCTGATGACATCACATAATACATCACTCATGACATGATCAGTGACATCACTGATGACATCTCAAATGACTCATCATCCAGTGACTGTGTATTTCTGTAAAGTTTAAATATGTTTAATATATATAGGGAAAGGCATATTGAAGAATGAGTGGGTGTATAAGTGTCTGAGTGGGTGTATAAGTGTCTGAATGGATGTTTTACTAGGTGCGTGTCTGACTCTATAAGTAAGTGGTTAAACATATGCTAAAAATGCATGGTTTAGTGACTAAACTGTGTGAATCTCTGACTGTCTGTTGGTGTGTTAGTGACTGCATGGGTTTTTGAAGGGGCCTTTCACTTAACTTTCCCTGCCTAAAACGGCTGGCAAATCTGCTCTACCTGTACCCGAGGGATGCGCAAATCGTGCACCAACACCCTGGTGGGACTTCTGATCCCAGGGTGCAACATACCACCACCCCACCCAGAGTGGAGACAGCTGCTGCAGGGGGAGGCGCTGACACCGCGCTATAAAGCGCCGGCTTCCCCCACGCGATACAAAAGGGGATGATGGACGGAGCTTTTGAGCAAATGAAACACTCACCCCCAGTCTACTGATCTGGGTATAATCCATCACCATTCTTTAGCCCACTCCGCCACCCCAGTTCAGACATGGTCATATGCAAATCAGTCCGACCCTGTGCCTCATGGGAACAGTCCAGCCCAAACTGCCAAGCCATGTCTTCCTTGGACCGGAAACAAGCATCCTGGGACCGGTTTCGGGTTCATAACCCTCCTCACCCAGGCTATCTTGAATCCAGTGGCAAAGTGAGCAAGGGACTCATGTCTGAGCATACCCTGCCAACTTAGGGCGAACAAAGCGATACAAAAGGGGATGATGGAAGGAGCTTTTGAGCAAATCAAACACTCACCCCCAGTCAACTGATCTGGGTTTAATCCATCACCATTCTTTAGCTCACTTTGCCACCCCAGTTCAGACATGGCCATATGTAAATCAATCTGACCCTGTGCCTCATGGGAACAGTCCAGCCCGAACTGCCAAGCCATGTCTTCCCTGGACCGGAAACAGGCATCCTGGGACCGGTTTCGGGTTCCTAACCCTCATCAGCAGCGCGGGGCCCTTCACCTAACTTTCCCTGCCTAAAACTGCTGGCAAATCTGCTCTACCTATACCCAAGGGACGCTGCAAATCGTGCGCCAACACCCTGGTGGGACTTCTGATCCCAGGGTGCACCGTACCACCGCCCCACCCAGAGTGGAGACAGCTGCTGCAGGGGGAGGCGCTGATACCACGCTTTAAAGCACCGCCTTCCCCCACGCAATGCGGGACAAAGCTAATGCATGACAGAGTTGACACACTAGACCTATCCATATCAAACAGGGGAATCCGAAACTTAGACTCCATTAACTCAATGGACTAGTCAAACCATCACCAAATGTTATTCCACATCACTGCACAAACAGAAAAATCAAGAGGCCAGGGGATCAAACTCCACAAATGGTCCAGAGACATCAGAAATCTGAACAGAAAAATGCTGGCCTCATCTGGTTACAGCAATCTCTCACCCCAAGTGATCTGCTGAGTGTTCAACGTCTAACTGACCACTACAATCAGAATATGACTGAGATAATGGAGGTAGTAATCCCACTCGACCTCAAGGGACAAAAAGTACAAATGTGCCTACCACTGGCTCAACCAGAACCTAAATGAAGAGAGAAGAAGACTTAGCGCCTGATTACGAGTGTTGAGGTCCATGGGAGTATGGCAGTTGGACCACCACTAGACCGCTGCTACCTACAGGATCCTTGAATCCATGGCAGTGGCCCAGTGGTCTGAGAAGGTAATACGCTGGTAGTGCCTCAGCAGCACAGCTGAGCACATTACGAGTTTCCTCACTGCCCTCCTTTTCCTGGTGGTGTGTCCACCGTGAAAAGGGTGATGATGAGGAAACCAAGAGGGCCCGCACAGGGCCCCCTGTCTCCTCTGTGCATGGGAGTGCATGCAGATGTATTTTTGCACCCCCTGTTCATACACTGAAAGAAATCCAAAACATTGTGCATATCTTTCAGTGCATCACTTCCCTTCTATTTCCCCTCTTTTGACCCTAATATCCCCCTATTGTCTCTTGGTTCGAACATAATGTCTATATTTGGACTGTCCTTCCATGTAACTTTTACTTTATAACACTAATCACATTTGGACACAGATCCTATGGGTTTCACAAACAAGTGCAGCTATGCTTCTATATTATTTGAGCAGCGATCTAGACTAACTGTGACAGGGATGGCTTGCCAGTTGCAATTGTTTTACAATAGTATGTTGATTTATGTAATGTTTTGAACGAGTGCCTGCTGTAGTGCTTAATGCCATTGCGAAGGGTATCTAGACCTTCTGGGAACCTGTAATGTAATGTGATGTAGCTCGTATCTCACTACTGTATCTGTTTAAAAAAAATAATCAGAACACTTTCACAGAGAAATTTGAAACTTTTGCATCCTTCTTTGAAGAGAGTATTTTAAAAATTGACAGATTCATCAATATCAACAACATAACAGCATGGTTTCCAAACATCCACACTCAACATGAGCACATGGAGAATTCAGCCATTAACAATACATATAACAGAGAAGGAATTAAAATCCCACCATCAAGATGAGATTCGCATGAGCATAGTGTTGATGAAGCCAACATCACATTTCAGTAATCCTCTACCTCCTGTAATCATAAAGGATCAAAGCCAACTTGTCTCCCTCATCTGACAAATCATGAATGCATCACTAACACAAGGCATCATACCAGGCTGCTTTAAGTTAGCCCAAGTGGTGCCTCTCTTGAAAAAGCATGATGCCAATCTAACAGCTCAAAATAGTTTTCGGACAGTATTTAACATCCCCTATACTAACGAAAATGTTGGTAAAATGATTCCACCCCAATTATGTCAACATGTTGAACAATTCAATCTACTAGGCTTCAAATCGGGCTTATGGGCAAGGCACATCATGGAACCGGCCATACTACACATCGTGGATGAAGACCTCAGAATATCAGGCCTAAATGAATCCAGTCTTCTCATTCTTCTTGACCTATCCTCTGTGTTAGACACAATCAATCATGAATGCCCTATGGAGCTTCCAGAACACAGAATGAAGCTCTAAGTAATGTACTCATGTGGTTCAACTATTTTCTCTGCAATTGCTTGCAGCATATCAAACTGAGAAACTCAATGTTAAATTTGTAACCAATCAAAATGGGAGTAGATGAAGGATCCCTGGTATTCCACAAACTTTTCAATTGATACATGAAACAGCTGATGGAGATGTTCAAACAGGCAAACCTAGCGTGACAAATGTACACAGATGCACATAGCTATGCCTAATCATTTCATCAAGTAATGACATCACAAGACTTAATTACATTCTTGGGGAAACCCAAACATGGCTGTCAAAAAATCACCTCAAACTGAACGCTTTGAAAACAGAATTCCTACTCCTCACCCCTCCTCACTATCCACACCAATACAAGATTGAATAATCCACCTAAATGACCTCAACAAACCACCCATCACTGCTGAGTCTACAAAATCCCCCGGAATAACTCTAGATAGAAACCTGGATATGCACGTACACATAAGCGTATCCACTCGCACTGTATTTCACCAGCTGAGCCACCTTATTAAGGTGAAATCTTTCGGACCTACAAAAACTTTAAAATCTCAGTACAATCCCTGGTAGTGTCAAGGCTATACTATGGAACTGCAACCTTACCTGGCCTAACAGAGGCACACACTCTACCACTGAAGGCAACACTTAATACTTAATACTGCAGCAAGATTAATAACAGGAAAGAGGTGTTTGTACCACATCATTACCTATTTTAATTCTCGACATTGGCTCCCAGTATAAGCCACGATCCAATTGAAAACAGCTTGCCTTACATACAAAGGCCTGCACCATCATTCACCTAGGAATCTCAGAAATACACTCATATCAGGGAAAGGTTGTTCCTTACAGAGCCTCCAGCTGGGACCTCCCAGATTCAGAAAAAAATGGACCTGTGCCTGCATCTTCTCTTGATCTGCACTGAGAATATGGAACTCCCTACCTTCGGTTATCAGGTCAAACCCTTTGACAGCCAACTTCAAGGAAGAAGTCAAAAGGATTTTTCAAAACAGATTCCTAAATTAAGATGTGTGGACTAATCTCTCCCCACCAGCAGGGCTCCTGCTCTGATAGACTCAATTATATCAGCAAGCACATGTTATTATGCCTACATAATGGGTGCTGTGTTATATTATATGAAGTTTATCCTATGTTTATGATATTTAACAGGATGTGTTGTACATTACTCTGATTCTGATGAGTAATGTTTGTGCTTCATACAACTATCTAAATAAATACAAATAAATAAATAAACCTCATATTGTTGAACGATTCTGAGTTTAGAAAAAGGGAATACGTCTAAATGTTGAAATCTTTACCGGGAGCAACCCGCAAAAAGAAAATGGGCAACACAATGTTTTCATCAGGGCCTTTTCCAATTGCTATCCAGCTACAAGAGAACGTCCCCAGATACAGCCTGCAACCTTGTCCCCCTAGAGGATTCTGACTGCCATTTCATAGACTAAGTAGCAAGGTAAAATATCCAGGAAAAATGCAGGAAACATTTAGCCTATAACATTCCCATTAGTTATTAATTCAGTGTTTCAGTTCACATCTCATGGATTGAGCAGAACAATATTTAACCGACTGATTATTTCTTTCTGAAGTTAGGTATATTCTGTAAACAAATAAAATTGAGTCGGATAAAGGTTGGAACCAATAGGAATTTGATTCATGTCAACACTGATTTTTCGCCAATCTTTAACTGTTTATTATAAGTCTAAATCTTATGTCCAAATTTTACTTATGTTAGTAATATCGGTACATACAATATTCTGATATTACCAAAGAGCATATGTTATAAAGCCCTTGCTGGGCAAAAGAGGAAAAGCTTCAACATAAATATCTTCTGACTTGCTTCTATGGTGATTCATGATGAAACGTCACTGCTTTAGTTTCTTATGAAAAAATACCCTTGAACTCAATACAGAATTCATGGAGATTCTCAGTAAAATAGAAACAACCCTCTGATCCTAACAGCGGATCTAGGGGCATATTATCAAGAGAATTATCGCCGCTTTAGGGGCCGTTTTCAGCCCAAAAGCGGCGATAATTCTATCACATTATAAACAAGGACACACTAGCACGTGTGTCCTTGATTTATTTCCCGTTTCTGTCACCACTCTCTACGCATCGATAATGAGATGCAAAGTAGGCGGGGCTGAAAGAAACAACATGGGAACATATTGGGAAGGCAGCTTCGCGATATTAGCAAGGAGGGGTAGCGATGCTAACAATCCTGCGACCTTTGGCCTCATGCAGGAATTTAACGTCTGCTAAATTCCTTTGTTCGGAATACCTAACATGGGAGGTGGATTATGGGGTTAAGGCCACAAGGCCTTATCACCAAGTTCATCGCCATTTTGGGAGGGACATCGCTGTCTTTTAGGCGATGTTTGGCTATTTGCCTGCTATCGCTGGAATATTTATCGCCATAGCGCTGAGCGTTGGTAATATAGAGCTAGCATGGAGAGATATTCCAGCGATAACTATCGCCAACCCTAGATAATATGCCCCCTAGATCCCAGATGCATCTTTTCACCCGCAATGGGATTTAATGCACAATCTCAGCAGGAATCATTGCTGTCCTCCATTATGGTGTACAACCCAACTCTCCCAAACACCTTCTTCACCTACTAAACTACCCTTTAGTCATTTCATTTAAAATGGCTGAACTATATTTATAATTCAGTCAGGGATTTCAACAAGAAATACCTTAAGTAAAGCCGCTAAGTAATAAGGTTTTGATTTACAAAAATGATTTTGTTGTCACAAAGACTGTTATTGACAAAACAAAGTTTAGCAATTGCAAAGCAAGGACTTGCATTTAGTAAAGGTACTTTGCAAGTCTGAAATGTCTTTTCAGTTCACTAAGTGCTGTTTGCAATTGTCTTTAAATAGAAGAGGCGAGGACATGAAAGTGATGTGTCTTTTCCTGTATAAACGAATGCCTTGCATTAATGGTTTGTGACTTCGATTGCGGCTGCCAACTATTCAACAGATGCTGACACCTGATTTGGTGCTGTATAAAATTAGTAAAAGCTGCCCATGGGATCCTTTTTAAACCCCTCAAATAAGTGCAGTAGAAAACCTCTCCTCGCATATTCAACATGTATTTATTGTAGATAAGAAGACCGCATTCCACACTAATCTTAAAATGAGCATGATTGACTGCCCTGAAACTCTTCCAAATATGATAACAAATATATAAATGGATGCAGCGAAGGTATTCATTTGGATCTTGTGGCAGTGTTTATGGGTGCTGATGCGGCCCATGGGCCTTCACTCTGAATGCTTCAACCTTGCACAATTATAACATACCTTCCCTAAAGCTAGAGTTTATATAGATGGCAACAGTTCTTCTCAGATATTAGTAAAATACAGAACTAGCCAAAATCCCCCCCACCGGCATTCTTCTAAGCAATTTACATGGAACCCTAGCTTTTAAAATTGATCAGAGTAATTCAAACTGCACTTTACTCTAGGTGCTCGATTTGCAGTACGGTGTATACCATAGCATAGCGTGGCGGTATGCACTACTCACATCAATGGCCCCCCTTTTATTAATTCATCTATAGTCAGGAAAGCTGAGGGTAAAAACTAAATCACACCTGGACTCACATCATATAAGTGGTATAGATGCAGTCATTTGATTCTAGGATAGTCAGCTTGACATCACTGGACACCTTCTGCATGAAATCTACTATTTCTTTTCGATGAAATGATGTAGCTTTGCCAGGTCAGATGAAGCTCATTGATAAATGAAGATATCTAGACCTTTCATTATTTTTAATATAAAAATATGTTTGAGAGGATCATTCTCCCTAGGTTGCTGCATTTGTTCCACTCACAACATCTCTGAATCTGAATTTCCTTTTTTAGAAAATGTCCTGCTTCGTTTGGAATAAAAAGAAACGTAGAAGAGCATACTAATATTTGCATGTACTAATTCTTAAAAGTGGATACGTTCTCTAAGGCTGGAGGCTATTTTAGTGAAGCATATTGGCTAAAAGGCCTAACAAAATGTAAACTCAATTTGGACAATTTTTGAATTTGTTTAGTAAACTGTATGTGAGGATGTGCTATTCAAGACTAAGGATCCGGAGTAAAGATCTTGGCTAACCTCTTCACGGCTGGTGTAAAATTAACTGTTTTAAAAGAAGAAATCTATACTTTGTGATCATCCTCAGTTGCCCAGCATCTTTTACAAACATTCTTCTGAAGTTTGAAAAAGCAAGATACCGAAGAGAATTTATGGTTATTTTTTACCAACTATAACCTTATTAAAAATCGATTTTTTAAATTTCATTTTTGGATTTTAAAAGTCCTACTACTTATGATTTTTGTTCATGCTTAACTGACTCTTGATCTGATGAATGCCAATAAATTGTATTGCTATAAACAAACGAGCTCAATTACTTCATAAACGACATTCAGTGTTGTCTCCAACACAATATAACATCAGGCATTACTCATTTTCATTTCCTGTTTATTAAGCATCGAACAAAACTAATAAATGCTGTGGGCTGCTGCCTGTCTTTTAATAGCTAGAACCTGAGATTTTTTTTTAATACCAAATGGATTTCTCGCAAAAGTAGTTAAAAAGATGCATAAACATATGAGCCCTATTAAACGAGTGATTTTACAACTGAAGATATTTAGGGGTAGATTTATGAACTTGTGTCGCAGCACAGCATGTCATCTTGCTGCACTTCTTGATAAGGAAAGGACAGGACTGTGTAGTATTTAAGTCAATATGGGGAATTCCTATATTTCCCCTGTGCTGGGGCCATTTTGGCAGCCCCGGATAAAGCAGGCACCCATGGGGCAAGGGTGCCTGTGTTGCATGCAGGATTGTTTTTGTGCAGGAAGGGCCAGCTATTGCAGGGATTCAGTTTGGAAACAGAACTGTGCTTTGGGAGAACAGCATGTCAGAATGTAGGTACTGAGTCTCACTACTACCCCAGTAACTGTGGGCCCAAATCCAACTAGCTCGCAGTGCCTCAACTGAAATCCTAATCCTCCAGAGTAACAGGTGAGTTTGGCAAACCTAGAACATGAACCTCTAGTCCCCAAGTAAACCATGGACACAGATCATCCCCTTTCATTCTCACTCATGTACTCCGTATAAAACAGATGAAAGACAGGTAGGAAGTTTACAATATACTTATTGAAACTATCGTGGTCTAGTGGTCAGGTTTGCTGCGATTAGCAAACAAATACAACAAAGATATGTAATTAACTATGTTAACATACTGTAGGCTATGACCAGCCCGATCATGGCAATTAATCTCTCTTAGCATACCCTCACTACGTGGGCACAAGTATTTGTTAGTGATCTCTGAGATTAACACTGAACGCCATACCCGGTGTGTGAAGTTAAGTGGTCCGCATCATCGGTGTAAACTTAGTTTATGTAAAGCTGCTGCCTCAGTTCCACGACTGATCCCTCTTTTGGAATTCTGCCCTCTTACCTCCAAGAGGTTGAAACAATTTTATTATGGAAACAGTTGTGTTAGAAAACCTGCAGCTGTGCTACTATAATATATCTAGAAACGTTAAGAAATGTTACTGACTGGGCACAAGAAAAACAGTACCTATGTTGTTCAACCTTTTGTGAAATGTTCAGACTAAATTCCAGAAAAAGTCACAGAATAATAAATAATATGCATAGTGTGCTAAAATAATAGCATGCCACAAAAACACATGTATTATGTGTGTCTCCACAAAGCAAAGCAAAGCCAGCTAAATCTGTTAACCTATGTAACCAAGGGATAACCACAATGGGCAAAGAAGAGGAACTACTACACCCCCTCCTTTGTAGGGAAAGTAATTTAGCAACTAACTAAATAATAAAACAAAAGCACAAGCTAAAGAAGTTCAATGCAATATGTTATACAATATAATTATAATCAAAATGAAAAACAATACATGACAATTTAGAAAAAGTGGTTAAATTTAAGGTGAGTGCGATACACACAAGATTTCTACCACAAGATCACAAGATCAATTGTTAGTAAATACAGAATGGATCTAATCTCCGCCGACAATGATTCAGCTATAGCCCAGATTTAAAGCTCCATAGAGCAGATATGATTCTCGTTATTAGACAATGCTGAGGAAGTAGCTAGGGAACCCGCATGCATGCTATTAGAGCTAGTGTTCTGTGTTTTATGTGCCGAAGCACTCATCTCCCCGGGGGTAGGGGCTCAAACCATGCATCTTGAAGGAGCGGCAATGTTGTTCATGACCCAACTCCAAAAATGGGTCCTTACTGAACTCATCAACAGGTTCATGTCCACAGCAACAAGCTATTGCAGAGCCAAGCAGATATCCATTTCCCATTTAAAGGGGCACCATAGGCAATGAAACACAGGCTGTACACAGGTAAACTAGGCGGGTGGGTATGACAGTGACCAGTCATGGTCAGTTTCTTGAGCAAAGGGACTACAAAGTGTTGCATTATGTGCTCACTGCACATCTGGACAAGTGGTAGTTCCATTACCAATGTGCTTTGAAAAAGAACGTCCATTGGGCAGTAGAAAAAAATCATATAAAAATGCCACAAATTAGTAATATCAACAAGTGTATGCCTCCGAACATGCTGGAAAATAATGAATAAATAAATGCCGGCATTTCTCTAAAAATGTGTTGGAAGGAACTGGTCAAGCTAGTTCCGATTATTTTTAAAAAGAGTGCAATTCCGGCAGTGTTGGAAACATTGGATGTTCGGTGCACTAGCTCGCCAAAGTGTGAGGGCAGATTGATATTAAGCAAGGACTGTATTTTGTTGGATAATTTCTGTTTGAATGTAACTCATTTAGCATTTGCTAATGGGTCACAAATTGCCCTGCCTCATTCAGATAAATGTAGGAGGTTGTGACCCATAAGGAATCACTAAAATCGGAGGTCAGCAGATCACCATGTCTGTGATTGCTTTTAAATAAAATAATAATGTTTTTTAAAATGCAGCCTGTTTTCCTTAAAGGAAAATGGGTTGCATTTAAAAAAGAAAAATTAAGTTTTCTTTTCGTTTCTCAAGAGCAGGCAGTGGTCTGTGGGACCACTGCTTCCTCTTAAATTTGTTTTTTTACCAACATTCACAAGGGGAAGGGATCCTTTGGGGACCCCTTCTCGTTTGTGAATGGGTTACCACCTACTTGAAGTAGGTGGTAAATTGTGAATGTTTTGCGACATATTTTGGTAAAAAAACATTGCTACATACCACTGCGATTCGGGATTAGGAAGGGATGCCCTAAACACGAATGCATCCAATCGGGCAGACGACAACAGATAAAATGCAGGATTCGTGTGACCCAAACTTTGCTACTGAATCATTACATGTGTCATGAATGGTAGCGTGTTTACAGATAAATGAGTGACCGACAGAAGATTCACATTCCTTTCCAGTAATATAGACCTCTTTCTTGGCCCGCTCACATTGATAAAAAAATGGGAATCAATGTAACTCATGAATAAAGCTCCCTAATAGGGCTTCATATCTACCCAATGTGGAATGTTTCATGCAACTTTAACCTGGAATGATGAAACTGGCAAAGATGTTACAGCTTGTATCAGCCACATTGCGCATGGTGTCTCTCCTATTGTGAATGGTAGTTGTTCTAACGTCTCGAGATGTAACATTGTGTATGTGGCATCTTTTTTGGCCTTGAGCTGTTCTTCGCATGTCAGACTGAAAGACAAAACCACAAAAACAGCGGTGTCAAATTAAGGTAGCGCCATGACACACAACAACTTTTGAGTACCTGCAGTGTCCAGCTAAATTGCATGATAGATCTAAGCTGACTTTGCTCATAGTACGATGAAGACATATCACTGTGGATAATATCCATAAGAGACAACCCAATGTTGTTTGAGTTATAAATGCAAGAAGACAACACACTAATACTATTATCAACAAGAGAAAGCACTTTATTCAAATTATCTTGATCAATTTGTATTAAACGCTCAGCAGCTTCCACTTGTGATAAGTTCCAATGTTCATTATAGGTGGCATAAATAAAGCTTTTTGAATTTGGAGACTTAGTAACCGGTAGAAAGTCTGATAGGTTCAGGTCTTCTGAAAAGAGAGAAAGATGTTGTTTTACTGCAGACACTGTAAAATGTTCCAACCATTTTTGGCACAGTTTCACCACTGAGTAGCTAGTGACAATATCTAAATGCTAAAAGTGGGAATAACAGGGGTGGGTCTGCTTGCCTTAAACCCTGGTGCAGAATTTTAAAAAAATGTGCATAACAAACCTTTGTGCCCATTGGCCACAATCAACACCCATGGGGACCTGAAATTGTGGATTTAAATGTACCATTCTGCACCATACTATTGAGATGTATTCAGTGTAACTTTTGAGATGTTGTTAAATTGGGCAATGAAAGGTATATTAGGGGCATTCATGTCTTTATTTTTTGCCAGTCCTGGACAATTTCTGTATACAATTTTACTGTATAAAAGAAGAGTCTCTTTTTTTCTGATCAATTTTTATAACAATGATTTTAACTCTATCCCCAATGGGAATTTTATTAAGCTCTTTTATTTTATTTCCCATCTTGACTCCCAGCCAGAATCATCTACAATTACTGGTATCCTTTTGGGGGGTGACTTCAATGTGAAATGAACAGACATACCACATAGCTCAGGGTCTTATAATCCTAGCTCCACCTGCGGGGGGCGTAGAGTTGGCTATGTTTCTGAGTATGCATAACTTCACCAACGTCATGGACATCGTGGGTGCAACACATGCAAATAGTAATCCTGTGCCAACATTTAGAGGAAGGGGGCGTTCTTTTACTATAGATTTTGTCTTTATATCTCCCCTTCTCGCAGACCATTTATTGTAAGCAGACGTTATCGCCACGAGTCAAAGGGACCATAACCCAATCAAAATAGGGTAGAGACTAGCTCCCCGGCCCATGTTTTCCTCTCAATGTGGGGCCAGGAACTTAACGCCCTCTATGGATAATTTGAGATTGATATTGAAGGGCATTGATAATAACAATCTATTCCTGACAGTGGTAAAGAATACCATGCAGCTCATAAATTCATGCCTATAAGCCCAAGACCCATTACCTGAAGCTGTCCAAGATTTTATTAAACTTTGCCTAGCTATTAAACCATTTTGTCAAAACCCATTTCCCTTGTGAAACACGGTCCCAGATGGTTCGATCATGAGTGCTCTGAGACAAGTAAACAACTACGAGAGCCCTATCATCTAATCCAAGGTGTAATCTTGAAGTGCAATTGGCTAGGCTGAAGTATAAAATGGCAATCTCTAACCGGTAAGGGGAAATTGAAAAAAATCACTGGGAGGCACTAGTAATAGCCACTAACATCAAAAAGAGCAATACATTATGGTCAGCTGTGAGGCATCTGCGATCCATGGTGCAGCTTCTCACTCTCATTAGCTGTACCATTGCGAGTGAGTCTTGGGAAAATTACTTCACAAAAACATATGAAGCTCCCGCACAAGAGGTGGACTACTATGAGCCAGGGCCCCTATCGTTATCCGAGCTGGAAGAAGCGATCCAACAGAGTGTGGGCAACAAAGCCCCTGGCCCAGATGGGCTGCCTATTGATCTAATCAGATGCAAACTAGACTTTTGGGCGCCTCTTCTTTTAAATGCTTTTAACAATCTGAAGCATGCTCGATAGCCCAGTTCTTGGTCCACAAGAAATATTGCCCCGATATTTAAAAGGGGAGTTCATTCCCAACCAAATTCTTATAGGCCCATCTCCCTAATTGACAGTAACTTAAAAATCTTGGGTAGAGTCATATATACAAGATACTAGAGCGGTCTGAGGAAAATAGTATTTTAGATCTCTGTCAATTGGGTTTTGAAAGTAAGGTTGGCACCAACGAAAAATGCCTAAATCTTCATCTGTTTATAGTCAAATACACCATTGCGCAGGCCTCACCAATCTATCTGGCCTTTATAGATTTGACCTCTGCTTTTGACCTTGTCAATAGGTCAAAGCTCTAGTCTATCATTTTAGCCTATGGATTGGATGAGCCCCTGGTGCACTTCTTGGCGCACCTTAGTAAAGACCTTAAAACCTGTGTCAGGATAGGCTGCGGGGTGAGGCCACTGATGCCGTTAAGGTAGGCAGGGGGATCAGACAGGGCTGTTTTCTGTCCCCCCTCCTTTTTATCATCTACAATAATGGACTAAATAAAACACTATAACTATTGACCTGAGACGTCCCAAAAATGATTGGAAATACACTCCCTGTACTACTCTATGCGGATGATGCGGTCCTTATGGGCCGCACTCCGAAATCCTTACGCACGCTTGTTAACTATATGGACAGTTTGTACTTATATACCAATTTTAAAAAGTCTTTTATAATGTCTTGTGGTCCTAGGAAATAACAACTCAGTTTTATATCTGTGGGTAATCAGAAGCTAAGGAGCACTAGCTTCTTTCCATATCTTGGAGTGGTCTTTGCTGTGAATGGCTCCTGGACTGAGCACATGGCTCACTCCAGGAACAAGTTCTCAAAGGCCACCAACTGGATTCTCAGTCTTCCACGTCCAAAGAAAATAGGTGCCACTTTAGCTATTTAGTTTTTTTAAAAATCTCAATGTGTGGTAACAGCCACGTATGGTGCTGAGGTTTGGGGTATTGCTAAGAGTTCCTGCATTCAACAGGAAGAGAACAGATTTTACAGGAAGCTACTAGGCATCCCAATCTCCACACCTCAACATACTTGCCATCGGGAACTTAACCTACATTTTATTGTAGATTTTATTCGGGCCCACCCCGCCCTCTTCTAGTTATTTGGAAAAACCCGGCTGCATCCCTTACGAGAGAGATCATCAGTGATTGTATAGGATGCGAGAAAGGGAAGGATATCCCTTGGTTGTCAGGGATGTATCAGAGCCTAAGCAGCGTTAATAAGGGAAGTATCTTCACAAATCCTGGCACAGCACTAACCATGAATAAAAACGAGCTTAGGAGTGAGCTCTATTTGCTATATAGAGCGGAAAGGATAGAAAAGGAATCCAAAAATCTCTTGTCAATAGCTATATGGCCATTGAACACCCAGTACACCCACTGGCTAAGTACCTCAGTCTGTCTATGAGTCATTGGGAGAGGAGCCTTTTGTTCAGCTTAAGGGTAGGTACTATTACATTTGCCTTATGTTTTCCCCTTGGTCACCACACTGACCTTGATCACCTATCCTGCCTGTGAGATGGTCACAGTGGTCAATCTATATTGCACTTTTTGCTTTTTTTAAAAATATCATTTAAAGTACATTAAGTGGCTTTTAACCTAGTATTTTAGAAAGTTCACATCCATCAGTTTGTAAAATGTTAATTTGAGTTTGCTTTTCTTGGATGAGGAAGAGCTGGTTTTTCGCATAGGCACTTTTGTGAGAATTGCTGTTCGAACACGTCAGATGATGTCTAATCTTTGAGCTTTAACATTATTTATTTATGAATTTTTGCATGAATTTGAAAGATTACTGTATATTGTATGCTGCTAATGGATGTTATTATAACTCTCTTATCTGTATATCTTTAATTTCTTTGTTGTGCTTTTATGGATACAACATTATCCGAATAAAGTGTCTTTGAACCTTGAACCTTGGGCCAGTCCTGGACATGTAGTGTGCTGAACTGTATCGTTCAGAAACACCATTTCTGTTGGAACTGAACAGGCTTGGAACAAGTTGTCCATCCACTGAACTTGCCAAGGTTTGGTACCCCAAATTGATTTCATGTCAATTCTCTCTTTCAAAATTCAACATGTTCACGGCTAGTTGGAAACAAACGGTCTATATATATCAGATTAGTTTGGGTAAGCATATATTTTGTTGGAAATGTAAGGACAAGTTTGAAATATTAGGATTTTGTTTCTGATGTATTATATCCAGAAAAATATGTAAATGTATCCCTATATGTTTTAGTACTCTCTTGTGAGGGAATAAGCCAATGTTCCCACTGTATATAATTTAAAAGTGTGCATTGAGCACTAGCTCAACATAAGTAGTAATGTCCATGATGATGGTAATAGATCATTCCACCATAACTAGCAGAATTCAGGTACAGATCCTCTGATTCAAAAACAGTATACAGCTCTGAGAGCAAGGTGCTTATAGTTTGGACATCCCAATCAACAGAATGTATCCTAGGTATAATTACATCACTCATTAAAACACAAAAAACATAGGAATCTGCAGTATTTCTGTAGGGCTGAAGATATCACAAGGCACTTTATCCTAAACAATTCCATCAGTTACTAGAACAGCTGAGATGTCCACAAGGGACAAGTCTATTTCTAGCTCATGCAAAGAAGAATGCAGCATCAACACTTCAACAACCAGTTCTCTGGTAGAGCATTCAGGAAGGTAATGTCCATTTATTAGGAAGAAGAAAACAGTTCCAAATCCATTACAAATGAATACAAAAAACATAGAAAGTGTTATCCAAACATATATCCAAAGTGCAACTAGATAAGTGTGTTTCAGCCATGGAAAGAAAACACAGACTGGTGCAGGCGTAGTGTCTAAAACTGAGGAATTGTCCGAAATAAAATCATGTGATCCTACGTAATAACCAGAAGCAGTTTGTTGAAAAACTGGTGTCACAGGAACCATACAAGATCTGGAGAATCCAATAAAGGAGGTTCTTTAGAAATGACAGAAACTGCAGTACACACAGTAGTGAGTACAGTACTCACTTTAGTTGTGTGGTTATAAGTTGTAGTAGTATTGGGAATTAACTGAAGTTCATTCTCCATTCCCCCTCCAGCTAGGGGGAAGCATCTTTGGCGGTGCTCACAAGCTGCAGAGGAATTTCCTGTATTTTAGCAAGAGGAGTCTTTAGAACAAGAAAGCAGTTGCAAAAGGACTGGCACTGGTGCTAGGTATGATAGGCCAAACTTCTTCTTTACCGCAATCCTTTCATAAACAAGATCTCCAAATTGTGCTATCCAGCTGGAAGTTATTGGCTTCTCCTTAATTCCCACAGAGGCAGACATCTACAACTGCTTATTGGATTGGCAATCACAGCAGTTATGTAAATCTTGTAAGATAGCACAACGATCACCTATGTCAAAGGGAGTGGCTGCTATCACAATGTCTGTACTGCCAGGGTCTCAAACATACATTTTGATGCCAAAGAAGACCTCGTATGGGATCTGGCGACCCAGAGATCTTTCAGGGATATTATTACGTGCTTGTTGTATGACATATTGGTTGTAGATCCAACCACACCCTGTACCTAATGCTCTAGCTGTTAAGAACTGTTTTAAGTCATAGTTCATCCTTTCTACAACAGAATCGCCCTGAGACCGATATGGGGAAGAATAATGTAGGTCTACACACAGGGTAGCCAGAGTATCCCTTTAATCCTTGAAGGCGAAAGCAGGGCCCCGGTCTGAGTGGAATGTGGTGTTATATGCCAGAGTTAGGCCCATATAGCAATGCTGCACAATTTCTTACATTGTACTCTTTTCTGCACAATAACAATATTGCTGTGTCCTTTTGCATATATTTGCGTATGTTACAATGGTGGATTTATGTCTCTGAAACTGTTTTGCTTATACACCTGCCTTTGTGCAACATTATCATGATGCCTTTAACACCGAGTAAGAGGCCTTAAAGTAACCCTGGGCTAAGCACTACGCTACACTCGCGTAGTTTGCGAAGTTTGCGCAACTTCGCACTACGCGAGCTGCATGTAGCACAGTGCGAACACGCATAGTGCAGCATAGCATAGTGCAGCGGTCTTTTTTTTGCTTGTTCGCAGTCCTCAACGTCATGTTCACGACAGCGAGCAAGCAAAATGACATCCCGGCGAGATTCTCAACACGGTGAGGTCAGAGTGGTTGCGCAAGCTCGCGACCGCTCGAGATGAGAAACTACCAGTTCGCGTTGAGAAAGCTGCCGCTCGAGTAAAAATCTACTTGAGCAGCAGAAAACTACAGCTTGCCCTGTTCAAGATGGCATTTTCAATGATTGCACAGTGTCGGATGCTTGTCCGCACTGTGCAATCATTGAAAACGCATCTTACACAGTGCAAACATGCTACTACGCAGCTCGCGTAGTGCACTAGTGAAATTCGCGTAGTGGGAAGTGCACTTCGCGTAGCTTCGCGTAGCACTACTTTGCGAACTACGCCCACCCTTAAAATAAAGACACATTGAAAGGGGTTAGCAGAGAAGACAATTCCACTGACATAGAAAGGTCCTGCATGCTGAAGCTTCACCAAACAACTGCCGAACATCTTCGTGAGGGGTGTTCAGTTTGTGGTCAAATTAAGGTCCTACTTTCTTTCCCACCAGGTAGTGGGGTTGGATCATCCCATGGGCGGATTCTTGGCTCTACATCTACACACACTCTGGACATACATAGTGTAGGAATTGCATATTAGGAGTACACCTGATATATACACTGTATTATTACTATGATAGAACTGCATCTGCTATTTTACCTTTTAGTGCTTGTAATCACTTGTATCTGCTTCTGTCTCTGGTTATCACAGCACCTGTATTCTATACGAGAATAACATTGGTTCAATACATATATTGAAAACATCCCACTGAGTATTCTCTGCATATTTCTCTGAGGACAAGAGTACATGAGTGACTGACCAAAGGGGTCCGATATGTTACCACGATCCCTGAGGGGTCAGCATTGTCATGTTTTCATGTTCAGCGGTTGCCAGAAATCATTTGCTCCTTGTTTGGGTTAGGGGGGCTTATGGTGGCACTGTGAGCTAGCTGGTCTCTTATGACCAACACATACGACGGTGTTGCATGCAATCATTCTATGTACCTCATCCAAAGTTTATGTTGTCCACAAACACACAGGTCCTACATATTAGTGGCACCACCAGCATTGGTTGGGTTTTTATTTTAGGGCCCACCTAAGTAGTTCAATTGTGCCTTCTCAGAGACTCCCACTCAGCTACAAAACAGAAAAAATCCATGGTGGTAGGGAAATCTACCTCAGCTGAGTAGGTATACCTTTTGTATTGCTGTAGGTTATTTAAGCTTGTAGGATACAATTCCCATGTTGTGCTTAGTCATCTCCATAAATGTATTCACTGATTTCCTTTTCTTCAAAACATTTCTACCAATGTTTGAGAACAGAAAAGAAGGAGAATTGAACATATCAGAGAACCTCAGACATGCAGTTACTATGAAACTATTACACTATGATCTCCCAGCTATGGGTGGAAACATTACCTTTGTGGTTGAGGCAACAAGGCATTCAAGATAGAAGTACCCTGGGTTACAATTCCAATTGCATATGATCATACATAAATGTGTCATACCTACATTGAGAATGAAACACCAGAGGAATACACACCATATGAAGAACTAGAAATTCCTCTTTCTTACCCAGAGCATAATAATTGGTTTAAAGTGCCCCCCAATCGCAAAAGAAAATATGAGATTCAAGCCACTCAGGAAAGAAGGAACGACATTGCTAGTCTTAGCTGCATACACATAGCATCCTGATGCTGCCAATTTATCTGTAGCAGAAATGCATACACCATACAGAGATTTAGTGAAAACATACAGAAATTTCACACAGTTCAAAATGCGAACACTTACAGTTAGCCCTGGGCGGACTGCTTAGCCTCCTCAACCACATTTGGCTACTATGGGTATCAGCCTACAAACACTGAATGTCATTATGGAAAAGAATCCCACCAGTCAGGAGCAAGTTCTGTTCTGGATAGAACAAAAAACAAGCCAGCTTGAAGCAGTTTTTCCCCACATGGGCCCGCTGGAAAAACACAGAATACAGATTGCTCCCCCAGTGGAAGACTGCACCACTTGGTGTACAGTTTTTGCTGCTGTTTATACCAGAAGACATGGTATCCCTTCACTGGCTGATTACCTGATGTATTGAACCAGCTTATGAATGTGTACTGTGCAGCACCTGCCCTGGACTTAGGGATGAAATTGATGGGCAATTTTGCAGCAGAATCCACCATTATGTTAAGTAACATAAAAGGGGAGGCAGCTGCATTAGCCATACACCAAAGCTTCATGGATTTCACTTCAGCATGACACGAGCCGGAATAACCAAAAATTATTTATGAAATCTAGGACACCTTAAGAAGAGATAATTCAGGAGCCAGATCTGAAAAACCCCAATTTAAGAGTAATTCTGAAAAGGATAACCCTAAACAAGCACCAGATTCTTCGACAAAGATGAAGTGGGATAATAAACAAAAAATAAAGACAAGCAAAGACACAGGGTCCCCAAGCTCTGGAACTCTTTTTCCCTTTCTCTCAAAACCTCTAACTCTTTGACCCTCTTTCGTAAGTCTTTAAAAACTTGGCTTTTTCCTCAATCTGGTTAGTCTTTCTATCCCCTCTACTTCCAACCAGCGCCAGGAAACCCATGGTGTCAGTGCGCTCTACAAGCACCCCTTACAATACAATACAATACAGGGTGGGTCTCCTCAGCAGGAAACCATTGAGAAAAGAAGTCACAATAGCTCAATAGCTCACCAGAACCTGATGGATTACATGGTAGCGGCACCGCTGAGTGAGCATACCACAGTGAAAACACCTCATACTAGGGTAAGTAGTCCCTATCGTTTATACAAAATTACACTCCAATTGGAGGGGGACATAACCAAAAACAGCAAGGCTCTGTTTTGGGAGAACTTGACGTATGGTTATCATGGTTATGATATTCTCCTGGCTGAAAAAGACTGCCGACCTGAGTTCGTGATGGAATGCTCAAATGAGGAAATAGTAATTTTACTCGCAATTTTCAACCTCATTCCAGAATACGTCAAACATTCTTACACCAAAGAGTGGATATTAGCACTAGCTCTTGCATCATACCAAGATCATGTTGGGTGGGATGATGAGTCACCTCATTATGAAATCCCATTTAAATCAACTTCTCAACACCAGAGGCAATACCCAATAAAACATTAAGCCAACAAACACGTTAGGGAAATACTAGAACTTGAATAACAAGGGATAATAGAAAATTGCACATCATCAATAAATATTCACTTGTTTCCCAAAATTAAACTTGAGAGTTCAGACCATCTAGTTTTAGAGTACAGGTATTTAAACACATCTACTCACACATTCGCAGTAAAAAATGCACACAGTCCTGCACTAATGAACAACATTGTGCGGAGAAAATACAAATAACCACTAGATATCACAAATGGATTTTTATGCAAAATTCTAGTGCCTGGCAGCAGATATTTGACAGCATTTTCAGCGCTAGGTTTAGCAGGGGGCGATTTTATCAATTTCCTCAGGGTATAAGAATAGCTCTGGGCAGTTTTTAGCCGGAGTAGCGGAGTTACTTGAAAATTTTGATGATGAGGATATGTGGATGATATCCATCTAAAGGACGATGAATTAATGGAACATTTGGACAGAATAGACCACTGGGGATTGCTCACTTAGGCTACCAATGTAATTTTAAAAAATCAAAAATTGCCCATCTCAATGTTCAATTTTCAGGATATGAATTTTCAAGTGCAGGCAAAAGCCTGGCAACCCATTTTTTTTAAAGAGAAAGTTGCATTGCTTCAACTTCCAACAACTCTGAAAAGACTACAATCCATTTTAGGATTTTTAAATTTTGGCGGAACATATATTTTGGATTACGGGTAAAACCGTTCTACGATATTATCACAACAGACTTTTCAAGCACACATTGGACATAGGAACATACAAACATTTCAAGTTCCGTACAGGCTGACATGATAACTTCCAAACATGTAAACACACATGTAAACATGACCAACCTGGTGATCTGCGTAGTCGGTGGACAATACATACCCCGGGTAGGCATACATCACATTTAACGAAGGTGATACAGTACTCATTGAATACAAATTAACTTTGTACATGTTTTGCATCGCCTGGAAAAATACTTACAGCAGCACAGACTGCTATACTGAGAACATTAGCCCAAGGAAAACACATAATTGTCGTTACCCCGGTACCAACCTTAGAGGTGGTCACCAAAGCAAGCATTCCTAATGCCAAATCTTTAGCAAGTTCCATCCTGGAAAAAACAAACATACAGTATCTAGGGGACTGTACAATGCAGCTGGCAGAACCCAAGGCCCTTATACTTGTAATACAAATTATGGATCATTGATTCCCCAGACTTATAGTGTGTGATTTGTCTTACTGTGTCCAGTCATATAATCAATACATTTATTACTTGGGCCAGAATGGTTTTGAGATTCCATGGGTTGGACAATGAAGCAAAAGATCCTTTGGTAACAGGTGGGAAACTGAAAAGAGGGCTTGCCACGGGCTCATGTAATACACACATTAAGTCATCAATGTGTTGGCATTCACATTGCAGGGAATTCAATGGTTAATAAAGCCAGTAAGGCAGCAGTACGTGCTGCTTCTATTGCTACAATCACTCCTTCTAGTATGAGAATAGACACAGACATCAAGGTGACTGTCAATGCTTCAAGCAACAACACACACCTGCCAAAAGGCATTCCACTCCAGTACTCCTACAAGTTAGATGCACAAAATGTTGAGATTTCAGGAGTGGGGGATAGTGTTATAGCAAACACTGTTCGTAGATTGGCGTTAATACTAGCTGCACATACAGGTCTAGGATTAGCACATTCAGGCATTACTGCTACAGTTTCATTACTGAAGCATCACTATTGGTGACTTGGTCTTACTAAATGGACCACAAACTTTGTCCTCAACTGTGATCTCTGCCAGAAGATGAAGGGTTTCACTGTAGCACATCCACCACAAACACCTTTATTGATTTCAAACAAGTCTTTGACTTGCGTATATTTGGATCACTGTGGTCTCTTTCAATCAGATGGTACTTGCAAATATAGCTTGCTGGTAGTGGATTCATGCTCTAGATTACTGTGAGTATGGCTAAGGTGGTCGGGTGATGCTCAAAATATTATAAAAGACATGCAGGACATACATAATTGGTAGACTACATTCTGACCTGGGTCCGGCGTTTAGCTCTCAGGCTTACAAAGGAGCCATTGGAAATGTGGGTGTGAACTTGCAGTACTGCTCCCCCTATAATCTTGGGGGAAATTCGTTGGTCCAGAGGAAAAAACGTGACTTCAAGTAGTCTTTAACTGCAAGGGTACAAAGCTCATATCACATTAGTGCCCATCACCTATATGAAGTCCAAAGGGCACTTAACAACATGCCAATGACATGCGTGGGTAGTCGTACTCCATATGAAGTCCTTTTTGGCGTAAGAATGTAGGTCACAGACCTCAATATTGTTGGCACAGTCGCAGGAAAAACACCATTTAACAACATTGAAAGTTCAACTGTTTTGCAGGAAATAAGGGGTACATGCATCATGAATTTTACCGGTCGCAAAAGGGCCGATTTGTAGAATCGACCCATTTGCGACTGGTAAAATGCTATTTGCAATGCATCAAACCCAAAGGTATTCACAAAACAGGTAATAGCAATTTCTGAGATTACCTATTTTGCGAATGCAGTTAGGGAATCGTAAATTGCGAATCTCTAATTCCGATGCAATATGCATTCTCAAATTGATTTTCGCAAATAAGATTAACAAATTACCATCAACTTAAAGTTGAATGGGAAGGCATTCCTTAATTGCGAATCGCAGTTTGCGATTCACAGTCAACGAATGTATAGGAATCACTAATATTTTAGCGAAACCTACATGCATAAGGAATAGCAATTTCCTAATAGCGATTTCTTAAGAATTGCTATCAAGGAATCGCTATTCCTTAGCTTAACGCATGTGGCCCCTAAATGACTTCTAGGATGAACAAAGCAATGTCCAGGTAAAACGCACCATCACTCGTGAAGTGAAGGTTGTAGCTACAAGACCCGGCTGGGTCCTGAAGATCTGGGATCCGGTCAGGGAAATAATTATTGACAAGAAGAGCATGTTCCTGTCCTGACTCTTGAAGATACCAGAACTGCACCTCTTCCACCCCTTACGGATGACGAGACAAACGTTTTGTCTCCATTTAACTGATCAAACCAAACTATGTGGTTGATTCTCAACAGTAGGCTGAAGAATTATAAACCTCCGAAGGGGTTCACTGATACACCTGGTCCTTTTAAACCAACAAAGAAGAGATTGGCACAGAAGCTGTAATATAAAAATAACATTTTTATTAACCTCAGATGAGGGAGATTGCATCATACGGTAGGAGCCAGTCTAAGGAGTACAGAGAACAGGGGATTTATATATGCATAGGTTACATTAGTCAGCATAAAACCAAGGGGAGGTCCTGGCACATGTAAGCATGCTTACTGCCTAATATGGGTAAATAAAATGTGCTTGCTCCACAAAGTGGGAGGAGAGACATTTCTCCTTACATCAGCAAGAATAGCCTGACAGTTCTATACTAGGAGCAGGTGCATTATGATAGGTAGGCCATTCTGAGCATGTGCAAGGCTCTGGAAGAGGGAGAAAGCACATGGCAAGCACATGGCTAACTAGGATGGCTGCCAAGTACAAAATGGCTTTCTGCTCTGGCTAACAGCGATCCCTGCAATCTTTAACAGATGGTTCTTTTAGCATGAACTAAAGATATTCGTATGATCTAGTAGGAAAATAGAATAAATTTTGCACATTTATTCTCATAAATGTATCAATATCCTAATTCATTGCTAGGTGGGCATTTTTCATTCTAAACATTTCATTAAGCAGGTATATATGAGGTTTAAGTAAGAGTACAAAGAGAACAGAGCATTGTCTCATAATTAACATACAGATAGAAGGAGAGAGTAATGACTATTATCACAAACAGAATTATCTTTTTTTTCCCAGCCCTAAGCAAAAACCTAATCCTAGAACCATCTAGTACAATTCTATGTAAAAAACATTTTCAATAGACTTTTCAGTGTTCTTTTTATGAGGGCCGGAGTATTAATTAATATACTTTTAGGAGGAGGGCAGAGTAACATTACTAACAAAAAGAAGTCCATGGGAAATTGAAGCCGCTGTACAACTAGCCAGAGGGGAGTCTTCTTCCTGGGTCCGTTTGAGCCTCACAGGCAGGCTCTTGTTGTTCCCACGGTGGAGCTGCAAAACTCGCAAATCAGGAATCATGGCCCAGTTTGAGAAGAAAAAGTCTTTCAACGATCCTGTCCAGTATCTCAGGCAGTCCACCAGTTTTCTTCACTTCAATCTAACATGCACCAAAGACACAGCACCTGTGCTCTAAACTCAAGTCCTTCCCTAACTCCTATATTTCTCTGCTGGCGCACCGCTCTTTTGTTGGGGCCAAAAATTCTATACAGTGTGTCCAGGTATCTTTTGATCAACAAACAAAGGTGCAAACTAGCATTCACTTTGGAACCAGGATTCAGGGGCCAGATTCTGGGATCTCTGAAGCAACCCTTGTTTCAAAAGGGATCACTTCAAGCAAAAGTCTCCTTGCCATTCTGGTCGGTCTGTGAATCTCTCAGCTGGGCATCAAAAACGTGATCAATGACTTCTCTTTTCTGATTTGTGACCCCATCCTTCGCCCAAGACAGTGGCAGGGGTACCCACTTCACATCCCAGTGCTTCAGCCTTCACTGAGGTCCTAGTTGCCAGCAACACCTATGCTGGTTACCTTCACCTTGACTTCAAGCTGGACAGGTGCTGACTCTCCAGGCTGGATTTAATGTCCGGGCCATTGTAGTAAGGCAGCACATATCTATTGGTGGACAAAACAAAAGATCTTTATACAAGGCACAGAAATAATCTATCAAAAGAGAGGATAGTCTTGGAATACTTCCTAGTCTTTGGACACCCCATACATTAGCAAGGCACCCAAGAACCACTTCATCTATCTGATGGTAAAAACCCTGGACTTATTACTCTATTTGAAGCGGCTAAGGAAGTCTGTGTTTATTTACTAAATTCTGAGGAAAAGAGAAAAACAATACAGACATACTCCAAATCCATACATATGTGTATTCCTATATTATTTATCTGAAGACCCTCAAGAAAAAAGGAAATGCTCTACACTTTTACTCATAGACCTTACATTACTTGTACAGGACTGCAGACACTTCTAAAAATATTTCTCTTATAAAAAACAACTACATTGTACGCTTAGGACAGGCTCTCTTGTTATATCACCTGAGAATTTTAGAACAAAAACTACCCACATCTAGTTCCCCTTAAAGGTCAAATAAGGGAACAGCAATCTAGACTACTCATCCTTTTATAATTTCATCAGACATGATGGGCAGTAACACAGCATATTTTATTCATTTTATTAATGCTAAAAATTTTAAAACAGTATTACTGAATAGCCAATTAAATGTCTCATGGCTATTTTCTAGACAGCTTAGACAGGCTAAAAGAAGTGAGAAAAAGAGAGAGAAAACAAAAATTTGCCTACCCTTAATTTGTAGAGGAGCTAACCTCCTTCCCCCATATTGACAGCAGGAAAACCTGAAACAGGTTTCACTTTTGTCGACACTAAATACTTCTATTTAGGGCAGCTGGGCATAAACAAAGTTGTAGGGGGTAAGTAGCACATTTAGCTAGCTAGAAAACATTAATAACCAACCACTAATCCCTTAGCAATGGTAATAGGTGTAACATGAGGGTGCACAAATTCAAACTAAGTCCCATTACCTCCTTATCTCAGCCCTTGCACAGTAATCTTCAAAATATTTGCATTAGTGCTATATATATGGCAGAACTATTCTCTTAATCAGAGCCCACATATACCATTATATTTCCTTCTGTTCATATGAGTACACAAAAACTTGCTTTTGCCAAAATTGTAAGCACAACTTCTCTTTCTCTCCCTGTACTGTCATCTTGTCTTTCAAAAGTTTTGAG
Organism: Lissotriton vulgaris; assembly: GCF_964263255.1. Lineage (NCBI taxonomy): Eukaryota > Metazoa > Chordata > Amphibia > Caudata > Salamandridae > Lissotriton > Lissotriton vulgaris. The sequence goes on along the minus strand of NC_141689.1, from coordinate 758,968,742 downwards.
AGGTCGAAGTGTCAAAGCAAACCTTACTTGGAGCCCTGCTAGGCTACTAAATGCGGAACTCGACCTTTAACCCTTACCAGCTGTCCTATTTTGTGCAAGGCTTTTCCAATTCAAAGCAACTATGAAGAATCACAGCTGAAAGGCAGTCCTGTTCCATTCCTGTTTTCCAGTATATTAGAGGTACGCTTAATAACTTCTGCTGGTTTTTTATATTCATTTACATTTGTAGGCAGTGTGCGATGTGCTTTTCTAGCAGTATAGAGGTCAGCTGTTCATTCTATACTTATATGTGTGCATTTACTGAAGCCAAAGATCAGTTTGAAAACTACTTTGAGAGGCAGAACTGCTTTTAATCAGTGAATTTTACCCATTTTCGACGTTGATGTTAGGAGCACTTAAGAATGAATAACCTACAATGTTTTGACATATTAGTCATCCCTAGAGCATTCCCTACATATCCCAGGAATGGAGGATCAGAAATGTATATGGTACACCCTTATAAAAATGAATTTTGCACGCCTGGGTAAAGTGACATCTCACATTTTAGTCCCCCCCCATTGTAATAAAGGCTTGCTTGAATTCAACTTTGATGCTAGGAGTTCACAGTACGATAATTAGGCAGTCTAGAGATAAAAAAACTTTTCAGTGCACTTATTTTTAATGAACATTTTTCATATAATCAAAATTCCCCCTTTTTTTTGATAACACCAACCCTTTTAATGTGTGCATGTATGAAAAGCAAGCCTCATTCCCTTGCAATTCAAATTTATTTATTTATAAATATAAGCACAGAAGCCTTATTTGAAACATGAAAAGTCTGCACCACTTTTTAAAGGACAGATAATATTTAACATCAGAACCAAGGATGTGCATATGTAAAAAGGCATTAAGAAAGGAAATCCCTTCTATTCTCCTCTCTATTATCCAAAATAATGAAACTGTCTTTTGTAACTTTTAAAATCATGCAGGCCTTTATCAGTAGCGGTCGGTGGTGGGTGTAGCTGCCAGGCGGTGACATGGGGAGGTGGCGGGCAGAGTGGGGTTGTAGTAATCCATGGATTACGGAGGATTACAGGTAAGTAAACATATGAATAAATACATCAAATTTCATTGTGTGCACTGCATCACATTTGGGGATGAAGTATGTCCAACGAAATTCGTTGTATTTATTTATATGTTTACTTACATGTAATCCTCTGTAATCCATAGATTGCTACCTCCAACCTCCCCCTGCCCCTCCCCACGTCACCGCCCAGCAGATACTCCCACCACCGACCGCTACTGGCCTGTATACCAGGTTTACACTGACTTAAAATCTAGTTGACTTCAGCATTTTCCCTCTGTGGCCTGCGGTCATGAATAGCCATGTTCTATTGACGCAGCTGTTGCTGTGACCAGCAGGCGTCAAATTCTCACGCCTTTGAAGCCAGCACAAATCTATCATTCTGTAATGTCGTATTTAGTTCAGTGAAAAAACCACCACTGGGTCTGGGCTCCCAACAGCAAGGCTTAGCCACTAGCTATTATCAAACAAAAAGAAATGCCAATACTGTACTATGATTCACCTCTAAGTAAGCTCAAAACATACGAGTTAAACACTATGCTTTGTTTTTAAACTTATGTTTGATTCAATCTTTTTTATTATTTTGCAAGATTTCTTTACTTCAAGATTTTGGTTATTATTTCACCAATGTTTTACAATTTACAAGACCTTCTGTACACAACTTATACAATCACATAAAAAAATACATTCAAACACATTACCTTATGTACATTTTTCATTCATGACTCATTCACACATACCCTCTCATTCACCCACAGACATCAGACATTTCTATATTTACACTGGAATTACAATATTCACAGAATGCCATAGAAAAATCCTTTTCTTCGATAAGACAATTGTTTAGAGCAATTCAGAATGACTCCTTGTTATTCTAAAGCGTGTGCAACTTTGGGTTGAGGAAAATAACTTTCTATCTAGCTTCCAGTATGGCTTCCGTCCTGGCATGGGAACGGTTGAGCAGAGTCTAAATTTGTATTTTTTAATCTCTAAGTATACCCAAGCTAAGAAAGGGAACTAACTATGGTCCACACTCAGGGACCTGGGTATGGAACTTCCCATCCTTAACTTCATCAAGGAACTATACAGGGATGCTGGGGCAAGGGTGCACTTTGGGCAATGAGGAGAGTATTTGCCAAGATTTTCCATCAAGAGGGGGGTGAGACAGGGGTGCATTTTAGCGCCCCTACTCTTCTCCCTCTATATTAACTCTATTGGCGACCACCTCAAGGGCTTCCAGTATGATTACCCCTCAGTCCAGGGTCACCCTGTCCCCATTCTCCTGTATGCCGGCGACGCTGCCATCATGTCGCAAACCAGGTTGGGCTTACAGAGGGCTGTCTCAAAGTTTACACTTTTTATGAGGGACAAGGGACTTAAGGTTAATCTATCAAAAACCTTCTCAATATCTTGTGGACGTGGCACCCAGAAAACACCCTGTCCCATATTCCTTGAGGGTAGAAGGGTAGAGACAACAGACCAATTCCCCTATCTCGGGATATCGTTTGACAGGAAGTGCTCTTGGCATACTGCAGTAACACTAGAAAACTAGCTTTTTCTAGGGCGATTGGAGCATTGCAGAACTTTGCGGGAACAATTGGGGGTAGACCCGTTAAGGAGCTGATTTTAATATACAAGGCTAAATGCGTTTCCACGGCCACCTATGGCTCTGGTATCTGGGGGATTGACACTATAACTTCAATACAGCAATCTGAAAATCATTTTCTCAGATATCTTCTGGGGGTTCCTAAATCCTCAGCTAGCTATATTTCACACATAGAACTGGGTCTCCCCTACATTTCTGAAACTATAAAGATCGAGCCCATTTTGCTATGGTATAAGCTGTGGGTTATTCCAGAGACAGCCTTTAATCGCAATATAATCTCTGACTGCCTAAACCTTGATGGTATAAGGCAAATTAAATGGCTGTCTTATGTGGAAACATTGCTGATCGAGATTTGCCATCCCGAGTTTTTCAAGAACCCGTCTAGTATGGAAACGATGTCTAGGAAAGCCCTGCGAAAATTGGCAATAGACTACCTAGCAAACATAAGATGGACTACAGAAAAACTTAAAAATTCTGTACTAGATTACCAGCAAATTACCCTTAACCGGGGCTCCAATTGTATCTCGCAAGTAATCTTAACTGCTATGCCAGAAAGCTACTTTCAAGGTTTAGACTGGGATCTTTTTATCGTTTAATTACTTTCCCAGCCTGTAATGATTGTTCGAGAGATCTACCAACCTGTCCCTGTGATGATCTTTCCCTTCAAACTAATATGCACTGTATTTTATTTTGTAAATATTATATGGTTCCAAGAAAGATCTTACTTAAACCAATCCTTAAGGAGTGGGGCCTCCAGTCATGTAGAAACGCTTTTTTTAGACTACAATGGTTGGAAAATATGGAAGTGGCCCACACCCTAGCCAAAGTTTTTGAAATTATTGGTAAAGTTTAGAAACTCAATGTAAAATATGATATATATTTATGTATTTTAGTCTTTTTTAACCCCTTAGATGTTATTGTATAGGATTCCTCTCCTTTGTAATGTTATTGCTATTCTTTGCTTTTAATGCACTTTGCACTTTGAGTTCATACTCCTGTTTTTTAAAATCTATATTATATTAATGATGGTAATGCAATTGGCACTTTGTTATTATACCTCTGTTTTTAACCCCTTCGCTGCTCATGACGAGCTCAGCTCGTCATGAGGCACACTGGAGATGTGCTTATGATGAGCTGAGCTCGTCATGAAACTATAGTATTTCAAGCCTTTCAGCAGAGGAGGGGAAAAGCCATAGCAGCCAAGGTGTTAATAATGCTTGCTTTTATGATATTACTTTGAATATCGAAATAAAGCTTTTTTGAATTTGACTCCTTGTGATTTAATGGCTCTTACAGTCTACGCGTTTCGACCTTGCGGTGTTTTTGGAGTTCTCATCAGGACAAAAAGCTGTGAAGAAAGGAAAGAAACCTTTCTGTAGAGGAATATTTTAATTGGTACTTCTCACCACTCCCTACACCACTGCAAGCTTCCTTATCTTACCTCTATTAATCTGAACTTAAGTGGTTGCTTTCAATCAACCCGGCACAAAACCAGTCAAATCAGGATTAAACAAATCTAATCAAGAAAAAGCCAACCGAAATAGTGCTATTACTACTTTATTTACATGGTTATCACATCAAACCAGTCTAGATTCCAAATGGACTTACTTGTGTTTGTGAAATTGTAGGACTTTCAAATTGGAATAGGCTGTCTAGCCTGCAGAAAAGAGGGCATGATAAGTACTTGAACTCACACTGACAGGACTTGAGCATTAACGTCTTAGAGAGCCATGTAGTATCTCTTACTTGATTTATTGATGCAGGCTGCTGTGTATAGGGCATTCTTTGTGGACGGGATCTAAGGTGGCAAACAAAAAATCGGCATCACTTATCTCCGTTTTTTTTTTGAGCTACGAGGTGTCTTAAATAAGTGACTGCTTAGTTTGCCTGCTTTTGTACAAAGCGCTTACCTGTTCGGTTTTGGTTGAAAGTATCCGCCACACCTAGGAGCCAAGATCTCTCCTTCTCATGTCTCTCCATAACTGACACGGTCTGCGTGCGCTTCCGGGTCTGCAAAGGATCACAGGAGTTCTGGTTCAATATGTGCACTCGCTATTATAGGGATCCTGAATCGATTGTTCGTATTTGTTAACCTTGTCAACCTATCAAGGATAATGCTTATTGTGATATTTGAGGTTTGGTAGTGAAATCTGCATTTAAAAGACAATTCCTGCTGTTTTTTGATGTTTGTATTTTTCAATTCCATTCGGCGGCCACCTTATAGTGGATAAACCAGCCTTCTGTTTCTATGTACAAAAAGGCAAATAGTATGGTTCAGTATGCGTGCTTGGCTTGTCCCGAATCAATTGTGCATGCTCTGAACGTTGTGCCAAATTCAAAATTGGTGATGATTGTGATTTGTAGTTGAAATTGGCATGCATTTTGCAACAAACATTTTCTGCCGCTTTTTAGTGTTTATTTATGCCCGGTTCTACTCGGCGGCCATCTTATCGTAAGAAATCATGTCTTCGATTTCTATAAACCAAACCACATATAATGATTCAATCCATATATTGTCCAGGCTTTATTGCATTCGTTTAAAGATGATGTGTGTGATGACAAAAGTTTTTTGATAATGTATAAATTAGAGCGATGTGCTCAGTCTCAGGAGAGATCTTGGCTCCTAGGTGCTCGCAGGCAGGTCGCTCTCCACGCTGCTGCACGGCTCTGCCTGCATTGTTTTTGCCAAATCTTGTATTTTTCCCCTCTGCCTAACTTGCTTTCTTCCCCAGACTTGTTTGGATTCCCATGTGCCTGTACTTGCTTTCTTGCCCATACTTGTTTTTATTCCCCTGTGCCTGTACTTGCTTTCTTGCCCAGACTTGTTTTTATTCCCCTGTGCCTAACTTGCTTTCTTGCCCAGACTTGTTTTTATTCCTCTGTGCCTGAACTTTTTTTCTTGCCTAAACTTGTTTTTCCTTCCTGTGCCCAGTTCTCCCGTGGCCCTGCCCGTTTTTCCCATCGATGTGTCCCTGTGGCCCCGCCCACCTGCAACCCCATTCGCTGCCCCGCTCCCGCCTCCCAGCGGTTCCTCCCTCCCACTTCCCCTCATATGGAAGCTGCTACGCGGCCGCATAGCATCCGCGCTCAGCGGGGGCACGCTGCTGGCATGCCGCTGGCACACCTAAGGCAAGACCGTCTGTGCCTGTGCGTGCCTGAACCGTGCCCAGCACCAGGACCCCTGGACACCACGAACGCCACGACGCCCGACACCGCTACGATGCCAGAACCCTCCACGCACTCAACGTACTCAACACCGGACGATCACACACCTGCTTCCTGGCCGCACCGAAGCGCACCCACAGACCTTTCACCTGCCGGAACTGCAGCTTCACAAGCATCCACCCTACCATGCTGCCTACCAGGAAAGAACCCAACCACCTCAGGTGCATCCTTCTCAACACCCGCTCCGCCCGAAAACATGCCATTGAACGTAGACCTGGCTGAACCCCGCCTCAGCACATGACATAGCCATAGCCGTCCAGGAAGGGTACAAGAGCACCCGGAAGGACCGCACCAACAGAGCGGGAGGAGGAATCGCCATCGTCCATAGGAACACTCTCAGAGTCTCGACTAACACCTACGACACCCTCAGAACCGCTGAACACCTGCACTTCCAGATCCACACCGACCCCAACACCACCCTCAGAGGAACCGTCATCTACACACCGCACGGACCCCGACCACAGTTCAGCAACTCCATCACTGACTTCGTCAGAACACACGCCCTCGCCTCCACAGACTACATCCTCCTCGGGGACCTGAACTTCCACCTCGAGAACAATGACGACACTAACTCCACCACCCTGATCGACAACCTAGCCAACCTCGGACTCAGACAACTCATCACAACACCCACCCACTCCGCCGGTCACACGCTTGACCCCATCTTCTGCCCCCACGTCTCCTTCAACCATACCACCAAACTCCACTGGACCGACCACTGCTGCTTCCACTTCATCTGCAAAAAACCCACCATGCACCACCGCACCCAACAGATGCCTCACCGCTGCTGGAGCAAAGTCACCAAAGACCAGCTAACCACCACCCTCGCCCAGAGCCCACCCGCTGACCATACCGACCCCGACACCGCCGGCCGCAACCTCAGACAGTGGATCAATGACTGTGCCAACACCCTCACCCGATCAAGAAAACCTCCAGCAATCATAGCAACAAGAAAGCCAGCTGGTTCAATGAAGACCTCCGGGCCTCCAAGCAAACCTGCCGAAAGCTGGAGAAGATCTGGCTCCGTGAACGAACACCGAACAGCCACGCCGCTCACAAGAATGCCACCCGCAGACACCATCAACTCATCAGATCCGCCAAAAGGGCCCCCTTCAAAAACCGCCTAGACAACAACGCGCACAACAGCAAAGAGCTCCTCAACATTGTGAAGGAACTCTCCAATCCCAGCTCCAACACCAACGACGTCCCACCCTCGCAAGACCTGTGCGATTCGCTGGCCACCTTCTTCGACCGCATGATCAAAGACATCCATGACAGTTTCAAGGCCACGACCGCCCGACAACCACTGAGGCACAGGTTCAATGCTGATTTGCTTATGCCCATGTCTGAACTGGGTTGGTGTGGTGAGTAAAAAAATGATGGATTTAGGCCCATATCTCTGTACTGGGGTGAATGTATGACATTGTTCTGAATTCTGTCCATCAATTGTTGTTTTGCAGACGATAATGACAGAGCACTGGTCTGCTACAGAAGAAGAGTGCAGTTTCAGCTTTTATCTCCTGGCTCCCAGGCAGCTTGGGTGCTGAGAAGTTAGAGTTACACCAGATAGATTGGTTAGCATTAATGTTTTGACCAAAGGTCTGTGTTCGATCATGCCAGGGATCCCTTGGTATCACTTCCAGGCCGTAGCTCATCTTCCAGTCTCTGGCAGGTGGGCACGTTGGAAGACATGAGGAATATGGCCTGTAGAGATACTCACTCCACATCTTTAACAGCCTGGGCAAACGCTCTTCTACCTGTTGGTGCCTTCAGCATAAATATGATTGCTGCTACTGATAATAACAGAGCCCTGGCCCACTGCAGAATAAGAGTGCGCCACCAGCTTTTATATCCCAGCTCCAACTCACACCCTGGCTGTGAATGGCTCCGGCGTAGGAATGTCGAGGCTGCTCTAAGATGGTTAAGATGGTTGACTCTGCGGACAAGGCTTCATGCTGAAATGCAGTAATTGCTTGCAGTATTAACAACAATATAAACGGAAGGTTCTTCTGTTATTGTTGGTCGAGCACAACAGATTACGGCTGCCGAATCTGGTTTCTGGAAGTTCCTAGGAGCCTTAGGATGAGGGGCCCCATTCACCCCCCTCTTTTTTGTTAATAAATACACCCGGGACGTGCCCACCCGGGGGCTTCATGAAAAACAAGCACGGGAGCCCACACTTGCTTTTTTGGTTCTTTTGCAGTGAATTTGCGGTTCCATTGTGCCCTTATGGCATTTTTTTTATTTAAAAGTGTTTTTTGGCCCTGCTGGGTTCACAGAGGTACCCCAGCACCACAGCTAGATGCTCAAGGTATTCCTAACCTGCCCCCTTTTCTTTTTATTTAAGCATTCTTTGTGGGATCCGGATGAGTCCCAAGATGGCTGCCATCTCTTCCTGGTTGAAGTGTTGGCAGCCAATCGGATTTGAGCATGAGGACTGTCGGATCCTAGGAGGATACGCACCCTTATATATACAAATGTGTTTCTTCCTTTAATATCTCAAAAACTATTGAACAAATTTGCACGACTTCACAAAAAGGTTACTTTCTAGTCCAACAGCTATCTTTTTGCCAAATTTGGTGTAATTCCATTCAGCAGTTCGGGCGGTATTAGCTGTGTCTAAAAAACCCATGGGAAATTGCATGGGGAATATGCATTTTGGGACCCCCACATTTTCTTGGTCTGGAATATTTATCTCTGATAGTCTGTAAAATCATGCACCATAAATGTAGTACTATGTAACTGAAGACCACTTCTCTCAACAATGAGATTAGTTTGTCCCGAAGGATCATCTGCTAATGGTGTTGGACAGTATATTTTGAAACTGAATATGCAGTTAATAACACCATGTATGTTAATGCTCTCGTGAGAAAGGTGATGAGGATCTAGATTTGTACGCAAAGATTTAAGGTCTAGCTTAATGAATGCTCTGTTGGAATTAAGGTAAAAACATAGGGTGCTGGGGATGATTGTCTTGTCCTCTACAGGCCTCCGGCTGAACTGAATAAAGAAAACAAAGAAAGCTAAGAGCAGCATTTCATTGTTTGTGCTGTCAGGGCTAATCCTGGCACCTCAATAATGAGATCGCTGTTAATGAACTACTAAGTAAAACGCCATCCTTAATCATATGCCTACTGCGAAAAACACTGAGGATCATAGTGCGTAGTGTTTATTTTGATCGTGGCAAAGTAGATTTGGCATAAGTAGGAAGGGCTTACATTACTAGATGGGCCATACTCACTAGCCAAAGGGGGACACCTGGGACCTCATAGAGGGCTCTTCTTTCTGATGGGGCTGGGAACAGACACTACAGAACCCCTTGGGATTATGAGAGCTATGGGAAGCTGTGGAGGCCCCCCCCCCCCCCCCCCCCATCATCAGTAACTAGGGAAGTGGGAGAAATCCATTCTCTTTATGTGGGCCATGGCAAAGCCTTTTTCTTGTTCACCTGCATCGGGATTTTGTTTTGTGTGTTGATGGAGGTCCCTTGAATTAGATAACATGCCGAGATGATGGGAGTATTTTAATGTATTTAATGTATTTTCATGGCATCAAGGTAAAAAACTTACCAATGAACATCTTCAACGTGTACGTACCTAGTTCCTTATGGCTTTATTTCTGATAAACTCTGGGGCAAAACTGGTCCCTGTTCTTTGAAAGGGAACCTATTAAAGTCTACTTCTGAGAAAAGTGCACCAGATGGCCCAGTCGGTTAAAAAAGATCAAGTGCTATTCTGTCGCAAAATTGCTTGTGAGACATTTACTCAAAAGCTTCTCCTTCTGCGCTGAGTGAATGATGTATTGCCTAGTCCAAACTAGGTTTCCTACTGGGGGGTCCCACGGTCAATACAATTATGTCATTAGCAATCACGGCCCGCGGTGCATAACTGCTGAAGAGCCCCTGCTGTGCAGTTTTTATAGAAATTACAGTTAGGCTAATCTATTTAGCTCCTGTGAAAACTGTTAAAAGCTTTTCGGTTTGATCGGCATGAACGCTGAAAAATGTACCATCACTTATGTAAATGCTAGCAGACATAACGTTATAAGTAGACAGTCCTGCTTTCAGTTTTCAGAAAAAGCTCATTTCTATAAGGGATGAAAGGGGGAGGAATTTAATTAATAAAAACACAACTTACCTATAACTGCTGGCAGCCACCTCTCCTCCGTGCTCCGCCCTTGTCCTCTTCATCTTCCTGTTCAGGCCAGTGGCAGCAGGAAGCACCTGAGCAGACAGGCTCCCCTGGGCCGATCAAAACTCGGAAATTGAGCATTGTAATTGGTCTGAGCGCCATGGATCAGTGCTCAGGCTGGAATAGAGAGCCTGTGCATGTTCCTGACCAGGCTCTGTATTGCAGCCTGGTAGGAACATGCAAATTTCGCACGAACCCCAAGGGGGCCGGCCAAACAGTTCATGCGCACTTAAGGAGTGAACACCACTCCTCCACTGCTCTTGCCAGCCCCTCCACTGACTGCAATAGGGAAAATAAAAGGATAATAACAATATGTTCAGAAATGTGAGTTGGCGGAGTTGAATGACATAATACTCCAACACTGTCTAATCAAATTGTAAATGAGGGATAGGGGGATGGAGATAAATGACGTGCCTCACATACTGCCTGGATGAAAAAAAAACGTAAGTCTGTCTGATTCTTCGTTGAAAAGTCGTTGTTCAGGACTTCGTGGTTCTGAACTTCGTTGTATGCGAGTCTTCATTGTTAAGACTTTGTTGTTAATGTAAGTCGTTGTTTTAACTTCGTTGTTCAGGATGTTTCCCATTGATGCCTCCACACTGTTAGAAGCGTTGAGGAGAATGTTGTGGCTGACTGCCTCAAAGGCCCCTTAGAGGCCCAGAAGGATTAAGAGGCAGGCCTCATCCTCGTCTAGTCATTGGTGATTTTCATAGAAAGCAGTTTGCATACTGCATCCTTTCCTGAACCCAGTTTGCAAGGTGTTGTGAGGGTTGGAAATTTCAATGTGGTTGTTAAGTTGTGTGAGCTAAGAAAAAGAGGGTATGCAGTTCCTTAAATGTGTATAGAAAGAAGTAAAATAGAAACAGACTATGAGGTTGTAACGAAAGGGCATCCAATGATTCGTAGGAGAGGAATTGCTCCTGTCAGAACTAGGACCCTTACACACCTAACCCGTTAGATGTCTTGCTTCTTCATATGGGCCTGCTCCTCATCTGGTAGGTGCTGGAATACCCGATGGGCACCCATAGAGAGGCTCTTAAACAGAAATCTTTTGTTCATTGCCGTTAGGTGAAGTGTGTGTGAGGTGCCTAAGGAAGTGTAGATGTGATTTAGTGAAAAGTGGGTTAAAACAGGTTGGGGAGTCCAAGAAGTAACTATATTAAAGATTGCTGTCCACCTTGATTAAAATACAAGAGTGGCGACTATTTGTAATAAGGATACAAGATAAAAGCTCTCTACTCTGAATGGGTCAACATGTTTGCTGCCATTGTATTCAGGAGGATCGGTGGCACTTCATCAGGACCTAGTGAAAAATATCTACACTGTGTGGGAAGTGGGGAACATACCTACAACGGTTTACACTGTGGATTGACTACCTACAGCTGCTGAGTATGACCTAAATGTTAATAGGAGTAATGCCTCAACAGTAGCCGGAAGGCGTTTGGGAAAATCAAAAAGTAATGTCCATAGATCCAATGTTGTAGGCAAAATGACCTGTCCTCTCTGCCGGGACCGGATGTTGATTTGTGTGAGCAAACATTTATCAATTGTTATGGCCAGGACAGGGAGGTTAGTTATAGGTCTGTAGTTATTGAGGTTATTTTGGTGGAGGGGCATGGCCAAGCCGGCTATAATGGTGGATGGGTCCGGCTGAGGCCCGGTATTCTGTATTGGGGGAGCCTTGCACAAGCCCACAATGATCAAGAACGTCAAAGAAGACACCTGATTATTCCTAACTCGCCCAGACGTCACAAGGCGGCGAGTCATGGAGCTTATGCTGACAGAGACCCGGGTTCAATATGATGGCACCCGTGAGAGGGAGACACCCTCAGAAACTGTGAGGGTGGACACTTCCACAAATGTGCCCCACTGTTCCCTTGGCACCACATCCAGCAGAGGCGACAGTGCATCTGGAGATGGGTCTGTGAAGACCGGAGTGAATGAGAAACGCCCAGCGAAGTGTGGTGCAGATCAACCGATCCCGCCCCTGCCCCTCTGAGAATGACTGGAGCCACAAAGCGGCATAAGGACACATAGGAGAGGAGGGCGCCCAAACTGCATGAGCTGACCACTACCATTGAAGATTGCTGATTAAATGGGGAGGCCCCACTGCCCATTCAGTTTCTACAAAAGCATGGAACATGACCACCACCCTACAAATGCCAAAGCACTACAACCAGTCAGAGGGGCACCTATAAATGGCATATGAGGACACCCACCTTGGGCCACTCAAACGGAAGATCAAGTGTTTAAACAAACACAATAGACACACATCCAAAACTACTTCCACGAAAATACTAATACAGCAACAGCCAGGACAGTAGAGTGGGACACATTCAAGGTGGTGATAAGAGGTGTTTGCAGACCTCCGAAGATATAATTTCAGAGCATATGCAGCCAGAGTACACAAGATAGGAGACCGAGCTGGCACACTGCTGGCATGGCTAGTGAAACAGGACACTACACCACAACTGATCACCGAAGTGCGCACCATCACAGGCACCTCAGTTCATTCCCAAGCATCCATTATGCTAGTGTTTCTGGAGTACTTCACAGCTCTATAAACAGCCACTAGCCTGGTAACTTCAGAAACACTGGAAAGATTCTTGGATGCGCAACCCCTGCCCTGTATTGCGACAACTGACAAAAACACCCCAGATGAGCACAACACTAGAACAAAAGTGGCACAAGCTAGACAAACCTTGGCCACATGCAAAGAATCAGGTTTGGATGGCCTACCATTAGAGTTCTTCCACACTTTTTCAGCCCTGCTAATCCCCTGATTGGTGGAACTATATAAAGCAGCACTGAATGAGGGCGCACTACTAGAATCCATGTGAGAATCAATGCAAATTGCAAAATTCTACCATAACGGTACTCCTCAATTCTACCAACACTAATGCAACCGGACCAGTGAGGGTTTGTGCCCGGGAGAATTTCTTCCCATGATATAAGGAGATTTTTCATGTGTAGGATTAGGTTCAAGACGGTTTCCCCTGTGCTGCGTGCCTGGTCCTGGACCTGGAGAAGGCCTTCAATACCTTATCGTGGCCATACCTCTTTGAGGTTCTTCACAGGATAGGAGTGGGGCCCAGTTTACAGCCCTACACTAAAGTCATATGCACTCTACCGACTTCCAGGGTCAGGCTTGGGTACCATGAATCACCCTTGTGTCCAGTGCTGAGAGGTACATGGTAGGGTTGCCCGCTTTCCCACTGCTATTTGCCCTAGTGATGGAGCCGCTAGCAATCCGGCTCTGAAAGGAGGGCAAACAGTGGGGAAACCCACTAGCGGGAACAATAAATAGTGTGTCACTGTCTGAAGACAATCTGCTCCTCTATGTCCAAGACATTAACTCAGCCCTCACCCTGATCTTTGCCCCTCTGACAGTCTTCAAGACCCTGGTGGGCCTAAAAGTTAACTGGGCCAAATCCACAATATACCCTTTATCAACCGATATTCCCCAACTAATAGGTGTGCACTGGAGGAATCAACCTAATGTGGAATGCTCAAGCAATGCGATCCCTAGTTGTGCACTTGTATCACACCCCACAAGACATTTACAAGGGTAACTACTGAACAGCACTAACAGGCATTAGTTCCTCTTTCAATTTCTGGAAAACCCTCCTCTTAGCCCCCATTGGGAAAATAGCAGCGGCAAAACGATCCACGTCCCTCAACTGTTATATTACTTTGCAAATCTCCCAGTAGTTCCTCCTCGCTCCTTCTTCCAGGAACTGGACACTCTCCTCAGCACCTTAATATAGGGGGAAAATCGCAGAAGGGCAGCCCTGTCAAAACTATAACTACTGATGGACCAAGGTGAATTAGGGACTCCTCATTTGAACCATACTTCCCAGCAGCTCAATACAATGGATGTCATAGTGGATGGTGGGACGTGCACTGGGAGAGACCCACACAATCACAAGGCCAATCGCTGCCCCAGTGACTCAACGCATGCTGCTCCCTGGGTCCAAACTTACGCCGATTTTTCCACTACAGTTGAAGTTGGCACACACATGTATGAAGTGCATACATAAGATATTGCACATAACACCTCTTTATTCCCCCTACTGCTGTTAGTGGGCCTTCCCAGAGTCTGTAGCCATTATAGAGCAGGACCCTTACATACATGGACAGAACATTCTCTCACGGAAACAAGCTCACTATTTGCGATTGGTCACTTACTTTCATTTGCAGAACTAATAACCGACACTGATCTTCCAAGAGGTCAGTTTCTCATACATGGACAGCTGGTGGCATATGCCGCCACACCAGATGCATGACTGACACCGAGCCACCTACACACCCTGCCCTTCATGATATTCTACAGATGGGCACCTGGCTATATAATGCAATCCGAGAGCTTAGAGCGGTTCCATTTGTTTCCCTTCAAGAAAAATGGGAGACAGAATTTCAGAGAATGCTCCATAATAGAGAGCAGGAACAACCATTGGAATTCCCCAAAAAAGTATACCATAATCACTGATTCAAAAATATACAATACTTTCTTTTACATCGGGCATATCTAACACCAGAAACCTTTTCTTCATATGTTCTGGAGTTGTTCAACACTACAATCCTACTGGAGTTCGATACACACCACATTGCGCGAGGTGACAGGGTTTACAGACATTGCAACATGGGAAGCCAGTGTGTTAGGCATATGTAACCATTGGAAAAACCACAAAGTAGAAACATGATTTGAATCCCTACCCCTCTTGCTACCCAAAGACAGCATCACTATGCACTGGAGGACCCCAGTGGTACCTCCACTAGCTGCTTGGAGAGGAGCATTTACTAAATAGGGAGCATCAGAGGAAGACGCGCTAAGACACGAGGAAATTTTCAGCACTCAGAAGCATCACATCTCCATGTAATGGGTGAAACTGCTCCACACCTTCAAACATACTATGCCACACACAAGATAGCCCCACAGATAACTCCAACCTCCCCTCAAGTCCTTCAGGAGGAAACTCACTCAAGTAGCTAACACGAAAACCACCTTGTTGCACCTAATACACAGGGTACGGGCACAGGACAAATATAAGCACTAGTGCTCACACAGAAAATAAAACTCACAACAATACCCATATGCGTTAAGCAACATACATTTCTGCATACACAGTATAGCCCAGTTGATCTCACCCTCAGTTCTAGTTATGTTCCCCATGGCAGTACAAGGACAGGTGACAACGCCATGATGTACACAATAAAGCTACATTATTTATTATAACCTTAACCAAGAACAATGTATAAGAATACTGTGTCAGCCTATAACAATGCCTACAGCACAAATGATAATGTACTAAAATGCATGTACAAACTCTTGCGTTAGATCTAATTGCTAACAATGTTGTCTATTACATTCATGCAATGAAAATCAAATAAAAAGAATACAAAATAAAATTAGTTCATCTTGGTTTGCATTTGGCTTTGTGATAAGGGGGATTACTTAGCCAAGTTAAAGGACGGCGGCATAGAGCCACTGGATATGAGGAGTTATTGATTTCGGACAAGGTTGGGGAGATGATATGTTTGAAATTTTTGGCATGAGAGGTGAGGATAGGGTCGATGCTGGCTTTATGCATGAAAGTATTTTCAAACTTGGTCCCGGATGCATTGTTTTTCATGTGTGAGCGATTGTTGTTGGTGTTTTGCCTCATTGAGGTGGTGGGTTTGCATAGATCGCCATTGGTTGAAAGTGTAGGGGGTATCGGTGGTAGAGACCTCTTCAATGGTAAGGTGAGAAGAGGTGGTGGGATCCTGCGAGATATCAATGTGTGTTATTTCATCTGAGAAGAAATTGCCAAATTCTTCACAGTGCTTACTTGAGACATCAGTTAATTGTTGAGGGAAAAAAGAGGTTTGCTGTTTGATACTGCTTAAGAGGTCTTTACGTCAGTTTCTGGAGCAGTCAAGTTAGGCTGAGGAAAGAGGATTTATTTCAACACATATACTTTTTGTATTATAAACATTCAGTTTGGAGGAGAGAGATGTGGATCAGATAGGGTTGGTATCTCCAGGTTCCTTCAGCCAATCTAAGTAGTCGTTGTTCCTTATTACGGTCTTTATTGAACCAAGATCTGGTATTAATTTTTCTTGATTTCTGAAGTTTTAGAGGGGTGAGAATCAAGGAATTCTGTCACATAGTGGGATAGTTGGAGGTGAGGTCATCAGTGGAGGTGAGGTCAGCGGAGGTAGAATTTGGGATCTGATTAATGATTCTAGCTCTGATTGAGGATTAGGTCCATATGTATTGCCCAGTGCTTAGAACAATTAGTTTGGGAGGAGAACATTGTTTGTTTGACAACATGTGTGCAAATCACAGTTGCAAGTGGGATGTTGCGTCTTGCAAATGTGCTGCAAATTGCAAATGTGGTAGCCTTTAACATCCTCCTTGAACTTTAAATTGTAGAAAGGCACACTCTTTCAAGGGATTTCCTCGGTGACCTCAACATTTTATCCAAAGCTTTAAAACTGTGATTATTGAACGGTATTAGTGCTTTAAATAGCTTTTTTCAATTTTAAAAATTACTTTTTGCTTTGTTTGGAAGGTTTGATTTTTTAAATACCTAATGCAAGTATAACTACTTCTGATGTTTCTCAAATTCTGTCATATTTTAACCAATTCCATACTGTTTACAAGGAAATAGCAGCAGTAGCACCAAACCACATATCTATATGTAATAGTTTGTTCTTTATACAAATGCATAAATTACAGTGTTCTCAGTATTGTTAGTACATACTTGATATGATGCAGAATACATTTAAAATATGCTGAATCGGGGGCGTGGCCAAGATGGCGGCGTGAGCAGACGTGCCTCGCCGAGCTCCCGCCGCCGGCCGCTGATTTTAGCACATTTTCAGCGTGTGCCCGGCTGCAACTGACCCTCAGAGACCATCCAGCGCCAACAGAGGGGCAGCAACGACCTTTGGGCCGGCCGAGTGTCCAGGGCCTGCCTGATTCCCGCCGCGAGTGCGGCGCCGCCGGCGGCCTAGTGCGCTCCCGAGCCCTAGCTGGAGGCGAGAGCGAGGCCGAGGTGGGCGGAGCCTCGGAGCCGCCCGGAGCCCCTTGAAGTCAGCGGTGGCAGGTCCGGCCCGCGCGGAGCTGCGCGAGGCCTCCCACAGCGTCCTGTGGGGGCTTCTGCGGACCTGCGGCACATCAGAAGCGGCGGAGCGACCCCCGACCGGCTCGCCGCCGGCCCGCGCCTGAGGACCCGGCAGCGGTGCCTTTCATGCAGAGGTGAGGCCTCGGGGAGACGCGTGCCCCCAGCGCGAGGGGGACTTGCAGCAGCGGAGCGGAGGCACGGGGGGGTAGGACAATAGCAGCGGGCCCCCCCCTTCTCCCTGCAGAGCTCCCGCTTCCCGCCTGCCCAGCGGGGGTGAACCTCGGCACACTGCAGCCACCGAGGCCGAGCGCCACGCGCCGCGACACAGAGGGTCCGTGGGGCGCCAAGAAGCCACAGTACTTGGCCCGGTGTCGGCCCAGAGAGCTCGGAGGACCCCAAGGGGGCGAAACACAGAGCGGGGGTGCGCGGAGTGGGGAAGTCAGGCGTTTTCCCCCCTCAACCCCCCCCAGCAGGCCTGCCCCTGCAGGACTACACCCACGTGCCTCGTCCCCCAGGCGGGACGCCCGGCCTGTTGTGGCGGAGTGAACCCCAGAGCATCTACACCGGCAGCCACGCTCTCCCACGGCAATCACTGCGGAGGTGTGGGAACCTGCGGGACGCGGGGAGGCCCAGCTAATTTGCTACGCGCTTGGCCCTGGAGGTGGCAGGGCGACCCGTGGCGGACGCCATCTTGGCGGCTCCCTAGCTGACTTTTCCCGCCCTGACCGTTGGAACCTTTCCTGTGCCCCTGCCGCGCCCTGTGGCACTGCGCTGCCCGCCTAGATCTTGGGGACCGCGGGATATCGCCTCCACGACTCTAGCCTCGCAGACCCGAATTTGCGTCCAGGGGACCAGGGATTTGCTGCGCAGCCGACGGAGGGGCGACCTTGAAGGCCCTGTGGCACGATGTCCGGCGGAAGGCCCAGGAAGGACCGCTCCATCAAGGACCTCTTCGCCCCCCCTACCCCAGGGAAGCGGGGCGGCCCCACAGGCGCTTCCCCCCGAACAGACACGGACAAGAAGGGGGGTGCCTCATCGCCTCATGAGGAGGCCGATCCCGAAGCTCCAATCACGCGGTCCTTCTTGGAGTCCCTGTTCTCTAGCCTGCGGGAAGACATCCATGCCCTGAAAAAGGAACTACAGGATGAGATCAGGGAGGTCCGCCGTGACACCGACGCCATAGGGGAAAGAGTAGCAGACCTGGAGACCAAAAGTGATACGCGTGACGCCGAAATAGAAGCCCTGCGCCAGGAACTGGCCCGCATCCACGACCAGCAAGTGGACCTCCAGACGCACGCCGAGGACTTAGAAAACCGCTCCCGGCGACACAATATCCGGATCAGAGGGGTGAAACTGTCCCCGGACACGGAGGACCTCTTCCAGTTCACCCAGGGCCTCTTCAATCACATCTTGGGCCGTCAGGGGGATGCCCCCCTCCACCTGGACAGAGCCCACCGGACGGGCCCGCCGAGGGCCAATGCAACAAACCCGCCGGACATCCTAGTGTGCGTGCAAGACTACAAGACGAAGGAGGAAATCCTGCACAAGGCTCGCCACATGGAGAAGATTTCATTCGGCGGGCATTCCCCGGTGCTCTACCAAGATCTGGCTGCACTGACTTTGGAGAAGAGACGCACTTTCCGCCCGGTAACGGCGGAGTTGAGACAGCGCAACATCTCCTACAGCTGGGGGCACCCCTTCCGTCTGATGTTTCGGCTGGGCAATGTCCTACACCAGCCACGCACTCTTCGGGAGGCCTGCCAGGTGCTGGGGCTGGACGAACCGAGGGCTGAGGACGAGTCACCTGGAGCCAAATCATCTAACGAAGCGGGACCGGGCCGCTGGCAGCAGCAGCGGCGCAGACGCAGGCCGCGACGCCCAGCGGACACGGAGATAGAGGAGGGGCGGAGGTCTGCGGTGGAAACTGTGGCACAGGGCCTGGCGCCCACGAACAATGGCTGACCGAAGGGAGGGCAACGCACTGGTGGTCCTGGAGTTGGTCAAGCCGGGCTCTGCTAGCCCGGCGGCGGGGGCCCGTGCAACGCACCCCCTGTCCTTTCCTACTGATGACATTGACGTTCTACCGGCATTGGTGCGCTCAGAGTGCACGGACCTGCTTGCGACGTCTCCACTGCTCCCATTCTACGGACTTATTTCACCACGGGTCCAGCGGCCATGGGGCTGGACCTGGGACACTGATAGACCATGTTTCTTTGCTTGTTGGGGAGAGGGGTTGGGGGGGGTTACGGGTGGGGGGAGTTGAGCGGGGGGAGTTTGCACTCCAGAGGGGGGGGGTTCAGGCGAGGCACTTGTCCCGATTGGGGGGGCAGGTTGAAGTTGGGGGTTCTCGGGGGGAGAGGGGGGAGGGGCGGGGGGGTTCTCCTTGTCCAGGGCCTTTCGCAGTCAAATGGCGCTCTGCCGCGACCCCTAGCGCAGTGTTGTGTGGCGGCCCGCGGGCCTACGATCCCGGCCGCGGGGTAAACTTAGCTTCCCTGACACGTCCCCTGCCATGCCGCGACACCTTGTAGTGCTCACACTTAATGTGCGGGGTCTCAACAGCCCGAACAAACGCAGGGCGATATTGTCCTACCTCGAGCGCTCCAAGGCGGATATCTGCCTGCTTCAGGAAACACACCTTGTGCGCAGCGACCAGCATAGACTCAAATCCCGCGCATTCCCATGGCAGTTCTTTTCCTCTTCCCCGAAAAAAACCGCTGGTGTGGCGATCCTTGTGGCTAAATCCTTTGAGGGGAAAGTCCTCCAGAAAGAGGCCGAAGTAAGAGGGCGGCTCCTACTCTATAGCTTCCTAATAGCGGGCCACACCTTGCTAGTGGGTTCTGTCTATGGCCCGAACGAGGGCCAGGAGAAATTCCTGCACACAGCTCTAGAGACCGCTACAGCCACCACACACACTCATCTGCTGCTGGGGGGGGACCTCAACATTGTCTTGCATAACACAGCGGACCGCTCGGGTCAAAGGTCCGGTCAAGTGGGGGCGCTCACGGCGGCGGGTCACGCGCATCTGTCGGACCTGGGTCTCGTCGACCTCTGGCGGCACGCATACCCCCAAACCACCGCCTACACGTACTACTCGGCGGCGCATAAAACATACGCAAGGCTGGATTACTTTCTGGGCTCCTCACAGCTGGCGCTCCAAGTGGAGAGCGTGGAGATTCTGCCAGCCTCGCTCTCGGACCACTCCCCGGTGGTAGCGAAGCTTCGGGTAGGAACGATGCCGACCCCACAGCGGCACTGGAGACTGCGGGACGGTCTCCTGCACTCGGCTGACACCCAAGCTCGGCTCTCGTCGGCGATTACCCATTTTCTGGAGCATAACGCCAATGATGACACCACCAAAGCGACTCAATGGGCAGCCCTCAAGGCGGTCTTACGCGGGGAGATCATCTCCGTCGCCACGGCCAACAACAAAGAGAGGGAGCGGAAACGTGCCGAACTCTCTCAGCGCGTGGCGGAATTGGAACAGATGCACCAACGCACCGGGGCGGCCAGAGCGTGGCGTCAACTATGCGCCGAGCGGAAAATGCTAGCTGCCCTGGACCAAGACGTAGCGGAATACGCCGCGATGCGCCTTAAACACGTCTACTACACCGGCGGCGACCGCTGTGGAAGGCTGCTGGCGAGTAGGCTTCGGGCGCAAACCCAGAGGCAACAGGTGCGCTCGCTCCGGTTGCCCAGTGGTGACTTGGTCACCGAAAACGCAGCGATTGCGACGGCCTTTGGCAACTTCTATGCGGCACTATATGATGCGGATCACTTAGACCCGGATGCCGGCCTGGCCTACGTACGGGGGGCGGACCTCCCCACCCTCACCCGGGCCCAGGCGGACTTCCTGGAGCGGCCCATAGCCCTGGAAGAGGTCATCTCGGCCATTGCCCGCCTCAAGGTCGGGAAATCCCCGGGACCCGACGGTTATACCGCGGCGTTTTACAAGACCTTTTGCCAACAGCTTGCCCCTCTCTTGCGTGACCTGTTCAACACGTTTGACTCGCCAGGAGCCATACACCCAGACTTGCTGGAGGCGTCGATTTCTGTTATTCCCAAGCCCGGTCGGGACCCGGCAGTCTGCGGCTCCTACAGACCCATATCGCTACTGAATGTAGACCTGAAGCTCTACACTGGCATACTAGCGAGCCGCATCGCCCCATATATGCAGCAACTGATAGACCCCGACCAAGCGGGCTTTATCCCCCAACGGCAGACCAGCGACAACACCAAGCGGGTGCTGCACCTCATTGAAGCCGGATCGCGCACTAAACCCGGCTGCATGCTGCTCACCATTGATGCGGAGAAGGCCTTCGACAGAGTGCACTGGCCATACCTCAACCAGGCCCTCCGTCACTTCGGATTTGGAGAGAAACTCCGCCATCGCATCTTCAATTGCTACCGCCGGCCCAACGCCGCGGTACGGGTGAACGGGCACACCTCCCCGAGATTCGACATCGGCAGGGGTACACGCCAGGGATGCCCGTTGTCGCCGCTCCTATTCGCACTATACATGGAGCCGATGGCCCAGAGGGTGCGACAGCATGCACACATCTCAGGTATCAAATTCGGGGCCGACACGCATAAGATCAGCCTGTACGCTGACGACGTCTTGCTGTCCCTCACCGACCCGATGAGATCCCTGTGCGCTCTCTTCGTGGAGCTGCACACCTTCGCCCTGGCCTCGGGCTTCAAGATCAACGAAGCCAAATCTGAGGCTTTGAATGTTTCGCTGAGCCCGGATGTGGTGGCCGAGATTAAATCGGAATTCCAGATCCAATGGTCGAGCACAACCGTCCCATACCTGGGCGTTCACCTGGCTCCTACGGTCCGAGACACTACGCGGACCAACTACGAGGCCCTCACTCGCAAGCTCCGGGAGCAGCTACGGCGCTGGAAGCCACTCACGCTGTCGTGGTTGGGAAGAATTGCCGCAGTCAAAATGACACTACTCCCGCAGATTCTGTACCTGTTCCAGACGCTCCCCCTGGACCCCCCGACGGGTTGGCTCCAGCAAACGCAATCGGAACTGTCACGGTTCATCTGGAACGGCCGACGACCCAGGTTCAAGCACACCCTCGCCACACTGCCCCCCGCGAACGGAGGAGTAGGGGTGCCAGACCTCACACTGTATTTCCAGGCAGCCCAATTGCGCACCTTTGTGGAATGGTTCCAACTAGAGTCCGGTAAGCACTGGCTCTTCCTCGACCAGGCAGTTGCCGGCCGTACCCTCCAGGGCGTGCCCTTCCTCCCGCGCCGACACCGCCCTCGCAACTTGTATGCCTCTGCAATCACCGGCACAGCCCTGCGAGTGTGGGATAGAGTGGCCGTGTCCAAGGGGCTGACCACCTTCCCCTCACCCATGACTCCTATCTTTGAGAACCCCGACTTCACCCCGGGCCTGGACGCCGGCTCGTTCACGACGTGGCGGACGACACCCTGTCGCGCGGCGGGACACATGTTCGACCTTAAGGGCGTACTGTCGTTCCAGCAGGTCAAGGCGGATTACGGCGTGGCCGAATCAGAACGCTTGCAGTACCTGCAGGTACGCCATTGGGTGCTCCACCCCACGGTCCAGCCCGGAGCCCAACGGCACCTCACGCCTTATGAGCGATGGCTGCTGACGCGCACCTCCGACAAGAAGCTGATATCGGATCTCTACCAGCAGCTGCTGCTCACGCAGGCACACACATACAATGCAGGCCAGGTCCGATGGGAGAGGGACTTGGGGAGGCAGCTCACTAGGAAGGAATGGGAAGGGATATACCATAGAGCTAGGCACTCGGCACACCACACTGGTCTTACCGAGACCCTGACGAAGGTAGCAACATACTGGTACCACACCCCTGAGAGACTTCACCAATGGGATGCCCGAATCAGTGACAGATGCTGGAGGGGTTGTGGGGAACTAGGGACACTGGAACATCTGCTCTGGAGCTGTGAGGCGCTGCGCCCCTACTGGGAACCTATCCTGGATCTTATAGATGCACACCTAGACACACAACTGCCGCGCTTCCCCGCGTACATCCTGCTGGGCCTCCCAAACGCCCTCATGTATCCTCTGAAATCCTGGCGCGGGCGCCTGATCGCGCTTGCACTTGGGGCTGCAGTCCAGAATATAGTGGCGCACTGGAGGGCGACCCAGGCCCCGCAGCAGTTGGGGTGGCTTCACCGTCTGTGGGCAATCCTGGGAATGGAGAAGCTGTCGCTGGCGGCAGCAGGGAGGGGGGCGGACTTTGCGGAACTTTGGCAGCCATTCCTCGCCTTGCTTACTGGTGAGTTCCGGGAGGTGAGCTGTCCACGCTACCTGCGACTGCTCCGCTTGGCGGAGACGCCCCTCCCGGACCCCAAACCGCACGCTCGCAAACGCACAGGCCCTGCGCGCGTGGCATCCAATGACTGTTGAGAGGGGTTCCCGGCCTGTAGCTAGAGCCCGGAAATGGACAAGGAGAGGGGTGGGGCGGGGGGGGGGTGGGTTGTGGGGTTGTTTACAGTTCTTTGATTCTCGTTTCCTTGCAATGCACTAGCACTGCTCAGCTTGCACCATTGTAGCACCTCTTAAGACGCGGCCGGCCCTTTTTGGGTTGTAGGCGGCTTGCTGTGTTAATGAGAAGACTTCTCCGCTGGCCCTAGACGGGGTGTCCGCGAGGCCACTGATTTCGGCCTCCCTGAACTGGTTACGGCCGTTGCAGAATTGGTTGGGGTGCATTTTTTGCTTATGCTCAATAAAATATTTAATACATAAAATATGCTGAATCTACTTAAAGAGAAAATCTTCAATAGAAAGATGTGTAATAATAAATAAATAGCAATAGTAGCACCAAATTGAGGTATTAACATATATATAAAAAATTATAACATGTGCGTGGGAAAGCTGCTGTTTGGCAAAAAATATACCCGAATACATGATAGCAATTAGGATGGTTCAGAAAAATTAAGTGTGCTTTTTAAAGGAAGAAGAGTGTGGTATCTTCATGTCTATGCCATGCAGTTATATATCTCAGTTACATATCCCCTGTTGAGCAACCAGTGTGAGTGTGAGGTAATAGAATGCTAATGTGTAAACCATCTTCGATCTGCAACCTGAGTCTACTAACTTGAGAATAAACCTGATCCTGTCTCCCCTATATAACTCTGGCTACACCGCTTCTTTATTTACTCCATTGGCAAAAAGCATAAAAAAGAACTAGCATGAAAACTAGAAGACTATTCTATGGACTTTTCTAACTTCTGCAGCATCTCCTGGAAATACTTGTCCTGCTGATGAAGGGAATGCAGGAAACATTTAAATTTATTTACAAAAACACACCATGAGTAACTGGCAACATTTAATTAGATTAACGTTGGAGTGGAGAGGGAGAATTGGGCGTCAACGAGCCAAGATGTCTGCACTTTTGAGCTCCTACGCGGCACCAAGGAACTGCCGGTCAGGGAGGGACACTCTAATGCTGTTATGTGGCGGTCTGGCATGAAAATGAAAGTCAGAGGCCCTCAAGAGCAGAGAGGCAAGTTTTTAGACCCTGGTTCAGTCTAGTTGTTTGTCGGATGCTTTTCTCCCTCTGTCCCCGGAGCGCTCAATGTCCTGGCTGCCATTTTGCAAGCTTGCCGCTCGCGATTACCTCAGGTGTCAACGCTCCTGCAACGCCTTTTTGGCAACCAGGAAATTGATTATAAAGGATAACTGGAATATTTACAGAACTTACCCTTTATTGAAAGACATTTGTTTCTTGGGAACACAAGGAGGCACTTTTAAGCAGGTGATGGATATTTCTAAAGCAGGAGATGTGGTAAATGAATCTATAAGGAGTGTGCAGCTCATTTATAAATATTGTAGCATTTTAAGGATGTTGGAGGGCTCCGGGACCGAAGAGGCAATTTTTTCGGCCCTTACTTGAGCTAGGTGCCAGCTTGTTGTTCTTCCTCCGTTCCTAAAATGTTCAACTTTCCGGCCGCCATTTTGTGAGCTTGGTACATGCTATCACCTCAGGAATTAAGGTGTCATAGTGCTTCCTCAGTAATAGGGCTCATTACTGCTAAATTGAAAGATCAGCTACCTAGTCCTAACTCTTCTTACATTTTAGAGCATTTTAATTATGCTTTGAGATAAGTCTATTCCGTTTTATGGGAGTATACTGGTTCACTTTGGTGGTGACGCCTCCTCACCATAGTTTTTCTCCGGATAGTTTTGTCCTTTGTGGATCATCCAGTTGCATTTTTATCTAAGAGATCCTAAAATAATATATAGAATCACCTCTTTCTGTTTTGAACATGGATTCAGCTCATCCAAATACGTCCCAGGGGTCTATCGGTTCTAATGCTAACTGATGCAAAGAATCGGTCACAACACAAAATTAAAAGGGTTAAAATAGATCCTTTCTCCCCAAACAAATCACCTCTTCCTTTGACCTTAGAGGATTTTATGGATGAACTAAGAAATGGATGTCCATTCATGGTGGATACCACTGTGACGCTTCAAAGAATTGTAGAGGAATAGCCTAGTCTGGACTTAAGACTTACAGATGTTAAACATAGGATTAGTGAAGCCCAGGATGTTTTCGCTAGAGTGAATATTTTATCTAAAGAGGTCGCTCAAACGAACAAAACATCTGAGAATTTGGAAAATCAAAACAGACTAAATAACCTAAGAATTTAAGGTATACCAGAAGGTTATGACATGATTTCTTTCTTGGAAGCGCATATTCCACAAATTGTTGGCCTATTGAAATCTGTTGATTTTACTGTCCAGAGAGCGCACAGGATATACCCTCTCAATGTAGGGGCTTCCAACAAACCACAAGGAATTATTGCCTACTTTTTTTGTACTCTGATTTAATGGCGATCCTTACCACAGCTAAACAGATGCTTTGGTCTGGTCAAAAAATATTCTTTAGTCAAGATGTTTCAAAACCCACAGCTAATTGCCGAAAAGAGTTTCTAGACCTCAGAACTACACATCGATGTATGAATGCTCGTTATGGGCTTATATATCTGTGTTTTTTCAAAGTAACATATGAGGACAGAAAAATGCCTTTGAAGATCCTGCAGAGTTCAAGGAATTTATATATATGCATAAGGCAGAAGATATGGAACTTACTCAAACCTATTTGTTCTCTCTCTTTTGTTTTACAGGTTCCTACTCGTATTTTGGTTGACATTGATGTTTTTATTCCCATCATCGATCTGTTTCATTGTCCACGTTCCACATAATTGCATTGTTTCCCCAATGTTTAGTAAGTCCCTTTGCGCTGTATTGGTTCTGTTCCCTTTTCATTAATATTGTCCTTCAATTAATTGTTGATATTACATCTATTTATTCTCGGTGTTCCTTGATGGAGTGGGGTTCCCCGTTTCAACATCATTGTCTTTTCTATTTGTGAATGCTATTGGTAAAGTCTTTTGTCTTTTTGTCATCTTTATTGCATATATACTTCAGAGATTACATTCTCCTTTTTTCCCCGTGACCCTTTCCCACCTTTTATCTTATTACTTCTTCTATGTTCTTTCTTCTTTTTTCTTCAGCATACTACAGCGACCTTTTTTATATACAACTTATTTCTAGTGGTTCTCTACTATTTTCTACCTGTCCTGATCGTTTTTGGAAAACATGTTGACTGTTTTGTTTGCTTTTCTAACTTTTACCTCACTTTTTCTCAACTCCTTTATTTTAAAATCACTTCCTTGTTTATTGGCATTCATGTTTATTTGGATTTGCATTATCTTCTACCATTTTTGTTTCGGCTGATTAAGTCCTTTACCTATTTTAGGTTTCATTCATGTCTTGTCAAAACTTTTTAGATTTTGATTTCTAAATTCTTAAAGTTTTTCCTCATGAGTAAATTACGGTCTTCGTTACCGGGTAAAAAGCAAAGGGTTTTTTCTCACTTATCAAAATCAAACAGTCAAATGGCTTTATTACTAGAAACTCATCACAAAGAACAAGACATAAAATATATTAAAAGACAATGGGTGAGGAATGTTTCAACTCTCCTACTGTACATAACAATAAGGGTGTTTTTACATTGTTTCATAAGTTGTTAAATATTCAATTGCTAAGCACATTTAAAAATGATATTGGAAGGTGGCTTTTGTTAGATGTGAAGGGAAATAATACACAGTTTTTTATTTGTAATGTTTATGGTCCAAATGGAGTGGATCTATTATTTTGGAAATATTTTTCGTCTATGTTATCCTCCAATGCATCAGAAAACCTTATAGTTGGTGGAGATTGCAATAAACTTATGGATCATTTTTGAACAGTCAGATCTCAGACCAGATTTCTTCCCACCAAAATGCATCGAGCCTTTCAGAAAGCCATATCCACGGGAGGGTTGCTTGATGTTTGGAAACCATCACACCCCGATGTTTTGGAATTAACTTTCTTCTCTCCCATCAATAGCTCCCATTCCAAAATAGATTACGTATTTATTAAATAGCATACACTTACATTTTTAACACATGCGGAAATAGGTTCAATTCTAATCTCAGATCACACTTCTGTTATTATAGACCTTGAGTATCCCTTCCCCATGTCCCCCTCTTGTAGATTGAGATTTAACTACTCCCTTCTACTGGATCAACAACCCACAGAATAATTCAAAGTTTTCCTACAAGAATTTTTCATAAATAATCTTCCCTCAGATACACAAATTAATATTGTCTCGGATGCTTTTAAAGCAACCGCAAGAAGTTTTATAAAGGATTTTGTAGCTAGAAAAAAGCTCCTAGGGATTCTATGCAACTATGCAGATTGAGATTTTAGATTTTAGAGCATGAATACTTCACTTCCAATGGTAATGACACGGTCTCTAAACTCATTAAGGCCAAGTTGCAATACAACAAAGAACCCTGGGACAATGCTTGTGATACCCCACTTGGTTTCAATGCAAAAATGCATGGGGGGTCAGAACAAAGCTGGCAAATCACCTTAAAATTTTAAAAAACAGAAATCCAAGATTGTTGCCATAACAGATTCATATGGCGTCAGGCATATTAGTGACTCTAAAATTTTAGAATGCTTTTCAGAATATTATACTAATTTATATACCCTTGAATCATCTCCCTCTACAGAACAATCAGATACTTTTTTTTAATCAACCCCTAAAAACCCCGATAGTAATGTATTGTTATCTTCTCTGAATACTCCTCTATCTGAACAAGAACTATTAAATGCCATAAATCAACTCCCCAAAGACAAAACTCCTAGGCCTGATGGCTTTACTGTACTCTTTTATTCACATTTTAAAGCGATACCAAAGGGGATGATGGATGGAGCATTTGAGCAAATTAAACACTCACCCCAAGTCAACTGATCCGGGTTTAATCCACCATCATTTTTTAGCTCACTCCACCACCCCAGTTCAGACATGGCCATCTGCAAATCAGTCTGGCTCTGTGCCTTGTAGGAACAGTCTCACCAGAACTGCGAAGCCATGTCTTCCCTGGACCGGAAACAAGCATTCTGGGACTGGTTTCGGGTTCATAACACTCATCAGCCAGGTTATCTTGAATCCAGTGGCAGAGTGAGCAAGGGATCCACGTCTGGGCATTCCAGCCCTTTCGTCCATCATCCCCTTTGATATCGCTTTGTTCGCCCTGATTTGGCAGGGTATGTTCCCATGAGGCACAAGGTCAGACTGATTTGCATTTGTTCATGTATGGATTAGGTTGGTGGAGTGAGCTAAAGAATGATGATGGATTAAACCCAGATCAGTTGACTGGGGGTGAGTGTTTGATTTGCTCAAGCACTCCGTCCATCATCCCCTTTTGTATCGCTTTATTCACATTTTAGACAGCTTTTAATTCCCAAGTTACTACTTCTTGTTAATCATTTTTTGAACACAGGGCTCTTTCACTCAGGCCATGCTCTGCTTACTCCCTAAGAAAGATGAAGATCGCTCTCAATGTAGCAATTATAGGTCTATCTCATTGAATAATATGGACTGTAAGATTTTTGCTGATTTACTGGCTCTTGATATTAATTCTGATATTCCTGATTTAGTTAATATGCATCAGTCAGGTTTTGTGAAGGGAAGATCTATTTCAGACAAATCTAGAACTTTCCTTAATATAATTCACTTAGCTGCTAAACTTAATTCTCCCCTGGCCGCCATAACGTTTGACGCCGAGAAGGCTTTCAATCGAATGAATTGGGAATTTATGTTTGGTGCACTGATATGGCATAGTTTTAGTCCTCATTTTATCCAATACATTAGTCTAACATACTCCCAACCTTCTACCTCTATTTGGGTCAATGGTAAACAATCCCACTACTTCCCTCTTCATAGAGGTACTAGGCAGGGCTGCTCTTTGTCTCCCCTTTAATTCATTTTATCATTAGAACCCTTCCTGGAAACAATTTACCAATCTCCTACATTTCCTGGTTTTCATTTAAAAAGATTTGAATATAAAATACACAGTACATGCGAATGAGATTTCACCATATATATATCAAACCCCACTACATCCTTACCAAATGTCATTATTAAACACATACGCTGTTGATCAGGTTATGAACTTAATGTAGATAAATCGGACGTCTTGCCACTAAATAAATACTGTCTGCCCGATATGTTCAAAGAATCTGGTATCAAATGGAACGCAAAAGGTATTAAATGTTTAGGCATTCTCTACACCAACAGTATTAAAGAAATTATTAAGATTAACCTTAATGAGATTATGACTAAAGTTAATGCACTAATAGAAGGTTGGTGCCCTTTATTTCTTTCCTGGTGGGGTAGGGGGGCAACAATTAAAATTATGTTGTTACCTATTGTTAATTTTTATTCGTCAATGCTTCCAATATCTCTTCCTCATACTTTCTTTAAAACCATTAATCGTTCTTTGACCCAATTTTTCTGGAACAAACGCACACCTCGAATTGCTTTAGCCTGCCTTCAGCAATCTAAAGATTCTGGTGGGGTTCATTTTTCTAACATTAGAACATATCATTCAGCTTTCACATCGAAACATATTTTAGTTTCCCTTTCTGAAACTCATGCAGTCTCATCAACAATTCGGGGGCAACACACTCAATTTTTACCCTTTGCTTTCAAGGATGCAGTCCGTATCACCCAACCCCCAAAAGGTTTTATTTCCCCACTACCTACCCATTTTATAGCTATTACCAAACGTTTAATTACCTCTTCCAATTCCACCTCTGATAATATTTTACAAACCCTAATTTGGCATAACACAAACATTAAATTATATAATAGAGTTCTTGTGTGGAAAGAGTGGATTAACAAGAGTATTATAGTAATTAGACAGTTATTCTCTCAGGGTTCTCTGCTAGATTTCTCTGAAATACAGGAAAAATATAGCATATCTACCTACCCAATATGCTTTTCATTTTCAACGCCTTAAACCTCTTCTTCTCCTCTACGTATCTCAACAACCTGATATAGCTCCAGAAACGCAACCTACTCCTTCCGTGATAGACTTTCCTCACAAATGAGGGCTTCCAGGATATACAAATTATTGCTCAGTTCCTCCAAATTAACTACAAAGTCTAAAACAGAGCTCTTGTGGGACTCAGAACTACATCAGGAATTTTCAGCCCACACTTGGAAATCAATATGGGCCAAGATTCATACCTCATCTTGTTCAGCAAGCACAACTCAAATATTATACTTTTTTTTACAACAGATTATATACCACCCCCACAAGCTTATATACATTTAAACTTTCCTCTACTACTAATTTTTAGCCCTGTGCTCATGACAGTAGTAATCTTCTACAATTTTTTTTAATGCCCCCTTGTCAAAAAGCTCTAGTCACAAGTATGGGATAAATTGAACAAAATGTTGTCCGCACGTTTCCCTTTTGATGGCATGCACTTATTTTTGGGGGTGCTTCCCCCCTTTGGATTTCTCTTCGTATGATTGGGAAATTTGTTGTCTTGATGTTTGCATTAGCATTTCAAATAATCACAACTAATTGGAAAGATACAACTAAAATTTCCTATATGGCATGGTGGAGACTGTTGTGTAATCACAATTGTCTTGATCGAGCCCATGCTACTTCTCTTCCTTCAAAGATGCATTATGGTCACCCCTTACTTCATTTCTATCAAGATGTTCGGCTCAACGCTTGTCTATGGTCCGTAACTATGAACCTCCTTAAAGATTAGAATTGATTATTTAATATCCACTTATAGTACCACATAGTTGTTAAATATTCGCCTGTTTAATGTTAACATTGCATTATATCTTCCCCTCTCCTTCTTCGTCTCCCCCTTTCTCTGTCATGTATCTTTCTTCCCCTTTCTTAAATGTTCTTCTCTTTCACCCTTATAAAAAAATGCGCTTGTTTAGCATTACAGTTATGTATTTCAATTCAAGTTTGTTATGTTCATAATCTATTAAAGGATATGTTTACTTTGTAAAATTCTTATACGATCATTATTTATTTATTTATTTTTGCGATTTTTAAAGCGCGCAAATACCCATACGGGTGTCTCGGCGCTAATGTCCACAGAATTCACTTATGTATGACGGGGGAGTTAGGAGGAGGAGAACAGCCATGTTTTAAGACTTTTTCGGAACTTGAGAAGCGTGGGTGCGGTTTTGATGTGGAGTGGTAGAGTATTCCACAGTTTGGCCGCGGCAGTAGTGAAGCATCTATCTCCCCAGCTGGCCTTTCTTGTCCGAGGGACGTTCAGCAAGAAGGCTGAGGAAGATCGTAGAGTCCTGCGTTGTTCCACTGGGCGGAGAGCTTTTTTTTAGAAACTGTGGTCCTACATTGTTCAGGGTTTTGAAGACTATGCACAGAGCCTTAAATTTGATTCGGCTCCTGATAGGGAGCCAGTGTAGTTTTTTAATGTAAGGGGAGGTAGATGTAAATTTAGGGATGGATAGTAGGGTTCTGGCCGCAGCGTTTTGCACTGTCTGGAGTTTATTGAGAACTCCCTCCTGAGTATTCAGGAGAAGTGAATTGCAATAGTCGGTTCTTGAAAACACTAAGGTGCTGATGAGTGTTTTGCCCGCCGACTGTGGTAGGTAAGGAAGAAGTTTTTTTATTTTTTTGAGGGTATAGAAGGCAGATGATACAACGGCGTTGGCGTGATGGAGGAAAGTCAGCTTATTGTCAAAAGTGACTCCCAGATTACGGACCTTTACCACCGGTTGGGGGGGGGAGCCCCAACTGAGGTGGCCACCACTGAGGGGACCATGCTGGCTGCAAGCTCCCGAACGTCATCACCTCCGTTTTTTTTTAAATTAAGTTTGAGGCAGTTTGATGACATCCAGGAGCTTATCGCCTTCATTCCCTTCTGAAAGTTGGCTGCGACAGATGCTCCGTTATTGTGCACCGATAATACTAGCTGGGTATCATCGGCGTACGTGGTAAGGGCAATTCCATAAGATTTTATCCCCCTCGCTAAGTCCGATACGTAGATATTAAAAAGCGTCGGACTTAGCGAGGAGCCCTGTGGAACACCGCATGGGAGGGAGAAGGTCTGGGAGGTGAAATTTCCCATCTTGACAGTCTGAGGGCGATTGGCTAGAAAGAGGCAATCAGATCTTTAGCTTTGCTTCTTATTCCAAGAGCTGAGACACTCAGCCTTCTAATATTAGAATGTTTTATTAATACAAATTCATTGTGCCTCTATTTGCTTGGATTGACCTTCAGATGTCTACTTTTATCTAAAATAATTGCCTTTTGTTCTTCAATAGAGCATTTTTTAACGTAAAAATCACTTTGGAGTGGACTGGTTGCATGTCTTGATGTCACTCGGCAGCCTGCTTTCAACTTGATTTTACAGTTTGCAGTCTGCCACTGCTGAATACTAGGCCTGTGTTGTACTTGTGTGATTTATGTCGGTTATCAACAGTATTTGTCCATATGCAGCGCTGTGAAGTGAATGTCTGGGTAATTAATTCACAACTGACTGTGTCCCCGAACTATGCCTGGCATGTAATGATGAGTCCCGTACATTCGGAGCTCTAGTGATGTTTCTACAGCACGGCCTACATTTCTACTTTTTTTTAATTCATGCCATTGCAACACGAGTACCATGAGTAGTGCATATTCAGCGCAAGACGTGTTCCAGAAGCCAGATATTAGGCGCGTCTTTTGAAAATGTGAGCGCGCGCGCTTCTCTGCATGTTCTTTTCGAGCAGCTCTTTCCCTGCTAAGAGGGTTCTTCTCACTATTCGGCCAATCATCTAGGCGGAGCTGTGTGTCATTCCCAAGAGTTGCGACATGGTCTTGATATGGACATTGTCCTTTGTCACAGCTACTGAGACCTCTTGAGGAGCAGTAACCCAGCCTTCTGTGATAAGGTCAAAATAATTAAATCAAACTACTTCCCGGGGCATATGAACAACGTGAAGATCACTCCCACTGAAGCGCACAGCTTTGTCATCAACATTTAAACGGAACTAGTACTCTTGTCTATTTTGTAATGTGGGCCAGCTAGCACTGCTGCGAATTAAAGTAACTTGTGCTGGTACAATTTGATTCCGGTTCCCTTTGTTTGCTATTTCTCTGCCCAAACTGTGGAGTTTCTTCTGTTTTAGTCAGTTGTAGACACCGCTGTGTGTTTCCTTAACCACTGCGCTTAAAGCAGATTATTGTGTTTACAATAATTAGTATTTTCTCTGCTCAATCGGTTGTGTGTTGCTTTTCTATTTACCATTCTGTGCCTTAAGCAGATTTCTTCTAGTGACACTATTTTGACATGTTGCATGTCTTATACTTGGATTGCTTGAGGCTGTCATAACATACTTTGCCTCATACATTTTATATGGTGTAGTTTTATCTATTTTTTTATTTCTTTATACTGTGCCTAATTTTCTGTTTTTTAGTATGATCTATGCTGGGCTGCTGTGTACTACATTTACTGTTTGAAAATTCGATTAGTGATTGTTATCCTTAAGTCGAGTGTTGCCTACTATCAATTGTGTTGGGGCATGTTTATTTTATTCCAAACATTTCTTGCAGTTTTGTGTGATGAAATGCAATTTTACCTACACCATGTCTTCTTTTTATGATGTTGAGTATTACCAACTTCTGCCTTGAATTTGTTACTCCTCTGCTCTGTGCTCATCCCATGGGTGCTATGGATTACTTTCTTACCTGGATTTCATATTTTCTATTTTTTCCATAAAGAAGGGAGGTGTGTGATATCTTCATGTTTATGCAATGTATTCCCTCCTTAGTTATATGTCCCCTGCAGGTCAGCCAGTGTGAGGTAATAGAATGCCGATGCGTGTGATTGTTTTGAGAGGGTGTTCGTTGGAATGCGTGGGATGAGCGACAAGAATGCTGCTCCTGGTGGTGCCTTCCTGCTTCCCTACTACCATCTCCTACCTGTAACCCGAGTCTACTATCTTGAGAATATACCTTATCCTGTTTCATCTATACTACTGAGTAGCCTGCATCTTCATTTGCCACAAAGAGCTTTGTACACCAATTATTGAGTGTGCTTCATGGAGTGAGTGTCAAAATGTTGTGCAACGTGTTATTTTATGTACTTGAAAAAAGTGATTTCTTATGAGCAATGCAAAAGAGATTTTTGCCTGACTTTTCGCAATTACATTTAAATTAATGCTTCTGGCCTCTTCCCAGAGCTATGATTGAATTGCAACTACACACTTCGTTCATTTTAAGCCCTTCGAGTCTGAACAATTTATCAGAAAAAAAGCTAGTCTGCAGGTGTTCAAGCATAAAGAGCTATTGATTTATCATGTTAACAAGAAAAGAAGAAAAACAATACACTTACTGAGAAAACAAAACAAGATATCTGATGCTGTGAGTTTATCCCATCAATCAGCAATGTAGAAGATACATTCGTATACTGTGAGTGTAATTTAGTACTTTTCTTAATTTGAGCATGTAGAGGGGCAGTCTTGGAAGCTTAAAAAAAAGCTACTATTCCCGGTCCTTACCCGCTGCAAAGTGGGGTTACTCTCCCAGGGTTTTTCCTCCCTCGTCGGCTGTTGGTACTTTGATGCTTCATACCTCACGACTCACCAAAAAAGCACATTACATTTGCATGAATGTATACTCATTACTCCATCTTTCTATAATTTTAATAAAAAATACTCTAGGATCCAAACTGTTGGAGGAGAAAGGGGGTGGAGTCAAAAGACGCCGAGTCATAAGGAACAGAGTTTGACAGTCAACTAATACGTCTGCCCCAAAACGGTGGCAAAAAGGAGAAATGCGATAATAAATCTATTCTTACTTACTTCTTTGGATATTAATTTACTGCATTTTAATATATCTTTGAGGATTAAGGCCCCTTCTTAAGGGATCTTTGGGTACCCAGCAATTTCCAGAGTATAAGAACAATAAGATAACTCTGATAGTTGATGCATTTGCTGGAAAAATGTATGTGCAGTCCAGTCACAGGTTTCAGTCAGCAGAAAACACCATAGAGGGCTAATGTGCCTGCTGTAAAGCACAATATATATATATATATATATATATATATATATATATATATATATATATATATATATATATATATATATATATATATATATATATATATATATATATATATATATATATATATATACGGATCAGAAATTAAAATTTTATGTAGACAGCAATGGGGTTTACTCCTTTTGGTACAGAGATCCTTGTGTTACCTATGGATTACAGCATATATCCCTTATAAGCAAGGCCACTAGAATTATGCGATTGTGTGGCCGCAGATTTTTTCGCATAAATATGGGCGTGATGCATTTGCCACATAATCCATAATCTGTTGCATAATCTGCAGAGTGTACCAGAAAACAAATTCCTGGCTCAAACAATTCAAACGTTCTAAAATCACAGCAACGCCTGTTGCTGTACAGAGGAAGGTCCTTTGCAAAGGTTGACTTTTTATTGTTTATTGATATGTTTGTGTTTTAAACTGAGGTGCAACCTATTCTCAGACAGTGTTATCAAGTATAAAATTGACAAAATAATGCAGTAACGCTATCAGGAAATGTGCCACATTACACTGCATAATTTGCCTTTTCTTGCTGCATAATTTAGTCAAGAGTGCTCCATAAATTGGCCCTCTTCTCCTCCATAATTCCAGTAGCCCTGCTTATAGTATAGCTCATTGAGTTATGAGCCAGCATTAAGTATTTGCTTGCAAATTGCAGAACACGAGGGTAAAGCCTTGCTACTCCTCATGCATTTTTTTGTTATTCGACAAAGCGTTCCTTTCGATAGTAATAAAGGCTATTGATGGGGTTGGCCCTCTCTGCAGAGTCCTCTCCAAACATTTTGCTTTCACCCCACCTGTTTTCTGAATCCATTTGTATGGGCTTTTAGGACTCTGTGCAGTAGTTTACTATTGCTAAACAGTGCAGATGCTTGTGCTTCCTCCTTTAAACATCGTAAAATTAGCTTACACTCAATTTGCACATTATATTCACTTAAAATCCCCTAGTAAAGTGGCAAACCATGTACTGAGGGCCTATGAACTAAATGCTACTAGTGGGCCTGCAGCCCTTATTGCGCCACACACTCAAGACCCCTTTTTAAATCATGTCTCAGGCTTGCCATAGTAGTTTGTGTGCAATTTAAACTGCCATTTTGACCTGGCAAAATGTACCTCTTGCCGGACCTACACCTTCCTTTTTTAAATATGTCACCCCTGGTCTAGGCCCTAAACAGCCCATAGAGCAGGGTGCATTGTATTTTAAATGTTGGACATGTTATTTTAATTTTTACCTATCCTGGGCGGGAAAAACTCATTAATTTGTTTTTTCCTACTGTAAGGCCTACTTCTCCAATATGACAACATTGTGCTACCTTATTGCATTTATTAAGTGATACCTTTCAATTGAGACCAAGTACGAATATCAGGTTTGCACTCCAATGAATGGTGACTTAAAACACTCTTCAATTGTAAAGTCTGATTTTAAGACAGAATTCAGAAAATGTCACTTTTAGAAAGTTTAAATTTTCTTGTTCCCACCATTTGGTGCCTGCAGCCTGTATCCTGGGTAAAATGACTATGTGTAGCTGTATTTCTCACACACAGCATCAGAAAGGGTTCTAGGGGTTAGCAGGATGGGCCATCCTGACCTGATGGCAGAGGCGGAGCTGTCACTTACCACACTTGCATTTCAAAGGAGCTATCTCAGCAGACACAAAGGACTTCACACTAGCTTTTTGTGATTCCAGATATCATGAGACAAGGGTAGAGAGGAAGGAAATTCCAGAGCCAGATTTGGGGTGAAGGCTAAACATTTCTCCCACTTCAGAGCAGGCACCAGGCATACTTTTGGACCCTCGACCTACTCTTCAATACACTCCTGGACCTTGAGATACTACAGAAGGACTGCCTTGCTGCCAGAGGACTCTTCTCTTCTCTGCTCTTCTGTCTAAGAAGGAACATTGGACCTCTATCCTAATTACCAGCCTACTTGAAGTGACTCCAAGATTCACCTAATTCACCTCCTGTTCAGAGCTACAGGGACATAACAAGCTCCAGAGACCTCTCTCAAACTCTCAAGCTGACGTGCCACACTTGACCTACCTAGACATGCAACTGGCCATGCCTAAACCCTGCTGGCCTCTGCTGGAAAGTATTTCTGATCCCCAAGAGGTACCTCCAAGGTGTTTGACCCTAGGTTTGGCATTAGTTGTGATCCTCCTGGAAGAAAAAGAGGAATCCTGAAGTTTTGGGGTTTTCGTAAAGAGGTCCGTTCATGCCAAGTTTGTGCTGCCCACAATGGCCACCAATGTGAAGCTCCAGGGAGCCCAAATCTTCATGCTACAGTGATGCGAGATCTGTACATCATGCTATAGCATAAACAGCCCACAGGACCCCCAAAGCAAAGCTCCAATAACAACCGTGTGTGACACCCAATGGGATCTTTGTGCTACAACAGCGACCATCCGTGACACTCTCCCTGCTTCTTGTGGCCTCCTCCATCACGACCTGGACACATGGCAAAGGACTTTGAGAGTTTTCAGTGGGACAAGCCCGGTCTCTTTATCAGGCCCACATTGCATTTTGGTCTGTCTGAACTTGTGACTTTTCCCCAGTCTAGCATGACCAGATAACCACGGGGTATGCTTTGTGCTTTCAGAAGTTCTACTTACCTAAAACTTTTAGCATGGCATATCTCCAGTTTGCTACTTGCATTGTTTTATTTTTTGTCTTGCATTGTGTAATATATTATAATCTTTTATTCTAAATTGGTTCACAATTTTTCTTGTGTTGTGTTTTCAACTGCAGGTGTGTTGCATAATACTTTGAAATAGCCTCTAAGTTATTCTTGAATGCCTATGTGCCAAGCCACCAGAGGGTTAAGCACAGTTTAATTTAGTGACTTATTTGGTTCAACCTGACAAGGTTTGTGGATGTTGCTTGTATATGGAGCCTCTCTGCCCTTTCCTTCTGCTGACATATGCTGTCTGTGTTATGAGAAAGATTGTTTTTGTTCAGGTAGGGCTACCTTCCTGCACATCAAACAATCTTCAGAAGCATTTTCCTCTTTCTAGGTGTGTTTCAGAATAAAGCACATGAAAAAATAGGAAATTATGAGGAGAAATAGAAATATTTCTCCTAGTTATGCCTCACTGGGGAAGGCATAGCATTTTGCCACATTTCCAGGTTTACTAGCTTTAGTAAATATGGGAATATGCCACAATCCATGGGTGGATGCATGGAAATTCCAATGCTCCACCCATAGATTGCCTCTCAAGTTGAAATGTAATGTAGTCCAGTGAATACAGCTTTGTTGTGTAACATTTCTTTACAAGGCCACGCACGGAGGTACAAATCGCCCCTATGTAGTTTCGTAAATATTAATGAAGCCTTTGTGTTGTCCTTGCGTCACTTTGGGTGACACATGGACAAAACAAAGGCTGCATAAGTTTGGGTTCAAGCATTTCCATTATTAAGGTGGAAGTTAATCGCTGAGCTACAGACCACATCTTTCAGCTCCTTAGGGATTTAAGGCAATATCTGCCTTAACCTTTTTTGTAGAAACAAACAGTACCTAACAATTAAGTTATCTTGAGGAAGAAAGTTTAAATTCACTGACTATTAAAGAAATCTCAACTTCAACATGGGCATCAAGTGGTTGTACATTTATTGGTCATGCACACAGGCCCCATGTATTATTCTTTCCAGGTAACAGAGTCTCCGTCTCTGGCCTGTTTAAATTTAAATAGTTACTACTTATCCAATGAAGAGCAAACATAAGACAACCTGTCAAATCTCACTGTCATGAGGTGGCTTATCTAATTGAATATTTAACTGAGGAGTATCACCATATGAAATAAGGCAAACGCCAAAACTTTAGGGAGCATGACTAACAGGTGAATAGGCTTGTTAAGCATGACTGGTAAAACAGTGTAAAATTGCAGCACACTAAAGCCTACCTTGGCTGTTTGTGATCGATATGAGTAGAATCGATATAAGAGTAGGATTGCTGCTAATTCTGTATTTTTTAGGACTAGTCTAAACCACTTCTAAAGTGCGCCTTTTATCCCCCCTCCTCAAGGCACATGATAAAATGTTGCAATCAGCCATGTATGAAAACCGTCCGAGAGATTAAGTAGAATGAGGCAGGTAGGACAGCATTGATGTGGATCCGCTATTAAGATGTCCATTACAAATACCAGACCAGTTTTCAAGGCCGAGCTTAGCTCTGAATCCTATCTGTCATCACAGACCATGAGTTCCTCTAAATAGCTAGCAAGCAAATGTGCTAAAAATTTCCTGATAATAGTTTGGGGTTTCTGTTTTAACAATACACATCCATCTTTGCTTGTACTACCATTTGACTGAAAGTTTGTTTTTCATGTGGGCTAATAGGCTACTGGTGGCAACATACCATCCTGACTTCCCTTACGGCAATGGTTTGCAGTGGCATAGAGTTATCTGCAATATGCTCCTCATTAGTCCTATCTGTTAAGAAAGTGCCAATTTGGAGGAGCTTTCCTACAGAGCAAAACTCAATGTTATGGCAATGAGAATAACGCAAGCCTTTGCTTCAGAATGCGAGTTGGTAAATGTGAGCAAGATGTGGCATCCCGTAATTTGATTTAAGATCACTAGGAGAACTTCCGGCAAGACTTTACTAACGTGGGCAGTCGCAAGCAGTCACGGTCAGAGGTCAGATTCCCGGCTAGATTTTCTACTCTAGCGGCAGCAAAATCAACTCAAAACTAGTTTTTCAAATAGGTATTCTACCCAAGCGGATTGTTCAGGTATTTTTGTTAGCTTGAAACACATAATTTTTTCTTTCTTTGTTTAACAGGAAGAAAGTGTCACTGAGACTCCAAATTCCTCTTCCTGTCCAGAAGTCTGCTCCCACTGCCTTGTCCATCCCTCGGTCACTTTTCATTTGGATTTGGAGGGAAAAGACTATAAATATATATAGAAGAGAGGAAGACCCAGGGTGCAGGTGAGCAGCGATTTTATTTAGTAGCGTGGAAGGCCCACCTCAGCATAACGTTTTGGCCTACACAGAGGCCTTGGTATATATATATACATATTTTTATATATATATATATATATATATATATATATATATATATATATATATATATATATATATATATATATATATATATATATATATATATATATATATATATATATATATATTTGAGAGAGAGAGAGAGAGAGAGAGAAAGATTGCTTATTTAGACCTTAGTCTTTAAAACCAAATCGAATAAAAATTAAGGATAATTATATATATATATATTCACTGAACAAACCATAGGTTTCACACCAGTTATAGTTAGGTGGAAATTTTACTCGCATAAAACCATTGAAATTCCCATGTTATAGTTAGTTGGACTCACTATAACTTGCGCGTGCAATGCACTGCTGATGACATCACATATTACATCACTCATGACATGGTCAGTGACATCACTCATGACATCACTGATGACATCTCAAATGACAACACTGATGACAACATCCTTGTGACAAAGTGGCAGACCTCCTATCAGCATAAAACAACCTTTGACACACACATTCAAAAATAGAAAGTAACATTTTCTTAAAAAAGGAGAAACCAATACCAATTACAACAACTTATTAGGTCATTCCAACATCTACATACACATCCACTCATTCACCACAAGTTCTATATAGTCACTCATGCATGTACTTACTCATCATATCATATGTACTCATACACCTATACATCCTGTTACACACTAATACTCATCCATATAGTTACTCACACACAAATTCACACATGCAAATAAACCATTTACTTGATTATACTGCTATATACACACCACTACACATACTTCTACAGAAACGGAAACATATTTACTCTCTTAAACAATCAATTATAAATACACATACTCACTAACCCACCCATACACACAATCATCCACCCATACAGTCTTGCACACATGCTGTCTTCAAAATACATACAAATAGTGAGTTACTCATTCATGCATCTGTGCTCTAAGTAATATCCCCCACCGAACCATACAGACACTGATACTGATACTCAAAAAAACAACTAATAACCCATATACACACTCATGTAGCTACTCACCAACCCATGCAGCCACCTATACAAAAAGTGAGACACAGATACAGATATTTAAATATTTAAACATTACTCGCTAATATATGTATTCACTAAGATACATTTAATAAGTCAGTTAACCAATCAATTTTACAAAAAAAAAACATCCATTTAGACATTTATTTACCCATTTATTCGTCCATCAACCTTTAGATATACATATATAAAACATATTTATTTTTCAGAAAGATGCATATTCACTGGATGATGTCATTTGAGATGTCATCAGTGATGTCATGAGTGATGTCACTGACCATGTCATGAGTGATGTAATATATGACGTCATCAGCAGTGCATTGCACGCGCAAGTTATAGTGAGTCCAACTAACTATAACGTGGGAATTTCAATGGTTTTATGTGAGTAACATTTCCACCTAACTATAACTGGTGTGAAACCTATGTTTTTTTCATTGAATTTAATAGGTTTTTTAAATGCTAATTCCTAACTATAACTGGTGTGAAACCTATGTTTTTTTCAGTGAATATATATATATATATATATATATATATATATATATATATATATATATATATATATATATATATATATATATATATATATATATATATATATATATATATATATATAATTTCTATGGAAAAATGAAACCCCTCATTTTGTTCCTTTTAAGTGTTACCACTTTATTACAATCAAGATGACTTCAGGTGTGCCATACTTTTGTCATATGTAAGACTGTTAGCGTTCTAGTTGTTTTTTAGAACACTCTGGGACATTCTGTCATTGGGCTATAGTTTGGCTACATCTGGCTGATATTTGGGCTACATGTGTTTTTTTTTGTCTCTGGTGGCCATCTTTGGGCTAGATTGGGCTAGATTGGGCTACATTGGGCTATATTGGGCTACATTTGGGCTCTAACATTTTATAGCCCAATGTAGCCCAATATATATTTTTTCAAAGTTAATTTTCGTAAAAACCACTGGAGCATATATCTTGAGACATAGCAAAGGCACATCGAGCTACCAGTCCCTACAATTTTGCCAAGTTTGGTGGAAATCCATTCAGCCGTTTGGGCTAAAAGTGAGGTCGACCGCCCTATGGAAATTAACATGGGGGAAACACGTTTTGGGACCCCCTTTTATGTTGGCCCCCGCTTGACCAATCCCCCCCAAACTTTCCGGGAACGACCAGAGCGCCGGGAGGCAAATTTGAGGAAATTTTCAGGTAGATTCCTCAACCGGCGCCAAAGTTATTCCCATTAGAATGTTGAGATTTTGCATTGAAAAAAATCCTAACTATAACTACATACTGGCGACCGCCAGTAGGTTATATATATATATATATATATATATATATATATATATATATATATATATATATATATATATATATATATATATATATATATATATATATATATATATATATATATATATATATATATATATATATATATATATATATATATATATATATACATACATATATATACATATATACATATATAATATATATATATACATATACATATATATTATATTATATTTTGTTTATGCCCGAATAAACAACTTTCCAGTACCTGATGGTGTGGCTTGTCATCCTTTTCCTGATTGAGAGGAGCCCGTGGATATTATATTATATATATATATATATATATATATATTCACAGAAAAAACCATAGGTTATAGTGGATATATAGTTAGGAATTTGCATTTACAAAACCTTGAAAATTCAATGAAAAAACCATAGGTTATAGGCCATATATAGTTAGGGATTAGCATTTACAAAACCTTATTTTACTCGCATAAAACCATTGAAATTCCATATATAGTTAGCTAACTATAAGCGCTAACTATATATCGCGCACCCGCAATCCACTGCTGATGATGTCACATATTACATCATTCATGACATGGTCAGTGACATCACTGATGACATCACTGATGACATCTCAAATGACATCACTGATGACATCACTGATCACAACATCCAGTGATTGTATGTGTCTGTAAAGTTTAAATATGTTTCACATATTGAAGAATGAGTGGAAGTACAAGTGTCTGGATGAAGAATTTAGTAGGTGCATGACTGACTGTATGAGTGAGTGATTAAATGTGTCTCACTGAGTGCATGGGTTAGTGACTAAACTGTCTTAATTTGTGCATCAGTATGTTTGTTGTTGTGTAAGCTGCTGCATGTGTTGATCAGTAGCTATAAGAGTGGCCATATGGGTTATTGATTGGTTGCCCAAGTATTTGAATGGGAGGCTGAGTGTGTGTGTGGGTGGCTGGGAGGTGCGTGACTCTTTGCATAGATGTGTAAGCAGTTGATTCACTAGGAGTATGAGTTCAAGAGTGCATGTGGAAACAGCTATATGGGCGGTTGACTGTGCATGGGTGTGTTGGTGAGTGAATGGATTTCTCATTGCTACATGTGCAAGTAAGTACGTATGTAAAACACAATACATGTGAGAGTTGAGATATATAAATAACTGAACATAAGAGCCAGTGAATGTGTGAGTGGCTGTATCGATCACTGTGAGCTTGTATCAGGGATTATATAAGAGAATAAATATGTGTTATTATATGTTTGAATAAGTAAGATGTGTATAACTTTATAGTTGAGGAAATGGAGGTGTGATTGATTCTTTGCATGACTGACTAGGTGTGTGAGTAACTCCATGGATGAGTGACAGTCTGTGAGTGTCTGTTTATACTGAGTGTATGTAAGGTTATATTAGAGTCTGAAGAGGTTCATTGTATTATCACATGAGTGATGTGATCAGTGA
Source organism: Lissotriton vulgaris (assembly GCF_964263255.1). Classification (NCBI taxonomy): domain Eukaryota; kingdom Metazoa; phylum Chordata; class Amphibia; order Caudata; family Salamandridae; genus Lissotriton; species Lissotriton vulgaris. Next base: position 758,924,272 of record NC_141689.1, on the reverse strand, counting down.
TGACAAATGAGATGTCATCAGTGATGTCATTTGAGTTGTCATCAGTGATGTCATCAGTGATGTCATTTGAGATGTCATCAGTGATGTCATTTGAGTTGTCATCAGTGATGTCATTTGAGATGTCATCAGTGATGTCATCAGTGATGTCACTGACCATGTCATGAATGATGTAATATGTGACATCATCAGCAGTGGATTGCGGGTGCGCGATATATAGTTAGCGCTTATAGTTAGCTAACTATATATGGAATTTCAATGGTTTTATGCGAGTAAAATAAGGTTTTGTAAATGCTAATCCCTAACTATATATGGCCTATAACCTATGGTTTTTTCATTGAATTTTCAAGGTTTTGTAAATGCAAATTCCTAACTATATATCCACTATAACCTATGGTTTTTTCTGTGAATTTCATTGGTTTTTTAATAGCAAATATGAAAAGCTTTAAAATGTCAAGTACGTGATAGATAAAAACATTTTCGTATTTATGCACGCTGATGTGCTTTGAACGCTGCCCCCCCCCCCTCCCCTCTTTTGCCTTAGTAGTACTCTCTCTTTGCAGATACAGAAGGGTAGTTAACGCAGGCCTTTACCCCCGTTGTAATCCGTCGTACCTCCTTGTCTCTCCATTTGATTGATTGTTGTCCAAGCATTTACTGTTTTAGAATTGGTTCTCTTTGGATCATTCTCTATTTACAAACAAGCACAAAGTCGCAATACTCTGTTTAGTCTTTGCAGATAGTGAAAAATCGTGTAAAAAAATAAAAGTAATCGAGCAAAATCAGTAGGCCACTAATTGGATCTCTTTTTGACCTCGCTAAAATAGAAATATTAGGAACAACCCTTCTTGAGAAATACGAAAATAGTGAGATGAACTGAGCTCCACACCATGAGGGCTGCAAGACAGCTCGGCTCCATCACCCATCCCGCACAAAATAATGACAAACCCTATGCAAATATTAAAAATATAGACAACACACCAGCAAAGAAACAGGGTAAAACATTTTATTAAAAAACTATTTACATAACGTTGGTTTATAAGATGATGTCAGTAGTGGACCGATGTGTGAATAGATCGAAAACAGCACAAGGCTCCAAGATCCGGATAGCAAGCTCCTGGATGTTGGGTGCCATAGTTTAGAGTTCTAAATTTCAGCCTTTTTCAATGCCTGTGCTTTGTTGAATCAAAATGGCGGCTTGACACAAAGCTGACTCAAGCGTTGTTACTGATGCAATGCAGACCAAAACTGGTTTTCAGTTTGTACATTTTTCTAGATTTTTCAATCCAAGTTTGGTTGACTTTGTAGAACGATGGCTTCAGATTTTCAACATACGGTGTGGTGGCGCTGACTGGGAGGGGGCGCTTCGCTCCTGCCCCCTCCCCAAGTAAGATTTTCATACGTGAAAGTACGTTAATGGTTTTGGTCCCTGAGATGCTTCGATGTCACTACCATTCTCAAATAGCATAAGTTCTGGATGTTGGGTGCCATAGTTAAGAGTTCTGAGCAGCGCTTGTAACACTGTCTGAAGCTTATTTCCACCTACTGCAGCTTCACTATTCTCAAAGTAAGTGAGTGTCGTTTGTGGACCTGACTGCATTAGAAAACAATGTGATATGTTACCTTCCTAAACAGCTTGACGGAGGCCCCTGAGGGGCGCTGTGATGGCCATGGACTCGGAGAAGACGCTTGGCTCCGACACCCTCCCCAAGTCTTATAGCACTGGTGTAGCCTGAGATCGCCCCCGACATAGGCGGCCGGCTCCCGGGGTCCGGCGGTACTTTTTGCCTTTTGATGACTCTTCAATTCTGGACCTTGTCCCACAATCCGTTTGACCTGAAGACAAGCTGTAGTGAGGCGCCCCTTTATCGTTTTAGTTGCCATTCCGCCCGCTTTTGCTACACTATGCCTCTTCCGCCATTCAGCTGTTTTCCGCCCGCTCTTGCGACTACAGCGTCTCGCTCACCATGTAGTTGAGATGCGCCCGCTCTTGCGGTGCAGCGATAGGCGGCTGCCACAGGACTCTCAAAATGGCGGCCGGCTCTTCGGTTTTGGGCCTGGTCCACTAAAATGGCCCTGGGACACCTTGGAACTCGGACGCTTGTCTGCTAGGGCTTGGGTCCCATTCTCGAAAAGCGTCCCCTCAGCCGTGAAGATTCTACAAAAGTCTTGGGGGCCTCCGACTCCCGCAGGCTTCTGGTGGGGAGCGGCTGCCATGATTGCTCGTGGAATGGCCACGACGGAGCTACGAGATGGTAGTGGTCTCATGCTGACGCCAGCTTTAGTCTGAAACATCCAGAAACACTGTAGACTACCAATTCGATCAGTTCCGGTAGCGCCCCAACATGACCCGGAAGAGAAGAACTTGCCCTCCCCTCTTTGACTGATGGTTCTTGTTGCCTGTCCCCTCTGTTGTCATTTAACAGAACTTTTTGGACTGCTGAAAGGGGTTGTGTTCTGAACGCTGGTTGGTGGAGACATTTAGACTATATTCTTGACCTACGTTGTCGCGTAATGCGTTTTATGACACGCTGCGTTAGCGCACCCGGAAGTGATCCGAGGCGCGGCGCGCAGCGCGTAACGTAAGCATAACAGGTCATGTGACTTGTTAATAAAACTTTTCATTGGTTCATTTTACTTTTGTTAATTTAATGATGAAAAGCTTGGTCATATGACCTAAAAATTACGCTTTTTATTTTTTTCGAACAATATTTTTTTTTCAAACATATGTTATAATATTCCAGGCTAATGTACTTTCCCGGAAAATTTACAACTGTCTTGCAAGTAAAATATATTCCTTTTTCGAGAAAAAGGGCGTTTCTTCCTTCCATGACGGAGCCGTTGAGTAAAAGAGATTCGGCCTGCTGTCTTAGTCGCCGATACGCCTGATTATCAGATTCTTATCGATCACTTTATGTTGCAGACATGAAAAACACAACTGCCCTTGACCATTTATCTTTACTGCGTTCCTACATATTATACCTTTTATCCGTCATGTAATTGGACTGCTTTATTTCACTTGCCTTTTACTGATTCGAAAACAGTCACTAAAAGTAAAAACTTTACAAATGAAAATACTACTACCGTGTTTTGTTTTAAAAACCTTTATTGTGAAAATGTCAGTATACAAATACGGGCCTATAACCACGTGGGCCGGCCACGGAGCAAACTCAAATCGTATATGATGAGGAGACATTTACACTGTAGAAGAACGTAACGAGCGGGCCATTAGGTGACAAGAACAAAGGTGTCTAACAGTTGCGGAATCGGTGGACGTACATTTTGTAATTAAAATACGACAGGGCCACTTACAATAACATTTTCTAGATATACATTTGCGGGCAAAGAGTTACGAGTCCCATTTATACCGGCGCCATTTTGGGCGAGGCCGGGCAGGTCCAAGATATAGTCAAAATGTCTCCACCAACCATCGGCCAGACCAGAACCCCTTTCGGCCCTTTATGTTACAAGATGGTGTCTTCCATTCAGAAAATATTGGTGGCAGCATTTTGAAAGGAAACAGAAACAGCCGTTCTCCTAGTGAGTTTCACATTGTTACATTTAGGAAGAATGTTGAAGAGTAGTATGTGGAAAATCTGAAGCCATTTTTCTACAAACTCTCAATCAGACTTGGATGGAAAAAAAAAACCTGAAGAATGTACAAACTGAAAACCAATTTTTGTCTGTATAGCACCAACAGTAACGCTTGAGTCAGCTTTGTGTCAAGCCGCCATTTTCATTCAATCAATAGCGTCCCCCTGCACACATTCAGGGACCTGGTCGTGTCTTCAGATGAAACGCATTGTAGGAAAAGAAGCAGAAAGGAAAAGGAAAAAAGTTCCGCCGGACCTAGTGAAGCTGCAGCAGGTGCAAATAAGCTTCAGACAGTCTTACAAGCACTGCTCAGAACTCTCAACTGAGGCACTCAACATCCAGGACTTGCCATTCGGATCTTGGCGCCTTGTATTTTTGTTTTGTTTTTGATGGAGGGGAAAGAACAAAAAACAGACATTGAAAAAGGCTCAACAGTGCAGGGCGCCTTGTGCTCGTTCCGACCTATTCACACATCGGTCCGCTACTGACATCACCTCATAAACCAACGGGGCACCCCACGCCGACTTTCGGCGCAGCATTGTAGGATGGCCACACCAGTGCGGCAATTTGCTGGACACCACCTCGGTGCCATCCAGATCTCGGCGCGTTCATTCATTCAATAGCGTCCCCCTGCACACATTCAGGGACCTGGTCGTGTCTTCAGAAGAAACGCATTGTAGGAAAAGAAGCAGAAAGGAAAAGGCAAAAAGTTCCGCCGGACCTAGTGAAGCTGCAGCAGGTGCAAATAAGCTTCAGACAGTTCTACAAGCACTGCTCAGAAATCTCAACTGAGGCACTCAACATCCAGGACTTGCCATTCGGATCTTGGCGCCTTGTGCTGGTTCCGACCTATTCACACATCAGTCCACTACTGACATCACCTCATAAGCCAACGGGGCACCCCACGCCGACTTCCGGCGCAGCATTGTAGGATGGCCACACCAGTGCAGCCACTTGCTGGACACCACCTCGGTGCCATCCGGATCTCAGCGCGTTCGAGTCACTGTGCCGGAAGAGTGACCGGAACTCAGCTGAACACGCCGTCTTTCGGCGCAGCATTGTAGGATGGCCACACCAGTACGGCAATTTGCTGGACACCACCTCGGCGCCATCCGGATCTCGGCGCGTTCGAGTCACTGTACCGCAACAGTGACCGCAATTCAGCTGGACACGCCGTCTTTCGGCGCAGCATTGTAGGATGGCCACACCAGTGCGGCAATTTGCTGGACACCACCTCGGTGCCATCCGGATCTCGGCGCGTTGTGCTGCCTTCGGCCTATTCGCACATCGGTCCGCTACTGACGCCGCCTCACGTGCCAACGGATTTTCTACGCTTTTTGTAGCCCTATGCCGCAGAACAGGTCATGTGACTTGTTTATAAAACTTTTCATTGGTTCATTTTACTTTTGGTTTCCTAAAGATGGAAGGCTTGGTCATATGACCTAAAAATAACACTTTTCATTGGTTTAGAACATTTTTTTTCCCAAACGATGAAAGCCCCACCTTGTTTCTGGATCATTCAGACTGAAGCTGGCGTCAGCATGAGAGCACCACCATCTCGTGGCTCCGTCGTGGTCATTCCGCGAGCAATCATGGCAGCCGCTCCCCACCGGAAGCCTGCGGGAGTCGGGGGCCCCCAAGACTTTTATACAATCTTCACGGCTGAGGGGACGCTTTTCGAGAATGGAGCCCAAGCCCTAGCAGGCAAGCGTCCGACTTCCAAGGTGTCCCAGGGCCATTTCAGTGGACCAGGCCCAAAACCGAAGAGCCGTCCGCCATTTTGACAGCCATGTGGCAGCCGCCTATCGCTGCACTGCAAGAGTGGGAGCAACTCCACAACATGGTGAGCGAGACGCTGTGGCCGCAAGAGCGAGCGCAACTCAGCTAGATGGCCGCCACCTGGGGAGGCCCGTTCACGCCGCCTCCCCCCCCCCCCCCCGGGCCGCCGCACGCCAATTTTCGGAGCAGCATTGTAGGATACCAAAACCAGTGCGGCAGTTTACTGGTCATCACCTGGGTGCCTGTCGTACATGTTGTGTCAGCCATGTGACACTGGACACAGACCGCTACTGACGAGGCCTCCCCCCGCACCACCCGGGACGCCCCACGCTGTTTTTCTGTGCTGCATTGTAGGATCCCTAAACCAGTGCGGCACCCAGGCGACATCACCTGGGTGCCGTCCAGAACTCTGCACGTTGTGCTGCCTTGGGACTATTCGCACAACAGACCGCTACTGACGAGGCCTCCCCCCGCCCCACCCGGGACGCCCCACGCCAATTTTCGGAGCAGCATTGTAGGATCCCTAAACCAGTGCGGCACCCAGGCGACATCACCTGGGTGCCGTCCAGAACTCTGCACGTTGTGCTGCCTTGGGACTATTCGCACAAAAGACAGCTTCTAACCATTGTTGCTTTTTGTGTTAATAAATGTTTAAATGTTTTTAGTTTTTGTTCTGTTCATTATCGTTAAAAGTTAATAAAGTTTTATAACCTTACTTTGTTGGAGTGTTATCTATTTTTTGAAAAACGGGTGAATGGGGCCTTGAATCGGGTTATTGTCATGTGTGGGCTTTGGAAGTGTGCTGCTGCAGGATCGGACATTTCAAACTCAAATGCACGTTCTTTTTCTTACCTTTCCGAAGCATGGAGCGCAATAGCAAGCAGAGAAAGGGTGATGCACGTGTTGAACACTACCTGACCTGGCAAGTTGCTGGCAGTGCCCCCCCGCCCGCTCCTGAAAGAGGGCACACACACACCGCCGCCCCGAGTACTTCAGAAATCTTTAAAAGACCATGCGCTTGTTCATGAGGCTTAAATGGTTTATCACCTCTTCTAGAACCCCTACATCGACCCTCTGACGTTTCATGGAAAAATTACCATGTAACACAATACCAAGCCCTATCAGCTGAAACCCCCAAGGAATCGTGGGGCATATTAGCAAGGGGGTTTATCTCCCCTTTTTTGGCTTTAAAAACCATGAAAGCGGAGATAAAATTATTTCCCTATTATCAAGCTGTCGCTAACACCAGTTAGTGACACCTAAAAGGAGATAGCGACCATCTTGGGCCCGGCTTTGCATGTCAGTGATACTTATCACTAATGACATGCAAAGTGGCATGCCAAGATGTTAGCGACTGGAAACAGTCCCTAACATCGCTACCTTCTATTACCAACTTTTGGAGATATTCGCACTAAGCGCGAATATCTCCAAAAGCTAACACCTGCCCTGAGCAGGTCTTAGCCATGTTATCCAATGGGAGGTGGATAACATGGCTAAGAGCATTAGGTCGATAATACATGAATATCGCTGACTTTTCTGCGATAATAGCAAGGTTTATCTGCGATAAAAATCGCCGATGTGCGGCGATAATTTTTGTCTCTAAACAAGTTATAGACAAAAATTATCGCTAGTTGTTAGTAATATGCCCCCGGGTTTTTGCTTGCAGAAATCGGGAGGCGGGAGACTAGCACTGAAATCAGTACTCACACGCCTGAATCAGGAGGATTGGCATGTCTGAATTCTCTACAGCTGGGGCCATAAACTACATCCGCAGGGGTAGGTGATAGCCTGGGACCAGCCTGGCATCTAAAATGGCTGCCGTGCACGACAAAATTGTGGCATTCGAAAAAAGGCAAGATGGAGCAGCCGCTGGAAGAGATATATCAACATATATCAGCCTCCTCAGCCACCCTCAGGAAACATAGGGGATTAGGATATGTCTCCCGCACCCCCTTATACCTAGTACTTTAATTAACGAAGCACAAAATGGCGAATTCCCGTTTCGCTACCAGTTTGCGGCCCAGTTCGCGGCCCGTGAAGCGCTTCTACCGTGAAAAATCATTTTTTTTTTATTTTCCCCACGGGACCCTTTAATAACCCCAACAACATTCCTAGGGGGTCAAGAGGGGGATACCTTGCCCCCTTTCATTAAATTCCCCCTTAGTTTTTCACCTTTTCTTCTCTCTCGATCCTACCGAGAGACAAGATGGCGGCCGCTCCGGACTGTCACGCAGCAAAAAAAAAAAAAAAGCTCACGCACAGCCGCTGGAAGAGATGTATCAACATATATCAGCCTCCTCACCCACCCTCAGGAAACATAGGGGATTAGGATACGTCTCCCGTACCCACTTATAACTAGTAATTTAATTTACGAAGCACAAAATGGCGAATTCCCGTTTCGCTACCAGTTTGCGGCCCAGTTCGCGGCCCGTGAAGCGCTTCTACCGTGAAAAATCATTTTTTTTTTCTTTTCCCCACGGGTCCCTTTAATAACCCCAACAACATTCCTAGGGGGTCAAGAGGGGGATACCTTGCCCCCTTTCATTAAATTCACCCTTCGTTTTTCACCTCTTCTTCTCTCTCGATCCTACCGAGAGACAAGATGGCGGCCGCTCCGGACTGTTTAGAATGTTGACAGACACCGGAGAGCCAATCAGCTTTCTGCGCGCAAAGTTCCGATAAGCGAAAAGTAAGCGGACCGGATCGCTGCCCAGAGCGCTGTTACAGATATATATCTTGATTTAAACGTTAATTTCTCAAAAACTACTGGAGCACATATATTGAGACCTAGCAAAGGCACATCGGGCTAACAGTCCCTACAATTTTGCCAAGTTTCGTGCAAATCCATTCAGCCGTTCGAGCTAAAAGTGAGTCCAACCGCCCTATGGAAAACTCAATGCAAAAAACGCGTTTTGGGACCCCCCTTTTTTCTCAGCCCCCCCTTGACGAAACCCCACCAAATTTTCAGGAGCTGCTCAGAAACAAAATGTGCCATTTTCCTGAAAATTTCAGCCGATTCCATCCACAAACGCCAAAGTTATTAGACATAGAATTTTCAAAAGTCCCATAGAGAAAAAATCCTAACTATATATACCTACTGGCGAACGCCAGTAGGTAATATATATATATATATATATATATATATATATATATATATATATATATATATATATATATATATATATATATATATATATATATATATATATTTTCTCCAGTCCAGACCAAACAATAACAATCAGGCGCTGACTCCGTGGGGTCAAGTTCAGAAACAAGTATTTTATTTTCTCAGTGCATATAGGATTGACGCGTTTCGACGGTCAAAGCCGCCTTGCTCACAACACAGAGCAAACAATGAGTCATTGCTTTTAAACATGTCAACATTTGATTGGGTCTCGAGATGGTTTCCCCGTAGTCATGGTTACCAGTTGCAAACTCACTGGAAAGTTACAGCGTTTTATGTAGTGAAACTGCTCTTACTTAATAAAAGCAAAATAAGGGTTAAACCACATATAATTCATATCATGTAAATAATGGACAATTAATCTCATTGCCAATTATGGAATTTTTTGCCAAAAAACATTGCACTCTTCGCAAATCAAGTGAAGGTATGTAAATTATGTATCACAATGTGTTTACACATTTAAACCAGTTAAATCCGCCGCGTAAGTACAGAAACCCTGGTTGTACTTGAATTTACCAAATACTGGGTCTAGTGCCCGTTTTATAAACAAGAACCTTGAAAATCACAGGGTTCACTGTGTGTGTGAACACACATAATTGGTTTTAGAACAAGTTTGAATATATATATATTGTCAAAGCAAAAGTCCCTTTCTGAAGGAGGAGCGACCATTCAGCTGGTGCCGGTGCCGAGTCAAGGACAAGACTCGTAGTAACTTTTTCAAAGCAAATGAAATAATCACCGCACTCTTCTCGGATTTGGTTAAGCTTTTTTAATCCATCACGGAAAAAACTTCCTCACCTACGCGTTTCAAACAGATTACTGTTCTTGCTCACGGTAGTTGCAAGTCCCTTTTTACTTTTTACTATATATACCCTCCTACCCATTTGGCAGTTAGGATGCATTATGGGAGGGGTAGTTTTTGGTTGAAACAACCATGTCAGGTTCCTTTCTCAAGTTGACAAGTCATTTTTTGGATGACGTTGTTAAGGTGTTGTTATTGAGGGCTGAGTGCCTGATGGCTTGGAGGAAAAAATCACTCCAAGGCAAGCTGAGTGATTAACTCTCTTGCAGCAGTATGTACCAGTATTGTACATATCGGTGGGTGATAGCTAAGTGCTATATCCCAAGGTCATTGGCTTGTTGGTGTGTAACAGGATGTATAGGTGTATAGGTGTATCACTACATATGATGAGTATATGTATAAGTGACTATATAGATCTGTTGTTGAATGAGTGGATGTGTATATAGATGGCGGAATTATTGAATTGGTTGTTGTAACTGGTATGTGTATCTCCATTTTTTTGAAAATGTTAATTTCTATTTTTGAATATGTGTTTCATGGGTTACATTACACTGAAAGGAGGTCTGTCACTCTGTCACAAGGATGATGTCATCAGTGATGTCATGAGTGATGTCACTAACTATAACTGGTGTGAAACCTATGGTTTTTTCAGTGAATTTCATAGGTTTTTTTAATGCTAATTCCTAACTATAAGTCTCACTTTATAAGTAAGACTGTTAGCGCTCTAGTTGTTCTTTAGAACACTCTGGTACATTCTGTCATTGGGCTACAGTTGGGCTACATCTAGCTGATATTAGGGCTACATTTGCTTTTTTTGTCTCTGGTGGCCATCTTTGGGCTACATTGGGCTACATTTGGGCTACATTTGGGCTTTAACATATATATAGCCCAATGTAGCACAATATATATTTTTTCAAAGTTAATTTTCGTAAAAACCACTTGAGAATAGCAAAGGCACATTGGGCTACCAATCCCTACTATTTTTCCCAATTTCCTTTTTTTTGCTATTGAGTGCTCCCGGTGCGCGCCCCGGGGAGCGCCCCGAAAAGCGCCCCGAAAAGCGTACTTTTATAAAGCGCCCCGGGGCGCGCTCCGGGGAGGGTCCCGTAAGCGCCAAAATCGCGAACGAAAACTTGATCATGACGTATCGCGTAGCCGCGTGCGCGTGAAACGCACGGCGTAAGCGCACCCGGAAGCACTCGAGCGAATATGATCGCGCAGCGTAAACGTCCGACGTGCTTACGCGACGCGCCCCGGGGCGCGCAGCGTAAGCGCGTCGGGTCATGTGACCAGAAAATAACACTTTTCATTGGATCATAACAGTTTTGGTTTCATAATGATGAAGCCCCTGCTCATGTGACCTGAAAATAACACTTTTCATTGGTTCAATAATTTTTTTTTTCTAAATTTTGAGAAACCCACCCATTTCTCTCACTATTGATTTGCACTTGGAGAGAGCAAGAGGTGTTTTGTGAATTCTCTACTCATTAATTTTCCTGATCTACAGCAATGGCTGCAAGGGAGTCATCCAGCAGTGATTCAGATGGATTTGTGCAAGAGGACCCTCCTCACCAGAAAACAAAGAACAACTTTATCTGGAAATTTTATGACATCCCTGAAGGACAAAAAAAGTTAATGCAAGTAAAGTAACTTGTAAAATATGTGGCAGTATTTTATCCAGAGGCAATCCTCTAAAAAAATATTGCTTTGGAAATGCCAATTTAATTAGGCATGTCAAAAGAAGACACCCCAAAAATTATTCCAGGGAGAGTGTCAGGGAGCTGGCAGAGAATGCTCGAAGAGATGGCGGCAGCACCCCCACTGGTGGAGCAACACCTTCAGGAAGAACACGTGCAAGAATGGTCCCTAACGTTCAGCCGGTCTTTGCAGGCATAACATTTTTATGCGTGGACTGTGACGAACTACTTTGTTATGGAGAGCAGAGCGTTGAACTCATTGCAATGAAGAGACAGGAACACCGATGCTCTCCCCGTCCCTAAATTTTCTCATTTTTTTGCTCCTGTTGAGCAGTTTTTGAATCCATGTTTTTGTTTTTCCCCTGAAAAAAATCCAAAAAAAATATAAAATCGTTTTAAAAAGTATAAAAAAAATATAAAACATCAAAACCAAAAAAAAAGTTCTTTTCAGAACTACCTCCAATTTATAAAAAAATTCTATTTTTTTTTAAAAAAAGTGTCATTCTTTTTTCTCCATGGTCCGCCCCGTGGGGCCCTTTTATGACCCTCACAACAAACCTAGGGGGTCAGGGGGGGTGTACTCTGCCCCCTTTTGCTCATTTCCCCCTTTGATTTTTTCCACCTCAATCCTACCGAGGTACAAGATGGTGGCCGCTGCGGACTGTTTCGAATGTTTACAGACACCCGAGAGCCAATCAGCTTTCCGCGCGCAAGTCGTGTGGCGCGCTTTGAGCGCTCCCCGGTGCGCGTACAAGGGCGCTGCTCTAGATATATATATTTTTTTTAACCTAAATTACTAAAAATCCACTGGAGCTCATATCTTAAGACATAGCAAAGGCACATCGGGCTACCAGTACCTACAATTTTGCCAACTTTGGTGGAAATGCATTCAGCCGTTCGGGCTAAAAGTGAAATCGACCGCCCTATGGAAATTAACATGGGGAAAACGCGTTTTGGGACCCCCTTTTATCTCAGCCCCCGCTTGACGAATCCCCCCCAAACTTTCAGGGAACGATCGGAGCACCACGAGGCAAATTTGAGGAAATGTTTAGGCAGATTCCTCAACCGGCGCCAAAGTTATTCCCAATAGAATGTTGAGATTTTGCATTGAAAAAAATCCTAACTATAACTACCTACTGGCGACCGCCAGTTGGTAATATATATATAGAGATGACTATGCCAGGGGCCAAATATTTACTTTTGCACGTCGCTACGACAATTTAAGAGCAGCAACAGCAAGTAAAAGAGGAGTAGCCAGTGTGGGAACAACTCCAGCTGAATCTGACGATATATCTGTTTATAGTTCGGCCGCAGAAAGTGGCTCTGATAACGAGGGTGCAAGAGGAAAAAGTAATGTTGTTCTAACAATGGGGGAAGAGTTGGCGGTCTTGAAAGACAGCAGAAAGGCAACCCTAAGATCGCACTTCCAGGGAAAATCATCCCAACCAAATCTCAGCGCAGGAGGGGCAGGAGAAAAGCTGCCAAACACAGGAGAAACAACCAAGCGGGGACGAGGCCGAGGCCGAGGACGGGGGAGGAATCAGAAACCCCAGGCCTAAATAGTGACAACACAATGAACCCGATAAATAATGAGAGCGGTGACAACCATCAAACCAGAAAGGAGCAACAAGCTAAATCCATAATTAACCTAAGCTCAGTACAACTATCAGCTGCAGAAGAACAACTTCTAAGCTTAGGTTTAAGCTTTTGCCCGGAGTCTAATTTCTCCTACACCGCAACGAGGGCGGATATCTACAGATATATAAGGAAACTAAAACTTAAGAAACAATTTTCTAACAAAACAGTCAATTCAGAAAATGCTCCGACACGAATAGTGACAAATACTTCTGCATTGGCAATCAGTGACCTGAATCTATACCGTGATATGTGCCATTTGGGGATTGATGAAAATATGGGGACACAAGAGATAGTGACTTCTAGTGGACAAGTGAAACCAACAACCCCATTAAAGCCAAAATCTAAATACATACCACTGGCGGCACGTGATGGCCTTGACTCCTTCAGCGACGCATTGGTGCAACAAGTTAAAAAGATGGCCTTGAACACCACAAACAACAAACGTCAATATACGAATGATGAAAGAAAATTAAATCAATTGTCTGCTAAGCTTAAAAATGCTGAAGTTATAGTCCGGAATTCGGACAAAGGCGGAAATATTGTCCTATGGCCTACTGTGGAATATCTTGAGGAGGCGCATCGACAATTGGATGATATACAATGTTATACAAAAAGCAACCCCCCGAAATATAGGGCCATGTTAGAGGCCCTGTGTAAGAACCTGGTGGCATGGAAGGGCCTTGGCATGTTAAGTGGAGATGAGTTTAAGTATGTGAAGAAAGATCATCCACTTACTCCATATATATACTTTATACCCAAGGTCCACAAAAGCATTACCAAGCCACCTGGTAGACCAATAATCGCAGCTTGTGGTGGCCCACTGGAAAACCTCTCACGATACATTGACTATTTTCTGCAGCCACACATGAAATCTTTAAAGTCCTATGTGCAAGATTCAAGCGACTTTCTGCGAAAATTGGAGGAGGCAGTGTGGAGCCCAGATCAGCTGCTGGTAACGCTGGACGTTAGCTCTTTGTATACTTGTATAAAGCATAGGGATGGCCTGCGTGCATGCGAATACTATCTGAGCCGCAGGCCAATTGAATTAGCCCACCACACTAAAATGCTATTAGAGATGTTAACCTTTTGCCTTAATAATAATTTCTTCATTTTTAACGGACAAATGTACCAGCAGGTTCAGGGAGTAGCGATGGGGGCCAGTTGCTTGCCTATTCATGGGGTGGTGGGAGGAACTGGTCCTCAAGCGCAAGTTTGAAAAATACTGTAATACCAATATAACCTGCTGGCTTTGTTTTATTGATGATCTATTTATTATATGGCATGGCTCTGAGGAAAGTGTTTTAAATTTCATACATGAAATCAATGAAAATGATTTTAATCTGCATTTTACCTCTGATGTAAGTAGGGAATCGGTGACATTTTTAGATGTACAGGTTTTTATATCTAACAATAATCTTACCAGTACCCTTTTTAGGAAACCGACGGCAGGTAACACCCTTTTACATGCAACAAGTGCCCATCCCCAACATCTAATCAAATCAATACCTTACGGCGAGATGCTACGCATCCGCCGTATTTGCAGCAACAATGATGACATGATTGCTAAACAACATGAAAGCTTTCTGAGATTTGTGGATAGGGGCTACAGTGCCAAGGTAGTGAATACTGCAATAAGGAAATCCAGGCTTAAAAAATAGAGGTGACCTGTTGATTGAGAAAACAAAGCAATCTGAAAAACCCAATGAAGTAAGACTGATACTGACATACTCCAAGCAGGAAAAAGAAATCAGGAGTATAGTCAGAAGAAACTGGCACTTTGTAAAGGATGATCCCACTATTGGTGATATGATGCCCTCAAACCCCTTAATAACTTTTCGTAAAAGTCTAAGTATGGGCTCCATCCTCTCAAAAAACAGTGAGGAACATATAGGGAAAGAGCCGTGGCGACCTACTAGTAGGGGCTTTTATAAGTGCCTGGCATGTAAGGCCTGTCAACACGGTGTCAATACCAAAAAATATACTACAGTAATTCCAAGAATTACCAAGGAAATAAAACAGCATCTTACCTGTAAAACGGAATACTGTGTGTATATATTAGAATGTGACTGTAAACTCAAATATATTGGCAGTAGTAAATTACAAATCCACAAGCGCATTTTGCAGCACCTCCGCGCCATTGTCAACAAAGACCAGAGTTACCCGGTGGCTAGACACTTTGAGGCATGTCATAATAGTAGGCCTCAGTGTCTTAAATACTTTGCCTTTGAATCTATCCCTCTTACTAGAAGAGGAGGTGACAGAGAGGCGAGTATGCGCAGGCTGGAGACCAAATATATTCTTGAGTTTAATTCTAAGTGGCCGGGAGGTCTCAATACTACTGAGGACCTCCACACATACCTTTGACCCACCTATACAAATGCCTGAATATAGCCACGAAATTATTATCACTTAAACCATAGTAAAGGAGGAGTTTTTATCATAACATTGCACATTTTGCACATATGTATACCAACTGTGATACATTTTGCACATATGTATTTATACTGTGATATACTGTGTATTATTAATATATTAGTGTGATGTATGTGTGTGTGTATATATATGAACTGATTGATTTTAGCCGTCTTTTAAAATATTGGGTTAGTTTTTATCCTAATGTTTTTTATGATAGCTGATTTTAGTCATGTCATCGATTCACCTCTTTTATAGATTGGTTTTATGGTAGTATCTTTTACTGGAGTTTGTTTCATTGGTAGTGTATGGCTTTTCCTTCTGTCTCAAATCAAATGATTATAATTCCTGCTGAATAGTATAAAGTTTTTTTCTTCTCCCTCCCATACCATTTCATCCCAACGTAACCCCTTAGCACCAGTCACTTTATTCTTATTGCACTTTTTGGACACAATGTCACTTTATTGAAAATTACATCTATTGGCACGATGTCACTTTATGAATAATGTGTGCAATATTATGGATGAAGTTGAGAATATATTCACATAACCAATTATTTTTATTGGTATTTCGAACTCTTCTTCCAAATATTCAGTGGCTGGAAAAATGTTCATTATGGACTCATCTTTTGATGCTAGGTCCTTTTTCAGTTTAAATTTACTTTTTTCTTTGGATCTTTTGTGTTGCTCTGCTATTAAGTAATAGCAGAGATCATTTTTATTATAATTTTTTGTATTATGACTTAATACACGTTGGTGAGCACTGATTACGCACTTTAGTTATTAAATTAATTGATGGACATGCTTAACATAACTCTTTCAGGACAAAATTCTTCTTACCATGGGGAGTCTAAAGCATTTATGCTGTTATTCAAAGATATGTAAAGTTAGAACAAACCCCCATAGGTGAATAGAAAATTACATATGTATATTTTTCTAAAATTACTGCAGGACTTACTTATGTATTTATACAGTTATTTCTATTGTCTGCGATGGTAAGGATGAGAGAGAAACAACATAATATATATGTATTTATACTTGAAGTATTTTGTTTATGTCCACCAATGGAACATGTGACTGCACGATATCACTTTAAATTGGGCAAAAGCAATCTGTAACGCCATGTGACCAAGGCCGCTGGGACGGCCGAAACGCGTTATGACTATATGTCTAAATGGTTAAATAAATAAGAATGCTGAAAAAAAGTTGGTCATTGCCTCGTGTTTCGCTGGAAGCGTCGCTGCTGCGAGGTATTTGCAAATATATATATATATATATATACACATTTATATATATTATATACTTAGGATTTTTTTCCTATGGGATTTCATAACTTTGGCGTTTGTGGACGGAATTGGCTGAAATCTTCAGGAAAATGGCACATTTTGTTTCTGAGCAGCCCCTATAAATATGGGGGGGTTTCGTCAAGGGGGGGCCGAGAAAAAATGGGGGTCCCAAAACGCGTTTTTCCCATTCATTTTTCCATAGGGCGTTTGGAATCACTTTTAGCTCGAACGGCTGAATGGATTTACACGATACTTGGCAAAATTGTAGATATGGTTTGCCCGACGTGCCTTTGCTATGTCTCAATATATGTGCTTCAGTGGATTTTGAGAAATTAACGTTTTAAAAAACAGATATATCTGTGACAGCGTCCCGGTTAGCGCCCCGGTTCGCGTACCTGACGCGTAACGGAACTTCGCTAGGAGAAGCGGATTGGCTACCCGGTGACTGAGAACATTCTAAACAGTCCGGAGCGGCCGCCATCTTGTGTCTCGGTAGGATCGAGACACAAGATGTGGCAAAAACAAAGGGGGAAATGAGCATAAGGGGGCAGAGAACATCCTCCCTGACCCCCTAGGTTTGATGAGGGGGCTTTAAAAGGGCCCCGTGGGGAAAAAAACAAATTTATTATCGTTTTTTTGCGGGGGGAGCGCTCGGTAAGAGCACTGGGAAGCGGTGCGGGAAGCGTTATATAGGGGAAATAGGATGAAAGAATGTTCAAATAATGTATGTATATTGATTGTTCCTTTTGTTGTTTTTAAAAAAAAAAAAATATTTAAGTACCAACATGTAGGTACCAATGCAGAGTCTAAAAATAAAAATACACCGTTTCCTTTGTAGATATCTTGCATGTTGTTTCAGAAGTTATTGTGGTATATGGAATTCATAGCGTAGTCTGTCAGGAAAGCAGAAACACCATGGAGGCAGGAGATGATAAAGAGATGTTAAATACACATTGGAGATAATATAGTGGGAGAAAGGAAGTAACTATGAGCACAGTTACTATGTAACACAAAAAAGTTGCACAGTATTTTTAAAGTCTTATTTAACATTATAATCAATTTGGTACTAGTTTAAAAAATACATATAAAAATGAATAATGTCTCAAACAATTTTTGAATTATTAAATATAAATGTATTTCTCTGATTCGTTTTCAAAATTTAAAAGAACTTCTAATAATTGATTGTCAGAAATGTTCTCATTTTCAATCAGGTAATCTACTGATTGTACACATTGCAGAAGTTCAAAGTCCCATGATTCATCAAAGAATTCAGAGTCATTGGGTTCAATTTCTGTATCTTTGTTGCTTTCCAGAAAAATTTCGATGGTATTTTTTTGCTCTCCTTCCATTTTTGTGCTGTAAATTGAATTTAAAAAAAATATATATCAGTACAGATAGGGCACTGTTGGGTTTAAGTACAGACAGGTAGTTTGGTTTTTTAAACAGTGATTTTATCTTTGGGCAGTGTATGGTATCAGAGTGGAAGTAGAAATATAAAAAAATGTTTGTGATAAAGTCTAAGTCAATTCTTAATTATACAAGACAAGCCTAACTCCATCCATAACTAAAACAGAGAAGTCTATCTTATTCTATAACTTTTACAGAGGGATAGTATATAACTATCAGAAAATGTTTTCCTAATTAACTTAAAGTGCAGAACATACTTCAGTTTTTAAAATAACATCTTACCTTTCAAAAAGAAGTTTAAGTTCTCAGTTGAAATGCACTTGATATGTACTTCAGGAAGTAGTAGTCAAAATGGCTGTGTTTCTCTCTCTTTCTTTATATATATTCAGGTACATAACCAATCAAATGTCATGAAATAATAGAAGATATTGAAAGTACCATTTTAATTGGTTGTCAATTCTAACACTTCATAAGTGTTTTTGTTAGGTAATTTACCTCAGGATATTTAGTCAGGTTTACAGCATAATTTTTCAATGGAATTCCATCAAATTTGGGTAAATGGTAGGGACTGCTATGTAGTAGGGCCTATTCTATATTTGATGAAAGTGTCTGTAGTGGTTTTTCTGTAAATTACTTTTCCACCTTTTTTTATCGAGCGCTTACTGGTGCGCTCCCCGGTACGTGAACCGGCAGCGTTACGGGAGTCCTCCATTTTGTGTATCGGTAGAATTGAGACACAAGAGGGAGGACAAACAATGTTCAGAATGGGTAGAAGGGGGCACGGTACACACTTTGTGACCCTCTAGGTTTTCTGAGGGGGGCTTAGGACGCTGATATATGCAAAAATAAAAAAATAAAATTGAAAATTTCGCGGGGGGAGCGCCCGGTACGCGCACCTGTAAGCGAACCGGGAAGCGTACTTTGGTGAAAAAAAAAAAGTTAGAAAAAGATAAACGTTTTGAATGATCAGAGGTAGGGTAACTCTGAAAAGAGCTATTGGGTTCTGTGGCTAATTTAGGTACCTACAAGTAGGTTCCAATGCACAGTTTTAAATAAAGCACAAATATTCTATTCCCTTCATCGGAGAAGTGCACACCATCTCTTCTGTAGATGTCTTGAATGTTGTAACGCAAGTTATTGTTGTATATTAAACCCATTCCATAGTCTCTCATGTAAGCAGAAACAGATTTATTCACATGTTTCCGTGCTTTCTCAAATTGTGGAAATAATTGGTTGGACCACTTCCATTTCTGTCTTTGGCATATATTGGAATATACCAAGGAAGTTTGGGGAAAAAGTGTCATGAAAGGTGTTCTTTAAAAGCATTTCCAGACCAACCCCAGTCATAGTGCCCAAATCATTTCCACCACAGTGCACTATTAAGAGGTCAGGGTTTGGCAGATGCATACATTTTTTTAATAAAAACATATAAAATATATTTTTCATTTAAAAGAATAATACATTTCACAGCTTTTGATATTTGCTATTAAAAAACCATTTAAATTCACTGAAAAAACCATAGGTTATAGACCATATATAGTTAGGAATTAGCATTTGCAAAACCTTGAAAATTCAATTAAAAACCATAGGTTATAGACCATATATAGTTAGGAATTAGCATTTACAAAACCTTATTTTACTCACACAAAGCCATTGAAATTCGCATATATAGTTAGTTGCACTAACTATATATCGCGCACCTGCAATCCACTGCTGATGATGTCACATATTACATCATTCATGACATGGTCAGTGACATCACTGATGACATATATATATATATATATATATATATATATATATATATATATATATATATATATATATATATATATATATATATATATATATATATATATATATATATATATATATATATATGTCCAATCCGTTTTTTCCTTAGTGCCTCCATGCACAAACAGGAACACAGACTCGAATTTTGCTAATGCTAGAATTCAATTTATTTTAAAACAAAATGCTCGAACAGTGCATTGCCTTAAGACGCGTTTCGGACACGATGCTGTGTCCTTGCTCACCTGACAAGCGTTAAAGCATTGACCCTGTATTTGAAACACCCTTTTTGGCGCCAAAACACTACGCCCCTTCACATCATGGACATAGAGGACATACTTATGAAAGACAGACAGTCGCCTCAAGTCATTTTTACATCGCATAATGCCTAAAATTCATAAATTCATTTAGATGAGTACAAAGTCATTGAGATGCAAAATCATCACAATATTTAGGTGAGTATACACAAAACTGAAATAATTAATTAAACTGCCCAAATGCAAGGGCGACCCTTTATCTGCTGTAGTGTATCTTTCTACGATGATGGTTGTCAATCCAACTGTGCAAATACCTTTAGAAGATATAAATACATAAATATATAAATATATAAACATATCATCATAAAATGGATAAATGACATATATACATATATACAATTTAAAAACACTTGGATATACGTAGAAAAAAAGCACACAGTCTTATGTTGTAACTAACAAGTCGCTCGTCAGGCATATATACAGAACTGTGCAAATCACGCTACAATATGGTAAAATGTTATTGCAAAATTTTATGCAAGTACATTTAAACACTGAATAAAGGCAAAACGAATCTAAACGACATGTGGCCTATTCTGTACCAAATCAATATGTGTCCTTAAGGCGCAACTCTTGTGCCATATATCACCAAATAATATTATTTTTTATTTTTTATTTTTTAATCATATTGATTATGAAGTGCTTGTTTAGTGCAAAAGAGTGAAGAAAAGGAAATCACTAGTGTAGAGTATATAAAAAATGTCATGGGAAATTGTTAACGGAAACCCCTATTGTGTGCTAGATATGTGTCTGCACACCGTAGGGGATAACTGTGTGCCTAATCCTTGCCTGGTCTCAAGATCCTAGGTTAATGACACCCTTACATATGTATCCAACTATTACAATGTTCGATCAGGTATTTCAAATGCAAAACTCAACATATAAAGTGACTTTGTGCTAAGCTGTAAAATGCGAACGCAATAACCTCTCCCTATTGCCCTCCCCTTTTATTGAGGGCCACCGCATCTATGACAAAATATTGTAAACACTTTAAGTTCTTGTCATGGGTGGTCTTAAACTGATGGGCAACAGGGTATGCAGGGTCAGAGTTCACGATTGCTCTTAAGTGCTGCAAAATGCGCACATGTGCTTTTAATTTCGTACTCTCTACATAGTACAAATTGCAGCTGCATCTTAAAACGTACACAGCATATTCTGTACGGCAGGTGTAATGTGCTTTAAGAGCTATAGGGTCTGCCACATGTGTATTCCTACAGGGGTCCAAAAGAGAGGAACGATTAGGGACATTGGCTTTCCTCATGGCTATTTCCAGACTACTGGAAGTATAGCCCCTGTCCTCCAATCTCGCCTTGGCCTCCAATTGGCAATGCTGTCTATCCTCAATGGTACTGCAAGCTCTATGTATTCGTAAGAACTCACCGTACGGAATAGTAGCAATAGTGTGTGGGGGATGAAAGCTTCCTGCGTGCAATATGGTATTCCCTTATGTTACCTTCCTGTATAAACATGTTTCGATCTTCCCATCTATATTCTTCGCTTGGATATATAGGAAGTTGGCCACCGTTGCTTCAATATTAGCAGTAAAATGGAGATTAATTTATTTGCATTGATCTTATTCACAAAACTCGTTGCCTGATCTTTGGTCCCTCGCCAAATGATGAACACATCATCGATGTATCACTAATATTTTACCACATGAGCTGACCATAATGAGGCATGCGTTACCCTGAGGACATGTTCCTCCCGCCAGCCATCGTGGAGCCCCGCGTAGCTGGGGGAGAAACATGCCCCCATGCCCACACCTCTCAGTTGTTTGAACACCAAATTGTAAAAATATTGTTGTGTAGACATTTACTGATCATTTTAATTAGCATTTGGTTGTGGCGATACATATGGATTGGTCTTTTACCAAGGTAAAATTCCACAGCTCTTATGCCATCCATGTGGGCGATACTTGGTGTATAAAGCGGATATGTCCATGGTTAAAAATAAATAATCATCTGACCACTCACAGTTACTCAATAAGTGTAAGAACTCTGGTGTGTCCCTGATATAGGCCGTTAGGCTGGTCACAAACTCCTGAAGATAAAACTCTATATATTTAGAAGTGTTCTCAAAGCTGATGTTGATGGATGACACAATTTGTCTCCCAGGAACCGGTTTCTTTTTGTGTGCACCTTTGGTATAAAGTATATGTTGGGCAAAAGGGGATGATCTTTGTTGAGAAACTTGTATTCGTCCTTGGTAATGAGTCCTTCCCTTTCCCGCTCATTTATATTGATTAAATAGATAACTTTATTTCAGTTATTTCAGTGATGTCATCAGTGATGTCACTGACCATGTCATGAATGATGTAATATGTGACATCATCACCAGTGGATTGCGGGCGCGAGAGTTACAGTTAGTACAACTAACTATAACGGAGGAATTTCAATGGTTTTGTATGAGTGAAATGTCTAGCTAACTATAACAGCCCTAAAACTATTGTTTTTTCTGTGAATTTCTAATATTTTTTAAATGCTAATTCCTAACTATAACCTGCTTGAAACCTATGGTCTTTTTAGTGGATATCAAAGGTTTTTTAAATGATAATTCTTAACTATAACCTGCCTGAAACTTATAGTTTTTTTCTGTGAATTTCAAATGTTTCTTTAAATGATAATTCCTACTTATAATGTTGACCACTTCCCCATATTTCAACAAGAAACCAAATCTGCAATGCTACTTAAAAAATCAGGCAATAGTTCCACTTACCACTGACAAATTAAAATCAACATTTAACTACTGTAAGAACGTCCAATATGTACTGCGTGAATTACATCCAACCACACCCATGTTCAAAGAGCAATATGTGATAAAGATTCCAATTATACACTTCTGACACCCAACAAAATCACAAAACCCAGCACCACGACCACCACAACCACACCCACGGACCCCTCCACCCTACTACCTCAGAGGCAGGGCAAAACAGGACAACAGATGTTTCCAAAATACTATATCTCCTCAACAGTACACTAGCTCAATCTACAGAGATGTGGCAACCAAGAATGTATAAGGGAAGGAACTCGAACATCAACAATAATGTACACAAAGCTAAGACTACCGGTGAAATACTATACATAATTCACTATAGAAATCAAAAACTTTTCAATGTGCAGATATACCATTGATACATGTAGTGTACTGAGTAGTGGACGCAACCATATTATCTAAGAAACTGGGGAATATTTCGGTCATGTAGCTGTGTACACCCCTCCTTTGAAACAGAAGTGGAGTGGGCTAGTCCAATGTAAACAACGTCAGCGTAAGACTATAAATAATTAGGCTACACCTTGGGCGTGGTTCACTTCTGCAAAGAGAAGAGAGTCCGTTGCAGCGAAGGTCCTCACCCTGCCACGTGGCTGCCGCCATGAATACGTGCTTTCTCGATACAGGCCCATCCGAACTCAACGCCACAGCCCCGCAGACTTATGTCTGTATCCACTACTGCTTTCGATCTCCACTGCGGACAGCAGGGTTCACAACTTGAATTCAGCTTTGCATTTGCACTACGGACAGCATTGAATCCAGCTTTGCTTTATTTAAGGTAAAGACAATTGGAATCTATGTCTTCCGATTTTGTTTACCGCTTGATACCAGTGGTGCATAAGCACTACAGACAACGTAAAATTCTCGTTTTACTTAAGGCAGAAAAATACTACTGTGTCATCAGATTTTGTTAAAGTATGTGATAAAAAAAGCATTCCTCGATGTCTGTGTCAACTAAAGCCTTCGATGTACTCTGCGGATAGCAGGGTTCACAACTTGAAGTCACCTTTGCATGTATACTACGGACAATAAGGAATTCAACCATGCTTAATTTAATGCAGAGACAATTGTACTGTATGTGTTCAGATTTTTTCAGATAGAATGACGATTGTAAATGATGGAATCCCGTAGACAAGAGACATTATACCACTGCATTATACCACTGCAACCCCCCCGAACCATGAATCATCACAGTGTACACAAACACTGAGTTCTTTGGTACCACTAAATCACTGTACCACAAGCCATTTCCCTGTAGCCTTATTAAAGCAGAATTCACTAGGCAAAAAACATTGCTCCCAGTACACCCCCCCTGCATTATGCATTATCGCAGGGTACGTACAAGGTCAGCGCCAAAGACACTACTAACTCAGTGCATCATAAGTCATTGGAAAGAAGAGTGAAGAGTTTTATGTCAGTAATGAGGCATACTATCACTTTTAAGTGGAATTCATGAAGAATCTAATCGACAAAAGAAATTACTCCAATTACTATGCCTCCCTCCCCCCAGACCACTCATCATCGCAGAATATGTACACGCAAAGCACCAAAGGTACTAGTAACTCAGTGCACCAAAAATTATTATCATGTGGCCTTACTAAGGCACCATTCACAACACAAAAAACATTACTATCAGTACAGCCTGGCCAGACCACGCATTATCGCAGGCTCCACAGAACCTTCTTGTTTTAGATACCACTAACTCAGT
Organism: Lissotriton vulgaris; assembly: GCF_964263255.1. NCBI lineage: Eukaryota > Metazoa > Chordata > Amphibia > Caudata > Salamandridae > Lissotriton > Lissotriton vulgaris. The sequence continues at coordinate 758,899,892 of NC_141689.1, read as the reverse complement.
GTAAACCAAACTAAGTATAACATCTATCAAATCCTACACAATATCCCTTTATTATGCTTCCTTGAAAAACCTATTTTATATCACTTATACATTTAGTTGAATAAAAAAATGCCCACTGCATACATGTTCTATCTTCCACTTCAATCATAATTGCAGATGATGCACTCCACCCTAAGATGTACACTGCGGACAGCAGGGTTTACAACTTGAATTCACCTTTGCATCTACACTATAGCCAGTAGGAAATTTACCCTTGATGTATTTAATGCAGAGACAATTATACTGTATGTATTCAGATTTTGTTAAAATAAGTAAAAAAACATTGTTCTATAACTGTACTGACTACTAGCTTCAATGTACACTGTGCACAGTAGGGTTCACAACTTGAATTTACCTTTTCATCTACACTACAGACAGCATTTAATTCAGCCTTGCTTTATTTAAAGCAGAGAAAAAAATATTGCTGTTGCACTGCTAGTATGCGCAAGCACCTTCAATCGTTGCATTCTGTGAACTATGATTACAAAGAATGTAGAAAATTGCACCAAAATATACCTCCACCACCGGCAATACCAAGTACCTCTGGGATATCACCTTTTGTAAAAGTTAGAATCCACTGTGTGAAGTGGAATCGTTTAATTTGTTATGGGGAGCAATCAGTACACCTAGTTTGCACAGCAATTGATAACCATTGATGCTAGTTTTTTTTACCCCTTCATATAGTCCAGTATGCAACAGTGAATGATTTCAATACAGCCCGCTCAGACCACGCATCATCGCAGGGTAAGCACACGATAAACACCAGACGTACCACTAACTCAGTACACTGTAAATATTCATCATGTGCCCTTGTTAAGGCAAAATTCATTAGTGAAAACACATTTTTATTAGTGCCGTCTGCCTAGACCATGCATCATCGCAGGCTCCACACAAACCGCCGCTACCTCAGTGCACCACAACTCATGAACCCATTATGATAGAATCTTCTGTGTATTATTTCACATACAATGCTCCTACCTTTGTACAGCAGAAGTCATAAACTGTTTATGATTAAATATCTGTATATGATATCAAGATTACTATTCTACTTGTTACCAACAACAACGTAATAAGATGGTGTCCAGCACACGTGCCCGTACCCACTTCAACTATCTATCTGTGTCTCTGTATTTATTGTGTTTGTAAAATGCTGCTTCTCCGCCCTACCACATTATATTGTGCAATAAATAGCGTATGCATCCATCTCACCTGTGACAGTAAGTGTGGGCTATTCCTCCTTTTTTTTAAAGCATATTTATATAGCGCAAAATCAATTCAAAACTATATCTGCTATTTACATGAGCACTGTTTTTACAATACATTTTCAGGCACGCTTACATAACGTCACTACTCTACAATAACAGGATGTAGACGCAACTCCGAGACTCGAATACTGATTTCCAGCATCAAGTTCTACAGTCTACCTGAATGACCACATACGTATATATATTAGCTGCCCTTCATGTGCCAAAAACTACAACTTAAACCTTTCACAACCCTGTATTACTACAGCTACAACACTGCACTGAATGTACAATAAACATTTATAATCGCAAAAATACGTCATGCCCACCATCTTTTATGTATGCAACTATGAATGAATATAGAGTCAGTAATACCCGGTAACTTCCATGTTGGCCAAATTGTGGGACTTTACAGATATAATGACACATTTGTTTTTAAGTCCCTGGTGACGTCAGCACTACAAAACGGACACCTGAATCACTTGATTTCTCATATAACTCACGACGGGACCACGCCCATAGCTCCAATTTCATGGTTCAGAGCCTCGCGCAGCACTGCCATACATCAGGCCAGCCAACTCCATGTACGCTTCCAGGAAAGCACAACAACAAAACATTGCCCAGGTTTCCATTGTAGTGATTTCTTAGTTCCTGGTCTACACAATGAACTTCAATAAATACTTCCTGCCTATTTAAATGGAAGATGATATCGTCGACATTATAAAACTTAGTGGCATATTTACAAAGAGTTAAAATTGTCGTTGCTTTAGCGCCTGCAAACTACAACAAAAATACAAAAAATGGACTTCAAATTCCTTTGTTATCTTACCGGAATATTTTCTCAACTTTGCTGTTTGCTATGCAACAGTGAGAGCCACCCCAGGGGCTATAAAACAAATGGTTGTGGGGGGCTCCAATCCCCCCCTGCAAAATTAGAAGTGTGGTCACCTCAACAACCTCCTCAAGCCCCGGGAACCACCCCCGTGGGTATTTGTATTGTGGGAAGCAGACTGCGTGGCCCTCCGCCTGGCCCCCTCGAAGGCTCTGGAAACAGCCACGCACCAGGGCTGACTCCTGCAGTCTCCCAGGGTGCCTATCCCTGGGACACTGCTGTTTGCTATAGGAAGGCGGGAGTCTCACGGCTCCCGTCCTCCCATAGCAAACTTAGTTTGCATTTTGAAAGACACAGCAGTGAAATCTGTTCTCCCTTCAAAATCCAAACCGGATTGCTTTTCCACATGCAAGTTAGCATCTCCCATTGCGGAAAAGCAATGCTGTCTCCCGAAGAATGAGGGGAGCTAGCAGGACTGTGGGGGCATTGTGGCTCCCCCCAAAGTCCCCGGGAATTTTAGAAATTACTGATAGGGGCTATTTTTTTATGGTAAAATTAAAAGTCGCGCACCCAGCACAGCGCTCAGTGCGGCCCTCTGGTGTGCACGCTCTGGATGCATGACTCATAATCTGTAGGGTGCGCGACTCCAGAATCTTTGGTGCCCAACTTCTACACGTTTGGGAGCTGGCAATGCTTTTTCACATGGGGACCTACTAACATGCAGCTCCCCATGTGGAAAAGCAATCTCATTTAGATTTTGAAAGAGAGAACAGATTTCTTTTCTGTGGGAGGGCGGGATGGACACCAGAGGACACTGCAAGAGCCGGCCCTCCCACAATACATAAAGGCCCTGGGAGTGGTGATCCGCGGGGCTTTGGAGACTTTGCAGCCCCCCCCAACCACTTTTTTTTGTAGCCCCAGGGAAGTAACGGGGCCCTTCATTGCTCCAGGAGGGGGGCCAAGCAGTCCCCCTCCCACAATACATAAAGCCTGGGGGGTGGTGGTCCCCACGGCTTTGGGGACCTTTGACCCCTCCCTCACCATTTTTTTATTTTTAGCCCCGGGGGTGATGATCCCCCCGAGGCTGGGGGGCCCCTCTGGGCCCTAAATAAATTTAATAATTTTGTCCCCGGTATTTAAACCCCCGGGGACTAATTATAAAAAAATCTCAGTTTTATTTTATTTATTTTATGGATGGCACAGTCTGCGCACCCTACACGCACCTGCCGGGTTTGAAAAAAAAACTATTGTGAGCCCTGGGGGTCCTTCTGGGACGCCCTAAGCAGGTCTAGAGGGTAAAATTATTTCTATCCTGCCCCCTTTCTCCGTTTTGCACACATATTCCACTGACTTCCTCAGCCTCGCTTCTATGCAGGCACAAAATGGCTGCCAACAGTTCCTGGTTTTGAATGCTGACAACCACTTTTCAGTCAATTAGCATTCAGCCCGTGATCGGAAGGATGCGCTTCTGGTACGATGGCAATCCTCGCACACTCCGCGGATCCACAGCGTCCATAGATATAAATGACTTTAACTGTAATTTTCTCAGGAACTACTGAACAGATTGGCATCATTTAAGAAAAAGGCACAAGTATGAACTGAGGACAACCTCTTTGCCAAATTTGAGGTAATTCCGTTCAGCCGTTCGGGCTGTAGTGTAGTGTAGTTCCTATTTTCCCAATAGGCCCTGCGCATTGGAATAACATAAACAGTAGTATCGACGTAGAAGTGCGGATCTTCCAGGCCTCCACTGACTATGTTAACTTAATTGGGGTTGTTACCAACTAGCTCAGAGGTCACTGGAAACTTTCTTGACTGAATAGGAAGTGATCAGCTTCCCTGGCACAGCCAAGAAGGGATTCAGTTTTCCAACAACCGTGCAACATGACAACTTTGCTCCTCAGATCAAGAGTCAATCTCTAGGGTCGTGTGAAACAATAGACAGTTATTTTACTCAGTCAGTGGTTGTGCGGTTTACTTTCACAATATGTAGAGAATAGAGAGACTGGCGTTTTCAATAAAGGGTAACATTTATTGAACAGTCTTTCTTCTCGTACAAGAGAAATGAATTGCCACAATTGCAAGACTTGTTATAATAAAAAGTACGTACAGTAAGATAAGTATTGCAAAATAATACTGTAAAAGCATTGATATGGTTTCTTAGCCATACAATGGTTTAAAATGAATAAAACATATATACATTCATATATACATTAGGCTAAAATACTCAACTGGTGCTTCTAACTACGCCTACCCCAGTGTACCTGACCTAAGCCTAATACTTGGGAGGGGAGTAAGTAAGTAGCTTTAGTTTAAGTTGGTTTTGCCAAGGTTTGCTTCAAGAATTCTCTCTAAGGGTTTAGTCAACACCATACCTCTGGAATAGAATGATGGAGGTCTGGTATCTCCTTCAGGGGGTCGATATCCCAGTCACCCGCAAGGGTAGACTAGAAACGCCGGAGCTGGATTTCTCTGCAGGAGAAAGACAGCGTCTCTTCTCAGCGCGTCGAGGAGGAGGAGGAGGAGGGGCAGCGTCCGCGGGCAGCTTGCATCTGCAGGGCTCTTGCAGGGGGACGGCTGTTCAGCTCCTAAGTTCACCACACCATCGATCGCTAGTTAGCAGCGATAGCAGTACCGATAGCAGCTATGGTATCATCAGCATAACAGCTTCTTCAGCAGCAGCGAAGACAGCAGCGATGGCATTGAGGCAGCTAGCGTAAACAGCAGCGCTTCAGCAACACAACAGCGTTTGCTTAAGGCAACGTTGGTAATATTTATACCTGAAAGGTGCCTTGTTTGACGTAAGTTTTTGGACATAAGACGTCCATAAAGATGTCACTAGGAAGTGATCGTCTATCAGTGCTCATTAGAGTTCTATTACTAATCAAAACACAGCAAGCGGGGATTTCCAGGTTGCTGAGTTTTTATCTTGTTGAAGAACTCGGAGTGTTAATCTAGGAATCTCAGATAGTAACTTCTGCTATGTCATTGCACTAATTGGTTGCAAAGGAAGTGGCAGAGAAAGCTATTCTGAAATGTGGCTCTGTTCGTGTGAGGCCAGAGACGAGTTTCTGAATATTGCACTTGAACGGTTATGCCAATATAGGGAATAAATGGATTTATAGCCGAATAGGGGCATAAGGTCACAGTATCGATCAGGGTCCTAGATTAGAACACAACACCCACTCCACGAATTCATGTCCATCAAAGTACTAAAACTAGAGCAATAAGATGCATGTGTAACATTGCCCACCCCAAAATACATATATGCATTTGAAATAGGCGTATTTGTAATACGTGAAAATTTAGGTACTGTACGTTTTTGAAGCATAGAAATCATTCAAAAATTATAGCATATGAAATCAATGAACGATTATGCAAAAAGAATTACACATGAAATATCTCTGAAACAGAAGAAGGGCAAGATAATTTCATCACATATAAATGCATTGCAGTAAAATGTGCCAGAGGCTGGTGTAAAGTTATTATGTCTCTAGATGTGTTTAGAAATAGAAGTTGAAGCTTCTGTTCTCTATGAATAGTTTTACTTTAAGCAAAGAATTTTTCGTGCCAGTAAAAGGTGAATATTAACCCCTTCCATGCGGCCGCGATTCCCCTGCTGTGCTGTAAACAACACGAACAGGGGCGGGCCGTGACGAACCCCAGCCGTCATCAGCACACGAGCACCGTAGTGCATGACGGCTGGGGTTCGTCATCAGCATCGAAGGGGTTAAAAAGTGTTCAATTCAAAAGAATTATTGCTTGAACTGGGAAAATAGAGATCCAACGCATTTAGCAGTTTTTGTTGTTGAAAACTGAAGGCCGAATTCAGAGTTCATGGGAACGCTGTGTGTCGGAATGCTTCTCTAAAGTTATTGTTTCTGTTTGGTGAGAACATCATATCAGACAGGCTCTCAAAGAATTGGTCTACAAAATCAGGTGACAGTTCGACCAAATTCGATAGTGCTGTAACTTGGCACGTGTGAGAATGATTGCTGTCATCAAAGTCGGGATCAGCAATGCTCACAGAAGGTCGTACCTGGGTGATGTTGCTTTTGTCACTCGCTCCACTGTTACCACCTAGTCGTAGCACAGGAGTCTCAACGAATGCCGTCATAAGGATCGGTAGCCGCTGGGGACAACACAATGCGTGAGCCGTTATCGGACTTAGCAAAGTATTGATATCCATTGGTACTGCTGATGGAAGTGAAAGACAGATGTCCAACACGCACTCATCTCCGCATAGCATACATCGTAGTACAGGTAAGATGCAATTTTGCCATATCGGTCTGAATGAAAGGAACCAGGTCATGTTTAGATCTCTCAGCCTGGCCAATCCAAGGACTGTAGTTATTCTGTCCCGGTAGCGGATTGCTAGGATTGTCTCTTCCATTCCCATAGGAGTCATGTCTGAGCTGTGGCTTGCCATAACGAAGCAGGAGGGTCAAAAATAAAATCCCTGCTACAAGTCCCAAAAATAGGGGTATGCCGCCAAAAACAGAGTGGACAAAATTTGGAACGATTCCCAGAATTGCTTGAAATGGTGTTAGCAGTCCCGTAAAAATCGTCTTAAATATGCCTGGGATGCCTGTGGCACTAGACATGTTAAGGAGTTGGCTCAACATTTCTACGAAATGCACGGGCAATTTGTTGATAAAAGGTCATGAACCTCCGTAGCTGTCCTTGCAACTAGGAGATCATACGTCTCTTTTGATGACGTTATGGGCACTGTTGTCTGTAAAAGCACAGATTTCATTTTGCTTAAAGTATCAATTCGTATAGAAGAGAAATGCAGACGAGGCCAGATGGGAATCTCTATGTCTCCAGGCCCGCTCGGGAACAATGCTTGCATACAGCATTTGACCATGGAAGTTACGCTTACGAGATAACTTTTCCCTGGCACAAGGCCACAACATCTGTGATCCGTTCTTAGAATGTAACTCCCATTCGCGAGTTGCATAAAGAAGTGCTCTATCTGAGTTGCAGGTGTGACAAGCTGGTGGCATGAAAGGTTGTTAGAATTACCTTCACAGGCTCCGTGTAAATTAATACCCTGACACAAAATTATACCGCTTAGTGAACGTTTACAGTTTTCACCACTAAGAAATACATTTTTGTCGCTGTCACTATAGCATGAATGTGTGTATGGTAATTTCCATGCTGATTTAACATAACCTTTACCCAATCGTTCATACTGGCCAGTAGGTATGCATTCAACGCACTTTTTAAATCGGAAAGTTGTTATCGGAATAGTGATAATTCCATGTATTATCCATTCAATGACAGGACTTTCTGACATTGTCAATGGTAATCTCTCATGTTTTTCGATGCTCAGGATTGTATAGTCTGCTCCTTTCTGTGCCAAACTGATTTGTTTATCAGTAAGGTTAAAAATGGAAAACAATGACGTTGTGTTGATTAAACGCCAAGGCACATAGCCTGAACGCAGATTTTGCAGCGTCCAGCCTAATTGTACAATAGAACGTAATTGTGACTGGCCATGCTGTAACATTAGCAAGTCTCTGTCTATTATATCAAAGGCAGAGGATACAATATTGTCCAATGAATATATTCTGGAGGAGAGAGTCATTAACCCATTGTCCACTACAGAAAGTGATTTTTCCAAATTAATACGATCAATTTCTCGTATTTTTTCAGCTGTTTCAATTTGTGTGACTTTCCAAGCCTCGTTGTACACAGCACAGATGCTGGCCACTATGAAACATTTTTGACGCTGTTTGCGTGGTCCAAGAATGAAATCGCGCAAATCAGCACCATCATTAAGTAAAGATAAGTGTTGCTTCTCAGCGCGTCGAGGAGGAGGAGGAGGAGGGGGTGTTGTGTTCTAATCTAGGACCCTGATCGATACTGTGACCTTATGCCCCTATTCGGCTATAAATCCATTTATTCCCTATATTGGCATAACCGTTCAAGTGCAATATTCAGAAACTCGTCTCTGGCCTCACACGAACAGAGCCACATTTCAGAATAGCTTTCTCTGCCACTTCCTTTGCAACCAATTAGTGCAATGACATAGCAGAAGTTACTATCTGAGATTCCTAGATTAACACTCCGAGTTCTTCAACAAGATAAAAACTCAGCAACCTGGAAATCCCCGCTTGCTGTGTTTTGATTAGTAATAGAACTCTCACAGAAGGTCGTACCTGGGTGATGTTGCTTTTGTCACTCGCTCCACTGTTACCACCTAGTCGTAGCACAGGAGTCTCAACGAATGCCGTCATAAGGATTGGTAGCCGCTGGGGACAACACAATGCGTGAGCCGTTATCGGACTTAGCAAAGTATTGATATCCATTGGTACTGCTGATGGAAGTGAAAGACAGATGTCCAACACGCACTCATCTCCGCATAGCATACATCGTAGTACAGGTAAGATGCAATTTTGCCATATCGGTCTGAATGAAAGGAACCAGGTCATGTTTAGATCTCTCAGCCTGGCCAATCCAAGGACTGTAGTTATTCTGTCCCGGTAGCGGATTGCTAGGATTGTCTCTTCCATTCCCATAGGAGTCATGTCTGAGCTGTGGCTTGCCATAACGAAGCAGGAGGGTCAAAAATAAAATCCCTGCTACAAGTCCCAAAAATAGGGGTATGCCGCCAAAAACAGAGTGGACAAAATTTGGAACGATTCCCAGAATTGCTTGAAATGGTGTTAGCAGTCCCGTAAAAATCGTCTTAAATATGCCTGGGATGCCTGTGGCACTAGACATGTTAAGGAGTTGGCTCAACATTTCTACAAAATGCACGGGCAATTTGTTGATAAAAGGTCATGAACCTCCGTAGCTGTCCTTGCAACTAGGAGATCATACGTCTCTTTTGATGACGTTATGGGCACTGTTGTCTGTAAAAGCACAGATTTCATTTTGCTTAAAGTATCAATTCGTATAGAAGAGAAATGCAGACGAGGCCAGATGGGAATCTCTATGTCTCCAGGCCCGCTCGGGAACAATGCTTGCATACAGCATTTGACCATGGAAGTTACGCTTACGAGATAACTTTTCCCTGGCACAAGGCCACAACATCTGTGATCCGTTCTTAGAATGTAACTCCCATTCGCGAGTTGCATAAAGAAGTGCTCTATCTGAGTTGCAGGTGTGACAAGCTGGTGGCATGAAAGGTTGTTAGAATTACCTTCACAGGCTCCGTGTAAATTAATACCCTGACACAAAATTATACCGCTTAGTGAACGTTTACAGTTTTCACCACTAAGAAATACATTTTTGTCGCTGTCACTATAGCATGAATGTGTGTATGGTAATTTCCATGCTGATTTAACATAACCTTTACCCAATCGTTCATACTGGCCAGTAGGTATGCATTCAACGCACTTTTTAAATCGGAAAGTTGTTATCGGAATAGTGATAATTCCATGTATTATCCATTCAATGACAGGACTTTCTGACATTGTCAATGGTAATCTCTCATGTTTTTCGATGCTCAGGATTGTATAGTCTGCTCCTTTCTGTGCCAAACTGATTTGTTTATCAGTAAGGTTAAAAATGGAAAACAATGACGTTGTGTTTATTAAACGCCAAGGCACATAGCCTGAACGCAGATTTTGCAGCGTCCAGCCTAATTGTACAATAGAACGTAATTGTGACTGGCCATGCTGTAACATTAGCAAGTCTCTGTCTATTATATCAAAGGCAGAGGATACAATATTGTCCAATGAATATATTCTGGAGGAGAGAGTCATTAACCCATTGTCCACTACAGAAAGTGATTTTTCCAAATTAATACGATCAATTTCTCGTATTTTTTCAGCTGTTTCAATTTGTGTGACTTTCCAAGCCTCGTTGTACACAGCACAGATGCTGGCCACTATGAAACATTTTTGACGCTGTTTGCGTGGTCCAAGAATGAAATCGCGCAAATCAGCACCATCATTAAGTAAAGATAAGTGTTGCTTAATTTCAGCCAGTGTGGATGATCCTAGCCATTCGAGGCAGAGTTTCCCTACACTGTATGTTGTTACTATCCCTGGATGTTGTCTCTGGGAGTATCTAGGGTCTTGTCTGGTCAGTTTTAACCCCTGTGTTTTGTTCAGGAATCTATCTTGACAGTTGTTTGTGTCAGTAGGCCAGATGAACCACTTTTTCCAATCAGGATGTGTTCTGTTAAAATGTAAAATTTTAGTTACGTCTATCTCAATATCTGTTGTTGCATTATCAGGTATTGGCTTCGGAATAGACGGTTTGTTAAGGTCTTTGATCTTAGGTAGGCCAAGACAGGATGTTTGGTGAATTGTGTCATTTAAAAACATCATTTGTTCTGGTATCATGCAGGTTCTGAATAGTGCTTCAAGGCCTTGTACCTGCCAATCTTTCGTACCCCAAATGGTTTTTGTTTCAATGTTATTTTTCCAATAATCAAAACCAAATGTAATCATTTTTTCATAAAATGCTTCTGAATATATTAATTTAGTGTTTGTCAGCATTGTTTTCATTCCTGTTTTATCTAACAGTTTGTAATAAAACGTTTCTGCATCACTGGTGTTAAACCCTGAGAAGTACTTGAATTTCTCCAAGAATGTTTTAGAACTGCTTTTAGGTGGTGTAGCACAATGTTCCCATTGATTATACTTAAAAACATTTCTAGGCTGTGCAGATTTATGCAAATAATGATCGCCATAATGTGTAAAACAGAATAACTGTTCATAACTAGATGAACCTAGTAAATAATCATGTTCTGTGAATCTAGCTGATATTACTAAATCAGACATCATGTCATTAATACTGTTAAAGTCCCAATCATCAGAGAATGTACTAGGTTTTACAAAGTCACTTAAGGAAACCTTCAGTTGATGAGGATACTTCAGGATCTCGACCGGACCATAGATCTCATAATCAGTTTTCTCCTATACTACCCCACCGGGTATTGGAATGGCTGTGACATTTACTGTTGACAGTTCTCTTTTCTTCACGTGGGATGATCTGTGTGGTTTGAGGACTAGGTTGATGTTCTGACTTGCTGTGTCCATTGTACTATATTTTCCCTCAATGAATTTTCCCAAACAAAGTACCATGATGAGCCAAAGTAGGAGGAAAAATACACCTAGACCGAACCAGAACTCTAACCAAGGGGAAATAAGGTAGATTTCCTTCAGTTGATGAAAGAGTTCAGTTGCTTTTTCTTTAAAGGTCTTTTTTATTTCTGGCATCACTTCGGGGTCACTTTGATCCTCGGAAAAGTTGTCGAAGTCGATGAAATAACCAGAGGCAGTTCTGTCAATTGTTGGGATTGTTCTTTCAATCTGTCTTTCGGTAGCACATTCTAATGCCACATTATTGTAGACTGGTGTTTCTTGACAAACTGTTTCAATCTGTGTCTCAAGAGGCACGAGTTCCATGGCATTATTGCATAGTCCTTCTTTGTGCACTGCAGGCTGATCGAATGTGATTAGTCTTTCAGTTTGAACCTCTTGGATTGTTGCAAGTTTGGATATTCTGTTGTTTCTCGGGAGTCCACTGGGCCTACTGTTGATTATAGGCCACATGCTTGTGGTTTTACCAGGTCAATTGATACAACTCTGTTCTCCTTTTTACCAGCAAGGGGCGGTAGTACTACTGATCTTGTTCCGGTGACTGCCAAGACAGGTACTGCTTTTCTGTAAGAAGGCCCAAATTCCTTCTTCACCGCGATTTTTTCTCTGACTAGATCCCCAATCTTTGGAATCCAGACAGGCCTTGCTGGGGCTGTTGCTTGTGGTGCCTCGTCAGTGGTATCTGGCTGTTGCTTTAACTTTATGTTGCTTAAGGATTTTCTTGTTTCATTCAGTTCCTGTAAAACAGCCAAACGATCTTTGATGTCAAAGTCTGTTTTATTATCTTGTACCAATGATACCTGACTATCTAAGTTCTGAATTCTCATTCTAATTCCGAACAATAGTTCGTATGTGCTGAAACCTTTTAGAGAATTTCTTGGCAAATTGTTAAGACTGGTCTGGACACTTATTAAATGTTTGACCTACCCAGCACCCGAACCTAATACCTTCGCTGTTATAGATCGCTTTATGTCTCGGTTTTTTCTTTCTACCACACTATTCCCTTCGGGGTGCGACGGACAAGAATACCGCAACCCAATTCTTATGCCGGCCATGGCCTCCTTATAAGCTCGAGAGCTGAAAGCAGGACCCTGGTCAGAATGGAACGTGGTAATTGCGTATGTGCCGATAAAGACTCGCAGATCTTTTATAACTGTTCTAGCGTCAGCCGAGCGCTGGAGGCCACATTTTTTAAGTGTGTTTAGCCTTAACGATGTACAATGGGACGCGTTTCTCTTTTTTGATAGCGCGGATAGATTGCTTAATGCTTTCTATTAGGGCTTCTGACACTGCACTGGCTGGTTCTCCACTGTGATCTCTGTTGCAGTCTTCACAGTTTTCTGCAAACTCATAAATGCCTTCACTCATTTCCAGCCACCAGCACTCTGATTCTAATTCTCTCAGAGAGTCCCTGATTGTTTGGTGTCTCAGACCCAACCCCATATGTGCTTCCTGTAATAGGAAGCCCCTCCGGTCCCTGTTTGGAATTACCCTATCCCCCACTCCAGGGATTCGAGCAAAAGGAACGGAGTTTGCATCGATTACGTATGCATAATTGAGTGGATAGTTCACGGGCAGTGCTGCATAGTCGCCTTTTACGGTCGTTTTTACTGCCAGCATGGTTTCCCCATCTATGTATTTTTCTGCACGCTTTTTTGTGGCTACGGAAGCCGGTTTAGTTGCTTCCGCTGTGGCTGTATTAGCCAATGAATTCCCTGCAACGTGAACGCCATCACATTGAAGACTCTGTGCGTGTATCACGTGAGTCTTTTGTAGTTCTTTCTGTAAAAGAGCTACCTGTTTCCAGAGCAATTAATGCTTTATTGTGGCACCTGTGTCATCTTTGTAATCGTTTTCAATCCAGCTCTGCAGTTTATTATTGTAAGAGTTGATGCATAAATGAGAATCGCACACGATATGTGTCGGGAATTCACGTTCTGCATTTTCAAGCGCCATCTTTAAAGATCTGATTTCAGCTGTCTGAGCCGAACAGTTTCTTACTGATTCAGTTTTTGTTACTTTTGGTCTGAATTTACTGCACAGCCAACGACCTTTACCAATCGCACAGGCTGCATCGTAGGATTTGCTCTCTACGTTAAAATGCTGTACAAATCTATCTGTATAGATTATACAGGCGTACTGTGGGAGAGGCAGAAGTTCGATTGGCAGAGGATATTCTTCTTCATATTCTAAATCATTCAGTTCTTCGAATTGCGGGGCGAAATAGTATTTCACATCTTCCGCTCCTAGAGAATCTACATACTGTATCCATTTCGGATCCAGTGACACTGTAGGCAGGTTTACTGGGCTGAATAGCGCCTCGAAGGCGGATTCCGCTGTGAGGATATTAATCCTTTTACCATGTGCTAATTCTCATTCATTTGCTAATGCAATTTGCACTGCTTTCACAGTTCTTTCTGTGTGACTGAATGTTTTTTCTACTTGTGTGTACAAGTGAGATTTAATTGAAATTGGTACCTTTTCTCCCTCATTAGAGGTCAGGTACGTGAATCCGCATCCTCCGGGGATGACTCGGATTACAAGATCGCAGGTGTTGTCACGTGTATCTAATTTTGTTTTTGCTAGCATGTCTGTTTGCAATGATCTCAAAATTTCTGTGTGTTTTTGAGTCCAATTGATTTGTTTAAAATCAGGTTTAATTAGTTCGTAGAGAGGTTTAACCCTCTCTGCGTAATTTAGAATGTATGTTCTTCCGAAATTCAGAAAACCTAGTATGGATTGTAAATTCCTCAGTGTTTTTGGAGCTTGGAGTACAGCGCACTTCTCTAAGAAGTTGTCCGCTAGGCTTTTTCCTTCACTTGATAATTCGTATCCTAAAAATAATACTGTCAGATGGGCAATTCGAGACTTTTTAAAGTTGAATTTGTAACCCTCTGCTGCGAACCCAAGTATAATGGTGTTCACTCTTTTTAAGTGAAAGTCGTCGTCTGTGAGATAGATATCATCTACGTAAGATAATGCCTCATCATCATATATTTGTAGTAACTCTGTTACTCTAGCTGAGAATTGTCCTGGGCTGTTCTTGAACCCCTGTGGGAGCCTACAGAAATTTTTCTGAGACCCCATTACGGAGAAAGCGGTCAAACACCTGCTTTCTGGTGCAATGTTTTGACAAAAGAAACCATTAGATATGTCTAATGTCGTTTTATATTTTTTCCTAACTATGTTATTCATTAGGGCTGCACTATGCGAATTTTGTACTGCAAATGTTTTACAACATGCATTAAGGTGTCTGTAGTCCAAAACTAGACGATATGAATTGTCTGGCTTGGAGACAGGAAACAAAGGATTGTTCATTTGAGAGGTGCATGTTTCAATCACCCCCTGGTATTCAAGTTGATCTAAGATCTCCCTGACTTGTTTTTTAGCTTCTTGCTTAATGGGATACTACCGTTGGGCAGTTGGTTCACTTTTTAACTGGATTTTGTGAGGAGGTGAGTCCTCATCCCATCCTACATGATTTTTATATAATGCCGGTGCCTGGGCTACTGCCCATTTCCTTGCATAAGTATATTTTTTGTGAATCGGAATGAGATTCGAGAAGGCAGGCATAATCATTTCTTCGCCACGAGGGCACTCCCTGACAAACTCTGGGGGCCAATATTTTTCAGCTAACAGAATATCATAGCCTTTTGAGAGTTTATCCCAAAATAGACCCCTTATTTTCCTAGTCTTATCACCCTCTATACGCAATGTTATTTCGTATATCTTATGGGGCTCGCTAAGTCTGGTGTGGGCAGTTTCAACCTGAATGTATTCATTTGTGTCCACTGTCTCCAGATGACTCATCAAGATCTTGCGGGCTATACTGATTTCTGCTGCACTGTCTAACATTGTCTGTGCCCACTCCCCATTTTTCAACTGTGTCCTCAGTATTCTCGGCATGGTTGATTATTCTAATACTGGCTACCTTCTTTTTTGGAAATTGAGATTTTTTACTCTGAGCAGGTTCCTTGTCTTTGGACTTGGTGTGCTCTCCTGGGTCTGACCGTCCTCTTCTTTCCGATTTCTGCGAAAAAGATCGAGAGGGACGTGTATCAATACTTTGATATCTATCAGGTTTTTTCAAATTATCCCTATTTCTAAGGTTGTATCTTTTCTCAGAGGGCTCCCTCTGGGGAAACTGGTGTTCTCGAGTCGGAGTTCTTTCCCTCCGTCAAGGAGACCTTCCTCTGGACTGGAAAACTTTTTCCTTGGGAGTGGATTGTTTATTTCCATCCCAGCTCTTTTTAGGAGTGTTTAAATTATTTTTAATAAATAATTTTTCAGGATTTTCGAGCAGTTGGGGCTTTACTGGTTTCCCACCCAAGCTGTCTCTACCTAATTCTTCATAGCACTTTTCTATGATTTTGGCAAGCTCAATTGGCTGATCTGTTATATCTGTTTCCTTCAACTTCTGGCGGATCGCCACAGATGCTGCTTCTCCCTTTATGTTGGCTAATAATATAGCCGAGACCTGCTTGAAGTCTTTCAGTAATTTCATACCAAGAGTTAAAGCAGGTTCAGCACCGTATTCATTTTGAATCTGTTTTAGCACTTCTGGTATTACCGCCATGGACGGAACACCATGTGTTTTTGTGTAAATGGAAGCAAAGACTGTACCCCAAGTGTCACAGTCCTCCACGTGTGGTGTGATTCCCATAGGAAGGCAGATTGTCAAGATTCTGTGTTTCTCAATAGGGGTAGTATCCGGAAATACTGCCTCTATTTGAGTGATTTTCTGTGCTAGCCAGAAAGGAATTTGTTCCCGTTTTACGGGTGTTTTACCAAGACATGATTGTATGTTCTGTGGTGTAATTTTATTAGTGTTCCCCTGATGAGGGGTCAGCTGTGGTACATTAACAGCTGGTTGGACTGTTGCAGTCCGCATTACATATTGGACTAATTGCCTATGTATTTTTATAAGTGCTTTTAGCTGTACTAACAGCTCTTCCTTTGACATTTTTGCAATGTCCGGATGTGGTGTGTAGCTGGCTAGAACCGGCCACGTTGCTCCTGGTCTACCTAGTGGACCGAGCCTGGTAATATGATCATTATGTTTTAGGGCGCCATTAAACCAGAGCAGGTGCTCTTGGAATTTTAGTGGGATTTCAGTCTCCTCGAAAGGAGCGTACTCTTCCGGTGGTTTCTCTATTTTGTAATAGTGAAACTCTTTTGTTCTAGCGTTTGCCGCTGGAAAGTTTATCCATGAATAGAATACCTCTGTCTGCCGATATTCGTGTGCCTCTATCACGAAAATTACTGTACCACCTTGTGGAGTCAGTCCGTTTTCTATAAGTTTTAAAGTTATAGATTTTCTTAAATGTGCCGGGGTGATTATTGCACCCGGTTCAGTAGTAGTGTCGGGACCCTGCTGAGTCGCATCTGCTGCGGCCCCAGTGGTTCCGTTTTCTAAGTCTGACATTTTATAAATGCAGGGTTTGCAGAGCAGGTCTCCAAGGAGACAAAGATTAGGTGCACAATATTTTGGAACACTGTATCCTTCAACGTTGAATAAACCAGAGCTTTACATAGGAATCTCTTCCTACTGAGTTTGGGCGGATTTTAACCTTTCACCCACTCCAGACGTCTATTGGAGTATTTACGGGAGAAAGGGGTCTGTGTGAAATATGCACAACTGAGTTACTCTAACGTCTTGCGTTAGTTCATCGCCTTACCAAACGTTTGGGTGCCATGTAGTGTAGTTCCTATTTTCCCAATAGGCCCTGCGCATTGGAATAACATAAACAGTAGTATCGACGTAGAAGTGCGGATCTTCCAGGCCTCCACTGACTATGTTAAACTTAAGTGGGGTTGTTACCAACTAGCTCAGAGGTCACTGGAAACTTTCTTGACTGAATAGGAAGTGATCAGCTTCCCTGGCACATCCAAGAAGGGATTCAGTTTTCCAACAACCGTGCAACATGACAACTTTGCTCCTCAGATCAAGAGTCAATCTCTAGGGTCGTGTGAAACAATAGACAGTTATTTTACTCAGTCAGTGGTTGTGCAGTTTACTTTCACAATATGTCGAGAATAGAGAGACGGGCGTTTTCAATAAAGGGTAACATTTATTGAACAGTCTTTCTTCTCGTATAAGAGAAATGAATTGCCACAATTGCAAGACTTGTTATTATAAAAAGTACGTACAGTAAGATAAGTATTGCGAAATAATACTGTAAAAGCATTGATATGGTTTCTTAGCCATACAATGGTTTAAAATGAATAAAACATATATACATTCATATATACATCAGGCTAAAATACTCAACTGGTGCTTTTAACTACGCCTACCCCAGTGTACCTGACCTAAGCCTAATACTTGGGAGGGGAGTAAGTAAGTAGCTTTAGTTTAAGTTGGTTTTGCTTCAAGAATTCTCTCTAAGGGTTTAGTCAACACCATACCTCTGGAATAGAATGAGGGAGGTCTGGTATCTCCTTCAGGGGGTCGATATCCCAGTCACCGCAAGGGTAGACTAGAAACGCCGGAGCTGGATTTCTCTGCAGGAGAAAGACAGCGTCTCTTCTCAGCGCGTCGAGGAGGAGGAGGAGGAGGGGCAGCATCCGCGGGCAGCTTGCATCTGCTGGGCTCTTGTAGGGGGACGGCTGTTCAGCTCCTAAGTTCACCACACCATCGTTCGCTAGTTAGCAGCGATAGCAGTAGCGATAGCAGCTATGGTATCATCAGCATAACAGCTTCTTCAGCAGCAGCGAAGACAGCAGCGATGGCATTGAGGCAGCTAGCGTAAACAGCAGCGCTTCAGCAACACAACAGCGTTTGCTTAAGGCAACGTTGGTAATATTTATACCTAAAAGGTGCCTTGTTTGACGTAAGTTTTTGGACATAAGACGTCAATAAAGATGTCACTAGGAAATGATCATCTATCAGTGCTCATTAGAGTTCTATTACTAATCAAAACACAGCAAGCGGGGATTTCCAGGTTGCTGAGTTTTTATCTTGTTGAAGAACTCGGAGTGTTAATCTAGGAATCTCAGATAGTAACTTCTGCTATGTCATTGCACTAATTGGTTGCAAAGGAAGTGGCAGAGAAAGCTATTCTGAAATGTGGCTCTGTTCGTGTGAGGCCAGAGACGAGTTTCTGAATATTGCACTTGAACGGTTATGCCAATATAGGGAATAAATGGATTTATAGCCGAATAGGGGCATAAGGTCACAGTATTGATCAGGGTCCTAGATTAGAACGCAACAGTAGCTGTGGCTAAAAGGTCCTATAGGAAATTGCATAGGGCAAACATGTTTTGGGACCCCCTTTTTTCTTGACCCCCACTTGACAAATCACCCCAAAACTTTCAGGATAGGAGCGGACCAGAGCTGGCCAAAAGATTGGAAGTTTCGCAAAGATTCATCAATCGGCGCCAAAGTTATTGGGAATAGAATGTTGCGGATTTCCTATGCATAATAGGTCTGAACTATAACTACCTACTGGTGACCGCCAGTAGGTAATATATATATATTTCTACAACACTTATTTTCAAAAAGCAGTCTTGAGCCCAACTCCGTAAGCGTGAATCATTTATTTACAAAGTAGCAAGCAAACTCCAGACGCGTTTCGGTGCAGCCGCACCTTGGTCACGGGTAATTGGCAGTTTGTAAACGGTGAAAACATATAGTGCTCATACAGTACAATAAAGGTAGGACTACCTGCCCCAACTCAATGTCAAAAGACGTTCAAAATTGGCATCCATTTTGAAATGGTCAGCATATTTATATCATTTTTGACTCCTTGTCAAAACTATATCCATGCTTTTACTTTCAGCCAATTGTACAGAAAAATCTTCAAGTGAGTATTATTTTCTAAACATAATGATTAATTTTTGTCACCAAAAGACGATACTGCTGCAATATGTACAGTACATACACACTGTATACAATATATACATTTGCCCTAGCGGGCATTACATATTGCACAACTTAATTCATATTACATCATTCATGACATGGTCTGTGACATCAATGATGACATCACTGATGACATCTCAAATGACATCACTGATGACATCATCCAGTGAATGTGTGTTTCTATAAAATCAAGTATGTTTTATATATATATATATATATATGCCAAGGTGTATTGAAGAATGAATGGGTGTATAAGAGTCAGGATGGATGATTAAGTAGGTGTGTGATTGACTGTGTAACTGAGTGATTAATTATGTCTTACTTAATGCATGTGTTAGCGACTGATACAGACATTCACACAGTTTAGGTTATCAGATGGCGTGTAAGCAGTTTCATAGGTTGGTTAGCAACTAAATGAGGATCTATATGGGCTTTTGATTGGTTGTCTGAGTATCTATATGGATGCCTGAGTGTCTGTGTGGGTAGGTGGGGGTGTGACTCTGTGCATGGATATGTGAGTGGTCAATTCACTGGGTATATGTGTTCAAGTCTGTATCTGTGAAAGCCGTATGGCTGTGTGAGTGTGTGTATGGGTGTGTTGGTGAGTAAATGGATGCCTCAGTGGTACATCTGTGAGTAACTGCATATGTCAATGGCAGTATATGTGAGTCTTGGACTGTATAAATGACTATATGTGAGAGTGACTGATTGTGAGAGTGCCTGTAAGGATCAGTGTGGGCTTGTATTAGTTATTGTATTAGAGTGTAAGTATGTGTTAGTATATGTTTAAATAAGTGAAGTGGTATGTGTATAACTGTATAGGTGAGTAAATGAAAGTGTGATTGATTATTTCCATTACTAACTAGGTGTGTGAACAACTCTATGAATGAGAAGCAATGTATGAGTGTCTGTATAGATATTTGACTGCATATAATAATGCTGTAGTGATGGTTAACTATACATATGGGTGACTGTATGGGTGAATTAATGGATTTGTTTGTAGACCTAGGAATTAGTGAGTGGATATGTAATAACTGGTATGGGTGTGTTAATGGTTTCGAAAATTATAGTCTCTATTTTAGAGAGGGTGTATCAAGTGTTACATTAGGGTCCGATGAGGTGCATCAGATTTCCACATGGATGATGTCATCAGTGATGTCATCAGTGATGTCATTTGAGATGTCATCAGTGATATCATCAGTGATGTCAATGACCATGTCAGGAATGATGTAATATGTGACGTCATCAGCAGTGCATTGCGGGGGCGCAAGTTATAGTTAGGTTAACTAACTATAATAGCTAAATTTCTATAGTTTTGTATGAGTGAAATGTCCAACTAACTATAACGTCCCTAAAACCTATGGTTTTTTCAGTAAATTTCTAAGGTTTTTTAAATGCTAATGCTTAACTATAATGTCTGTAAAACCTATGGTTTTTTCAGTGAATTTCTAAGATTTTTGAAAGGCTAATTTCTAACTATAACGTACCTGAAACCAATGTTTTTTTAAGTGAATTTCAATTTTTTTTTACATGCTAATTTCTAATTATAATGTTCATTAAACCTATTTTTTCTGTGTTTATTAATAATCATCCCATTCGAAACCTGGAGAAAACTGGAAATCTCACCACTCTTCCATCGATACCTTCCGCCAACAAAATTGCCACAAACGAGAGCCACAACTAACGCTAATGATATGCAAAGTAGGCGTTCTAGTGCAAAAAAACACACAAACATCACTTCCCCATATTTTCAACAACCAGCCAAATCTCCAATTCGATTCAAAAAGCAGACAATAAGTTGAGTTAGCAGTAACAAATTAACATCAACCTTTAACTGGTGTAAGGACGTCGACTATCTACTGTGAGAATTAGACCCAACTCACAGCCACATCTAAAGACCAACACGTGATAGAGCTACTGATCATGCAGCTCCGACACCCAACAAGGCCACAAAACCCAGCGCCACCACCACCAGAACTTTCCCCCCGGACCACCCCCGCTACTACCACTGAGGCAGCGCAAAACAGGACAACGGACCTTCCCAAAATGCCATGTCTCCTCAGCCACACAATAGCTGAATGGTGGAAGATGTGGTAACCAACTATGTATGAAGGAGGCAAGTCACCCATCAATAACAATGCACACAATGCCAAGTGTAACGCTGATGTGCTGCACAGACCTCACTATGCAAAGCACAAACCTCTCCATGTGGAGATATTCTATTGATACTTGTAGTGTGGTGCACAGTGGAAGCAACCATGTTGCCTCAGGCAGTGTGGAAGATCTCGGTCATGTAGCTGTGTTGTCCTCCCAATGGAAGTGGAAGCGGAGTGGGCTGGTCCAACGTATGCCACTCCAGCGTAGGAGTATGAATAAATAGGCCAGGCGTTGGGTGTTGTTCACTTGCAGGAAGACCAACGAGTCTGCAGTGCGACAGCCCTCACCATGGCATGTGGCTGCTACCATAACCGTGAGCCTCCTCCACACAAGCACCCTGCGAACCAAGTGGCACAGCACTACAGACTTATGTCTGTACCGACTACTGCCTTTGATCTGCACTGTGGACAGCAGGGCTCACAATTCAGATGCAGTGGCGATTGCAGATGATGCACTCCAGTACGCAAGACACATTGCTTCCTGTGCGGACCGCACAGACCACGCATGATCGCATGCTGCGCACACGCTTGATGCTTCAGGTGCTACTAACTCCCTGCTCCATAAGTCATCACCACGTGGCCTTATCAAGGGAGAATTCATTAGACAAAAGACATTGCTCCCAGTGCGACCCGCATGGACAATGTATCATCGCAGGGTGCACGCCCGCTGTGTGCTTCAGGTGCTACTAACTCACTGCACCATGTTGGGCTTGCGCAAACTGATACCTACCTTTGGGAACCTTGCTGTTGGACCGCTGGTTGGGAGCGTCTGGCTCTCTTTGTGAAATCAGCAATCTTTGGGACTGAAAGATCGTGATTTTGAACTGGTGCAATATTGGGGCTTTCATGACTTTAATGGGAGCCTCAGGGCCTTGACACAAGAACCGCTTGTGTTTCTTGCTGGCTTTTTGAGCCGTTTAGCTCTTTTTCCCTGCCGGTGAGTCGCGTTTTTAGCGTTCTTCCTGCATTTTTGTAGTCGCTCCACATCGTTACGTGGAGTTTGGGCTAAAACGCGAGTAACTTTGTTTGCAATGTGTTTTTTTGGGTTCTTTTTGATTATACATAGTGGCCACTATAGGAGAGTTAAAATTGTGATTTTATTCATTCCCAGCCTACGCTGAGAGGGGTTTTTCTCTGAAAGTAAGAGAGTTTTTTCCCCGGGATCATTTACAAGATTTGCTCAAGGAAGTCAGTGCATTCTGGGACATTGTGTACAGTGAAGAGTCCATGTATCCTGCATTGTTCTACTTCTCTTTGAGGACACTATCACTGCTAAATTGGATCAGATCTATTGTCTCCAGTCCCTTTTCAGTCAGGTAAAAGATTTGGTTAAAGTTAATTACCTTAAGCACTTTCCAACGTGACAACAGCACCGTGAGGGGAACGGCTTCGCAGACATACCTGGGGCAGCCAACATCACCGCCGTGAGGGCAGGGAACTCCATCCCCCAGGTGCCCCGGCGGCGGTGACGCCAGCAGAGCGCCCGGAGGCGCGTTAAAGGAGTGGAGCGCCGAGCGCTCAGTGGGAGCACTTTCCAACGTGATAACAGCGCCGTGAGGGGAGCGGCTTGGCAGACATACCTTGGGCAGCCACAACTCCGCCGTGAAATGGCTCGACCGACAGCACTGCAGCCACATCGCCAACATCACCGCCATGAGGGCAGGGAACTCCATCCCCCAGGTGCCCCGGCGGTGGTGACGCCAGCAGAGCGCCCGGAGGCGCGCTAAAGGAGTGGAACGCCTCTCGCCCTGCGAGTGGCGCGCGGGAGCGACGGGCGAAGCCCGGGCCAAGGGCGGGCCCGTTTAAGCCTGTTCAAGACCGGCAGATGCCGGGACGGGCCACCCCACCAACATCCCAACATTCCTCGTTTTGTGAGTACTGTGATTTTACTTTATTTTAATTTCCCTATTGTGACTGGCCCATGAACAATGCCACCAAAGGAGGCTAAAGGGAAAATTGATACTGTTACATTCACTGGAGCAATGGACCAATTCATTAAAAAGATGAATTCAGTTGTTGATGAAAGTATTGTCATCATGGAGAGGCGTGTTTCCCAGGAACTGGCCATTGCAAGACGATCTTCACTAGGCCAAATAGCTAATGCACTAACACCCCTTACATTGGACAGAGTTGTACCTATTGGGGGAATGAATGTTTCACCAATTTTAGAAATTATCCCATTGCAGGAAATTAATAGTGATACACTACATGTTACAGATGGAAGTTCCTCTACTGTTTCAGAATCACTCTTACTTTCACCAAATAAATTGCCCACTGTCCCCAATGTTGTCAAGGTGCATAACACAAGACAACAGAAAGGAGCTAACACAGGGGCTATTCCCAAGGCGAAATCGGGTCCACCGATTATTCAGGGTGGAAGGAAAAAAAAGGGGTCTAAAAATATCACAACAAGCCCTGGCATCATGGAAATACCTGGTATTAGTGATAGTACAAATGTGGAGCGTGATGCACTAGTCCATGGCGACACGACACAACCGATAGGGGGCATTCAACTATAGGGGTTACTGAAGGGATTGTGAATACAGAGTCTAATATCATGCTCGACACAAAAAAACTCTTATTACGTCCACTTGAGGAGAGGCTGAGTAAAGTAGAGACCTATTTAAAACGGATTGAGAGGGACATTAAGGGAATTGCTGAATCCTCCGTAAAAAACCCTAGTGCACTTCATACACTACCGAAGGCTAAGGCCACTAAAACTGCAGAGGCATCAGTACCACCAAAGGACCCACCAGTACCAAAAATTACTGATGGGATCCCTGAGGTAGCCAAAGATAAGGATGCAATGGAACCTAAAAGTAAGCCAAATAAAAATAGTGTTCCACAGGATAGTGTTCCACAGGACAGTAATGGTAAACATTATGGCAAAGAAAGCACTATAAAGACCATTAATCTCCCCCCAGAGGTTTGCCCATTTGTGGCTATTCTGACTGGAGTGCCGGAATTGGGTAAACATGAGGTAGAAAGCTCAGCAACCCTATGGAACAGGGTGGTTCAATGGTTGAATGTCAACAGACCATTACCCCCGCATATGATGGGCAGAATCCTTAACATCAGGCGAGTTCCCTGGGTGGGGCATTTGGCAAAAAATATAAATGGGGACTGTATAATAATACATTTTGACAATCCTAGAGTAGTGAAACATATCTGTAACTGGAGATTCCCTAGTTTAGGTACCACTATTCGTACTTTTCAACTGACCTACTTCTACCCACCAGGCCACTTTTCGTCTAGGGCAAATGGATGGACAATGGTGCAGCGAAATGGTAGGGGGCCATGAGGTGGAGGCTGGTTAATGCCGCCTCTACATCTAGATTATATCTCCACCAACAATCGCTTCAATTGCTTAGATGCAGTTGACTGACTGCAAGATACTCTTCTCCCTCTTCCCTCACTGTCACCACGTCAAGAGATTGTAGAACAGGTACCCGAACATCACAGAGCATCAGATTTAGAAAAGGAAGGAACCAGGGACACTAATGGAGTAGTACGTCCTAATACAAACCAGGTGGTTGACCAAATGCGGATCACTGTTACTATAGATCAGCCCCCGAGTGAAGGTATAGTAGACGGGGTCATAGTCCCAAAGACAGGAACAGTCTGTTCAGGCCTACCAGTAGTGGGAAGGTATGACGGTTCCCGAATAGGGGCAAATAGAAGCCCAACTACACCTCGACCATCGAGTAGTAGTGGTACAAACGAAGGGTTGTCCTTAGTTAAAGTAGTTTCATGGAACGTAGCAGGAGTGAGCACAAAAACAAGTGTCCCTGAATGGAATAACTATGTGAATACCTTTGATATCTGTGCTTTGCAGGAAACTTGGGCTACAAATCAAATACACAGAGTTGGATACAAAACATATCAGATAGACGCGGTTCCATCAACCAGAGGACGAGCCTCAGGTGGCTTATTAATATGGGTCAGTGTATCTATTAACATTGGCATAAAAAATTTAAATGTGGACTCTCTTGATTTACTTGGCTTGGAAATTACCACTGATGATAAAAGGGTGATATATCTTATTAATGTCTACAATAGACCATGTCCATCTTATAAGGAATCACCATACATCGACAAATTAGAAAATCTTATGGACACCTTGGGACCAGAAGCAAGTGTAATTATATGTGGGGACATGAATTGTAATTTCGAAACCATTATAGGCATGTATAAATTGTATGAAGAAGAGGATGTTGCTAATGGAATACCATTTTTGGTTAGTAATGGGGCGGCTGCTGGAACCACCCTAGCTCTTCAGATTACAAGGCTACTCACTAGTCAAGGACTGAGAGCATGTAATGGGCGCCTGCCATCTGATAGCCCGAAAGCACCCACCTTCAAGAGGCGTACATGTGAAAGTAAAATAGATTATGTCATTGTCTCATTTGAATGTCTGACAAAATATCGAAACCCACAATATCGATATACAAAAATATCGCAACAAATATATCGACATCAAAAATATCGGAATCCTATCTTCATAAAGGTAAGTACAAAAATATCGGAATCAAAAATATCGTTTTTTTAAATGTATTAATAATAATGTTAAAATACATATATTTTACAAATATTAAATAAAAATATTAAAACAAAATTAAAACTAATACATATACATTTAAAATAAATAAAACACTTAATAATGTAATGTAATTAATTTTTTTTAATGCTATTTATTTGATTTAATGTAATATTTATTTATTTTTACCCTGTACGCCTGTACCCCAAAAACCCAAAACTGACCCTGAACCCTAAAAATATCCCTGTACCCCAAAAACCCAAAACTGACCCTGAACCCTAAAAATACCCCTTTACCCAAAAACTGAAAACTGACCCTGAACCCTAAAAATACCCCTTTACCCAAAAACTGAAAACTGACCCTGAACCCTAAAAATACCCCTTTACCCATGAACTGAAAACTGACCCTGAACCCAAAAAATACCCCTTTACCCAAAAACAGAAAACTGACCCTGAACCCTAAAAATACCCCTTTACCCATGAACTGAAAACTGACCCTGAACCCTAAAAATACCCCTTTACCCATGAACTGAAAACTGACCCTGAACCCTAAAAATACCCCTTTACCCATGAACTGAAAACTGACCCTGAACCCTAAAAATACACCTTTACCCATGAACTGAAAACTGACCCTGAACCCAAAAAATACCCCTTTACCCAAAAACAGAAAACTGACCCTGAACCCTAAAAATACCCCTTTACCCATGAACTGAAAACTGACCCTGAACCCTAAAAATACCCCTTTACCCATGAACTGAAAACTGACCCTGAACCCTAAAAATACCCCTTACCCATGAACTGAAAACTGACCCTGAACCCTAAAAATACACCTTTACCCAAAAACTTAAAACTGACCCAGAACCCTAAAAATACTAATTTACCCAAAATTAATTAATATTATATAATTACCAATTAATTATTAATTAACAAGAACAATAAAGTAAATATATTAGCACATTAGCTGTAATTAATTTAATTTAATAATTAATATTATTTATCCCAATGAATTAATTAAGAATATTAAAAAATTATATATAAAAAAATTACTATCATTAATGTAATTAAATAATTATTATTAATTAATTACCAACTATTTAATAATTAAAAATATGTACAAAATTATATTAATAAATTAACTAATTAATATAAATTAATTACCAATTAATTATTAATTTAAATGTGTACAAACATATATTAATTAATTAATTAATTATTATTAAATTACTTCCCACCCTATTCCCATATAAACCCATAACCCGCTACAGAACATATTTATCAATTAATCAATTAATTAAAAATCATTAAAAATGTATTCTCAATTAATTAATTAATAATTCCTACTAATTAATAATTAATTTAACATAATTAAATTACTTCCCACCCTATTCCCCTATAAACCCACAACCCGCTACAGTAGTAAAAGACAATATTTAATTAAATTACATTAAAAATAAATATAAAACATAATAAATACAATATAATATACACTAAATTTATTTAAAAATTGATATTAGTAACATCAAAGTTATTAATTTCGATATTGTTAACATCGATATTTACAACTTCGATATTACTGATATCATACCAATATCGATATTTAGACTGTCGATATTACTTACCTTCGATATTTTTGTATATCGATATTTAAACTTCGATATTTTGGTATATCGATATTTAAAACTCGATATTTTGTCTGTGTACCGTCTCATTTGATCACACACAAAAGACTTGAAGGTAAAGGAAAGATTTGATAGTGATCACCGCCCCCTTGAAACTAGCTTTTTACTGAGTTTACTAAAGGGTTCAGAAGTTAGCGAAGGAGGTCAACGCCAAATGCAATTACCCACGACAGACAACATTATTCTTAGTAATAATAGACGGTCAGTAAAATGGGCATACATCTTGGAAAAAGAAGAGCTATTGGCCAATATTTATTGCTCCCTTGCAAATATATTTGATTCATATAACCCTGTCGAATGCGATTCAGGTGAATTTATTAAACTGCACAAAGCCTTTTTTAACAAATTATTAGAATTTATGACAAAAAAGCCAAAAAAAGGGTCTGGTGTCGTGAATGCATTGCCTACTGGTAAACCTTGGTTTAGTAAAGAATGCTGTGTCGCAAAATCTACTCTAATTGACGCACTTAAAACAAAAGGAGCGCTAGAAGTAAAAGAAAAAAGGAAATTATATAATAAAGTTCTGACTAAAGCTAAGTCTTCCTGGGACGAAGAGCTCTGGTCCAGTATGTTGTCAGCGGCTAAGACAAAGGACCAGAAGTTATTCTGGGAAATAGTAGCTAAAGGAAATAAAAGGGAGAAAGGCTCGAGAGAGGTCTTCCTAGATGAAGCAACGTGGATAAACCACTTTACGAACCTTTATGCGGCGCTAGCGCCCGGGGGAGTAGTGCAGGAAAAGGGAGCTCTACCTGTTGTAGATGATGTACACCCACAGACAGTCTTTAATTTACAGGAGACAGAGCTAGCTATTAACTCGGTCAAACAGGGGAAAGCCCCTGGACTTGACAAGATCCCTGGTGACCTTTTTAAGCATGACTTTGCTGTATGGGCACCATATTTAAATCATCTGTGTAATACTGTTGCGGCTGGCGAACCAATCCCGGATACATGGAATGGCGCAGAAATTATCACAATTTTTAAAAAGGGGGACATGAGCAATTCAGCTAATTATCGCCCCATAAGTCTTTTAGATATAACCCCAAAAATATATGCCAGGCATATATTAAACCATATTAATGCATGGTTGGAACAAGAATCAGTTTTAACAAAATACCAAGCGGGCTTCAGAGAAAAAACAGGAACCATAGATCAGGTATCAAGGTTATGCTGCTTGTATTGGAAATATGTCATCATTCGCAAAGGCCACTTGTATGTGGCATTTGTTGACCTACGAGCAGCATTTGATCTTATCCCCCGAGACCTACTATGGGAATCCTTGAAATGTCAGGGACTCCCAGGGGATTTGTTAAATTTGGTGAAGGGTCTGCACAAGGAGAATTACGCTAAGGTTAGGTGGGGCCCAAATCGGGAACTTTCACAATCTATCCCAATAAAAAGGGGAGTACGCCAGGGATGCATGCTGGCTCCTACACTCTTCTCCCTCTTTGTTAATGACATCCCCTCTTATATGGAGAAGTGTGACAATGATTCACCTAGATTGGGGGGTGAACGGGTTCCGTCTCTCCTTTTTGCAGACGACACCATCCTTATTTCACAAACACCGCAGGGTCTCCAGAATTTATTAGAAAGGTTCCAGTCATATTGTAATCTAAAAGGGTTAGAAATTAACATAAAAAAACAAAATACATGGCACTGAGCCCGCACAAAAGTTTTAGAAAAAACCTAATGCTAAATGGCCAGAAATTAGATCACGAGCAGAATTTTACATATTTAGGTGTATTAATTGACTCACTACTAGCATGGAGACCGCAGCTAGAAAAAATGAAAATAGTGTTCAAACAAAACTGCCTACCAATTTTAAAAAGACACAACAACTGTTCGAACAAGGCAGTTACCCCAGCTTTGGAGATCTTTAGGTATAAGGTTCAATCAGCAGTATTATATGGAGCGGAATTATGGGGACCAGTATGCAGGAAAACCTTTGAACCGCTTGAGAATAAGTTTTTTAGGGGATTATTAAAAGTGCCCACCAACACCCCACTGACACCACTAATTTTGGATCTGAATATTAAACGTACCGACCAACATGCAATGTTGAGACCATTATTGTTGTGGGTCAGATTATGGACAACCCCCGAACTGAACGAATACAAAAACGGGTTGAAAGAAGTCATGGACCTAGATACAGGCAGCAAAATTTACTGGTTAAAGCACGTAAGATCCTGGTTAGTTAAATTAGGACTAGCCCATTTTTGGTGCGACCCGGAATCCATGAGTGTGGGTTCAAGAAAAATTGTTAAATTGTCCTTCTGGTCCTATATAAGTCATGATTCTGTATACATTAAAATCCATGGCCCCTTAACGGAAAGGTTTTTAATGGTTAAAGATGTGGCACATTTTGAAACGTTTTTGGATGAGGTACAGCCGCCACTAGCAAAAACTTTGTATATAAAATATAGATATGGAATACTGAGAACTAAAGTCCTTGAGAAAAGTTGGGTAAAGACAAACAGTGATCTCTGCACTTTATGTCCTAATAATGCAAAGGAAGATGTCTTACATATATTATTTTTTTTTTCCCAGTTATGCGAAGCCTAGGAAAAAGTGGATAGCGCCGCTATGTCGTATTATTGGTTCAAATTCCTATAAGGAGGCTGGTAGAATCTTAAAAACAAACACCAGTCAAGTAATTGTGTTTGGCATCAGTAGATTTCTTCTTGCTGCTAATTTTATTAGATTGAAATTGGGTTTTCATTTCTAACCACATAACTTGTTGAAGCCCTCTTAAACGAATACTATTATGATCTTTACATATGCCATAAGCAAAGGATGACCGAGTACCCAACTTTGCGGTTGGGCATAACAACCATGCATTACTTTTTACTATTTTGTCGTAATTTTTTTTATTATGCCATGGTGGTTATAAATTTAATTGTCTTTTTAGCTTGTAAATATGTTGATTATTTTTAACTTTATATTTATTCAAATTGTGTGATGACTTCTCTGACCGTAATCCCATGACTCAAATGAGATGATGTAGACCGGGATGAATTGAACTGATAATGTAATGAAATTCTAAGTAGACCCTCCATACCCCATTTGTATTCTTGAATATTATATAACTGTATTTTAATGTATTTTAATTGTATATCTTTTATGATGCAATTGCAACGAAATAAAGATTATTGAGACACTGCACCATAAGTCATCACCACCTGGCCTTATTAAGGCAGAATTCATAAGACAAAAGACATTGCTCCCAGTGCGTCCCTCCGGGACCACATATCATCGCAGGTTGTTCTCACGCTGAGTGCTCCAGGTGCTGCTAACTGTGCAGCTCAACTCAACACCACGTGGCTGTGCCCCCATCCTGACCGCTTCCTTCACCCTACAATTAGGTCACACGGTTCACAATTCAAGATTAGTAGCGATGCAAATTGTGTAAGAGACTATAATGGGTTAAGAATACCAAATACTTCCAATCTGTGCAGCTCAAGTCAGCATCATCTGCCTGTGGGCCGTTGCTGATGGCTGCCTTTGGCCTATACTGTAGAAGACCGGCGGCATGTGGTGCCAACTAACCCTGTTCATCACAAGCTGATCCCACATGTGTAACTGGTTCCTGAGTCCTGAATGGCAGCAACCCCAGCTTCGTGACAGCGACCACAGCACCAGGCTCCCTTCAATCAGTGAAGGATATTTGCATATTCAAGGCCAGTGACACGTGGTGCCACTGAACCTGTACTACGCAGGCCAGTCGGGCCACCAACGTATGCACATGGCTATGTGCCCTTGCTCACCGCTACCTCTGACCTACACTATGGAAGACTGGCGACACATGGTACCACTAACCCTCTTCAACACAAGCGGATCCCACATGTGAAACTGTGTCCGGAGTCCTCAATGGCAGTGACCCCAAATCCATGAGACTACCACAGCACCAGACACCCTTCAATCAGTGAAGTATATTTGCATATTCAAGGTCAGCGACACATGGTGCCACTGAAACTGTACTACGCAGGCTGGTGGGGCCACCAACGTATGCAAATGGCTATGTGCCCTTGCTTACCGCTACCTCTGACCTACACTATGGAAGACCGGAGACACGCGGTGTCATTAACCCTCTTTAACACAAGCCGATCCCACATGTGTAACTGTGTCCTGAATGGCAGTGACCCAAGTCTGTGGCACCGACCATAGCACCACACTCCCTTCGATCAGTGAGGCACATTTCGGTATGCAAGGCCAGTGACACGTTGATAATATGGGAAGAGGGTGCGTTACCTGCTAATGTATGGAGAGGGAGTGTCAAAGGGGTATCTCTCACAGAAAGAAAGTTCTGATATGTTTTCACAAATGCCTCGGATAGATGCCAGCTGATGGACTGAATCACAAAATGATTTTTCAATACTTATGTAGTGTGAGTTATGAACAGTTCGCACCCAGGCTCGCAGAGGGACAGCTGTTACCCTTGCGCTTGACTCACAGCCGTAGTACTACGAGCCATCCGGGTCATTGTGACTATCCCTGCCCTGTTCCGTCATACGCCACGCCACTCTGATTACGTTCTGACATTGGCCCCACTTAGCTACCTGTTGCAGGGGTACTCGCTATTGGTGTGCAGGTCACTGGTCACATTCTCAACATCTCACAGCAAATCCCTGAGGGCAGGTTTGCACACACACCACACCCATCCGGCACATGCGTCACAGGTCATGTGACCACGCAAATATAATAGATCGACAACGTCACATCCTTTATTGCTGGTGCTGACTAGCTAGTGAAAGCTCCACGACTCTCAACCATAAAGACTCCAAGAAAAGTTGT
The DNA here is from genome assembly GCF_964263255.1 of Lissotriton vulgaris. Classification (NCBI taxonomy): domain Eukaryota; kingdom Metazoa; phylum Chordata; class Amphibia; order Caudata; family Salamandridae; genus Lissotriton; species Lissotriton vulgaris. The sequence goes on along the minus strand of NC_141689.1, from coordinate 758,867,695 downwards.
GCAGAAGGTTAGTCACACCCTCAGCTGTATGGCCGTCAGCGGCCTACCATCCCCTTGGCACGCACTTCATGTGCATGGGGTTAGTGTCACCCCAAACTCATGTGGCCATCAGGGGCCTACCACTACATTGTACGGATTTGAATTCCACAGGTTTAGCGGCACCAAACCCTGAGGTGGTCTCCGCCATTGACGACGCAGGACTCAGTGACATGTGTGAGATCTGCCGGGCTGTGAAGAAGCTGATGTGGTCTCCACCTTTCAGGACTCAGCGACATCTATCAGATCCCAGGAAGAAGCTGATGTGGTCTCCGGCATTCAGGACTCAGGACCTCTGTGATCGGTGGGGTTTTAAAGGGCATGTGGAGTGTGCTCACTGCTGCATACTCCCCTGGCACCAAGTAATTATTTGCTCATGGATGCGCAGAGGCGACAGTCTATCTCACTTCCCTCTCTTCACTCTCTCTCTCTCTCACTCTCTCTCACTCTCTTCATTCCTTTCCTTCTATGCCTCTCTCTCTTCTCCCTTTCTTTCCTTCCCTCTTTTTTCACTGGTTTGTTTTTCCTTCTCTGTTTTTCTCTCTCAGTCCATTGATATGTGCATTACACACGTCCTTATTTTGTGCTTTATTTTCCAGGCTCTGTCGTCGACATCCATGGTCCCCACAGGAGTCTTCCACGTTGTTGTTTTGTATCATTCTTGTTAAATATTGATTTTATATATATATATATAAAATCAATATTTAACAAGAATGATACAAAACAACAATATATATATATATATATATTCCAACGTAGAGAAGTGACCTTCATGAAAAGAGCCACACAGCAGGTAGGTATAAAATCACCGTTTTATTAATGGAAGCTGCAGCGTCCTGTTGAAAACGACCATCCAAATTAACGTCCATCTGCCGACGCGTTTCGTGCAATCTCTGCACTTCTTCATGGGCAGACTGTTTTTGAAAGCATTCAGCAGGATACAGCACCTGTTATACACGTGACTCTGTCCAAGTGGGTGGCGGCTAGCACGCTGCCTGCTGGTCAACAGAGTGCTGTGGCAATCAATTTCAAGTGAATTGCTGACTTGCTCTCACAAAATTAACATAGATGTAAGGTCCCCAGTAGGTTGATGCAGGTTTCAGAACCAGGAGGTTGCACCATCCGACTTCCATCACGCACCTTCCTGCACCGTACTGCTGGCGTGATTGAGCGACAGCAAGTGCCGTGAACCACGGCGGGGCTCCTTTCGCGGCTGGTCTCGCCGCAAGTATTCCAACGTAGAGAAGTGACCTTCATGAAAAGAGCCACACAGCAGGTAGGTATAAAATCACTGTTTTATTAATGGAAGCTGCAGCGTCCTGTTGAAAATGAACATCCAAATTAACGTCCATCTGCCGACGCGTTTCGTGCAATCTCTGCACTTCTTCATGGGCGGACTGTTTTTGAAAGCATTCAGCAGGATACAGCACCTGTTATACACTTGACTCTGTCCAAGTGGGTGGCGGCTAGCGCGCTGCCTGCTGGTCAACAGAGTGCTGTGGCAAACAATTTCAAGTGAATTGCTGACTTGCTCTCACAAAATTAACATAGATGTAAGGTCCTCAGTAGGTTGATGCAGGTTTCAGAACCAGGAGGTTGCACCATCCGCCTTCCATCACGCACCTTCCTGCACCGTACTGCTGGCGTGATTGAGCGACAGCAAGTGCCGTGAACCACGGCGGGGCTCCTTTCGCGGCTGGTCTCGCCGCAAGTATTCCAACGTAGAGAAGTGACCTTCATGAAAAGAGCCACACAGCAGGTAGGTATAAAATCACCGTTTTATTAATGGAAGCTGCAGCGTCCTGTTGAAAACGAACATCCAAATTAACGTCCATCTGCCGACGCGTTTCGTGCAATCTCTGCACTTCTTCATGGGCGGACTGTTTTTGAAAGCATTCAGCAGGATAAAGCACCTGTTATACACGTGACTCTGTCCAAGTGGGTGGCGGCTAGCGCGCTTCCTGCTGGTCAACAGAGTGCTGTGGCAATCAATTTCAAGTGAATTGCTGACTTGCTCTCACAAAATTAACATAGATGTAAGGTCCCCAGTGGGTTGATGCAGGTTTCAAAACCAGGAGGTTGCACCATCCGACTTCCATCACGCACCTTCCTGCACCGTACTGCTGGCGTGATTGAGCGACAGCAAGTGCCGTGAACCACGGCGGGGCTCCTTTCGCGGCTGGTCTCGCCGCAAGTATTCCAACGTAGAGAAGTGACCTTCATGAAAAGAGCCACACAGCAGGTAGGTATAAAATCACCGTTTTATTAATGGAAGCTGCAGCGTCCTGTTGAAAACGAACATCCAAATTAACGTCCATCTGCAGACGCGTTTCGTGCAATCTCTGCACTTCTTCATGGGCGGACTGTTTTTGAAAGCATTCAGCAGGATACAGCACCTGTTATACATGTGACTCTGTCCAAGTGGGTGGTGGCTAGCGCGCTGCCTGCTGGTCAACAGAGTGCTGTGGCAATCAATTTCAAGTGAATTGCTAACTTGCTCTCACAAAATTAACATAGATGTAAGGTCTCCAGTGGGTTGATGCAGGTTTCAGAACCAGGAGGTTGCACCATCCGACTTCCATCACGCACCTTCCTGCACCGTACTGCTGGCGTGATTGAGCAACAGCAAGTGCCGTGAACCACGGCGGGGCTCCTTTCGCGGCTGGTCTCGCCGCAAGTATTCCAACGTAGAGAAGTGACCTTCACTGCACTTGCTGTCGCTCAATCACGCCAGCAGTATGGTGCAGGAAGGTGCGTGATGGAAGTCGGATGGTGCAACCTCCTGGTTCTGAAACCTGCATCAACCCACACGGGGACCTTACATCTATGTTAATTTTGTGAGAGCAAGTCAGCAATTCACTTGAAATTGATTGCCACAGCACTCTGTTGACCAGCAGGCAGCGCGCTAGCCGCCACCCACTTGGACAGAGTCACGTGTATAACAGGTGCTGTATCCTGCTGAATGCTTTCAAAAACAGTCCGCCCATGAAGAAGTGCAGAGATTGCACGAAACGCGTCGGCAGATGGACGTTAATTTGGATGTTCGTTTTCAACAGGACGCTGCAGCTTCCATTAATAAAACGGTGATGTTATACCTACCTGCTGTGTGGCTCTTTTCATGAAGGTCACTTCTCTACGTTGGAATATATATATACATACATACATACATACATACATACATACATACATACATACATACATACATATATATATATATATATATATATATATATATATATATATATATATAGAGAGAGATATATATATATATATATATAGATATTTACATATATATATATATATATATATATATATATATATATATATATATATATATATATATATATATATATATATATATATATATATATATATATATGTATATATATAGATATATGTTAATACAAAATAACATTTGAAAATAGTTTATGGTTTATATATGTTTATAAATAAAAAGTTTGTCAAAAAAAATTATTAACATTTTTGTTTGTTTTCTTAACTGCTGTGTGACTCTTGTTCTTATTTCTGTTATTTGCTGGTATCCACCAGGGTGTTAAATTTTGGGGCACTTATCGCTGGAATGCTGGTGATCTCTGCAAATTCCACCAACTTCTGAACACTGTGTTAGATGTATCTCAACGTTAGTTGCATTAAAGTGCTGATAATGAAATACAGAGTGATGTAGTTAATAATGAAGTGAAAAATGGTGACTACAATGCGCCATGAGACAATGTTTAAAGTTGGTAGTCTAGTTGTTTTTAAATGATATGGAAACTGACGAGGGCACTAGCACAGAGCACATTATAAATTTTCTAGACACAGAGAACTCTATGGTCCAGTTGAAGACTAGGTATAGTCGAAACGCGTAGGCCGTTCTCTTTGCAATTTACACATGGTGTTTTAAATAATAAATAACTTAAACTTACTGTTGCTGTGGTGCTGTGACTTTTGTGGACTCACGTGGGAAACAAAGGAGTCTGAAGCAATCTATGTGCGGTGTCTAGAACGCACCTCATTGGCACACGCGAGGGAGAAGGAGCAGTTCCCATCATTTTCCAGCAAGAATCTGTATACTGTAAGAAAACGGAACTGACACCTCTACTTAGAAACATTGGAGCCTGGTCGGCGTATTCGCTGAGCGAAGACTTGGAACAGAACGCCGAAATCGGATGGTGAAAGCCACGGCGGTGCGTGCATAGGGCGGGGGGTTGGGCGGCTACCCGTACTGCACAGCTGCGCGGTGGAGGCGGCGCGGGGAGTAGCTGGGGCTTGCGGCGTCCAGCTCATGCACGAGCCGCCGGGGGAGTAATCAAGGTGGCGGAAAGTGACGAACCGTGCTCTGAGCATCGAGCTTAGAACGGATAGCTAAGAAATAATATATTATCGCATTGAACGCACCAAATTCCCTAACGGCCCAAAGTTATAGATGGTGTATTCTCAACACGAAATAAAAGGCATTTAGTAATAAAGCATTTACGAGACACGAACACCGATGAGTATATCGCAAATCTGAAACTTTGCAAACAGCAAAGATAAGAGCAGCAACAGGACATTGCCGGGCTTGGAAGCAGCAGGCAGATAATCCTTTGATGAATGTATATAAACAACACCAAGTGCATAAAAGCAAAATTGTTATAACATACCAACTTGAAAACAAAAACATGGCTGATAAATCTAGGAATCGCCAACAAAGGGCAAGTGAATTGCTGAATGACGAAGCAGAGCCCTCGACAAGTATGAACATGGATTCAAACACGAGGGGAGCTGCAGGGGACAGAGAAAAAAGAACTATAGTACATATCCTGAGAGAACTGCAACAGAGCAAGATCCTGGAAGTAAACAAATGGTGGGAAAAGACAACCTTGGAAAAATATATCAAATTCAAAAGAGTCCCAAGGGGGCTTCGTATATTGATAATGCCCAAATTAAATGATTTGGATCCTGATCTGATCAAACAGTGCCAACAGGACACAAACGAATGTTCTTTGAAGTTGATGAGAACACTAATCATACATGCAGAGAGGAAATTGGAGAAGATAACTGCCATTATCGAAGCATTGGATTCCGAGTTGGCGAAATGTCCAACATCTGAGGAAAATAAAGAACTAATTGAAAACATGGAAAAGAAAATCAATAATCATGAAACAGAAGTGGAAAAAAGGAAGGCACACAAATTTACAAGAGACCGATTAGATTATGCCAATGGGCGTATCTACACATTCGCCTGTAAATACGATACCCTAAGTAGCAGGGTGGTGATGGATAAATGCGCAGGAAGCTCTGCAATAAACATAGATAATGTGGACAGCTCAGAGGTGAGCTCTGCAGATGAAGATTAAAGCATAATGCCATTGGATTTTCGGGGGGAAATGCAATTAGCCCAAATGATAACGCGGCAGCGGGGAAGAGGCAGAATAAACACGTGGGGGAGAGGATAGCCAAAAACACCAGGAGGGGCAGGAGAAGAAATAAAACCAAAGAGAGGAAGAGGAAAACAAAAATAGCCCTACAGAAGATAGAGGCAGATTTGATCAACAATTTGGTTCTCAATATTTCAAACAAGATCCTGACAGAACGCCAATTAAAATTACTAAACAGAGGATTATCTTACTGCCCTAACAAGGAAATGGAGTACGCAAATGCACGGATAGACCTATACAAATTCTGCAGAAAAGTAAAACTTAAAAAATACTTTCTGGAGAAGAAACGCCCACCTGAAAGAGAAAAAGCAGAACAATCGCTGATTTTACAAAGGGAACTTCCAGCTTTGAAAACAGTAGCCCTGTTGGGTACAGGGGCATCATTCGATATTGAAGACACCCAAGACTCAATGGCCTCTGACATAGAATTTTGCAATCACATAGGAATAGCCACGAATAGAGGAGGGGAAAGTGGACTAAAAAAACAGTCTAGGTATTGCCCACAATTACAAACGGGCAATAAAATTGATCTAATCCAAGAAATTATGGTGGAGGAAATAACACAAATGGCAGTGAAATCAGCTAAGAATCAAAATCTGGACATAAGCAGAATCCAAAGGAAAAAGGATTGGAACCTCACACCTAATGAATACAAGGCTATGAGGGAATTGAAAAACGATCCCACAATAATAATAAAAGCCTCGGACAAAGGGGGTAATATTGTGGTCCAAAACATCACAGACTATGTAGAAGAAGCCAATCAACCAGGGTTGCACAGAGCACTACGAATGTATGAAGGAGAATCCCAGTGAAAGATGGATGGAAGAATACCATAGCCTCCTACTAGGATGGAAAGAGAGGGGACTCATTGATTTTAATGAATACATGTACTTAAATCCTGAGAATTCCATCACGGCGACAATTTACTTTCGGCCGAAAGTACATAAATCTATAAATAAACCACCAGGCCGATCCATAGTCAGCTCAATTGGATCCCTCCTAGAAACAACGTCTAGGTTCATTGACATCTTTCTGATGAATTATGTGATGAAATTACCCTCGTATTTACGAGATACAATGAACTTCCTGAACAAACTGAATAACATAGAATGGGACACTGGATATTTAATGGCAACTATAGATGTCTCTTCACTATATACGTCCATAAGACACAAGGTTGGTATTGACGCAGTTCTAACATTCCTCAAAGAAAGACCAGTGGGTTTTCTGGCACACTCGTCCATGCTAATTGAGATGTTAGCCTATTGCCAGACACATAACATCTTCCTCTTCCAAGGGAAATTGTACCTGCAACAACAGGGGACGGCGATGGGGACATCTTTTGCCCCCACATACGTGAACTTACTCATGGCCATCTGGGAAAAAGAGGTCCTAACAGAAGAAAATAAGAAACACCAAAAAATAATCTGTTGGTGGAGATACATCGACAACCTGTTTGTAATATGGGACGGAAACCAACCAGAATTACAGGCCTTCATAGACTCTCTGGATAACAATCGGTACAATCTGCAATTCACGTCAAGTATCAGTGACAGCAGTGTGATCTATTTGGACGTATAAGTTATCATTCGCAATAACAAAATATGTACTAAGATGTACCGTAAACCCACTTCCTGCAACAGCATCCTCCATGCTAACAGTGGTCATCCTGCTAATCTAAAATGGAGTATACCATAGGGAGAGATACTAAGAGCGAAAAGAAATTGCTCGTAAAAAGAAGATCTCGAAGCAGAAATTGAGAGAATGTTTGGCCGTTTTCTATCAAGAGGATATCCATTAGAAGTCCTAATAACAGCAAAATCCCGGATGCACCTGAAGAGTATATCAGACCTTTTGGTCTCATGCAGGGAACAAATGGCAACAGAGGGAGCCCAAGAGGCCATTAACGAAGGAGAGAAGGATGAATCAGAAATAAAATAGGTCTCATCATGGACTTTAACAATCAAAGTCGAAATCTTAAGAAGGACAGAAAAAGGAATTGGGAAATCCTTCTATTAGATGAAACTCTGAAGGTACACCTAACACCCTTTCTGAGTATAACCTACAGGAAGACCTCGTCCATAAGACACATTCTGACTCAAAGTCATTTGGATATCAGGCAACAGGAAAAACCCACTTGGCTAAATACACCAGGCTTTTGGAAGTGTGCAAAGTGCAAGGCCTTTGAGCATGGATGGAACATCAAGGAGTACATACTGCAAAATGGAAGAAATGAAAAGGTCTTGGATCACATTACTTGTGAATCAAAGTATGTAATTTATAGACTAAGTTGACCATGTGGAAAAGACTATATATCGGGCGCATCATCAACAAGTTAAAATTACGGATTCTCCAACATCTTTCGACCCACATTATCCTATGGTGAAACATTTTAATGAACAACATCAAGGTGATTGCACCAAAATAACGTATTCAGGGCTAAAACTTGCCAAAATATCTGAAAGAGGATGAGATCGCACATTAAAATTGAGAAAGATGGAAAGCCGGATGATACTTGGGATGGGGACAGAATCCCCTCATGGACACAACTTAGATGCAGAGTTACATGTACACCTTGAGAAATGAACAACAAAATACACAAAGATCCATCAGCAGCACTGAGAGACCAATTCTCCAGAATACTAACTGTATATGAATAATTTGACCTCTTCTAGAAAATGAAGGAGAACAAAATATATAAAAGAAAATATATCAGCAAAAAAAGCCCAATAATCGTACATACGAAATAGGAATAATTCAAAACTTCAAGGCAACAACTAGAAGAGTGTCAGCAACTGGATAAGAACTGGAAATGGAAAGAAGAAAGAAGCTGAATGGTACAAGAATAGAAATTAGGAATCATTGTGCAAATGAAATAAGAAGGTAATGAAAATAAGTTCATATTTGTGGAGTCACGCATAAGATAAGAAGATCAAATCTTAAGAACTTGAAAATGAAACCCATAGAACTATGAAGAACTAAACACGTGTGACAAATGTTTGTGGATGTCATAATTGAACTATAATCTCTACTTAAAGAAATTAACTATGAATTGGTATATTTGCACAGTATTGCCCAACAGAATCAAGCATTTTAGAACCTTGCAACTAAATGAACTAACCAACTTCTAATTATGTTGCTTTTGCATTCACAAAGAGATTTGTACTTAACGGGAATTATGAATGCAATAAGTTCCCATATGCATATGAATGAAATCTTGACCTAGGCACCTTTCACTTTAAGAATGTATGGAATATCACAAGTTTTTTTAATAGAGTTCTTACATTTTGCTAATTATGTTGCTCTCATAGTTTCCAAGGGAGAGAAAAAAGTGTACTTTACGGAAATCACAAATGTACCAAACTCATATATATATGAATGAATTCCTGACATAGGCACCTTGCACTTTAAGGAAACACATAAAATATTTAATTT